>NC_138769.1:60688308-61368308 GCF_965119305.1 Pelophylax lessonae | reverse complement strand
ACTTATCTTGAAAATTTCTTCTCCAGCGCTGCCATCTCGGATGTGGGCAGCTGAAGCCAGTGCGTCCTCTTCTGCATCCTCTTCTTCCAGAATGCGCCTCGTCACTTCCAGTGTAGCATGCCCAGAAGCTGTTTAGCAGGGAATGAGCGCCCGCACCAGAAGGGACGAGCGGGACCGGTGCAGGTGCATTGATTCCTGGGAGCGATGACGTTCAGCTCCCAGGAATCAATGCAAAGAGGAAGTGACAGCGCGGGCCGCGGCCGCAGAGGCAGGAAGTGGAAGAAAGGTGAGTATATTTTTCTTCAATAACAAGGTAAGTAAACAAAAGAAAAATCGTAACTATCCATTTCTTTTTCAGGTGACCAAAAGCAAGCCCATGGCCCAAAATCGATTATGTCGATTTTGTGGCCGGAACTCTGCTTTAAGTTATCAATGTTAATCGACTGTGAGTGCACTGATTACCACAGTTGTAGTCCATTGAGAAGCATAAGTCAGTCTGCTGCAGTGGCAGACGGGGCTTGTAATTCATTCATTCACACATCTGTGTGAAGAAGTGACACAGCTGTGCAGGCAGGCTGATTTTTAATGAGACAGCCGCATGTGAGAGACGAGAGCCCCTATTCGCAGTCATGGGGGGGGGCTCTGAGGGTGGTATGAGGGTGCTTAGAAACAAGTTGCCCCCTAAATATGATTGGAACATAGTTAGGGAGGTTGAAAAATGACACCAGTCCATCTAATTCAACCTATGATGAGTGTGTGTGTTTGCTGTTAATAGTACATCATATACCTCTGCACTGTATGTTGTGGTCGTTAAGGTGCCCATCTAAAAGTTTTTGAAACTATCATGTTCCTAAAGGAGAACTTAGCCTTTAATTGTGGAGAAAAATAGTGCTGGGTGATGAACTGACTATGCTGTCTGGATCAAAAGACCGACTAAACAGAATAACAAATCTTTTCTCAAAGCACATTTTCAACCTCTGTGCTTGACTATAGGGAAGGTGTTCTTAGAGTCATAGTCGGCATTTTTCTTTCTCCAAACACGGCGAGTCGGGTTAATGCCAAAGAGCTCAATTATGGTCTCATCTGACTACAGCACTTTCTCGTAATCCTTCTCTGAATCATTTAGAGGGTTCATTGGCATGAATGTACATGTGCCTTCTTGAGAAGGGGGACTTGGCATGTTTGGAGAAAGAAAAATTATGACTTTGACCCCAAGAACACCTTCCCTACAGTCAAGCACCGAGGTGGAAAAATTATGCCTTTGGGGTGTTTCTCTTCTAAAGGTACATGCCGACTTTGCCGCATTGAGGGGCCAATGGATGGGACCATGTATTGTAAAATCTTGCATGAGAACATTCTTTCCTCAGAACACAGAAGATGGGTCATGGATAGGTCTTCCAGCATGACAATGACCCAAAACATACCGCCAAGGCAACAAAGAAGCTCAAGAAGAAGCACATTAAGGTCATAGAGTGCCCTAGCCAGTCTCCAGACATTAATCCTATAGGAAATTTATGGAGGGAGCTAAAACGACAGCCATGAATCTCTAAGAATTTACAGAAGATCTGTAAGGAAGAGTGGACCAAAATTCCTCCTGAGATGTGTGCAAACTTGGTTACTAACTACAAGAAACATCTTACCTCTGATGATAAAATCTACAGACCCTTTATTTCTTTGTAAGTGAGCAACCTTACAAAATCTGCAGGGGATCAAATAAAATTGTTTTTGTTATCATTTATGTGTTTGTCAGGAATCCAGGTGCTTTAAGAGGAGCTCCATTTGTTTTTCTGAAACTTTAAAGTCAGCAGCTAAAAAAGCTGTAGCTGTCGACTTTAATAAACAGACGCTGTCCCAAGATCCAGTGCTGTGCTCACCTGAGGGGTCACCGGGGACCATCTTCAGTCCCTGGTGCCAGCATCTTAACTGTGGGCATTGTGAATGGTACCGCAGTCTTCTGGGACCTGTGAGGTGTCCCAGAAGACTGTTGGAATGAAGGGGGGTGGGCTAAGGGAGGAGAAAAAAGTGTAATTTCCTAAAGAGGAGGGGGTCCTCAAAGCAGAACCTCCCCTTTTGGGTGAATTCTATAACAGATGTAACACCCTCCTAGGTAGGTGCTAGGAAAATAAACAATTCAGTCGCAAGGAATGCATGAGGACACAAGGCCATACAATGCGATTAGAGGAGAAGACATGTAACCTCAGGCTACGCAGGGGGTTCTTTACAGTAAGGGCTACAAGACTGTGGAATTCTCTACCACAAATTGTAGTAGCTGCATGGAGTATGGCTACTTTTAAAAGACTTTTGGACATACATCTCAAGGATAAAAACATTCAGGGGTATGGGATATGATCACACCTACACAGGTTGAACTGGATGGACTATTGTCTTTATTTAACCTCAACTACTATGTAACTATGAAAATGCATTTAGTGGCTCTTTTCTGCTTATCAGGAGAGTCAGATCTGTTAGTTTGGCCTGTCACATGTTTCCAGGTGAGCTTTATTGGGTCTAAGGGAGTCTCCCCACTGTATCCAATAAGGGAGCTTGTTGGACAGTGGAGGAAACCTAACCAGTAGCACACCAGGGTTTATGGCTGTCCCAGTGGGCAGGCATTGCTGCAATGCATCCTGGGATTGGCAATAAATCCTGAGGGAGCATGTGACAGGGTGTCTTTTGGTGGGAGCAAAGTCCCAGGAGGAGGTGGACGGCTGTCTCTCCTCCTGCAAGTGTGAGGAAGGTGGTTCAGGTGGTCGGCCTAGTGAACCAGGTGTGGAGCTGAGCTGCAGAGGATCCAGAGTGCCTGCTAGTGGAGCTGCTGGCAGAAACATCTTGGGAAAAACAGTATTGTGAGTACCAGGAGATCTGCCTAAGGGTCTGCCTAGGAGAGGGGACCACTCCAGAGAGGTCAGGGGATCAAGGAGCTAGCTCACACAAGGAGTATATCAGTAAAGGGGGTGCCGTGTAGTTCACCCTAATGATTAGGAACAAAGGGGGTGCCAAGAAGGGCCCTGAAGTTGTTCTGCAGTACAGTCCAGTTTACCTCAGGATACAGTTTACCTCAGAAAGCTCATTCAAAATATACTTCACAGCAAAGTGAAGCAGCGGCCTAGCCGTGACTAGCGTTACTCTGCGTTACTCAGAGTTACTCAGCGTTACTCAGCATTTTCAAGTCATCCCAGCCAATTGTGCATAGTGTATAATGTTGGAGTATCCCACTCATTCCCTTCTCCTATCCAAGTTCCAAATAAAAATACAAAAACCAAAGCTACTGGACTGTTTCCTGACTGAGCTAGAACACTTGGGAAAAATGTTGGAACTGTCATGTTGTTGCTAATGGTAACCCAGGGGAACCCGTAACCAGCAGCTCCCAAGGGAGTAGTTCTTCACAATCATACCATAGATATCATATCATAAACTGACTACAAATATGGAAATATTCACTTACCTAAATATCTCGGGTAAAAGAATTCCTAGATAAATAGAAAAATAAAAATTATTAATAAGGATTAAACAACATCAATGGTCAAAGTGTAAAATCAATAACTTGTACATTGTATTTCAATTATTTCCAGCCTACTCTTAATAACTTAAATGATCTTGAAGTTTGTAAATGTACTTTGTGAAGATCCCGACACATTTTATTCCTTGTATTCTGTGACACTTATTCACTATGCTCCGAGAGTAGGCACTGTTGTACCACACATTTCACAGAGCTTCTGAACTACAGAGGTGCTCAGAGGAGGAGTTTTATGGGGTGGAGTCAGGAACAGAATCAATGCTTGCAGGCAGCAAGGTACCATGGGATACATAGTCCTTAGAAATTGAAAATCTTCAGCAGAGGAGAAGCTGCAAAGCATGCAGGAAATCTTTAAAGTTGTGGAAAGAGATGGCCAGCACAAAGGCAGAACTCACAACCTCAAAGAAGATTTAGGTAAATTTATATTGGATTGGGAATAATAACTATTGTCTGTATTGCTATTACAATGCTGATGTTGCAAAATGAAAGTGTATGCTGTGATCATAAATTTCCTTTAAATCCCACAAGTTCGGGATAGTAAATATGGTCCTTCAGGGCTAGTAAAACTTAGAAAGTCACTAGAGGGGCTGCATATAGCATTTTTTTGCGGATTGCATATAGCATGTACATGTCAAATATATTGTGGTGGGGAGAAAGTTATTACAATTTTTTTTTTAAACTGGGACGATACAACACAGCAGAGGGCTCTTCCTAAAGTGATTGTAAAGATTTGATTTTTTTTTTCTCATTAAGGAACATGTTATACTTCCCTGCGCCGAGCAGCTTCGATCCTCTTCTTCTAGGGTCCCCCCGCCAGTGGCTCCTCCTCTCCTCTGAGTTCCCGCAAAGGAAGCTGCTTGCAATAGGAGCAACTGTGTGGACTCCATCCTGAGCCGAGCTTTCTGCATCTATAGACACACAGCTTGGCCCCGCCCTCTCCTCACATGATTTGATTGACAGCAGCAAGAGTCGAGAGAGAGAGAGAGCAGTGCCGATGCAATTGGACACAGGCTCAAATAAGTATTTAGGGGGTGTTGCAGGGAGAGTGGGGAATCACAGAAGTTTTTTTACTTTAATGCAGAGAATGCATTAAGGTTGAAAACCTTCTGCCTTTACAACCACTTTAAGAGTTAGCTTGCTGAAGAATCTTCAATATCCAACACTACTGGAAGTGGCAGATATCTGGTACCCCTATGGTGCTGTGGTTCCATCCATTTGCCCCTGCAGGACATAATAGTTTCTCCTGTATTTCCACTTGATGATCCTGCCAGTAACATACTGAATGATAACATTTGCTCACTGTACTGTATCATAGAGGAGCAGCATTGTCACTCTAGACCGCTCTCCTGATTTGGACTACAATCACCCCACCCTCATCTCTATTACATTGCGAGAAATTGTTTTATAGTTCACAGGAGATATCTGGGAAAACTAGTAACATAGTTTGAGATTTCTGCCAGGAATCAGAAAGATTTTTTCTCTTGGGTTTAGATGTACTTTAGGAGCCCATTAACACCATATACACTAAATTGCATAGTCCCAATGCATAGACAAAGAAATTTGCCTTAAGTCCTGATGCTTTAGTTCACACCGATGTGTTGTATTATTGTGTGCTTAAAAAAAATGGGTGTACTATGCTTTGTAACATGCTGATGTCTATAAAGGTGAATGGAATGAATTTTGTGAAATTTTAATAAAGTTAAAAAAAAAGAAAAAAAGGTAACCGTGCATCCCATTGCCCTTATGGAATGCACTGTATAGAGCATAACCCGCACCCGCTGGTGTGTATGGGTCCTAAATCCATCCCTATGATCCACTTATACTCACCTTCACAACACTGTAGGTATAAGTGGTAAATATAGGTCAGGGGTTTACTTTAAGGAGAATCACTATGCATATTCTGGTGGCATCTAAGTATAACTAAGAGGGAAACTTTTTTTTTTTTGTTTTGGACAGATTTTAGAGGGATTAGAACATCTGTTTTTAATTGATGTCTGTGTCCCTGTTAGAGAGGTTCACCTTCTCTATTTGTCCATTTTACTATGAAAATGAAAGAAAATCTACAATTTTGGGTTGCCACTGGAAGGGGAATAGAGGAGAAATCTTTCAACTGGTAATCTAGTTCTGGTGACAACCAGGAATTCCCTCACTTTGGAGAGATTTTATCTAACTTTCTGTTTTAGCATTGGGAAAGGAAGTGAAAGGAGCTCTTAGTAGGATACAGATGGAAAAAAAATACTGACAGGAGTTATAACCCTCCCTTATTCTATACAACATAAAAATACCTTTTAGTTCAACTTTAAAACCAAGATCCTTCAAATTCAGATTAAAGTTGGCAAAATACGAACAAAGGTCAAACAAATGTTGGCGCTGAACACAAAATATATTGTCTCTGCTTACTGTTTCAGGGACGTTCTCAAATATTTCCCGAGCTTCTTCCTTATTGCAAAGTTCCTCAATACATTCCCTTTCCAGGTCACCACTTTTACCTTCTTCAAAAAATGAATTTGCTCTCCGTTTTCTTGTAAGAAATTGAGATGCGGACTGCGAAGATAGAACTGTACAAAAAAAAAATGTTTATTTTCAATTCTTTGTGTGTTAGTTTTCTGTGTGGTTTTATCACCAATAATCATGTCTCCAAATATAGGAAACCTAACAACCCTGTTGTGAAACTGCACCCACGCAGCCCATCCAGGTTGTGACCAGACTTAGTGCTGCTGCTAAGGCTCCTGTAAACCATGAAAGTGTATGATAAACCCAGAAGGCAATCAGGAGCTTGCAAAACCTTATTATAAACAATGTCATCCATGTCATCCATGAATAACCCCGCTGATGCAGTACAGCCAATCACAACCTAAATCATAACTATGATTAAATTGGAAGTAAACTTCCATCTCTTGCTTTTACCTATAGGTAAGCCTATAATAAGGCTTCAGTCCGACTTTGATCCGACTTAATGTGACTTTTTATACTCTATGGCATTGAGGCCCTATCAAAGTCAGACCAAAGTAGTGCAGGAACCTTATCTAAAGTTGGAGCGACTTGTGTCCGATCAGTGAAAGTGGTTGTAAACTCAGAATTCATAGTTTTTTCAATAAATACAGTGTGTAGCAACCTACTGTCCCATGTCCTTTGTATCCTGAGTACTTCTGCCTGTCAAAGGATGTAACCCGTTTTTATCTTTAGTGACATTGCCGTTGCATGGGCAATTCTTCATTCACGGGACGATCAGTGTGCCGTTCATTAAGACAGCCTCCTGCCGTCCTATTGCCATCTGCAATTGTGGCATCGCAGCCTAATATTGCAAGAGTGCAGATACTTGGCAGTCCTTAGAGCTGGAACTGATTACACATGTTCCTATAGCAACTGAGGACGAAAACGAGGCTTGACTAAATCTAACTGTGAATTCACCAGATTACGGCAAAGCAGAAGAGAAAGAGGGCAGAAGCTATACCACGCTTGAATCGGAAGACAGAAGTTAATATGGCACCAGCTTCTGTAGGCATCAAAACAAAATAAGGTAAGCAAAAAAATTGAAGAAAATAACATATTTAGAAGTTGCTGATATAGCGATCCATATTGTGGGGACTAGTAATGGGCCGAACATCCCCCTCGGTTCGGTTCGCGCCAGAACATCTCAAACAGGGGAAAAGTTCTAGCGAACATTCGAACCCTAATAAAGTCTATGGGAGACGAACATGAAAAATAAAAAATTCTAATTTTAAATGCTTATAAGCAAGTTATTGGCATAAAAAATGTATGGGGACCCGGGTACTACTCTGGGGGACATGCATCAACGCAAAAAGATGTTTTTAAAACAATAGTTTTTAAAGGAGCAGTGATTTTAATGATGTTTAAAGTGATGTGTGCCTGGGGGGTCCCCTTAATGCGCCTGTAAAGTAGCGCATCTGTACATTGTATGTAGCCTGTTTCAGCAATACTGACATTTCTAAAGGAAAAAATGTAATTTAAACTTGCTCGCGGCTGTAATGTATTGATGGCTTCCGGCAATACAGATAAAAAAAATGAAAAAAATGGCGTAGGTTCCTCCCCCTCCGACTAGGCCCTTCAGGTCTGGTATGACATTTAAGGGGAACCCCACACCAAGATTTTTAAAAAAAATATGGCGTAGGGTCCCCCCCAAAACCCATACCATATGAACTTCCTGATTTAAGCCATGTCTCTGCACTCTGGTTGCCAGAATATTGTGCCTTCACAAGCCAATATCTCGCTTGTCTCTCCTGCTGCCCTCCGTATCTTCCCTACCATTCATTACCAACATTTGGCTTGCTCCTCGACTATGCCTCTGCTTGATCCCTACCTGCTATATCAGCTACTGGACCCTGGCTTGCTCACCTCCTAGTGGGGTGATCCTAAAGAACCGCGGCCTGGTGCTAACATGCAGCAAATAAGTCCATCTCCACCATCAGCAGATCTGATGAACACCAGTTAGTAATTAAATTCTGCACCTCAGGTGAGCCTGCGTCATCTGCCAGGGTGACCTGCCTGTGTTCCTATCCTGCTGGTTCCTGTGTAAGCTTCCATTGCTATAGCAATTGGTCTTTGAACCTGACCTTTGTTCGTGACATACTGACTGTGCACTCGGCAGGCGAACATCCCGCTAAGTGCTGAGAAAGTTCAGTTGTTAGGCGAATACCTGAATGGGTGATGTTTAGGCCAAACTTAAGCTCAGCCCAAACCGTTCACCCATCCCTAGCGGTGCCTGAACACTGTAAACCCTCACAGTTACTCTTACTGGGCACAGGAACTGGCCCTGCTGTTAAAAGTTAGAAACAAACATTGAAATGACATGTACTCATCATACAGGTGCAGAAAAATTGGGCCTTGGGTGTTGGTGGTGCCTGAACACTGTAACCCCTCACAGTTACTCTTGCTGGGTGCAGAAACAGGCCTTGCTGTTAAAAATGAGAATCATTGTAATTACATGCACTTGTCATACAGGTGCAGAAAAAATAGGCCTTGGGTGTTGGTGGTGCCGTAAACCAAAAACATTGTTGGAAGCTAGCATAATCAAGATTCAGGAATAGGATAGGCAACATAAGCAGTCTTCAAGGGAACTCAGATCCCTAGCACATTTAATTAGTTACATCAGCATCAGGGGCTTGATAGCTGCTGTAGATCCAGGACTGATTCATTTTGATAAATGTCAGCCGGTCAACGGAGTCTGGACAGACGCACTCTTTTATCCGTCACAAAACCTCCAGCAGCACTGAATGTCCGTTCGGAAAGCATGCTGGAAGCAGGATAGGCCAGTAGCTCGACTGCATAGTGAGCAAGTTCTGGCCAGTGGTCCATCCTCAAGACCCAGTAACCCAGTGGATGCCCAGTTGGAAAGGTCTCCAAGTCTGCTCTTGCCCCTAGATAATCCTGCACCATATGCTGCAGACGCTGATGATGGTTGCTTAAACCTTACCCCGGCACTGAGGACTAAAGAATTGTTTAAAGGCATCAGTTAGCCGGCCGCCTTCTCCACCGCTTCTCCATTGACCCAATGAAGCCTCAGAAACATGTTGTCCAGGAAATTATAACCTTTCAGTGTCTGGAAAGGTGTTACACAAGTTTTTCTTCAAGGCATCCTCAAGAGGTTTCATCCTCTGCTCCCTCTGCAAAGGCAGGATGAGCTCTGCAACTTTACCTTTGTAATGTGGATCAAGAAGGGTTGCCAACCAGTAATGATCCCTTTACTTGATACCATGAATCCTCTGGTCCTTTCGTAGACTTTGCAGCATCAGGGAGCCCATGCACCGTAAGTTTGAGGAGTCATGAGATTCTGAGTCCTCTAAGTCACTAAGGATGACATTGTCAGGCGCAACCTCTCCCCAGCCACGTACAACTCCTGGGGTTTCTGAGGAATGAAAACCATCCCTTGAAGACTGCTGTATGTTACCCTCTACATCCATGCTGCCACAATCCTCCTCTTCCCCCTGCATGTTTTGTGGCCCCACAGGAATGGTATCTGCATAAAGGGGGCCTTGTGAGGAAAGGAAGTCCTCCTCTTCCTCCCGCTGTTCTGCCTCAAATGACCTGTCCATGATTCTGTCAAGTGTGTGCACCAGCAGGAAGACTAGAGGGACAGCGTCACTGATGCATGCATCGTCGCGGCTCACCATCCTTGTGGCCTCCTCTAATATTGACAGGACAGTGCATGCATCCTTTATCAGCAGTCATTGGCGTGGCAAAAAGAAGCCAAGCTCCCCTGAGCCTGTCCTTGTGCCATACTCACACAGGTAATCATTGATGGCCCTCTCTTGCGTGTGCAGCTGCTGCAGCATTGCCAATGGTAAGTTCCACCTGGTGGGCATGTCACAAATGAGGAGGTGGGTGGACAGGTTGAATTCCTATTGAATGTCAGCCAGCTGAGCACTGGCATTGTAGGACTGATGGAAATGGCCACAGACTTTTCTGGCCTGCTTCAGAAGATCTTGTAAGCCTTAGTACCTGTTCAAGGAACGCTGCCCCACCAAATTCAGGACATGTGCCAAGCATGGAACATATGTCAAGCGTCCCTGTCGGAGGGCGGAGGTGCCATTGTTGCATACAACCATTCCTGGCTCAAGCTGCTGTGGTGTCAAAAACCTCTGAGCCTGCCCCAGCAGAGCTGACAGAATTTCTGGCCTGGTGTGGCTCCTGTCCCCTAGACAGACCAACTGAAGCACTGCATGATATCTTTTAGCCTGACTACTTGCGTAGCCCCTTGAATGCTTAGGAAGCATTGCTGGTTCAGAGGACAATTCAGCAGAAGAGGCCATAGATTAAGAAGAAGAACAGATGCTGGAGCAGACAGATGTGGCAGAATCATCACCAGCTTTTTGGAGGCATGATGTCGGAACAAGCTCCAGCACTGAACCCTGTCCTGCATCCTTCCCAGCTGCCAGCCGAGTTACCCAGTGCGCTGTGAAGGAAATGTAACGTCCCTGACTATGCCTGCTGGACCAAGAGTCAGCAGTAATGTGAACCTTCCTGCTGACCGCTCTGTCCAACTCGGCCAAAACATTACCTTCCACATGATGGTACGGAGCTGGAATGGCAAAGAAATTTATGTTTGGAACCTGTAAAATCAATAAATCAATGTATATAAAATTCATACAATCCTATTATATATATTCTAAAAATATATCTTGTTGTGTGTAAAGTAAAATATAAGGTGCTTGATAGATATCATGTGACTTGGTTGAAACTTGGTTGTTACTTCCAAACTTGTCCTATTTGCGGGTACCTTCTATGCCTTCCTCTGAGTGCAGCTTCTTGGGGTGAGTGTCACTTCTTTAGGGCTCATTAACATTAAGGGGCCATCATTGTGCAGTATAATAGACTTTTATTTAAAAAATTATAGCAAACTTACATTTAAAAACGCATTATCCAGTGTTCAGATCACGCCGTGGGAGCTCTGTCCCGTACCACAATGCACAATGATGGCCCCTTAATCTTAATGAGCCCTAAGGAAGTGACACTCACCTCAAGAAGCTGCACTCAGAGGAAGGCATAGAAGGTACCCGCAAATAGGACAAGTTTGGAAGTAACACAGGAACCCCGGGAAAAGAGTGCACATACTAGACACCACGCTGGAACAAGGGAAGCAAAGTGATTACCATTTATCCAGAGAGATAATACAGGCGTATTACCCTCTGTTTTGAGGTGAGAATTTAGTACACCTAGAAGTGACACCACGGCACAAGGTGGAGGAAAATACATCACATTATACAATCACTGGTTTATTGTATTTATATTGTTTGATGGAATAAGGCTGACAGCACAGCCATTTGATTGAGAACTGTTTGCAATACCATTCTGGAATAGACATTCAGCTATATGTGCATTTGCGATTTTGCACATATTTGATACTTTGTAATTTATTGCTGGAACTTTTATTGATTTTATTTGATTCACAATTTATATAATTTTTTTATCACTGTATGCACAGAGCACTTTATATAAGCACGTAGAAGAAGTACCTAATACTTTTTTCAACCAAGTCACATGATATCTATCAAGCACCTTATATTTTACTTTACACACAACAAGATATATTTTTCGAATATATATAATAGGATTGTATGGATTTTATATACATTGATTTATTCATTTTAGAGGTGAATTATCACATAGAAGCACTTTACTATATTTTGGAAATACCCCGAAGCGCACCACAACCCCCCTTATCAGTATTTCACACAACTGTTTCATAGTACCAGTTCCTGTGGTGCAGCATCAGGGTAGCTGGAAGACTCCAAAATACATATACATTAAATACATATGTTTGGAGCCTGCCACTGGGGTACAGCTTTTTCCACAAATTTACGAAAGGGAGCAGAGTCTACCAGATGAAAGGCAGCAGTTGTAGTGCTAGCAATTTGGCCAAGCTAGCATTTAGACGCTGAACATGTGGATGGCTGGGACAGTTTTTTTTTTTTCCGATTCAGCAACTGGGGTAGCGAAATTTGCCTGCTGGTAAAATCAACAGGTGGTGTACTGCTAGCAGATTGGGTGCAAGTACTTGTGGCCCTCATTGCTATACCATCTTCCCTCTCAGTGCAGGTTTTTGAGAGGACTTGAGGTATAGTAGGGGTAGAGATCCCAGATGAGGAGCAAGCTGAAATCTGCATTTTTTTATGATGTGGGTCTTTCAGGTGCTGTTGACAACACACTACATAGCAGGTCATCATATGTCTTATCTAGCATGTGGTGCCCAAGCGGCTGGTGTTATAGCCATTCTTAATCAGCTTCAGACAGAGATTGCAAACAGCAATGCGGCGGTCTGCTGCACATGTGTTGAAAAAAGCCCACACCAATGAACTTTTGGAAGTCAGCGGGGAGTTAGCAGCGCCCTGCACCTGTGGAGCTCTATGGTGTGATGCAATAGGGTGGCTGCTCTTAAGCCAGCCCCTGGAAGACATCATTCCTCATTGGAGTTGTGCCACATCTTCCTCCTCCTCACTTTCCGCCTCTATTCTTTCAGGCACCCAAGTACAGTCAGTGAACTCATCATCCCCTCCCTCCTCATCACTGGAGCAAACTTGGCAGTTTGCTGCAGCTGGGGGGAACATGACTGCTAGTTTCTTGTCCATCATTGTCACCCCCTCTCTCTAGGCTCATGTTATTCCCTTCCTCAACCTGGGAACCAACATCGGAGCATTCAAATTGGTGCGCATCCTCCAGTATTATGTAACTGACACTATGAACTAATAATTCAGGTTACTCCTCTGTGCATGATGGTGAGGCTACGGAAGGAGTAGCTGTGGACAAGGAGCCTGTGGAATAGGCCACTTTGGCAGCTGCGGTGGAAGGCAACCTAGTATGAGCCTGAGTGACAGAGGATGAGGAGGATGAGGACGGCTTAGCTATCCACTCCACCAACTCTTTTGCATGTTGTGGCTCAATAGCACGGTCAGTACCGGGAAAAAAAAAAAAAGGACAAGCGTGCCCCGCCTGCAGAGGATGCACCATGTCCACGACCACCACTTTTCACTGTGGACACAGAGGCTGCTTGCCCTCTTTTAG
This sequence comes from Pelophylax lessonae, assembly GCF_965119305.1. Classification (NCBI taxonomy): domain Eukaryota; kingdom Metazoa; phylum Chordata; class Amphibia; order Anura; family Ranidae; genus Pelophylax; species Pelophylax lessonae. Next base: position 61,355,272 of record NC_138769.1, on the reverse strand, counting down.
TGGCCTGTGAGCGTCTGTCTCTCCTTGTTGGCCTTTCAGGCATGATGGGGATTTTTAAGGGAATATGGTGCTTGGGTGCACTACTTTTGTACTCAGTGCACTATAAACCGTTGTATTAAATATTTTTTTAATAAAGAAAAACTTAATAAAGTAAAAAAAAAAAAAAAACCCTGCTGATGCAGAAGGAATTTCACCTAGGACACAAAAGGGGATAGCAATTATGCCCTAAATAAAATATTTGCTGCTGCACCACCAAAAAAAAAAACACTGCTGACGCAGAAGGAATAGCACCTGCGATACAAAAGGGGGACAACAAATATGCCCTAAATAAAATTAGTGCTGCCGCACCACCAAAAAAATCCCCCACTGCTGACGCAGAAGGAATAGCACCTGCAACACAAAAGGGGGGACAACAATTATGCCCTACATAAAATTAGTGCTGCTGCGCCACAAAAAAACCCCACTGCTGATGCAGAAGGAATAGCACCTGCAACACAAAAGGGGACAGAAAATATGCCCTGAATAAAATTAGTGCTGCAGCACCACCAAAAAAACCCCACTGCTGACGCAGAAGGAATAGCACCTGTGACACAAAAAGGGGGGACAGCAATTATGCCCTAAATAAAATTAGTGCTGCTGTGCCACAAAAAAACCCCACTGCTGACGCAGAAGGAATAGCACCTGCGACACAAAAGGGGACAGCAAATATGCCCTAAATAAAAATAGTGCTGCTGTACCACCAAAAAAAAAAAACCACTGCTGACGCAGAAGGAATAGCACCTGCGACACAAAAGGGGGGACACCAATTATGTCCTAAATAAAATTAGTGCTGCTGTGCCACAAAAAAACCCCACTGCTGACGCAGAAGGAATAGCACCTGCGACACAAAAGGGGACAGCAAATATGCCCTAAATAAAAATAGTGCTGCTGTACCACCAAAAAAAAAAAACCACTGCTGACGCAGAAGGAATAGCACCTGCGACACAAAAGGGGGGACACCAATTATGTCCTAAATAAAATTAGTGCTGCTGTGCCAAAAAAAAACCCCACTGCTGACGCAGAAGGAATAGCACCTGCGACACAAAAGGGGACAGCAAATATGCCCTAAATGAAATTAGTGCTGCTGTACCACCAAAAAAAAAAAAACCACTGCTGACGCAGAAGGAATAGCACCTGCGACACAAAAGGGGGGACACCAATTATGTCCTAAATAAAATTAGTGCTGCTGCGCCACAGAAAAAACCCACTGCTGACACAGAAGGAATAGCACCTGCGACACAGAAGGGGGAGTACTAATATTGCAGCAACAGAACCTGATGCTGCAAAAAAAAAGAAATTGAAAAGAAAATATATATATATATATATATATATATATATATATATATATATATATATATATATATATATATATATATATATATATCAATGACAAAAAAAATGTAAAATGGGATCAGTGTGGTGGCACAGATGTGTTGTATGCGCCAACACTTCAGTGGCCCCTACTACACAAGAATCACAGCACAGCACTATACTGACTGCAGTACACTGTGTTACACAAGATGAATCAGCCCTACACTACACTGCACTGATGGCATTAAATATGAAAGCACAATCCGCTAACTACCTGCCTAATCTCCACTCCTAATCTTCACTCACACACTACACACAGCCGCTGTGTAAGCAGCCTTATATAGTGTGGGGTGTGGACTTGGCCCCTGAGCCATGACTGGCAACCTGCCTTTGGCAAATCATGGCTCTTACAGGACATTGTGCTGTGATTGAAGCATACAGGTCAGGTGCATGCTTTGGCCAATCACAAGCACTTAATGCACTGTAAATCGCACAGTGCATTATGGGGCGCTCATCGGTGGGCAAACTTCCGGCCGAGCGCCACTTTACTAGTAATAGCGGCAACCTGCAATTATTAGCGGGACTGCGACTTTGTGGCGGACAGATTCGACCTCTAACTGACATTTTTTACATTTTTGGGGGGGACTAGTGACATTACTACAGTAATCATTGCTAAAAATATGCACTGTTACTGTAATAATGACACTGGCAGGGAAGGTGTTAACTCAGGGGTGATCAAAGGGTTAAGTGTATGCCTAGGGGGTGTTTTCCAACTGTGAGAGGGATGGGCTTGTGGAATCAACACAGAGACCTGTGATCCTAAATAGGAGGATCACCGGTGCTCTGTGCCGATTCCTGAGAGGACAATGGTCTGCTGTGTATACAACAGCAGACCGCCGTTCTCTCTCCACGGTGATCGTGGGTGCCCGGTGGCAATCGCGGTGGCTGGACCCATGAATCAGCCTCCCCGCTGCTGGCCACCGGCAGGGAGTGCGCGCGCACCCCCAGGAGTGCATTTGCGAATCGAGGTACAGGTACAGCGGTTCGCGCAGCCGAGACAGCCTGCCGCAGTATATCTGCAGCGAGCGGTCGACAAGTGGTTAAAATTATTTTTTTATCAGATCCTGAACACTAGTAATGGCTTCAGACTGGGCAAAAATGGGGGTGCCTATGTAAAACTATTAAAATAGAGGGTTCAAACAAGATCAACATGAAATATTTACAATTTCTACTTCCAATATTTCGCTTTTCAGGCACTTACAGTGAGCAGAAGAAGTGTAAGTGCATTTTGCACTATCCAGCATCTTCTATCCCAGCACATCCTCCTCATCTTAGCAAGTCATAGAGTCAGCCTATGGTAAGAGATACTTACAGGTTCAACTTCTAGCAGCTCCCAACACATTTTTGAGATTAGCCTTCAGGCTACAGTATACATTCTTCTCTGACAGCTGAGGAGCCAGGGGGCAAACACTGTGGACTTATACTGTCTGCATCCAAGGGTGTAGGTATATCCATAAAAATACATGGGCTTACGCAAATACCAATGTATAACCACATAAAGCCACATCCTGTAATTGAATTCTATGGACAGCTGTAGGTAGCAGCTTTGGCTCCTTGGGAGGCAACAAATATACCCAACTTTTATGTTGTATGGCACCAAGCATCCATGTGAGTAGACCTAAGGGAATCTGGCGCTTTTGCCCATTACCAGTAGAGATACAGGTTCTACTGATAGGGCACCTGCTTACCCACTGATGCCGTCCCAGGGCTCTTTTCCCCTGAAGGAACACTTGGGCTATGGAATGGTACATGACAAATTGGCCACTCAGGTCTGAACACTGCATCTTGCCAGGAAGGGAAAAGGTCACATTCTCCCCCATACCCAGAAGTACCAAGTATATGTAAAGACAGATGAACAGAGTGGCAGGGTAGTATGGAGAAGGTATGTATTGATAGGAGGGGGAATGCCCTGTCAAGAGAACCTGTCTTTTGGGGGTCTTATGCTGGTCATATACTGTTCTTGTTCTTGGTGAACTGTCTAAAATTCACTTTCGAAATTTAAAGGAGCTGAGTGGAAAATTGATGGTTGAACAGTGGCTGCATTCAATCAGCATACGATAGCCAAGCAGAAGCATTCATTCATTTGTAAAATGTGGGTGGAGGAATCTGTTAGTTTAACTACTTGCCTTCTGTGCACTTAAACCCCCTTCCCATCCATTCGCTCTCACACTTTGAATGACAATTGCGCGGTCATGCTACACTGTACCCATATGAAATTTTTATCATTTTTTTTTCACACAAATAGAGCTTTCTTTTGGTGGTATTTAATTATCTCTGGGTTTTTTATTTTTTTACAAAGAAAAAAGACAGAAAATTTAAAAAAAAAAAAAAGTTTTTCTTATTTTCTGCGAGTAAATTTTGAAAATACATTTTTCTCCTTCACTGAAGGGCGCTGATGAGGCGGCACTGATGGGCACTGATAGGCTGCACTGATGGGCACTGATGAGGTGGCACTTATGGGCACTGATGAGGTGGCACTTATGGGCACTGATGAGGAGGTACTAATATGCCGCACTGATAGGCGGCACTGATAGGCGGCACTGATGAGCACTGATAGGCGGCACTGCTGGGCACTGAGAGGTGGCACTGCTGGGCACTGAGAGGTGGCACTGCTGGGCACTGAGAGGTGGCACTGAGAGGTGGCACTGATGGGCACTGGCGGATGGCACTGATGGACAATGTCGGGTGGCACTGATGAGCACTGATGGGCGGCACTGATGAGCTTTGATGGGCAGCACCATCAGTGCCCACACTCAGTGCCCATAGTGCTGCCAGTCAGTGCTCATCAGTGCCTAGATGAGCAGGCACTGATGGGTACTGACTGACAGCACTATGGGCACTGATTGTGGGCATTGATGGGGGGCACTGATGGTGGGCACTGTGGGCACTGATGGGGGGCAATTTATGTATGCTTTTTACCTTTAGTAATCAGGGCACTGGTGATCAGTGCCCTGATTACATTCCTGTGTGTCCCCGGCGCTGTGAGGCTCCCCCTCCTTCCTCACACTGCAGGCTCCGTGTGAGGAAGGCGCGCCGGCGATGAGAGATGATCTCATATGTTTACATATGAGATCATCTCTCATTGGACGGCTTGATCACGTGGTGAATGGCCGCTGTGATTGGCCATTCACCACGATCTGTGATCAGCTGTGTCCAAGGGACACGGCCGACATAGATTCTCCCCGATGCGCGCTCGCGGGAGCGCGCGGGGAGACTCTTTCTGGGAGGCCTTTAAAAAAACGGCCTCCTGAAAATTCAAGTCCGCGCTGCAGCCGTATATAGGCTGTAGCGCGGATGGGAAAAAGTTAACATTCATGGCCAGCTTTAGACACCATGATAATTTAGTCATAATACATAAACCATGATGGTGTCTGTTTATCTGACTAAAGAAACATGTCAAATGATCTGGTGCTGACTCTGCGTTCTGCCCCGTGCAGGTGCCTCTTCTCTTCTTGTTTATGGAGAAATTGAATCATCTTTTACCTTTTAACATAATTGCATTGACGGCCAAGTATAATACAAAAATAGATAAATAACAACATGAGTTTTTTGGAGACAGCTGTCATTGCCGGAAGGCAAAGGAGCCTGCAGAGGGCAGATGCTGATTCTTCTAAACCGCAGGCATTTCATAATAATAGTCCAGACCACATAGGGGCTTCATGGTGCACTGAGCTGTTGTAGTCTCAGCCCTCAAGTCATCTGCCAACTGGATGTAGTTCTGCAATAATTTCTGCAAGTGACCAGAGGGAAAAAAATGCCAGAAACTTTCTTTAATCATTAATATAGTTCCACTATATTCTACAGCACATTAAGGACAGGGCCCTAAATGCTGTTTCCACTAGATTCAGTGTTTAGCCCCATCCAACTGCAGCCTGACATTGACAGGCTGCCTGAAGTGGGACTGGATGCTGAACTTGGGGCTAGAGAAATTTAAACTTGTTGCCCCATTCCCTGCCCCAAAGGAGCTTAGAGTCTAACATCTTTACCATCTTTAATGTCTTTGTACACACATTAGGTCCAAGGCAGCCGAATGACCCAGCAGTATGTTTTTGGCTAATGGAGGAAAGCAGAACAAGTTATAGATCAATATATCGGTTGGCATTACTTATTTCTTTCTAAGAGTGTTTTATGCCTGGCTGTATTGGCAATAATTTGGCTTTGAAGTTTTCTGAGTCTTTGACCTGGAATGAGTATGCAGCAAATAAATCCAGAATTAAGTCAGAACACTTTTATCTGCTATCTGGTTCTAGGTTAGGGGCTCAGAAAACACTGTACAATATTAGCATACCAACCAAGTATGCAGCATTTTAAGAAGAAGGAAAGAAATGGCAGCACGCATTTCTTTGATGGGGTTATTGTCATGCATTGTTGTGTCCATATCAGAGGTCGGCTCTAATTTTCATATTCTGTATTGGAGAAAACATTTGGCATCCACTTGATGCTATTAATAACACTTCCAACACTATTAACTATATTTTAAAAAAAACTTAAGAAAAGGAAGTTCTCCTCAAAAACAGAGAGCCTGCCCATATAAGCCAATTTCCTGTTTTATTTTCCCAGAAAATTACATGTAAAACTTGAATGATCACTATAAATATGTTCTCAACTTTTATAGAGTCCAGTAGTAAATTAAGATTTATGAAGAGCGCAGTCATATTTATAAAAATCTGCTATACCCTGCCTTACGCTAGCTCTTATAATTTAGGCCCACAATAGGCTTGGCATTTGGCATAGTACTGGAACACAATCAGAACTGTTCAACTAAGGCACAGGAAGGTAAAATTGTACATAAACTGTACACTGTTCTACTTACCGTAAGCAAAGTTCCCTTAAATAATACATAGATACCCCAAAATCTGTCCACCCCCCACACGTTAGTGCAGAACCAGGGCATACAGGTGATCTTTTATTTAACACAATGTGCTTGCCTTACACTGTCTGACCCCCTACAGTGCACTGACCAACCTGGCACCATAGGAAAAGCAAAACAGAAAGGAGAAACATGGTGTATGAATAATAAGTACATTGCTATAAGAGGTTGACGTTGAGTATTTACTACTGGGTCCACTAAGAACCTAAGGTGTCTCCTGACACGTTCTGTATTTCATAATGCCAAATAAACTTCTATGTTTGGTGTTGAGGTTTTCTGTACTGTTGTGAAGTATCACTCCGCCCCCCCCCCAGCCCCCCTATAACCCAGGAGTAGATAAGGACCTGCAATGGATGCGTGGGCTGACATTACACCTCAGGGTAAAGTCCTTGATGTAGAGTGGGGTTGTGGAGAGATGGGCACCAGTCAATTTTTCCAAGAAATGTCATACTCCAAGTCTTCACAGGTAAACGACCTTTAACCACTTGCTGTCTGCGTACGGTAATAGTACTGCGGCAAAGTGGCTCGTTATCGTCTGACGACGTAGATCTACATCATCAGACACACCCCTCAGTCACAGGGAGTCGGGAGTCGGGCCAGGGGAGGAGCAGCGGCGATCGCCACTGCTCTTCCCCGATCGTCGGGATCTCCTAAGTGACAGGCAGGGTCAGATTGCATCTGGATTTGTCCCTGTGTCACACAGTCACCTCCCCCCACACATGTCAGTAAGCACCAGGCATACATTAACCCCTCCCTCTCCAATAAAATTAACCCCTTCCCTGCCAGTGTAATTTTTACAGTAACAGTGCATATATATAGCACTGATTACTGCAGTAATGTCACTGGTAACCCCAAAAGTGTCAAAAATGTCAGTCAAGGGTCCGATCTGTCTGCCGCAATGTCGCAGTCCCGCAAAAAAAAAATCTCAGATTGCCGCCATTACTCGTTAAAAAAAAAACACCAAAAATGACAGAAATCTTTCCCTTAGTTAGTAAACGCAATAACTTTTACGCAAACCAATCAAAATACGCTTATTGTGAATTTTTTTCCCAAACATAGGTAGCAGAAAACAAATTGGCCAAAAATTTTTAAAAATTTTGATTTTTACATTTTTTGGGCGGAATTTCATATAAAAAAAATGTGAAAATATTGTTGTTTTTTCAAAATTTACGCTCTTTTTTTGTTTATAGCGCAAAAAGTAAAAATCGCACAGGTGATCAAATACCACCAAAAGAAAGCTCTGTTTGTGGGGAAAAAAAGGACGTAAATTTCGTTTGGGTATGGCGTCGCACGACCAGGCAATTGTCAGTTAAATTCGCACAGCGCCGAGTCGCAAAAAGTGGCCCAGACGTAAGACAGCAAAATCCTCTAGTGGTAAAGTGGTTAAGTCAGACCAGCATCCTTTGATTCTTTAGCACATGACTGTAGAGCAGATATTCCACAAACTCTCTTGATGGGACACTAGACTTCCTGTAAAGTATAAGTCAAACTCTAGCTTTTCAAGAACCTCCAGTCATAGTTCCTTTCTGATGTTTTTTGCAGGATAGGTTCTACTCATGCTGAGAAAAGTAGTAGTATGTAACTACACTGTATATGGAGTCCGTAGCTCGGTACTTATGGATAGAAATGAGTCCATCAAAGTTGCAAAACACAGGGGCAGGGGAAAACTGTTGGCACTAAAGGGTGAACCCTCTGATGGGGAGCTGAAGCGATCTCCAGAAAAAACAGGAGATACAGAGGTGCCTTTGAGTGTAGACTAACATGGATTTCAATAAAAAAGGAGTAGTTACACTCACATTTAAAAGGATTAAAACAGGCATATCTTAGGTACGTGTCCAATGTAGAGCTTGGGCGCCCATGCTGCAGGTAATGACGCCGCCACTTGTCTGGACTCTATGCCGGCTCGATGATAGGGAGGATGATGGAGGAGAGCCAGGAACAAGGATTGGACCGCTGATGGAACGCAGCGCTGAACACGATGATGTCACCGGACGTTACTGCGATACATTTTGGAGCATGCACACTAGGAAACAGGGTGAATGCTCACACTCCATTCTCAGAGCTTGAGAAAGGAGCGCACTGTGTACTTTTTTGTTAAATAAATACATGTTACATCCATGTTACAGTTCACATTCAGAGGCGCCTCTGTATCTTCTAAGAAGCAAACAACAACACTGGGCTTTGAGGGGCCCAAGTGAATACAGAACTATCACTAACCACGCTACGGTGAAAATTTGAGAGAGGAGGGTTAAAGTAGACATAAACCCATTCATGGAATCTGTCCTATCCACATATGTCTGTGGAGTTTACTTATCTCTCTCCAAAGCCTTCTTTCTGCTGCTCCGTTCCTCTGTTATCAGCATGATAACTTCTGACAAGCTCTCCACACAGGAGATAAAAGCAGATGAAAATATGTGTCAGGGAGTTAACTTAGAAACAGATAAGCAGAGATCTTGTCTATTCACAGCACAGCTATGTTTCTTTGTTCTTCCGCCTATGTAGAGGGAGGGTTTGCACCTTTCCTCCAATCAGCTTACACACAGTGTATGCCCAGACTCCCCTCCCACTGCTGAAACAGGTAAAAAAATCAAACATGATGTGCACTTTCTAAAGGGTCTAGAAAGCTGGAGACTGCAAATATACATGTAAAACTTATGTAGGGAGATTTGTTTAATCTCTGTGTATCATCTGAGGCTGTTCACTTCACTGGGTATAGGACAGGGTTTACATCCACTTTAAATGCCCAGATCTACTCATATTCTATGGCACATGAGTCTTTTGTTTCTCCTATTACTATTATTTTTATTTATTTTTTTGATAAGAGGAAAGTGTGCTGCCCCCAGACAACATACTTATGTGCTTGCATGACAAATGCAGATCTGCCTGGAACAGCAAAATGCACTATGCATGGCCAACATAGAGCACTATCTTTCATTAACAAATATCAATACATCAATGACTGGCAGTGCGATATTAATGTTTTGGTGTTCACTAATATAAAATCTAAGCGATATAAAAAATAGATATAGGGACATTAGACTAGTTCATTATTCCTTGGTTAGCCATGTGGAATGTGTTTGAGCTACTAAAAATGCTATTATTACTACCCTGCAGTAATACACACAGCATGAAACCATACAGCACAAAATCAGTGATGTATTTAGGTTTTGTGCTGCCCTAGGCCTGACTAAACTTGGGCACCCCCTAATTTAAATACGACCCACCCCTTCCTGTCTGCGGTCTGTCCAAATGTCCTCACCGGTGGATATTATCACAGCGCAGGTAGCAGTGTGACCCCTTTATGGGGGTGCCAGACTGATTTGCCTCCTGGACCCTGCCCTCCGGCCCAATTTGCCCCATAAGACTGGCACTATACTAAAAGTGTAGCGCAAGCCAGTGGGGACCCTTTTCGTGCGGGAGCCGGGAGTAGGCTGTTTATTTTTCGTGCGGGGTGCAGCTTTTTTGCTGCCCCCCTTCAAAGTGCCGCCCTAGGCCTGGGCCTTGTTGGCCTAGGCCAAGATACAGCACTGCACAAAATACAACATGAAACCAAATATACAACATGTCCGTGACAATTCATATATAAATAAAATAAAAAGTAAAATATTAGTTCATACATATTCATACATAAAGGAAATTCTCTGGTAAAGTGATTCCACCACACTTTAACAAAAAGTCTACGCAAAAATATAATATACTATATACTGTATATAGAAGACACTTCAATCTTCATCTACCACCAACTTGTGTTAAAACAAACTACAAATGTGCCGCCACCTGTTGCAGAGCAGTTCACCTTTTATTCCATGTTTTTTGGAATAAAATAAATACAATCTGGGTATCTGAGGAAATAAGATGTAAGTAGTTCAATGCACACTGGCTTAAAAATCACTACTTCTACAGGAGTTTTGTGTTTTGCCTGTAGAAGCCACTCAGTGTTATCCTATGTGTCCATGCACATTAGGGCAATTACAGACATATTTTAGGCTCAATGTTTAGAGGCAGAAAAAAAAAAACCCTTCTAGATTGTGTTTCTGATTGGAGCTTTCTGGCAGAAAAAAAAGCAAAACTCTCCTAAACTCTGTACAAAAAATGTTCTATATTAACGTTTTTTTTTTTCCGCCAAGGGAACTGTTTTTTTTTTTAAAAGCCCAGCGTGTATTGAGCCTAATAGTGACTTTAACCTTTGGAGAATTGGAACTCCAACAAGCACAACCATTAATTAGATCCCTCCCTCTTATCATCTTTATGCTTGCCAGTGTTCTAATACACCGGAGTGTTTTTAATAGTGTTTTATTTGCACTTGGATCATGTGAGTGCATACAGTTTTATTTACTTTAATAAATGTTAAATAGCAGTACTTTTATTATTGTGAGTTTCATCCTATTTCTTCAGATACACACATTGGATTGATGTCCATGGGATATGGTAATAGCTCAAAGACGTGCTCCAGTCTGTAAAAAAAAAAAAAATTAAAAGTCAGCAGCTACAAATACTGTACCTGCTGACTTTTAATATAAGGACACACACCTGTCTAGGAATCCTGTGATGTTGGCACCCCTAGCCGATTTGTCCATCAGCCTCAGGAGCAGGCGCTATCTCCTGTAGTGAGGGAAACAGGAAATGAAGCCTTGCGGCTTCACAGCCTGTTTCCTACTGCACATGCAGTCGTGCTGTGCTTTCTGAATTTTCCCACTGTCTTCTAGGGCCTCTGTGTGTCCCAGAAGGCAGCAGGGGGAGGAGGGGCCAGAAATGACGTAGATCACTGTGCAGCAATCTTACCAGGAAGTGGGAGCGGCTACCTGTCATAACCAGATACCCGCTCCCCCCTCCCTTCCAAAAAGTGCCAAATGTGGCAGAGGGCAGGAGGGTGCGAAGAGGAGCTTCCAATTTTGGGTGGAGCTCCGCTTTAGGAAGTGTACCTAAGAGTAGAACAGTGTCTTTTAAGTGGAATTTGCTAAGCTCATTTTTACCTTCCTAGATTTAGCGCTAAAAATAAAGGGTAAGCTGCTTGTAGGAGGGGCCCGTGGAGATGTGGATTGTAGAAGCTGCCTGCCCAAGAACCAGATCATTTACATCAACATCAATACTTTAGGATAGCAATACCAGTGAGATAAACTGACGGGTCGAACTCTATTTTTTCACTTTCTTTAACTCCAACAGGTGGTGGCACGTGGCTGATTTGTTTTAACACAAGTTGCCTGAGGGGAAGACTGAAGTCTATATATATATATATATATATATATATATATATATATATATATATATATATATATATATATATATATATATATATATATATATATATATATATATATATATATATAGGAACAATTTGGGCGATTGAACTCAAATGATTATATATATATATATATATATATATATATATATATATATATATATATATATATATATATATATATATATATATATATATATATATACATACACAGTGAGGATCGAATGTTTGGGCACCCCAGGTATAAAATTGTATTAATGTGCATAAAGAAGCCAAGGAAAGATGGAAAAATCTCCAAAAGGCATCAAATTACAAATTAGACATTCTTATAATATGTCAACAAAAGTTAGATTTTATTTCCATCATTTACACTTTCAAAATAACAGAAAACAAAAAAATGGCGTCTGCAAAAGTTTGGACACCCTGCATAGTTAATGTCTTGTACTGCCCCCTTTGGCAAGTATCACAGCTTGTAAGCGCTTTTTGTAGCCAGCCAAGAGTCTTTCAATTCTTGTTTGAGGTATCTTTGCCCATTCTTCCTTACAAAAGTCTTCCAGTTCTTTGAGATTTCTGGGCTGTCTGTCACACACTGCTCTTTTAAGGTTTATCCATAGATTTTCAATTATGTTAAGGTCAGAAGATTGTGAAGGCCATGGCAAAACCTTCAGTTTACGCCTCTTGATGTAATCCCCTGTGGATTTTGAGGGGTGTTTAGGATCATTATCTATTTGTAGAAGCCACCCTCTCTCTAACTTCAGCTTTTTCACAGATGGCATCAAGTTACCATCCAAAATTTGCTGAATTTTATTGAATGCATTTTTCCTTCTACTCGTGAGATGTTCCCTGTGCCACTGGCTGCAATACAACCTCAAAGCATGATTGGTCCACCCCCATGCTTAACAGTTGGACAGAGGTTCTTTTCATTAAATTCTGTGCCCCTTCTTCTCCAAACGTACCTTTGTTCATTCCGGCCAAAAAGTTCAATTTTAACCTCATTGGTCCACAGAACTTGTTTCCAAAATGCATCAGGCTTGTCTATACGTTCATTTGCAAAGTTTAAACACAGATTTTTGTGGTGAGGACGTAGAAGAGGTTTTCTTCTGATGACTCTTCCATGAAGACCATATTTGTAAAAGTATCTCTTTATAGTGGAATAGTGTACCACAACAACTCCAGTGTCTGCCAGATCTTTCTGGAGGGATCGTGCAGTCAAACGTGGGTTTTGAATTGTTTTTCTCACAATCCTGCGAGCTGTTCTGTCTGATATTTTTCTTGGTCTTCCAGATCTTGCTTTAACTTCCACTGTTCCTGATGACTGCCATTTCTTAATTACATTGCGAACAGAGCATATTGACGTGTGAAAACGCTTTCCTATCTTCTTATAGCCTTCTCCAGCTTTGTGAGCGTCAACTATTTTCAGTTTCAGTTTTCTAGACAACTGCTTAGAAGATCCCATGGTGCTGATTGTTGGGGCAAGGTCAGATGAGTCTGGGCATTTAAAACCTTTGAGATTGACATCACCTGGTCTTCCCAGACGATGATTGAGAACAATCCATGACACTGGCAGGTCTCAACCTTGCAAAGGGGGCAGTGCATGCTATAAATTCTGCAGGGTGCCCAAACTTTTGCAGACGCCATTTTTTTGTTTTCTGTAATTTTGAAAGTGTCAATGATGGAAATAAAAGCTAACTTCTGTTGACATATTATAAGAATGTCTAATCTGTATTTTGATGCCTTTTGGAGATTGTTCCATCTTTCCTTGGCTCCTTTATGCACATTAATACAAATTTTTACCTGGGATGCCCAAACTTTCGAACCCCACTGTATATATATATATATATATATATATATATATATATATATATATATATATATATATTTTGTAATGATTCAGGGCAATTAAACTCAAATGGTGCATGTGATTTCAGAAAGTAGTGCCACTCCAGGCTGCATGTTCAAGGGCATGGCAGCCCACTTTTATTTACAAGAACAGAAAGTTCACAAAACAACAGCAATTTCCCACCATTACTGGGGGTTCCACCATTACTGTATACTGTTCATTCAGCCTTCTGGCTTACTCATTCGTACCACCTTCAGGCTGCGTTGTAGCAGACTACATCTACCTTCTGCAGATGTGTACGCTCTTGCTGCCAACTGCAGCCTCTCTCTCTTAAGAGATGATGGGAGCCCTCCTGACTCCCATACTCCCATACATAGACCTCCTGTCTGTATGGTGGAGTCTTCCTGACTCCTGGGCCAGACCTCCTGTCTGCCCAGGTGCAGCTGCCACCAACTGATCCCTAGTGCTAATCCTGGGAATAATATGAACCCAGCCCACAGGTGTGCAATCAGCAGGCCTGTCTTTACCAAAACCAGGCGTAGATTGGTAGATTGCTAACACACACAGTGACCCGGGGATGCCTACCTACTATATATATATATATTATATGTGTGTGTGTGTGTGTACTTTTTGGTAAAGTGTGGTGGAACAAAAAGTGACAAAAATGTTTTAAAATCTTTTATGTGTATATATGAACTTTTTTTAAATTTCATTTTATATTTAATTTACATATTAATTATCACAAATATGTACAATATATAGTTTCACAATGTGTTAAGCCTTCCCTAGTTGAGCTACTATAAATGAATGAACTATAAATGAATGAAAAATAATCAGATAAATATACATTTTTTATATAAAACAGAAGATTTTAACATATTGTTGCTACAAAGTAGCTTGATATGCAGTCCTTAGGAGAAGACATGAATACTCTCTGCATGTAGGTGGTAATAGCTGTCGGATTTACGGTGGAGAGTTCCATTAACCTCACATGATCCTGACCCTAAAGGACCTTGTGTAGGAGAGGAAGATGTCAGGAGCATGGGGGGTTTATTAGCTAAGAATGGAATGTTAACACTACCTATTCATCTTGGTGCCTGTCTACTTCTACATACAACCCTTTCCTCCCCCACTTACTAATCACTCCATTTTGTCTATGCAGACAATTAACTTACATGTACTGGCTGTCTTTATTTAACAAAATGCAAAAAGGGTCTTCCAATCCATTCTTGCAAAGTGTTGGATATAAATAGCAGTGTTTTGGAAAAATGGCCCCTGATCTGACAGATGTCTCACTAGGAATGATGAGCCAAAAGAGATTGAACACACTTCGTTTGTCAAATCACCACGTCTGCAGGACCCACTACAACTTTCTAACCATGGCTGCTATTAATATGTAGTGTGCGGGTAGTAAAAGCTTATGTGGAGAAAATGGGATCAATTAGTAGAGATTTTACAAAATCTGCAAAAAATAACAAAAACTCCTAACACTGAGAGGTATTTATTATTACTTTATAGTTAGCTACCATACTGCTATTGTTAAGGCTGATAGAAACCATTTCATAGGGTCCTATCACTATATGGGGGGCCATGCTGACTCAGCCACCCGAAGCGGATACAGTGACTCCTGACTTAGACATGGGGAGTAGGCCGTGATTTTTGGTGTCATGGTGGAATAAGGCTGACTACATACAAGGACCTGGGTGACAAAGCCAGGTGAAATGGTTTCAGTTTGAACACCTAATCAGAGGAATTTTAAAGACATAGGAATTTCTATTGCACATAATTTGATGATTGAAGTGCATGCAGTTTCATGGAGGAAAGTGTTCTCTTTTAGGGCCCATTCACACTATGTGCAGACTGTAATGATTTGGGGAGCCATGTCATCTGCAGGTGTTCGCCCACTGTGTTTTATCAAGTCCAAAGTCAGCAGCCCTCTACCAGGCAACTCTATAGCACTTCATGCTTCCCTCTGCTGACCAGCTTTATGGAGCTGCTGATTTAATTTTCGAGCAGGACTTGTCCACACTGCCAAAAGTACAAATACTTGGTTTAATGATCATGGTATAACTGTGCTTGATTGGCCAGCAATGATTGGCAAGAATATGTGGGGTATTGTGAAGAGAGAGATGAGAGACACTGGGGCAGCACTTTTGCAGCCCCAGACCATGGCACTCCCCCCACGCTTGACTTGTCTTTGTACTCCTCTCCTGGTTGCCGCCACACACGCTTGACACCATCTGAACCAAATACATTTATTTTGGTCTCATCAGACCACAGGAGATGGTTCCAGTAATCCACCTCCTAAAGCCCCGTACACATGTACCGATCGTCGGCCGAACGATCGGCCTTCTTTTGTCCGAGGGCTGTCTTGTCTGTTGAAAAGTGCAAAAGACTGCACACGAATTTTGTCGGCCAACAACAGCCGACTGCAGAAGTGATGTCATGTGATGGTTAACTTTCCTTGTCTTTTTTCTTTTCTGAGCATGCTCAGTCTTGCAAATCTGCTGTCTGTTGGGCGAAATCTGTACTGACTGGCGAACAATCGGCCGTTCCGGTGTCGGCATACAAAAATTTTAATGCTTGCACGACAGATTCTGTTTGGCCGAAAGTGCGCTGTCGGAAGCATCATACTAACAAGCCGAAAATCGTCCGATCGTTCGGCGGCCGAACATTTTCGGCCGACAATCGGTACGTGTGTACGGGCCTTTAGTCTGCTTGTCTTCAGAAAACAGTTTGCAGGCTTTCTTGTGCATCATCATTAGAAGAGGCTTCCTTCTGGGATGACAGCAGTGTATGGTCTGAGCACTGACACGCTGACCCCCCACCCCTTCAACCTCTGCAGCAATGCTGCCAGCACTCATACATCTATTTCCCAAAGACAACCTCTGGATATTATGCTGAGCACATGCACTCAACCTCTTTGGTCCACCATGGCAAGGCCTGTTTTCAGTGGAAGCTTCCCTGTTAAAGCCCTGTATGGTCTTGACCACCATGCTGCAGCTCAGTTTCAGGGTCTTGGCAATCTTTTAATAGCCTAGGCCATTTTTATGTAGAGCAACAATTCTTTTTTCAGATCCTCAGAGAGTTCTTTGCCATGATGTGCCATGTTGAATTTCCAGTGACCAGTATGAGAGATTGAGAGTGATAACACCAAATTGAACACACCTGCTCCCTTCTCACACCTGAGACCTTGTAACACTATTGAGTCACATGCCACCGGGGAGGGAAAGTGGCTAATTGGGCCAAATTTGGACATTTTCACATAGGGGTGTACTCACTTTTGTTGCTAGGAGTTTAGCCATTAATGGCTGTGTGTTGAGTTATTTTGAGGGGATAGCAAATTTATGCTACAATGCCAGTAGTCACCAATGTGACAAACCCACCACCCCGGATAAAGATGTTGCGGTTAAGAGAGGTTGTGGACCCAGGTACCATACAGTAAATGGGTCATACAAGCAGGGATAGTTAACAAAGACTTAGAGACCCCAATCACTCAGGAGTTCTATAGGTTTCGGCAGATGCAGTGGCAGAGTGTGAAGAGCACCGGCAGCCTCTTCTTTCCGGCTGACAGCTATCCTATGTGTGCTGTGCTGGGACAGGGATGGTGTGGACATCATGCTGCTCTAATGCCTCTATGATCTCCTCCTGCTGCTGGCTGCTGTGGCAGCTGTAGTGCTGCTGCTGGCCTAAACCTGGAGATACGGTTTACCTAATGCTAAGTCCATTCCCATCAGAAGTGTGGTGATACATTTTGGATATTCTTATTGAAGATTCCTGAGCTATATATATATATATATATATATATATATATATATATATATATATATATATATATATATATATATATATATATATATATATATATATATATTTCTTTTTTTTAGCGCTGTACTTTTATGTATTATGTATGATATAGTAAGGTTGGTATGTTGCTTCCTCATCTGACTGTTCACAATCATGCCTTGTTCATGTCATCAGTTTTCAGCAGCACTGTATATGTGAGCAACTATTTTCAAGGATGAAGCACACGAAGGGCAAAATTAAAACCAAAATATCTAAAGAGCACCTTGAGAATTCATTGAGAATTTCTACTACATCCATCCAATCTTATTTTGATTTGCTAAGCCTAGTACACACAACGAGATTTTCGGACGAATGATCGTTCGTTTTTTTTTTTGCATGCTAGTCTCTATATCAAAAACGAATAGGTTACTAAAGTACGAAAATTCTCGTACGCCAGAATAAAAATTCCGAAGTGATTTCATGTATTTTCTGACAGAAACTGCACTGATTAAATGAAAATCGTACGATCTGGTATCATACAAGAAACATTTTTGTGTTTGTCCCGAAAATTTCAGACAAAAGCTGTGTACTAACGATTAGATTATCGTACGATCGCTCCAAAAGTAGTATTTTTTGTACGATATTCAAATATCTCACTCGTTTTATGTTGCCGTCTTTTACTTTTAAAATAAAAAATATTACAAGACAGAATACGTTTTTTTACTCAGATAGGTACGTTATCTACATCAGTGATTGTCAACTTGTGATCTGTCCCACTTTTTCTGCTCATCAGCTCTCCTTAGGCCCTTTTCACATTTGTGCCACTTGTCCTGCAACTTGGGACTGCAAAGTCACATGACAAGTCGTACCCCATTAATTCCAATGATTACTGTTCATATATGTGGGACTTCAAGTCTCAGGGACTTCAAAGGAGACCCTTTGATCCGACTTGAGGTCCATAGACCTCAGGATTACACAGGTATTGCTTCAAGTCACGTCAAAGTCACGTCAAAGTCACGTGACTTTCAGGTCGCACAAGTGTGAAAGGGGCCTTATTGTTAGTGGTGATATGTGTCGCAAAAGACAATTCCTCTTCTTGCAATTTGGCCCAGGAAGGTCAAATGGTTGAACACCCCTACTATATACATTCTGTATCTGTTATCTTCCCATCTCTCAGTACGCAGTCACTGGTAAATTTTGTATGCACTAGCCAGCTGGGACACGTGACACTCAGATCTGTTGCAAAGCTTGCAAAAAGTTGAGTAATGAGTGGCAGGCAAAAGTAAAACAGCAAATGAAAGCACAAAAGCCTCCTATGAAGCCAGCTATTGACAATAAAAGGAAATGAAGCAGTCCCAGTAAAACACATGTTTTGGACTGAGACACAGCTGTGACAAACAACAGGATGTCAGTGAACAATAAGGGAACACACTGGATTCATGGCACAAACTCTTGATCAGTGTTTACAGGCCATCGTCTAAGCTCTCAGCTGGATATCCACATAGATCTCTGGATACACAATCGTATGTAGGATTAGACAGTAAGATGAGTGTAATGCTCTTATATATATCACTCCGTCACTATAATCCACTGAGAGGCTGCTCCTGAATTTCTGTAAACATTCTAAGATCTGTCTGAATGTCTGTAAATTCAAACTCTTCCGGCTTACAATATTTACCCTGGATCGAGTCATGGTGTTTTTCATTTTGTCTATTGACTGAATGATCTCGCAGGCAACTCCTCAAACTTACTGCTGTGCATGTGAGCATCAATCCATTTTCAAGATCCCCCCCCAACAGTTGGTGAGTGCCCACTTATCATTGCCCTTTCTCAGGGAAAATTGAAAAAAACTGAAAGTTACCATCAACAGATTTTCGAGGGTTGGAGTCAACTTTAAGCTAGACATACATGGCTCAATTTTCTCTCTAAACGAGAGAAAATTGGTCTAGTCATCCACACTAAACAACATCGATGGAGGAATCTCACCTGCCAGCTATTTTATTCAGGCAATAAAATGGAGCTGTCAATCTGATAGGATACAGTCACTGTGTGGCAGATAGTTTTCTACTTGGCTTAGTCAAATTTGAAATTGACTTTTGTCAACCTGGGTGGTGCTTTCAGGACCACCAACCATTCAACCATCAGAGTCTGCAAAAGCTTGAACTGTATATGGTGATGGACTTGGGTACAACCAGCACATTGGATGTTTACATGCGGTTATTGCCAACGGCTATAACCACTAGCGATGGATACTGTGTTCTCTCTGCATGGAAGGTTCCCTGCACTCCCCATGCCCCCCCCCCCCCTCTGCGCACACCAGGAGAATGCAATAGCTCCATGAAAGGGATTCCCCCATCAACACTGACTGTTGATGGGGGAATTGAGCGATTTTCTTTCCTGCAACCCGTGGTTGATCTCCCTTGGGCTTCTTTTACAAGGCCAAATCCTTTGTGGGGTAACAAGTATAGTGTAGTAAACTAAAGCTGGGTGCCCAGGCATGTGCAGACACCTGCTTCTGGGATGCCTGTTCAAAGCATTGACCAACTGCAGCTGTGCACCGGTGTTTGGACATGATTGCACAGGGCACAGATAACCTGTGGTTAGGGAAATATGATTGCAGCGAATAGCTTCTGTTAAAAGCCAATCGTTCCCTGTGTGATTACTTTCAAACACCAGTGGACAGTTATAGCCCCTGTCAACCTGCCATCACTTTGTACAGGGTAACCTGTCGTGGCTAATTGCACACACCTTGGCTCCTGTCCTCGGGTTTTCTGGAAGATACATGCCGATTTGGCCATGTGAGTGAGGCCTTAAGTGTTTATAGATGGACAGTCACCTATACAGATAATTGTGTTTACAGATCTGCTTATCAATGTCCCAAAAGCCATACCGTCAAAAACACAGAACATATTACATCAGTCACATTATTAGCACATTTAAGAGCAATTGCGACAAAAGGATTGTTCCCTCTTTTAAGGTATTACGTTGTGAAATCCCTGAACAGTTGTAATCACATCCAATGCCCACAGGTTTTTAATAGCTTATATGTTAACCCCTACATGACCTATTATCATAAGATCAGTCGGATTCTTTGAGAAAGTGATGAGCCTTTCGCAAAACATGCCCATATAGAACTTGTTCCTGCTGGCTATTTTAATAAAAGAAGAATATAATTTTGCATCTCAGTGTGTAGTTTTCCTGCTACAACAGATTGGTCGGATTGCCAGGAAACGTCCTGATATGTGTGGTCGGCTTTGGTCCTAGTGAGGAGCATTGTGGGGTTGATTTACTAAAACTGGAGAGTGCAAAATCTTGTGCAGCTCTGCATAGAAACCAATCAGCTTCCAGCATTTTTTGGTAAAGCGCAATTGAACAAGCTAAAGTTAAAAGCTGATTGGCTACCATGCAGAGCTGCACCAGATTTTGCACTCTCCAGTTTTAGTAAATCAACCCCAATATGTCCTAAACACAAACAAGTTCAAATCAAAGATATAACAAGAGAAAACACTTACACGTTCGTCCTTCGGACAGCGTGGTCATCAGTAGGGAGGAAGCTAGCAGGATCTGACAGACTGAGCTGAGTAACATCATGTTCCGTTATAGAGAGGAGGCAGAGGCTGGTACAGCCTGGCCTTCACACTGCTGGGTTTGTGAGCTCAGCTCAGCCTCTTGTTCAGTATGCTGGGCTGGGGGGAGCTGCACACACTGGAGAGAGGCCCAATGATTCCAGGGCATTTCCAGGAAACATCCCTCCCCTGTCCACTGACAAGTACACAAACACAGGACCCTGGGATCAGGTATCCACATGGATTGTTAGGCTTTATCAGACGGGAGGCATTGCAAAACAGCGGGGTATTTACATTAAACCTGCTCACCAACGCACAGCTGACTGTTTACAAAGAAACTGCTTATATTACAACGTGGACTTTCATCTGGAACAAAAGGACTAAATCAGGCCAGTTCATTTAAAGGACCGCTATAGAGAAAAATACTGGTATTTTGGTAATTGTATAAAAATCAAGAGGAACTTCAACCATGGCCATGATTTATACTTTTGATTTCCAGGTATGACAGTTTTTACCTAGTTAAATTGGTCCAGCTTAGAACAATGTATGTATGTGCCATACCTGTGTGATCCCTGTGGAGGCTGCAAATCACTGTAGTAGGCACAACCAATTGGCTGTCCTGCTGCTCTCTGAACATTGCAGGTTGCCCGCATGGCACGGGTGCAATTAAAGGATCATTTTATATTTTCTCAATAAATGTAAAACAATCTTGGACTGGACAAGGTGTGGAGGAGGGGCAGTGAACCTAAAGTTTCCTCTTTGTTCAATCAGAGAACATTTTGCAGTTATGGGGAAAATGCAAATTATTCTCTGAATGGCTCAAATTAAAAATAATAAATTAATTAATTTGTGCTTAAATTATTAAAAGCCCAAAATATTTATATGTGACATAATATTAAAGTGGCAATAGTGCTAATAAAGTAGTAAATATAATATAATATAATACTCATAGAAAAGAGAAAATATATAGATATAAAAGTCCAGTGTGCAAAGTGCAAAAAGCCAATAAACAAAGTCCAAAATGTAATCCTAAAGTTATCTGTGCTCCCAGAGAGAAGTGACCAGAGTGTCACAGTGGACAGCCAGCCGTGCACCCCCTTGTGAATGGGTGCTCACCTCAAATCCTTAAAAAGAGCGCATAGATTGTTATCCCATAAAGATCATCCATCCATATCCTTCAGGGCTCCTCTCATTCACTGGAGTTGCAGCGTCAATCAATGCAGTATATATGCAAACAAAAAGACTTGCAATGGTGTATGAAATCCTTAACCACTTTACCACTAGAGCATTTTCCTGTCTTACGTCTGGGCCACTTTTTGCGATTCGGCGCTGTGCGACTTTAACTGATAATTGCGCGGTCATGCGACGCCGTACCCAAACGAAATTTACGTCCTTTTTTTTCCACAAACAGAGCTTTCTTTTGGTGGTGTTTGATCACCTGTGCGATTTTTACTTTTTGCGCTATAAACAAAAAAAGAGCGTTTATTTTGAAAAAAATAACAATATTTTTAACATTTTTTTATATGAAATTGCCCCCAAAAAAGATGTAAAAACCAATTTTTTTTTTAATTTTTGGCCAATTTGTTTTCTGCTACCCATGTTTGGTAAAAAAAAAATCGCAATAAGCGTATTTTGATTGGTTTGTGCAACAGTTATTGCGTTTACTAACTAAGGGAAAGATTTCTGTCATTTTTGGTGTTTTTTTTTTTTTAATGGCGGCGATCTGCGATTTTTTTTGCGGGACTGCAACATTGCGGCGGACAGATCGGACCCTTGACTGACATTTTTGACACTTTTGGGGGTACCAGTGACATTACTGCAGTAATCAGTGCTATATATATGCACTGTTACTGTAAAAATGACACTGGCAGGGAAGGGTTAAATTTTATTGGAGAGGGAGGGGTTAATGTATGCCTGGTGCATACTAACGTGTGTGGGGGGAGGTGACTGAGTGACACAGGGACAGATCGCATGTTCAGCTATGCTGAACACTGCAATCTGTCACTCCTTGTCACTTAGGAGATCCGCCCGCTCTGTTTACACAAGCAGGCGGATCTCCAAACTCGATTCCCCGACGATCGGGGAAGAGCAGCGGCGATCGCCGCCGCTCCTCCCCTGGCCCGACTCCCGCTGTGACTGAAAACAGCGGGAGCGCGCCTCCAGCGGCGCACGAGCGCCGCCTACAGGGGGAGGAGTCCAGCGACGTAGGTCTATGTCGCTGGACGATAACGAACCACTTTGCCGCAGTACAGTAAACGTGACTGGTCGGCAAGTGGTTAAGGATCATTTTATATTTTCTCAATAAATGTAAAACAATCTTGGACTGCACAAGGTGTGGAGGAGGGGCAGTGACCCTAAAGTTTCCTCTTTGTTCAATCAGAGAGCATTTTGCAGTTATGGGGAAAATGCAAATTATTCTCTGAATGGCTCCCTTGTGACCTTCTGTTTTCACTAGCAGCTGCTCTGCACAGGTCCCGAAAGCTAACAACAATCACTGCAGTAGCGGTGCTTAGTACAGTGATTTCCATCTTCCACAGGTATGACACATACACTATATTTTCAAAAGTATTGGGACACCTGCCTTTACACGAACATAAACTGTAATGGCATCTCAATCTTAGTCCGTAGGGTTTAATATTGAGTTGCCCACCCTTTGCAGCTATGACAGCTTCCACTCTTCTGGGAAGGCTGTCCACAAGGTTTAGGAGCGTGACTATGGGAATGTTTGGCCATTCTTCCAGAAGCGCATTTGTGAGGTAAGGCACTGATGTTGGATGAGAAGCTGGCTCGCATGCTCTGCTCTAATTCATCCAAAATGTGTTCTATCGGGCTGAGGTCAGGACTCTGTGCAGGCCAGTCAAGTTCCTCCACCCCAAACTCGCTCATCCATGTCTTTATGGACCTTGCTTTGTGCACTGGTGCGCAGTCATGTTTGAAAAGGAAGGGGCCAACCCCAAACTGTTCTCACGAGGTTGGGAGCATGAAATTGTCCAAAATGTCTTGGTATGCAGATGCCTTAGGAGTTCCCTTCACTGGAACTTAGGGACCAAACTCAACCCCTGGAAAACAACCCTATACCATAATCCCCCTCCACCAAATAATTTGGACCAGTGCGCGCAAGCAAGGCCCATAAAGACATGGATGAGCAAATTTGGGGTGGAGGAACTTGACTGGCCTGCACAGAGTCCTGACCTCAATTTGATAGAACACCTTTGGGATGAATTAGAGAGACTGCGAGCCAAGCCTTCTCATCCAACATCAGTGCCTGGCCTCACAAATGTGCTTCCGGAAGAATGGTCAAACATTTCCATAAACACACTCCTAAACCTTGTGGACAGCCTTCCCAGAAGAGTTGAAGCAGGTAAAGCTGCAAAGGATGGACCAAGGGCGAACAGTGGGTGTGGCAAAATTGTGAGTGTTATGCACGGAATGTAGGGGCACATGAATATTTAAAGCAGTGATGATATCACTGGTATGGCCTCTTCTTCCTCATCCCAGCACTTATCCCCACCGCCTCCTAAAACAAATCCCCTTTCCCCAATACCCCCAGGGCCACCGATAGGGGGGTAACACCGGACCTCCTGTAGGGTGCCCGGGCACACAGGGGGACCCGGACAGCAGGGGGATCGGTGCATAGGGACAGGGGCAATTATAGAGGAGGGAAAAGGGATGATAGAGAGAGATGCCAGGTAGTTACTGGTGCAGCAGTTTTTATTAACTGAAATGTTTAAAAACAATATGTACTGCACTCACAAATGTCACAGAGCGGTAGGCATATCACAGTCTAGGTGAAATCCACTGCCAGCATTCTCCTGATCCAAACTGCTGTTTTTACTAAATATCTGGAGGAAGCCAGTACACGAATACAAAGTGGGAAACTCCAGTGAACTGTCAGCCTCTGATGATGAAGGAGGCGTGGTTAAGGCTCTGATTGGTCACAGTGTCCCAGGCTATCTGACAGCTCATCTGACAGTTCACATGAGTTTCCCACAGCTCTCTGTATCCTTGTGCCGGCTTCCTCCAGCGATTCAGTGATCACAGCAGCGTGGATCGGGAAAATGCTGGCACTGGACTTCATCTAGACATGCGGTTCTCAACCTGTGGGTCGCGACCCCTTTGGGGGTCGAATGACTCTTTCACAGGGGTCGCCTAAGACCATCGGAAAACACATTTTTCCAATGGTCTTAGGAACCGAGACACCACTCCTCTTTCAGTCTCCAGTCGCAGACATCCCAAGTCTCCCGCCGATCTCCCGGTTGCCATGGGAGACTTAGGATGTCAGTGACAGCCGCTGCTTCCTGTATAGTCTCGGCTCTGTCACAGGCGGATTGATATGAAATGCACTCCGCCTGTGACAGGAGCCATAGGATGCAGCAGCTCTGCTCTCTACTGCAGCCGCTGCTTCCCTACAGCAGTGTGCACACCTCTTTTCTGTGAGGAAACCTGAGACTACAAGGAAGAAAAGAGCAATCGGGCTCACCAAGAAAAGATAAGTAGCACAGTTACCTGCAAGATCATATGGTGAGTTTGAATTTCTTCCCCAATCCCACTGAACCCAGGGGTGTTGCTAGGTAGGAAAAAGACCAGGGGCTTCAGCCCAAAGGTAAATTTTATCCCACAATGCCCGCTTTCGACATGAGAAGGGGGCTTGAAGATCAGCGCCAGGGAGCTTTGCCCGGCACTGGATTAAAGGTGAGTTTAACATCAATTAGAGCATGTTGATGAGGGTGACACTTATGGACCCCATTACATTACACAGCCCCACCCCCCCTCACCTCTGGACCCCTTTACATTACACAGTGCCCTCCACACCCCTGGACCCATTTTGCATTACACAGCCCCCCACACCTCTGGAACCCTTTACATTACACAGCCCCCCTCCCACACCCCTAGACCACTTTACATTACACAGCCCCCCCACACACACACACACACACCTCTGGACCACTTTTGCATTACACAGCCCCCCCCCACACACCTCTGGACTCCTTTTGCATTACACAGCCCCCCACACACACCAGATACCCCATCTCTAACCCAGATACCCCCTGCACTGTCACTACTCTACCCCAGATACCCCCTGCACTGTCACCTCTCTACCTCAGATACCCCCTCCACTGTCACCTCTCTACCCCCTGTAACCTCCTGCACTGTCACCACTCTACCCCAGATACCCCCTGCACTGTCACTACTCTACTCCAGATAACCCCTGCACTGTCACTACTCTACCCCAAATACCCCCTGCACTGTGGACTTGCAATTTTGCCCCCAGACAAGTGCATCTGCAACGTACTCCTCCATGACCTTATTCTCCGCAACATAGAGATGATAAACCCTGCCACGAGGGGGAATGGCACCAGGTTGCAAGTCTATGGCACAATCGTATGGACGATGAGGAGGAAGAGTACCAGCGCACACCTTGTCAAATACATCTTGATACTCACGATATTTAGTAGGCAACACTGAACCCGAGGAGGTACAAAGTGCCTTAACAGACCCATGGATACAAACAGCACCACACTGGAGATCAAGAGAGGATCTCGACCGACTGCCAATCAAGGGTAGGATTGTGTTTCTGAAACCAAGGGTACCCCCAAAACAACGGAGTAGTGTGGGGACGAAATAACCTGGAAAAGGTTGACTCCCTGTGAACAGCCCCTATCGCCATATCAACCGAAACAGTCTCGTGGGTAACCTGTCCCGGTTGCAGGGGTCTGCCATCAATCACCTCCATAACTAGTGGAGAAACACGAGGCTGCAAGGGTATGGAATTTGCAGTAGCAAACGTACTGTCAATAAAATAACCGCCAGCACCAGAGTCTACCAACGGCCGAGTAACCACCGAACCGGCTGCCCAGGAGAGAACAACTATGATTAGCTTTTTATCTGTATGGGAAACCGGGGGCAGGAAGTTCCACCTAGGATCTTCCCTCAACAGGACCTTAGGTGCGAGCGTTTCCTGGATGGGTTGGACAAGATTTCAGGGAATGCCCACCAAAAACGCAATAAAGGTACCTGCTTTCCCTCCTCCTAAAGGCCCGCTCAGCCTCGGAAAGGCGGGTGAACCCCAGCTGCATGGGTTCACAGCCAGACGCACCATCCCCAGGAGGTGTGGGAGGTGAGGGAGGAATGGCTGGGAAAGAAAACGTAGTAGCTAATCTGGTAGGAGGCCTCCGCAGGCGCCCCTTAAACAATGGTCTCTCCCTGAGCTTGGTATCGATCAAAATCAGGAAGGAAATGAGAGCCTCAAGCTTGTCAGGGAGATCCTTGGCTGCCAACAGGAGGGCAAGGTAAGACCTTGACACATAGATAAAGATGTATACCCATCTGTCTTCCTGATTTCTGGAGTAGAGACAGGGGTCTGCTTTACTTCTTGAGAATCCCTTTCTAGTAAGCACTTGTATCATTTGTGGATATTTTTATCTGATTCATTACAAATTTTCCCATACATGTGCAATATTATCTCTCACCCACAGGTGGTTTAGGGAGCTTTGACATAGTGTAATTAAAGATGGCTGCCGCATATCCAATTGACCATGTGGTTGTGGGGGGAAGTTCAACCATGTGTTGCTAACCTCACTCACAAAATGATCTGTGAGTGGTCAAGAGGAATGATTACATCTTGTGGGTGGTCTCTGGTATACAGGACTATAAAAAGAGTCCATAGCATGATGAATAGTCTGTTTTGGAGCTGTGGAAAGACCAAGCATGCAGCCAGGATATCTTATTGTCCTGTTTCTCCAGCTATCCAATGTAAGCTGTTGACATTCAACTACCAGAGCTAAGTATTATTTGATATTTTAGGATATTGGGAATAGGAATGAATGTTTAAATTGTGGTATTTTGTGTAATGTTTATGGTAACTTTTGTGTGTAAGAAACTTTATGTATTTTGACGCCCAGTAATGTTTTGTTTTAAGCTTTTGCTCAAAACTGCTCTTGGTGTGTCTGTTCATTTTACATATTTACTAGATATTTCAGTTGCTGTCCAGTATACCTTCATTATAAATCTTGTTATTCCCACATTTATTACAATTGGCGTAGTCGGCATGATACTGCATGGTCACTAAATACAGAATAATTGGATGAAATATTGTGTTATAGAGGGTGTATGAGGATTATTCATTGAATTGCTGCAATACTGAGTCAGCAGTTTAGTGAATAAGCCTTTAGGCACAGTCACTTTGAGCCAAAACAATACATAGAGATTGTGATTGTAGCCTCTATTTTTGCATTTGTGTTCCTCCTGAGAGTAAAGATGCATACTCTTTTTAAAAAAAGCAAGAGAACAGGAGGGAAGGAATCAGCTTCTAAGTATGAAGTGATTTTAACATGGGTCTGTTCTGGGCACTGGAAACACATTGCAGAGTAATTGATTAAATATGCTGCTCCAATCTATCCAAACCTAGATACTGAACTTGGTATTCAGACTTTGCGTTTAGATTTGAGCGTATATTCTAAGAAGGAGGGGAAAGCCGCTGCCACTACTGGGTGGTTAGTTGTGTAGGCCCTTTGCCACAAGGTGCAGAAGAATGAAGCGCTTGAGAAAGAGTTGCAGGAAGTGAAAGTTATGTTGCTTATGACCAAAGATTTGAATGAGCGGTGTGCAGCCCTCATAAACATGTCTAATGATGCCCTAACAAAGGACAAAGGCCCTAAGCCTGTAAGCAAAAGTAGGACACGTAGCACTGTTACTTCCCATAAGCGGGAAGCTGAGAATCTGCTATGGCCAAATTGAGTCAGATACAAGGAAGGCAAGGCCTATGGTCTTCAGGAGACATGTGGACTGATTTGTGGACTGATTTACTTAGGGTGGGGGCAGTGATGGAAGTAACTGCGTTAAAGTAAACGGCGTTACTTAACACAGTTACTTTTGAGGGTAACGAGTAATCTATTAGATTACTCGTTCTCTCCCTGTAATGCCGCTGCCGCTACTTCCGGCTGCGTTACTGCAATTGCATCTACTGCCACCAGATGGGAGTAGATGTAATTGTAATTCCCCCTCTTCTCTATGACTGCTGTCTGTGGTACAGGAAGTAGAAGAGGGGGAGACTCAGCCAAGGAGACACTAGAGACTCGGCAGATGATGATGGCTGCAGAGGGGCGGAGATGATGGCTGTGGAGGCGGAGATGACGGGGAGATGCAATGCTCTGGCAGAACCTGCCTGGCTACATATCCATGGAGGGTTCTGCAAACTATGGAGATGACTACAGCGGGCGGAGGCAGATCGTTTTTCATGCTATGGAGCTGCGGTGTGGAGTATGGGGAGATGCACTGCTCTGGGGGGGGGGGGGGGCTAGTGGCTACATATCCATGCAGAGTCCTGCAAACATCAGGAGTTGAGGGGGGGGGGGGCTGCAGATGAGTGTGCATTGGGCCTGTTTAGTAGTGGGATGGGAGTTAGTTGCTGGATGGTGGATGGCAACCCCCAACTCCTGACGTTTGCAGGACCCTGCATGGATATGTAGCCACTAGCCCCCCCCCCCAGAGCAGTGCATCTCCCCGTACTCCACACCGCAGCTCCATAGCATGAAAAATGATCTGCCTCCGCCCGCTGTAGTCATCTCCATAATTTGCAGGACCCTCCATGGATATGTAGCCAGGCAGGTTCTGCCAGAGCATTGCATCTCCCCGTCATCTCCGCCTCCGCAGCCATCTTCTCCGCCCCTCTGCAGCCATCATCTCATAATGGGTTAATCATATCAAGGTATATCGGGCTTGAGAGGCAGAGAGCACAGCGCGCCAGCCCCAGGAGGAGGACGGAGCCAGACGGACCCGGACAGTGTGCCAGTGCCTGCCAGGCCACACCACCTCCAGCAGCCAGCCCAGCACAGCAGGTACCAAAAAAAAAAAAACTCACAGTCAGTCAGGACTCAGACCCACACCGCCACCACCAGTGTGCCACACCGCCACCACCAATGTGCCACACCGCCACCA
This sequence comes from Pelophylax lessonae, assembly GCF_965119305.1. Lineage (NCBI taxonomy): Eukaryota > Metazoa > Chordata > Amphibia > Anura > Ranidae > Pelophylax > Pelophylax lessonae. The sequence continues at coordinate 61,325,624 of NC_138769.1, read as the reverse complement.
CCAGTGTGCCACACCATCACCACCACCAGTGTGCCACACCGCCACCACCACCAGTGTTTCACACCGCCACCACCAGTGTGCCACACCGCCACCACCAGTGTTTCACACCGCCACCACCAGTGTGCCACACCCCCATCACCACTAGTGTGCCACACCGCCACCACCACCAGTGTGCCACACCGCCACCACCACTAGTGTGCCACACCGCCACCACCACTAGTGTGCCACACTGCCACCACCAGTGTGCCACACCGCAACCACCAGTGTGCCACACCGCCACCACCAGTGTGCCACACCGCCACCACCACCAGTGTGCCACACCGCCACCACCACCAGTGTGCCACACCACCAACAGCCAGCCACTTCAGGCAGCAGGTACCAAAAAACAAAACAAAATACAGTTACTCACAGTCAGGAGGACTCAGGACTCAGACCCCCACAGTGTGCCACACCGCCACAACTATTAAAGATCTCATAGAACGTAATTGCATTATAGAATAGTAAAAAAAGTCGCAGTTACTTTTTTGAGTAACTAATTACTTTTTCAATGTGGTAACTGAGTCAGTAACTACTTTTTACTTTTTGGGAGAAGTAATTTGTAACTGTAACTAATTACTTTTTTAAAGTAAGATGACCAATAGGGATGATCGAACGGTTCGGGTCGACCATCGGTTCGACCCGAACATTGGGTGTTCGAGGTTCGGCCGAATTTAGAACTTTTTGCTGAAAAAGTTCGGAATTCAGCAACCAGAACCGGCCAAAATGCAATGGTTCAGGAAATGGGCTTTAAAAGCCCGTGATTGGACCAGAACCATCAGTAAAAGCTAATTGAGGGGGCAGGAGAATGCTAGGAATGTGATTGGAGTGACTAGGGGGTCCATAGTCCAATCATTAGTGAATACGCCCCCCAGTATATAAGATAGCCCCCGCCAAATTCCTAGCATTGCTATACAGGGACATGGAAGAGAGTGGAAGCAGTTCTGTTACTTCTGCTACAAAGTGTCATTTAGCAATTATTAGTGTGAGGAAAGGGATATCTAGTGTAGTTAGGGTGCTATTTTCCACTATAGTTAGCTTTAATTATTCAGTTTCTGTAGGGAAAGTGTTAAGTGTAAGGGGACCGTAGTGTAGTGTAGGGTTAACTGACTCTGACTGCTATGGCAGGGTGACAAAACCCTTCCATATCAGGGTGACCGCTATAGAGAAAAGATCGTTTCTCTTATGTCACTTTCAGAGCACTGATATGGCTTCTCACCGGTCAGCCTGCTTTTTGGCTGCAGGCGTTTATAGGGATTTTTTGAGGACATGTTTGGAGTCAGCCATGACATCTGAACATGTGTATAGGGGGTATATATACACACACATGTCTGTATATATACACCTGAACATATATAGGTGTGAAAGGAGCAGAACACTATACTTGCGCTAATTAAATAATTAACACCAATAAGGCTCCGCTCCTATCACACCTATATATGTGTAATTGTAAAACACATATAAGTGTGTGTGTATATATATATATATATACCCCTATACAGAAGTTCAGATGTTTTGCCTGCCTCCAAAGAACCCAAAAAAAATGCCTGCGCCAAAAAAAAAAACGCCCAGGTGTTTTTGCAGCAGGTGTTTTTTTGGGGTTCTTTGGAGGCAGTTCTTCGGGAAGTTCGGATGTTCTGGCCGAACCGAACTTTTGAAAAGTTCGATCATCCCTAATGACCAACACTGGGTGGGGGTCCCTAGAGAGGACATAGATAGGATTCCTACACCAGCATTGCTTAAGAAGTGAAAGCAAGTGGTTGGGAATGGTAGATTCAACCACATTAAGTGTTTTTGTTGTCATAGAATGGGCCACATTGTTAGAGAGTGCCATGCTGTAAAGACTGGACAACAGCAGGCCTGTTTTCCCAGGATAGCACAGAGAGATCTGCAAGTTTATTTGTTTCATTGGAAGTCAACGCCTTTCCGTGAAAGTGTTACAAGGCAACAGTGGGCACCTTACAACAGTTTTTCGGTTTAAAAATGGGCAGATTGGGAAATGTGAGCAGTGAGCTATGTTTTTTTGTACAGGTTAAAGTAAAATATAATCTGCTTTGTCTCTTAATCTTTTAAGGTACTGAGCATCGAGCGGTGGAGAAGGCAGAGCAGATGACCAAGCCAGATGGGATGAGGCAGACCGGAAGATTGGATGAGAGTCTGAGGAAGATGTGGATGATTTCCTGATGGTGGCTGAATTGGAGTAGACTTTCATCTGAGCATTTCCTTATGACCAGGAGGACAAGGAAGGAGGACATGGGACTCTCCTCATCTGGAATTTTCTTTTCTTTCCACAGACTGCCAACGACATTGCTAACCTTGCTCAAAGGAATTTTGGAATTTTCCAGGGACTTTGCCTGATTGCCCAGAAAATACAGAAGTCGAAAGGGAATTTCTTCCTCCCATTTACAATACGGGGGGTTATTTCACCCTCTCCTGGAGAAAAGCCAGAGCTATTGGAAATTCTATAAAAATCAAGGGGTGGAACGTGTTGCTATAGATATTTGATGATTTTATAGCAAATGTTTTTGTTAGTTCGATTCTGTGTTAAAAAGCTACCCCCCCCCCCCCCCCCAGCATGTGTTCAGACAAAGGAGAGTTGTTTTTGGAACACAAAAGGAAAAACATGTCTGCTTTAGACTTGATAAGCAGTTTAAACTCTGAGCAACTATGAAGATTCTATCTTGATTCCATCTTTAAGTAACTGTTTAGGATATTTATTGCATACACATTGTACAAAGTACATGCTTATTTGAAGATAATTAGCTTGTGCATGTTGTAGCCATAATTTTGTAACTATGAATTGTGTGATGTGCAAGATGTATATAGGGAAAAAAGCATTGAGGAAAGCTAGGCCCCTATAAGAAGTAGAAATATACGAATTGTAATTGTTGCCTATGTATGGGATCAACAGGTATATTGTATTAGTTTTGGATATTTTTTAACTGATTCCTGACAAATGTTCCCATACATGTGTAATAATATCTCTCACCCACAGATGGTTTGGTGAGCTTTTGACATTGTGTATTTAAAGATGGCTGCCACATATCCAATTGACCATGTGGTTGTGGGGGGGAAGTGCAACCATGTGTTGCTGACCTCACTCACAAAATGACCTGTGAGTGGATAAGAGGAATGATTACATCCTGTGGGTGGTATCTGGTATACAGGACTATAAAAAGAGTCCATAGCATGAGGAATAGTCTGTTTTTTGGAGCTGTGGAAAGACCAAGCATGAAGCCAGGATTTCTTATTGTCCTGTTCCTCCAGTTATTCAGTGTAAGCTGTTGACATTTAACTACCAGAGCTAAGTATTATTTGATATTTTGGGATATTGGGAATAGGAGTGTATGTTTAAGTCATGGTATTTTGTGTAATGTTTATGGTAACTTTTATGTTAAGGCCCCTTTCACACACTCCGTCCGTCAGACGGACTCCGTTTATCTCAGCGGGGCATCGATCCACGATCCCCCGCTGAGCAGGAGGATGACAGCTGTGTCTCCGCGCTGTGTGTGGAGACACAGCTGTCTGTTCCCCATGCATCTCTATGGGGGAAATCGGATGGGAACGGATCCCATCCGATCCGATCCGCTGGACGCATGGAAAATAGGGTTTCCATCCGTCCAGATTTGAGGGATCGGATGTCAGTGGACATGTCTCCACTGACATCCGATGCCCCATAGGGATGCATGTGGGGACCGTTCAGATCCGCCAAAAGAACAGACAGGCGGATCTGAACGCTCCGCCTGTGTGAAAGGGGCCTTAAGAAACTTTATGTATTTTGATGTCCAGTAAAGTTTTGTTTTATGCTTTTTTATCAAAACTGCTCTTGGTGTGTCTGTTCATTTTAAATATTCCCTAGATATTTCAGTGGCTGTCCAGTATAAATTCTGTTGTTTACACATTTATTACAGCACTTCATTCACTTTCTCATTCCACATCCTTGCAGATTGCTTAAGACCGTAGATGCTCTTCTGAAGTTTACACACAAGGTTATCTCCTTGCTCAAACCCTGGTGGTTGCTCCATGTAGAGTTCTTTCTTAATGTCTCTACACAGTAAAGCAGTTTTAACATCTAGGTGTTTCACTTGCATGCACTTCCCAGCTGTAATGCTAAGAAGCACTCTGATGATGGAGTGTTTTACGACAGGAGCGAATGTTTCATCATAATCTTCACTGAATTTCTGAGAGTAACCCTTGGCAACTAGTCTGGCTTTGTATTTGTGGATACTCCCTTCTGTGTCTGACTTTAGTTTGAAAGTCCACTTATTTCCTATAGTTTTGTGGTTAGGAGGGAGGTCTGCGAGTGTTCAGGTTTTATTTTTTTGAAGTGACTTTAATTCTTCTTCTGCTGCCATTATCCATTTATTGGCTTTGTGTTTTGGCAGTTTTTCTATTTCTTCAGGATGTTGGTTCAAGTACATTATATGTTTTGACAGTTTATGACAGCTTGCAGGGTGGTATCCCCTTTGTAGTCCGAGTGGTTCATCAGATTTCAGGCAGTTCCGCAGGATTCCGTGGGGAACTTGGTTTAGGCATTGTGAGTTCAACCTCTTGTTCTGACTCCTGCACAGGTTCACTTTGACCTTTTTATCTGGTTTGCTAGGCATATTCACTTCACAGCTTTCAGGGATCAGTGTTTCTGGTAATGAGCTCTCGTCAAAATAAACACTATGGCTTATTGTCACTCTGTCCGTCTTTGGGTGTAGGATACTGTAACCCTTAGTTTGCTCGCTGTAGCCCACTAGAATGTCCTCCATGGCTCTGTTCTCTAGCTTGGATCGTTTCTCACTTGGAATATAGGCATATGCTTTACATCCAAACACTCTGATGTGCCCTATGCTAGGCTTTGATCCATGCCACATTTTGAATGGAGTATTTTTCTTTTCAGTTATTTTTACTAGTGAGTATTTGTATAAAACAGGACAATCATAAAACCGTATCAAAGGTACAAGATAAATAACATTTGAAAGTTTACAGTTCCACAGGATAGCTTTAGAAGTACAGAGAACAAACATATTCATAGTCGTCCTAGAAGTTAAGCATGTAGCAATCATAATAGAAATCGTGTGAAACTGGCACAAGGAGAACCAGAAAATAGAGAGGGGTACGAAACAAAGAGGGATAAAGGAAAATACGAGGCCTGACTGTTGCCTGAGATAGGTAAGGGGGAGAACTTCACCGAGGAGCCAATAATCAACATAGTTACATCTCAAACCAATATTCCATATAGACCACTGTAGGTCGAATCTGCTTCTATTACCTGACTTTTTGGCTGGCAGTAATTCATATCTATAGTGTGTTCGTACAATGTCGAGGACTTCTGAGACATTTGGGGCTTTATTTGATTTCCAGTCTCTTGTTATAAGTGATCTGGCTGCAAGAAGTATATGGGTTATTACCGTGCGGTAGGTAGGAGGAAATTTGTGGATACCAAGATTCAGTATCACTAGTGCGGGAGTGGGGGGGGGGGGGTAAGTATACCCGTGACATCAGAGATACAGTGGAAAATACCATTCCAGAAACTAGTAAGATTTTTACATGACCAGAACATATGCATGATATTTCCGACTGCCCCGCATTCCCTCCAACAAAGAGTTGTGTTTTGAAAATTTGGACATTATACTATAGGGTGTAAGATACCATCTCAAGGCTATTTTTTGTGTGTGTTCCCAGTGTGTTAAAAACTTGGAGGCTTTGTAGGTTGCTGCGAATGCGCACTGCCACTGGTAGTTACCTGAAACTTTTAACCAAATAATTTTCCCATTTTTGGTGTGGAGCAGACTTTGTAAAATTGAGTTTGTCCTCTAAAAGGTTGTAAAAGAACGATATTCCCTTTTGGGGATCGGATTCAGAGGTGTAGAAATTCCACACCAGTTCCTGGGAGTATATGTGAGGGGATCCTAATGATCTAAGAAATTGGGAAATCTGTAAAAGCCTATAGTGGTCCATGGGTAGGAGCTTAAATTCATCTCAAAGTGCATCAACGTTTTTAAGTTTGGTGTTGGTGTATAGGTCATCTACCCAGAGTATGCCCCTGTCACGCCAGTCTAAGGGTGCAATATTGGATATTGCATTTGTTAACACGTTGATGGGCACTGGGACTTTTACTTAACGTTATAATAAGATATTTGGCCGAAATTGATTAGAATATCATGGATTTGAAGGAGGGTGAAGATGGGGCGGTTAGGAACAGTATTATATCGTCAGCAAAGAGACTTATATTGTGGGTTGTACCTTGAAGATAGAAACCTGAGATTTTGGGGTGTGTCCTGATTACTTCAACTAGGGGCTCAATAGGAAGATTGAAAATTGAAGGTGATAGGGGGCATCCTTGCTTAGTTCCATTTCTAATGGGAAAAGTTTGAGATAGAGTATTTGATGTGTAAACCTGTGCGCATGGGAATGGAGTACTTTTAATGGCTCTTGAGGGTAATCTGTTATGTAGGTAGGTTGAAGACATGGCTGCTTCTTCCCAGTACTTGTGAGGTAGATTGGTATCCAACAACATGCACCTGCCCATTTCTATAAGAGTGTGATTTTGCCTTTCTGCTACACCGTTTTGTTCAGGAGTGTATGGTGTGGTTGTCTTGTGTATGTAGCACTGCCCCCTAGAGGACTGCTGAGAATTGCACTTTCTGGATTCCCCTGGGTTACCATTAGCAACTGATAGCAGACAAATAGCATTAAAAGACCGGCTCGGACATTCTAGTCTCTCTCCACTTGCATCCTGGACAACTGACAGATGGCATCAGGGACCTCAGCACTCCCCTTCCACGGCCCGTGACAGGGCATGAGTGACCCCCGATCTCCCAAGACACATTCAACTTTTTGGGCCGGCCTCCACTCTCTTCCACCCGCAGCAGTTGATTGTCACAATGCCCACACTGGCCCCACTCATGCATACGCATGGTCACATTCAGATACTGAGGACATACCAGGCCCAAATGCTCTACACCTCCTCCGGTGCACAATGCCAGTCTTCCGTCGGGCACCATCTGCACCCCTGTATCCCACAGGGTGGATGTCTTCGGCTCTCCGGTCTGCTCCACAGGTTCTCCGCCAACAAGTGGGATAGCCTCTGCGCTCCGGTACTCCCCATCTTGCTCCTCCGCACACGTGTCTTCCTCTCAGCCCCACCCGGAGGCAGAAGTAATTTATAGACTTTCCTTCCTTCTCCAAATTGGCTGTGCGCGAGCGGCGTCTCCTCCCACAACTCCAGATTGGCGGTAGCTCCTCCTGCTAGGTAGATTTTTCCAGCGTGCGCTTTCCCGCGTGGTATAGTAACCCTTCCGATGCAGCTCCATTTCAGCCCAGCCTGCATGGAAGTTACTGCAAAGCGGACCGTGCCTCTCAGCTTGCACGCATCTGCCATCCTTGTCTGTACCAGGGCCCCAGCTGTGCCTCCATCACTCTGAGCCAACTGGCCCTCTTTGCTATATAGTAGAACTGTCCCGCTGTCAGGCGATGAATGGTCGACACTCCTATTCACAGCACTTGTACAGGCAAGAGTTGCCACACTGTATTGGAAAAATGTCCCACTGTCATCAAATGCATGGTCAACAGATTTCTTTACAGCATTCACTTTTCCACTATTTTGGAAGAATGTCCTGCTGTCATTGGATGCACGCTCAACATTTTCCTGCATAGCTCTGGAACACACATGGCCCTTGGCACACTGATTCACCTGCCCTGGGCCGCCATTTTCTCTGTCCACACCTGTACCTTCTACTGTTAAGCAGACACAGTCCATCTGTACAGCAAGATGCATTTCTCCCGCTCTCCAGCACATCACTTGATCATACAATTTGCAATTCTGACAGAAATTCTCCTGTTGCCACGGGCAACCATCACTGTGTATTTGATTCTTCATCTCATTCTCCCTATCTCCTGTAGAGCAGGCCTCACACTTATCTTGAGCATTAGGACACAGTTCTTGAGAAAAAAATAAAATGTTCACAAATTTTCTTCGGCCGTTGTCGTTAGCAACCATTCCGGTAACCCAGGGCGATATCCCGGATGAGCCCCCAAATGTAGCACTGCCCCCTAGTGGACTGCTGAGAATTGCACTTTCTGGATTCCCCTGAGTTACCCTTAGCAACGGATAGTAGACAAATAGCATTAGAGGTCCTTGGCTCAGTCAATAATCAATCCAAAGGATGTTGATTTTTTGTGTTTTTATTCAGAACTGGGATAGGAGAAGGGATGTGTGGGATACTCCAACTATGAACTATGCACAATTTTGAGGACAACCAGCTGTAGTGTGTGGCAAGGCCGCTGCTTCACCCTGCCACAGAAATGAAGATAGATAATGTAATCCTGTTTGAGTTATTCTTCAGGGTTCTAACTTGGCACCCCTTTTCTCACTTGCTGTGTGCACTGACATCTGTCCACTGACTCTCCACTGGAGCGGTCCCCTTTCCTGTGCAGACACCTGGCAAGCTTCCCGGTACTCCAACTCCACTTGTCAGCTTCCTGGACCTCCTGGCTCAGCACCACACTCTAGGCTCACTAGGCTGACCGCCTGTGACCACCTTCCACAACAGACAGGATGAGAGACAGCCGTCACCCTCCTCCCGGGACCTGGCTTCCCACCCAAAGACACCTTGACACATGTGCCTTGGCTTTTATAACATATCCCAGGATGCACCACTGTTTGTGCCAACCCACTAGGATAGTCATAAAAGCCTGTGTGTTACTGGCTGGGTTTCCTCCACTATCCAACAGGCTCCCCTATTGGATACAGTGGGGACACTCCCTCAGCCCAAATTAATCACACCCTGAGCACATGTAACAGGCCTAACTACTGATCAGGCTCCCCTGATAAGCAGATGGAGCAGACTATGATTTACCTGCTACTCCTCTGTTAAGCAGGCAGAGCAAACTATTCTCCCTGCCTAGCACCTATCTAGGAGGGTGCTACATGTACTTCTCTTCTCTTCGGGTATGAGTCCACTTCTTTGCTTATGCATTCTCCCCCAGTGTCTGTGCGTATTATTCCTGGTTTTCATTGGAATTTGTTGCTAGACATGGCAACAAACTCCGAAGATTCTCTGATGTTTCATTCTGGGGTTTCATTAGATAAGCAGTTGTGTACCTGGAATAATCATCAATGAAAGTCAGTAGATATCTGTTCCTGCCTGATGAGGGATTTTTCATTGAACCGCATACATCACTGTGTATGAGCTGCAGGGGGTGGGTAGTTTTTCTTTGAGAAGTGTGTGGAACGGGAGCACATGTCGCTTTTGCTTCAATGCAGCACTTTTTATGAGCACTTTGCAAGGCGCTATCTGTTTATAATGTCCTGTAAAGCTTCTGGACTTTTGTGCCCCAGCCGCCTGTGCGATAAATGAATACATTTGCTGTTTGGGTCATTAGAGACTATATTGGCTTGCTGGTCTGTGGTGATGAGCTTGTATAGGTGATCATCCAGTTTATCTTTTGCAAGTAATCGCTTATTATTGCAAATTGTGCATTCATCACCCTGGAACTTAACTCTAAGGCTCTTTCACACGGTCCGCCTCCGTAGGTGGATCCGTGTTGCTCAGCGGGGATCGATCCGCGATCCCCGCTGAGCCGGCGGATGACAGCTCCGTCTCCGCTTTCAGAGCGGAGAGGGAGGTGTCTCAGCCCCCGCTGCCCTCTATGGGGGATCGGATGAGAGCTGACTGCTTGTCCGCTCTCATCAGATCCGATCCGATTACTGAACGGATGGAAAAATAGGGTTTCCCTCCGTCCAGATTTCACGCACAGGATCGGAGGCGGATGGCAGCGGGTGTCAGCGGAGATGTCTCCGCTGACATCCGCTGCCCCATAGAGCTGCATGGAGGATCCGATCAGATCCGCCTAAAAAACTGACAGGCGGATATGATCGGATCGCCCGTGTGAAAGAGCCCTTAGACCATTGTTTGCAAGACTTTTCACTGATAGAAGACTGCCTTCTAGTTCTGGAACATATAGCACTTTCTTTACAAGGATACTGTGCTTACCTCCTTATAATGTAATGCAGTTCAGGAAGCCCTGGCCTTTACCTTTTGAGGTGATGCTTTTCCTGTTTTCTAGGTAAACTTTGTCTTTTACACTGTAATCAATGTTTGTGAAGAAGGTCTTATCACTAGTCATGTGGCTTGTGGCACCAGAGCATACAAATACATACACTGAGACAGATAATACTTCCTCTCATATCATAGATACATGTACACTACACTATAACACTGCAGTGCCACCTGCTGGTATAGATAGGTATAATTCTTATATATGTAGTTCACAGTACATGCTGTTGTTCTTCCAACAAGTTTAACCCTTTCACTGCCAAAACCATTTTTCGCATTTTTTTGCACGCATGTTTAAAAAATAATTTTAGTCCTGAAGATTGCATAAACTTCCCACCACATTATATATTTTCTGAAAGCATACACCCTAGAAAATAAAATAGTGGTAATTTACATTTTTTTATGTCAAGCGATATTACCACAAAGGTCTAGGAAATACAAAATTTCAGCAAATAATACACTAAAATTAATTTTAGGACACACAATCGCAATAAACTACTGAATGTTTTGGTAAAATATGGAAGATGAGGTTGCACCAAGTAAATAGATACCCAACATGTCAATCCTTAAATTTGCATGTGCCTGTGAAATGGTGACAGATTTATATACCCTATATTTTCTATGGCGACATTTAAAAGCTCCCTATAGGTCATCAGTTTAGCATTACGAAAGAAGTCTGGTGCTAGAATTATTGCTCTCACTCTGGCGTGCGCAGCAATTTGTAAAATGTGTATCACAATCATCGTTTTCATGCATAGGCACCCCCAACATGTGCATTCACATTTGTACATGCGTATATGTGGGGGCCTCAGAAAAAAAATAATAATAATAATTGGGGGGTGGGGGGAATTTTACATTCTTGAGTTTTACGTTTTGCAATATGTTCTTTCTTAGCCAAAGTGGCAGGGAGACCTGAAAGTGACAGTTTACATGTCAATTCCAGGTTAGCAACAAGGAGAAGAGGAGTGCAGACGTGCATCCACTCGGCCCCCCCCCCTCTACCCTGCCGCACCCACTATGCCGGTCCAAGGCCTGCAGATAGGCAAGTGGAGCACGGGATTTATGGCATGGTGAGGGCACATGTGGGGGAAAGTGCATATTAACGGGGTTATGAAAGCAATCCATTGCCCCTGGAGGATCCGCATCCGCACAAAAAAGGTGCAAGCATGTTTTTTTTTGCAACACTGGAATCGGATCACATGGGTCTTCATACCCATGTGATCTGATTCGAGCAAATGTACTGCATTCTGCAACCTGCTTTTGAGGTGTCGTTACCTTTTAATTGACACCTGCAGAAAATTGCATGAACATGGCATGATTGCAATGCGATACGATGCGGGAAATGCAGCGATTCCTGTACGTTTCCCACATCACATCAGTGTGAACTGAGTCTCAGCCATGGTGTGACAGAGGATGTGGCATTGCTGGGTAGATCTATGACATCTGGAGTCAGGGGACCCAAACATTAGCTGCTCTTTTGGGAGTAAGCCTGCTTTCACACTAATCAGTTTTTTCTTCCGCTTTTGCATTAAAAGAAACAGAAGAAAAATGCGCAACTATGTATTCCTATGGAACTCTTCACACTGATCTTTTGTGGGTCTGCTACGTTAAGTAAAATCTCGCTTGCTGCATTTTTGATGCAGTTTTGGTGCAGTAAAAAAAAAAAAAAAATGCACCAAAAAGCACCTCCCCATTGCAATGCATAGAAACACAGTTTTTGAGTCACTTGTCCTGTAAAAAATGCACCGCAAATGCTACAGATCAGTGTGAAAGTTCTACACATACATACTTACATTTGTCCAAGCTGGACTAATGTAAATCCGTAATTGCCTAAACTTCAGCTTTAAGCTGGCCATACACACAATGAAATTTACTCAGTGAGTTGCACTGTTGGCCTCCTCCCGCCCAGCATCCCTCTATTAAAACTACTGATTTCTGGTTCCAGCGCCACATGGAAAACCTGCTGCTATTGCACGAGCGTAGCGCATGGGTCTCCATTCGGCTCACCACATGTCCCCTGAGGCAGAGCAGTGTATATCTGATCTGGAGAATGAAGTTTAGAGCTCTCAGGCAGCTGCACTCCAGTCATCCCAAACTCAACAATACATCCTAGAAAAACTGGATGATTTAGAGAACCGTTCCCGCAGGAAAAATTTAAGAATTATCGGTCTCCCTAAATCCCATAACTCTGGCTCCCTAATTGATATATACACTACCCGTACTCCAAAGGCCCTCGGGATCAAGGCGCCATGTACAGTGGAAAAAGCTCACCGCGTGGGGGCCCCTTCAAATGATTGTGCTCCCTACGCCCGATCAATGTCTGATACCTGAATTACTCAGACAGGGTAGTCATTCTGAAATCCTTCAGGAACGCCTTTTCCTTCCAACTGGATAGCCACAATTATTATCTGCCTACTACTCGCAAGAGTTGTCCCGCAGTAGGAAGGCCTTTAAGCCTATTTGCTCAACCCTACACCTAAAGGGAGTAAAATTTACCTTGGCATACCCTGCTATCTTCTGTCTCACTGACCAAGCAGGCAAGACTAAATCCTTCTCTCATTCTGAGGAAGCAGCTGCCTATCTCAAAAAGTACCTCCACATTACTCAGGACATATCCCCAATGGAAACTAACTTCTCTGGGAAAATGTTTAAATGTAAAATATGGAATATGAGGTTGCACCAAGTAAATAGATACCCAACATGTCAATCCTGTGAAATGGTGACAGATTTATATACCCTATATTTTCTATGGCGACATTTAAAAGCTCCCTATAGGTCATCAGTTTAGCATTACGAAAGAGGTCTGGTGCTGGAATTATTGCTATCACTCTGACGTGCGCAGCAATTTGTAATATGTATATCACAATCAATATTTTCATGCATAGGCCCCCCTGACGTGTGCATGTGTATATGGGGGGATTGGGATTTACTCAGGACTTATCCCCAATGGAAACTAACTACTCCCCCGTTAGCCCCGGGACCAGCTCGACCCACATAAAGATCCACTAAAGAGGCTCTTTTTCCCAGGAAAATTCTGGGTCACCTTAGCACCGCTGACATGGGGTTTCTCAGATCTCTAATACCTGATGTCCCCATAGTGGTCCTAATCTGATAAATTGTGCCTTTACCCTCTTGTATTTTTTTTTTTTTTTGCAGGGTATTGTTAATCTCAGTTGATGCTTACTCTGTTAACCATTTGATTTATTTTCTTTATATTTTGTCCGATGTACATGTTTACAGCCTTCCTGGGGATGTGTGGCTTGTATCTCGGTGCAGAACTTCTGCTTCTAAGAGGGCATACCCAGTCCCTGAGATATCTCAACCATTGACTCCTGGTGGCTTTTACCCACGAACAACACCACTGTCCCCATCTCTGGTAACGCTGTACAATTGATGGTGGGTTTTGTGGAAGAAAGGGAAGTCCAGGCTTCCTATTGTGGGTTGATTTATTTAGTTTTTCCCCACCCCGGTTGGGATTTTTTTTTCTCTTTTTCTCTGCCTTTTCTGGGAACCAGATAACTCCCACCCCCCTCCCTTCTTATGGGGTAGTAGGCAGGATTTCCTTAAACTTACTTGTAACTATTAAATAAGACACCTTCAGACTTAAATTGGAATGAAAGAGGCCGCGGCCGTTTATTATTTTACACATTAAAGATCGATAAATCTTTTAAACTTTAATAACAGCAGTATAGAACAAACCCGGTCCCAACGACCCAGGTTGTCATTAATCAACTAAATACATCGACACATCCAACTTAAAAATACAACAAACGTCCCCCTTCGTCGTGACCGAAGGTGACCCTAAAATAACAAACTGACCGCGACAAACAAAAAGGGGGGGGGTGGGAGGGGAACCGCTGGGCTGTCTTCCTTCTTCTCTGCTTGACCGACGGAGTGACGGCTCATCTGTGAGGGGATCCTTAAATGGGTCCTCTTGAACCCCTTCAGCCAATCAACTTGAACTTCTTCACAGGCGGGAGAAACCGGCTCAGACAGGTTAGGGGCTTATTCTCCCTAGATACTCAAGTACACTAACTAAACCCTATAGCCAATCAGCTTACAGTAAACTCTGACAGGCTCTAAACTGCCTGACAACTTAAATTCTGCCTATTCCTTCTCCTAAGCTATCCTCACCTGCCACTACCCCATGAATAAAAGGGGGCCATTCGTCCCCTTTTCTTTTCATGGGGTAGTAGGCAGGATTTCCTTAAACTTACTTGTAACTATTAAATAAGACACCTTCAGACTTAAATTGGAATGAAAGAGGCCGCGGCCATTTATTATTTTACACATTAAAGATCGATAAATCTTTTAAACTTTAATAACAGCAGTATAGAACAAACCCGGTCCCAACGACCCAGGTTGTCATTAATCAACTAAATACATCGACACATCCAAAAGGCAGGCGGCTCACACCCGCCTGGCACACCCCCACCACGCGGCCTCTTCCACGCAAGTACCCAGATTGGCATTAAAAGTATCTAGGCCAATGTCTGATAAATGGGTGTCATCAAACCTGTATAGTCCACTAGTACCTCCCTCCAACTCTATATGCCGAAAAGATAAAATACCAACGACGCGCAGCAGCTTTTCCAAAGCCCTGTTTACGCGCTTACGAATTTTCTCAAGCGGTTTCAAGTAACAGTGCTTGAACCAAGCGAGTCTAGGTATAACCTCCGAAAAAACAATGGTCATAAAAGGGAATGTCGACCTTAATAATTGAAAGTCGTCCCGGATCGCAAAAATCAGGTCTAAAGTTCTCGCTCTGCCTACATCATTCCCCCCAAGGTGTACAACCAGTATATCCGGGGGGGGGGAAGAAACTGCAGTAGTCTAAAAATTTCCGGACGAAATTCCGACCACAGCATTCCTCTCTTGCTAAACCACTGAACCCTAAAATAATTGGGATCTAAACCGATGTTTTCGCCATAAGGACGTCTTCTGGCTCGTGCACGAGCCCAGTGCACGAACGAATGTCCGATGATCCACACGTCCAGACATCGACCTGAAAATTTTTTAACAAACAGTGTCAGGGCGGATGTAAGTTTGAAAAACATCCGACTTCCACCTACCCAACTTTTTAACAAATTGATCATTGAGACCCAATCTTGCCGCTTCAGTAGCAGCACCAATACGAAAGGAATGTGAAGTCAACCTTTCCTCTTCCAAATTGAACGAGACATTTTTTAAAAACTGCATTGAATTGATAGCCAGTCAATGGCCTACCATCCTGGTGATTGAACAAGAATTTGGAACCGGCTGATCTAATTGGCAAAAATTTTTGTAATAAACGCACCGGACATATGGAAGAGTTGCGAAACCTGTGTAAATTAACGCGCTTCCCAACACCTAATTGATCCGTCTTAGAGAAGCGTATCAAAATGCAACACGACACGTCAGATAAAACCGCATCCGAGAGAAAAAGACCAGAGCTAAGCGTCCTATTTGTCGGCACCAGCTCCGATATTCTCAGTGCCGCAAAGAACATTAACGAAAAAGCCGCCTGAAAAAGGACCGACTCGTAATAAGAAAAACACACGACCGACGTAACCGCACATAAACTCTCCAAAAGTGGGACAGTAACGGGCTTCCTAGAATCGGGCAAAAAATTCGCTTTACGGTAACCCTTCAGGGCCTGACGCACTGTAAAAAAGGAAGAGCATGAAGGGAAATTTTTCAACTTAACGAAAAAAGATACTCCTGCCAGAATTTTGTTTACATGAGACCATGCATACTCCATACGGAATAAGGAATTTAAAAATGACAAAACCAAATTTTCCGAAAAAACTATCGAAAGGACTGAAGATGTGACACCCATAGTGACCATGCTGATTGGTATCCCGCCATGGTCGCCGGAGCCAAAGAACGCAAGACATTCTTTGCTACCAAGTCTAGACTATGTGCCATAGGTGGCTCGGGTAATGACAGCTCAGCTCGTCCGCTTCCAGAAACAGCGTAAAAAATCGCTCCATCTGTAAGAGAGACAAAGCATCCGCCAAACCATTATCTTTGCCAGGGACAAAAGTTGCCTTAATCCAAATATTAAATGATAAGCATTTAGCTACTAAATACCGCAATAAGGCTATAACAGGAGGGGACTTCGAAGACAAACAATTGATAGCGAACATCATCCCCCTGTTATCGGTCCTAACCATTAATCTCCTGTTCCGAAAATGATGGCCCCAAACCTCCAGGGCCACCACAATGGGAAAGAGCTCGAGAAGAACACTGTTGCGTGTATAACCCAATTGAACCCATTTCTGGCACCAGCGATCAGCGCACCAATGCGTGCGCCAAATGGCGGCGAAGCCGACCGAACCCGCTGAATCGGTGAAGAGACAAAAATCCTTATCAAGAATAAATTCTTCCTGCCAAAGACTTCTGCCATTGAAATCCGTTAAAAACTGGAACCACACCAGCATATCCTCCCTGACCTCCTGAGTTAACCTCACGTGAGAATTTGGCGACTTCAGACCCGCAATCGTTGCATACAGTTTCCTGGAAAATAGCTTACCCAGGGGAATAACCCTGGAAGCAAAAGCCAGCAAACCAAGCAAGGACTGCATCTCCTTAAGGCGAACCTTACGTCTCCGGATCAAAGTCAGAAGGCAAAACTTCAATTTAGACACTTTGTCTGGCGGGAGCCTAAATTCCATCGCATTGGAGTCGATTGTGATGCCTAAAAATTGAATGCAAGTAGACGGAAAAGCCGTCTTCTCATGTGCCAACGGGATCCCAAACAGTTCGCACAACTGAACAAAACCATTCAGTAAGCGCGAGCAGTCCGTAGACCCAGCCCTTCCCAAGAACAAAAAATCGTCCAAATAGTGGACGATGTTGGTCGAATCGCAAAGTAGCGAAACTGCCCATTCCAAAAAGGTGGCAAAACACTCAAAATAAAAACATGACAGTGAACATCCCATGGGGAGACATCTGTCAAAATAAAAATTACCCGAAAAGAAAAAACCCAGGGAATTAAAAGCGTCCGGGTGAACTGGCAGCAGACGAAAAGCCGATTTGATGTCCGCCTTGGCCATCAAAACCCCTTGTCCCAGACCCCTTAATTTAACCAAGGCATCGTCAAACGAAGAATATTGAACCGTAGCTAAATCCTCGCTTATTTCATCATTTAAGGAATCCCCGAAAGGAAACGACAAATGATGAATAAGCCTGTAAGAATTAGGCTCCTTCTTTTGGACAATGCCCAAAGGGGAGATCCTAAAATCCTCAAATGGTGGGGCAGAGAAAGGGCCAGCGAATCTACCTAGCTCGATGTCTTTGATAACGCCCATTAAGGCGGGCGAAACGCGTCGACGCACTTCCGGGCAGCGGAGCTTTTGCAGCGTCATTTCCTGTTAACCACCGTGGAACGCACGCCGGCAGCGACACGGAAATTGGAGGAGTGACTGTGCTAGGCTGCTTAATGCTGTTTACTGCCGATTTTTTAAAGATACTTTGTGAGTATTATTCTTACCATTCTGTTTCAAATAAATATTACGGGCTTCACTATGTATGGCTTCTCTCTTTATATTTGAAACACACATGGGAGAGAGAGAGGAGACGAATTATTAAGGAGCCAGTCTATGAGGTGCATGTCATCCATCCATCCGTTTGAGGGATATCTCATATGCTAGGGTAGCTGCATTGATCCTGTGATCCGATCAAGGAACATTATACATGTTCAAGGCTCATTTTTACCCAAAATCTGGTGAGTGCATCCCCATTGGGGGCCTTTTTCCTGAAGAGCACTTGGGCACTTTTATGGATTCGAGCACCTGTTTGGCACTTTAGTTTTCTGTTGAAGAAGCATTTATTGGACTGCACCTTAACAAATCACTTTGCACCTTAATGGTTACATTATGGACACTTAATCTTAGCACTTTATTATTTATTATATATGTATTGTTTATAAACACACTTTTTGGTTGTACCAATCAATTTTTTAGAGCATCAATGTTTTAGGGCACCAATTAATTATTGTAGCACATTTATATATATTTATAATTCATTTTACATTTTGTCACCTGTTAGCGCTGTCTATTTATGTTTTTAGTTTCGATTTCTTTACTTACCTTTTCGGCCACAACCGGTTCCAAACCCGCCACGGATCTAAGGTTCTCCACCAACTTACAACCCTTACCATAAAATTTGGGAAGGGGGAAACCGTCCTGAAAGCCCTCAATTAGTAGGGTGGCTCTCACCCTGTCTGGGTAGCGCTGGAGCCACGGGAGCATGGCGGTGAGGTTCACTGGGGTTACTGCCTTTGTGTAAAAAACCCGGGGCCTGACCCCCTTGCTTCTTGAAGCATTTTGCAATGGGGTGGGCCCCAGAGCAAAAGGCGCATTCGTGCCGATACTTGCACGAACCCGGCCACTTACAGACGGATTCGTTGAAATTAAAGCACACTCCTTTTCTAAATTGAAAACCCGAGGAGGCTGCTTGGGACTGTTGACTCGGAAAGGGCTGCCTGGAAAAAATTGACCTCTGGGGGAGAAAAAGGTCCAGCCAAAGGCTGACGTCCTTAGTCCCCCATTTCATGGCAGGCTGCACCGCCAGTTTTTGGCGAAAAGCCACGTCATACTGGAACCATGAAGTCCCACCAAAATTCTTGTACGCTTCTAATATGATATCCGCGTGTTGAAAAAGCCCCACGCTTTTAGTAGGGAATCTCTCACACATTACTGATGAAAAAATAAAGAAACCCTGTAACCAGTTATTGAAAGATTTGGAAACAGGGCGCCTTCGTTCCTCATCATCCTTCCTATCCCCTTTAGCAACAAAATCCCTAGCTGAAGGCAACAGTGACAACATATCAATAAAATGTCCCTGCCATATCCTCTCCTTAACCGATTCGGATAGGTGGAAACCTAGCGGGGACATTTCACAGGTGAGAGTTTCCCTAAGGGAAGTCTCAGGTAAATTCTGTGATTGAGCCAGGAGATAAAAAGCTGACATCTCAGAGTGCAAGCTTTGGGGCCTATGAGGTTCAACCTCCAAATTGCCCGTGGGAGGAACCCAGACATCCCTAGGTGAAGGGGCAGGTTGTGAAACCCCCATATCGCCCGTTATATGAGCGGGGGTGGCAGATACGGCTGTAGAATTGGCCGGTATACTAGCGGGGATGCAGGACCCAGTATCAGTACTGGCCTCAAGCAGAGACTTAAAATCCTTCAGGAAATTGTGTAGCAAACCTGAAATGGCTGGCCGGGGGGCACTGTCCTGAGCGACAGCACCCCCAGTGTTATAGTCTGAGACAACCTGCTGTGGTCCTGGGGGCCCAGTGATTAAGGCAGATGCTGGCGACCCCAGCTGCTGCGTCCCGGGGGGCCTAGGGGCCCTAGTAGGGGCTGGTGGCCCGAGCTGCTGCGTTCCGGATGGCCTAATTTCTAAGGGTCTGGCTGGTGGGAGTGACTGAGTTCCGGGGGGCCTAGCGATCAATGTGGGGGCTGGCACAGTGTCCATGAAGGTCTCCTCACCTGATCTCGCCGGCGCGATCCCCTCTGGATTCCTGGTCCCGCCGATCGATCTCGCCGTCTCCGACCGGGCCCTCGCTCCGGGTCCTGGAGCAGGTCTTCCCGCTTGGCCTCTTCTCGGCGAATCTTCGCCTCCCCTCCCGGCGCGCCTGACGTCCGCCGGAGGGGAGAACCGTTGGCGCGGAGTGCGCCGCCTCTTCACCGGCCCGATCCCTTGGCCGGTTCTTCCGTGTGTGAGGCGCCTGCCCACACCTCTCTCCGTGACGTCTTCTACGACCGGCGTCACCGACGATGACGTTCTTCCGTCTGCGCCCGCCACGTCACCCGATCCTCGCCCGACGTCTCTTCCGGCGGCCGCCGTCGATGCCGGTCCTGCGCGGTCTTCACCTTCCGCTCCCTCGGATGCAGCGACGAGCGGCAATTCGAAACACCTCCGGAGCCAATCTTCGCCGCCATCTTCTCCCGCCCGCTCGATCAGTCTTCTTAAGAGGCTCATCTCGGCTGAGGTAAGCGGGGGCGCCTAACTCCTCTCTTCTGTCTTCCTCCAGGAAAGCTGCCGATGTCGTCTTCTTCACCCGAAAACCGCCTGCTAGAACTACCGACAGTGGAAAAACGCTACCGCTGACGATGATTCTTCCCGAAAGCCGATTCTGGAACCGCTGGGCTGTCTTCCTTCTTCTCTGCTTGACCGACGGAGTGACGGCTCATCTGTGAGGGGATCCTTAAATGGGTCCTCTTGAACCCCTTCAGCCAATCAACTTGAACTTCTTCACAGGCGGGAGAAACCGGCTCAGACAGGTTAGGGGCTTATTCTCCCTAGATACTCAAGTACACTAACTAAACCCTATAGCCAATCAGCTTACAGTAAACTCTGACAGGCTCTAAACTGCCTGACAACTTAAATTCTGCCTATTCCTTCTCCTAAGCTATCCTCACCTGCCACTACCCCATGAATAAAAGGGGGCCATTCGTCCCCTTTTCTTTTCATTCTCTCCGAGTTGAACCTAGCACTCATTGTCCACCACTAGCCCCTTTGGTTTGGTGATAACACACTTATAAATGGTAGGATCTTTTTGGCCCCACTCCCGCCATGAAGATAATTTTGTGGAATGTTAAAGTGCTCTGCTCCCCCCACAAGAGGATGGCAGTGCTCCAACATTTAAAATGCTTAAAGCGGTTATTGCTCTCCTCCATAAGACGCATCTCTGCATGGAGGATTTTCTGTGTATGCGCAACTATGGCTGGTCCATGTATGTGACTCTGCCTCAATAAAAAGGAAAGACAGGTGTATTGATTCTTATACATAAACATTTTTCCAGTGAAGTTGTTTCCGCAGTACATGATGATGAAGGTCGTCTTTAGACCTTACACTTGCGCATCTTGGCCAAAGATATTGTTATAACCAACATCTATGCACCAAACTCCCCCACCAAATCATTTTTTTTAGCAGGTGTACTCACACCTATCCACTTTTCTCAATCTTCCTATAATGATAGGTGGAGATTTCAACATAGTGATGGATACTCTAGAAGACAAGTCAGTGGGTACACCTCCCTCCCCCCTTCTTCTCTGACCTCCGGCTACTCCATTATCACTCTTTGCTGATGCCCTTCAGCTTTTAGACATCTGGCATCTCTCTCACTTAGAAGGCAGAGAATATACCTTTTACTCACCACCCCAACCCACTCTGTCTAGAATAGATTACCTGTTTTGCACCTTGACGCTCTTAAAAGATACTTTAGAATTGATTATACATGACATCGCAATCTCAGATCATGCCCTGATATCGATCTGTATACTGGACTTTGATCCTCCAGTGAGAACTTGGCACTTTCCATCCTATCTTGCACATAACTCTGACCTTTAGAAAGTGCTACAACAAACATGGTCAGATTATGAATGTACTCTAACAATACTACATGAAATGGATTTATTTATTGTATATGGATAACGCATCATTTTTATTTTCATATGAATTCACTAACACTTTACATATCAAGGATCCCAACCTATTCTAGGAAGCAGGCAAAGCTGTTCTGCACGGCAGAATTATAGCTTTTGCTGCCTCATATGAGAAAAAAAGATTCTTAAAAGTTACTGTGAAGCCAGTAATTGCCTGTGCTCTGCCCAAGCACAGCTGAAACAAAGCAATTCCCCTTTGACTTGTGGGCCGACACACAGGAACATACCCACCAATCCCACCTTGACTTACGATACCATACATTTGGTAACAAGCCAGGGAAATTGCTTGCATAACTATGCAAGGCCACCCCTGCCCCTACACATATTGCAGCACTTTAAGTGGTTGTAAAGTCAGAAGGTTTTTTATCCTAAAGCATTCTATGCATTAAGATAAAAAGCCTACTGTGTGCAGCAGCCCCCCTAACACTTACATGAGCCCATCTCTATTCAGCGATGTTGCAGGAGTGTCTAGGCTACCCAAGACTTTCCCTTCTCATTGGCTGAGACAGCCGTGCGGCGCCATTGGCTCCCACTGCTGTCAATCAAATTCAGTGAACCAATGAGGAGAGAGAAGGGGCAGGGCAGGGCCGCGACTCCGTGTCTGAATCGACACACAGAGCAGCAGCTTGGCTCCGGTGCCCCCATAGCAAGCTGCTTGCTGTGGGGGCACTCAACAGAAGGGAGGAGCCAGGAGAGCTGAAGAAGGACACGAGAAGAGGAGTATCTGGACTGCTCTGTCCAAAAACCACTACACAGAGCAGGTAAGTATAACTTGTTTGTTATTAACAAAAAAAAAAAAGGAGAGTTTACAATCACTTTTACAATGCTCAAGGCAACCTTACCACATCAGCCAAATCCTAGAGCAATTATATACTAAATTGTAAGGCAAGGACCCTATAGACATTGATACCCCACAAGGCTTCACAGGAGTGTTCTTACTTGGGCTCTCCTGTGATCCAGAATCAGTTAACAGTGGGCTAAAACCTGATGTCAAGTATTTGTGTCCCTCCATAGAGGAGAGCAAACTCTGTACAACCCCCTGTGAGCATTGTATAGACATTGAGACCCCTAGTGGTCATAACCAAAGATCAAAGAATCACTGCCCGGATTACATGCCAGACTCTGCCTGTGTGACCCTTACACTATATGGTCTGGGGGTCCACTTTGTCCGGTAAGTGGAATAACCTAGGGGAGAGGATAAAGTCACCATATCACCACACCATTGCAGCATGTATTTGCACATGATCTTCAGCACCTGAGCACCTTATTCGGTTTCACTAAACAACTTTCACTGGCTACTTGCTGTAGCACTGAATATTATTATTTTGGACTGTTTTTTTGGACTGTTATTTGAGAATTTCGGATATATCTTTATGAACTTTATTTGTTCACTTCACGGGGTGTTGCAATTATTTCTATTCTTAGAGTTTGAATTTTGATTTTTGATACCATATATATATACATATATATATATATTCAGTCACATTGAGCACTTTATTGTCTACTTTTACCAAATCTGCGCTGTTTACTTGCATTAAAACCTGATGTCAGCTTACATCACAGAGTTGCTCTAGGCTCTGAAAGGATCCTGACCATATGAAATTGACAGCAGGCTCCAGCTCTCAGCACTCGGCTGTGAGCCGAAGCCAGTCACCACATTCTGCTTAGAGCGGACCGAGAAGTTAGTGAGCATGCTTATGTGATAGCTCAGTTCTCGTGGTTAGAACTGGCGGAGGACAGCTGCAGTTTCAGGCTGATTTTTTTTTTTATTTTTTTTATTTATTTTATATATAAAAAACAAAATACTTTATTGGGGTACATTCCACCCTGTACTGCAACACAGTGCATGAATACACTACATAACAATACAGTTCCAATCACACAATAAATGACATTCACTTCACAGTATGATGCTACTTAACTTCGAAAAGCATTATGTGACCCCTGAGATACCTAGCAGCGCAATGTCAGACGTGGGGTTCCTTAGGTAGACAAAAACAACTGGTTACTGTCCACACCTGTAACTGGTCTCTGCTGCAAGGAGCATTGGAAGGGAAATGCATATAACAAGACAAAAAGATTTCCAAGCTCTCCTTACCAACCAATCTGCGACCAACCGAATTGACCTATCCAACAGTACGTGTTAAAAACAGGGGTTTAGTTGCACACATTTGCAAATACATGCGTAAGCCACAGAGCCCCGTCAAGGCACCCCATTATCTGTGGTCCTAACTCTAAATTCTGTGAGTCTCCAACAATGGAAGCACATGCATTTAATGGACAGGTGTAGGACAGATATAACTGAAGGGAGCCCACCCCTTCTTAAAGGCACAGGGGCACACTGAACACCCAGCCTATAGCACAATGGCAGCAAAGATGTCAGTGCGTTGCCTGGTCAATATAATCTATAACAAAAACAACTGGTTACTGTCCACACCTGTAACTGGTCTCTGCAGCAAGGAGCATTGGAAGGGTATTCCTTAGGTAGACCCCTGCCCTGTATGTCCTACATGACACAACAACCTTTCCAAACACTTCAAAAACATTTCAACAAGCAAAGGGTGTGGTGGGGATAAGAAAGTGAGATAAGGGAGGGGGAACGAGTTCACAAGCCCAAAGCTTTATTGAAAGGACAAAGACACACAAGGGAGAGTGCTGCAACATAGAGGTGAGTATACATGTGTAGCGCCCCCCCCCCCCCAACCTCCAGAGGCCTGGTGGTGACCCCCAGAGACAGGGAGGGTCGACATTCCTCCTCAGGGTGCAGATTACTAGGCATGGTGTGTGGTGTACCAGATAGAAAGATAGGCGCCAATCACTTTTATGCTTGAGCAAAGAGAAGTTTATTTTTCACAACAGGAACAAAATGGGAGAGAGGAGTAGGGCACAGGACACCCTTAGTCAAAAACAGCAGCTTGACAGACTCCTTAGACAAAAATGTAGAATAGGCAGACAGCAGTACAGAAAAAGAGCCTTTAAGCTGAAACCAGCAATCTGTACTCTGTAACACAGCGGTGGACTGACCTGAGAGGCAACATCTCTCCCCTGGGTCCAGTCTCCTATAGCCACAGTATGCAACTCACGGAAGGTGCAGGAACTCGGTGGATGATTCCATCTTAATGCTTTCCCAGGCTCTCCATGGTTCCCCAGTTCATGGCAGAGTCACCTCTGGTACTTCATCTCAGTTCTCCATCCTTTCCTTCATGCTTCCAGGCAGTGTGCAGGCTCTCCCTTACAGAGCTTTGAGCAAATGGCTAGGCCTTAGGCTTCAGGCCTACCCAGCAGCAGCTGTTCCTCACACACCCGCCAACATAGGGGTCTGGGTGTAAAGGGCCCAGATCACCACACTTCCTCCAAATAAATACCTTCTCCCAGCATGCTCAGCTACCAGTGTAATTGGCTGAGAGAAACATATATATTCATAACCTGTAATTCATCACACTAATGCCAAAGGTAACAGTGCCACCTACTGAAAAAAAGGTGAAACACAGCTAAACCAGACTTAGGAGGAAAGCCAAAGATCACAAAGACTACAAATCAGCCAGGCTAGCTACCATCTAGCACAACTGAATTTACTAGAAACCTAGCTTAGGACAAGGGTGCTACACATGTATGTTTTTTTTTTTTTAACAATTTACAACAGAAAAATTCCTAGCACACTTACCAGCTAGCCTACAAAAAATAAATAAATTAGCTCTGACTAAGGCCTCTTGAACATGGCACCGATGTTTGAGCATCTGCTTTTCTAGACATAATTTCAGGCATTTGTTTTGCGAGTATTCATGTGGATTTATGTGTGTATTTGCGTGTACAATACATTCCTAGGGAAATTTCAATAATGTTTTATTATGTGCATATTTGCGCATTTGCGCGTACTAGCACAAAATACTGACTGGGAATGCAGCTTTTTTTTTTTTTTTACTCAAGAATACGCAGCAATTTTTTACAGCCTGTGTATACAGGCACATTGTAAGTAATGGGTTGCATTTTAGAAAAAAAAAAAAAATCCTGTATTGAGGTTTTTCCAGCTGCAGTGTGGCAGAGGCTTAAAAGTTCATGTTAAATAGGAAGTATGGCTAAAGCTTTTTTGGCCCTATTTTGCTTGGGATCTGTTCTGTAGTCCTGTGACCCATTGTCAGCCGACAGTTGGCTAATGTCACTCAGCTGATCCAGGCACTGGATCAATCCTGACTTTACAGTCGGATCCACCCAGCTGCATGGGCCAGCAACTGGCTCAGCCTCTCAGTGAGCTCTGGAGCCGCAGAGCAGAGAGACGATTCTCTGCTCAGAGCGGAGGGGGAGAACTGAGCATCGGCAGTGTTTGATCGCTACGTTTTTAGCGTAGAGGCAGCGGGAGACAGATTCTGCATTGGATCGATGCTGCATCCACCTAGGTGAGTATAATTTTTTTAATGGGGGGGAACCCAAGCTTCTTTTTTAAAGACCGAGGGTTTAGCTGCACAAATTTGCAAATATACCTGAAAGCCACAATGGCTCATCAAGGCTCCTCTGTATACTGCAGTCCTAACTCTATAGTTTTGAAAGTCTCCACGTTGGAGCACATATAGCAGTGGATAAATGAAGGGTAGGTTTGCATTGAGGGAGCCCACTACTCCTTAAAGGCACAGAGACACATCAGATGCCCAGCAAAAGCACAATGGCAGCTGAAAGCATCCAATGTGTCTTCATGCACAATGCAGCCGACAGGCTGTGCCGATAAATGGCAACCACCCCAATCTATAACTAGCCTTTACAGTAAGGTGCACATGGAAGGGGCTATGCACATTACAAACAGAAAGCAAACAGCACACTTACCAGCTAGCCTGCAAAAAAAACTTAATAGCCCTCTCCAACAATTAATGTTAAAGACAGCAGGTTTAGCTGCACACATTGGCAAATATATGTGAGAGCCATAGTGCCTTGTCAGGGCTCCACTGTATACTGTGGTTCTAACTTTATAGTTTTTAGAGTCTCCAAGTTGATGCATATAGAGAGAGAAAAAGAGTCAAAGTGCCATCTGCTGGAAGAAGAAATACAATGCTAGATAGCACTACAGCATGTAAACTTACATACAAAAGCTAACAAGTTTGTTATGTGTAAAGTAAGCATTAATGCATTTTTTACATTTTTACCATTTTGTCCGAATACAGGCAGTCCCCGAGTTACAAACAACCAAATTACATATGTAGCGGCCCCCCTGACCCCCTGCATCAGGGAGGGCTGACATTTTACCTTAGGGTGCTGGTTTTTAGGCATGGTGGGTGTGGATATTTGCAGAACGTAACAGAAGAAAAATGTGGGAGAGAGGGTTAGGACACAGCACACCCCTAGAACAATATGCAAAAAGATCAGCAGACTCCAAAAAAACAAACACAGGTAGACAGCATAACAGAACGAGGGCCTTAGGCCTGCACCCAATGTTCTATATCTACCAAGCCACAACTGTCTCCTATAGCTTAGAAGAAGGTGCTCTGGTCAGATGAAACCAAAATCAAACTTTTTGGCAACAATGCAAAACGTTATGTTTGACGTAAAAGCAACACAGCTCATTACCCTGAACACACCATCCCCACTGTCAAACATGGTGATGGCAGCATCATGGTTTGGGCCTGCTTTTCTTCAGCAGGGACAGGGAAGATGGTTAAAATTGATGGCAAGATGGATGGAGCCAAATACAGGACCATTCTGGAAGAAAACCTGATGGAGTCTGCAAAAGACCTGAGACTGGGACGGAGATTTGTCTTCCAACAAGACAATGATCCAAAACATAAAGCAAAATCTACAATGGGATGGTTCACAAATAAACATATCCAGGTGTTAGAATGGCCAAGTCAAAGTCTAAATCGAGAATCTGTGGAAAGAACTGAAAACTGCTGTTCACAAACGCTCTCCATCCAACCTCACTGAGCTCGAGCTGTTTTGCAAGGAGTAATGGGCAAAAATTTCAGTCTCTCGATGTGCAAATACTGATAGAGACATACCCCAAGCGACTTACAGCTGTAATCGCAGCAAAAGGTGGCGCTACAAAGTATTAACTTAAGGGAGCTGAATAATTTTGCTCGCCCAATTTTTCAGTTTTTTATTTGTTAAAAAAGTTTGAAATATCCAATAAATTTCGTTCCAGTTCATGATTGTGTCCCACTTGTTGTTGTTGTTTTTTGTTCTTCACAAAAAATTACAGTTTTATATCTTTATGTTTGAAGCCTGAAATGTGGCAAAAGGTCGAAAGGTTCAAGGGGGCCGAATACTTTCGCAAAGCACTGTATATATACAGTATATATACATACTGTATATATGTGTGTGTGTGTGTGTATATATATATATATATATATATATATATATATATATATATATATATATATATAGTGCCTTGAAAAATATTCATACTCTTCGAAATTTTCCACATTTTGTCATGTTACATCCTAAAATGTAAAATGATTTTATTGGGATTTTAGGCGATAGACAAAGTGGCACATTATTGTGAAGTGGAAGGAAAATTATAAATGTTTTTCAAAAGTTTTTGCAAATAAATATCTGAAAAGTGTGGCAAGAACTTTTATTCAGCCCCCTTTACTCTGATACTCCTAACTAAAATTTATTGAAACCAATTGCCTTCGGAATTCACCTAATCAGCAAAAAGAGTCCACCTGTGTGTAATTTAATCTCAGTATACATACAGCTGTTCTGTGAAGCCCTCGGAGGTTTGTTAGAGAACCTTAGTGAACAAAAAGCATCATAACGGCCAAAGAGCACACCAGACAAGTCAGGGAAGCAGCCAAAAGGCCCATGGTAACTGTAGAGGAGCTACAGAGATCCACCGCTCAGTTGGTAGAATCTGTCCACAGGACAACTATTAGTCGTGCACCCCACAAATCTGGCCTTTATGGAAGAGTGGCAAGAAGAAAGCCATTGTTAAAAGAAAGCCATAAAAAGTCCAGTTTGCAGTTTGCGAGAAGCCATATGGGGAACACAGCAAACATTTGGAAGAATGCTCTGGTCAGATGGGACCAAAATTGAACTTTTTGGCATAAAAGCAAAACTCTATGTGTGGCAGAAAACTAACACTGCACATCACCCTGAACACACCACCCCCACCATGAAATATGGTGGTGGCAGCATCATGTTGTGGGAATGCTTTTCTTTAGCAGGGGCAGGGAAGCTGGTCAGAGTTTTTGGAAAGATGGATGGAGCCATATACTAGGCAATTTTAGAAGAAAACTTGTTAGAATCTACAAAAGATTTGAGACTGGGTTCACCTTCCAGCAGGACAACGAACCTAAACATAAAGCCAGAACTACAATTGAATGGTTTACAGCAAAGCATATTCATGTGGTAGAATAGCCCAGTCAAAGTCCAGACCTAAATCCAATTGAGAATCTGTGGTGAGACTTGAAAATCGCTGTTCACAAACGCTCTCCATCCAATCTCACAGAGCTTGAGCTATTTTGCAAAGAAGAATGGGCAAAAATGTTACTCTCTAGATGTGCAAAACTGGTGGAGACATACCCAAATAGACTTGCAGCTGTAATTGCAGTGAAAGGTGGCTCTTCAAAGTATTGACTCAAGGGGGCTGAATACAAATGCACGCCATACTTTTCAGACACTTATTTGTAAAAAAAATGTAAAAACCATTGATCATTTTCTTTCCACTTCACAATTATGCACCACTTTGTGTTGGTCTATCACATAAAATCCCAATAAAATACATTTACATTTTTTTGGTTGTTAACATGACAATATGTGGACAGTTTCAAAGTGCAGTATTCCACACAGTACATATCCAGCATAAAAACATGATAACTGCCCAAGTCTTCCACTGTCCTCAGTGCAGGTCCACCATCGTTGGGTTGTCCAACCAGGTCTGTCACAGGCTTACCCCAAAGGGGTCGCTTCTTAAGGCTACAGGCTTACATATCAGTATGCAAGAGGTACCCTTTTCCCATCATCCCCTGCCCCAGGATCTTCCGGTCTAGAATACATGGAAATACACAGGAAATACTAGTCCCACTCACCATACCCAACCAGAGGAGGGACCTCACTAAAAGGGCACTAACCCCTACTTACAAGGGTATACCAAACCTGATGGAAAGCTGAACTTAAAGTGACACTAAACTCTAGTTTTAAAAAAAATCTATTTAGGTATGTATACTTAAAAAGGAACTTAAGTTTCCAATTAAAAAAACTGTGCACAGGCAGGCTCTACCTGCCTGCCTGTGTGCAGTCTTGCAAAAACCAACCTGCCTGCTCACAGTCTTTATTAGAATGCACATGCAGCTGCATATTTTTAATACTAAACTAGTGAACTTTACAAGAGGCCCTTATCCAATATATTCTAAACTGTATTACAAGTTATTTTTACTGCCTCATTACTACTTGTGCAGTTAACTATCTGTATATACCCAAAATAACATGATCCACATCATTAACAATTGTACATTGATTCATTTTCAATAAACACTTGTTAAGGAAGTTTTGTCACTCCTAGAGAAACATAGTTCTAGAGACACATGCATCATTTTAACCTTGACACAGCTATTATCAATTTGATTATTTGAGGGAGCATGTATCAAATAATTCTAGTCTAAATTCATTGGCATCTCCTGGACAGCGACCCTTTATTTATTGGATCAGTCTCACCAGTCCAGCAGTTTATTGGATCATTCATAGTTCAATTGCAATTGAAGAACTGCAAGAAAATTACCAGACTTTAGGACTTTGTTTTGACTTGAGTGTAGTTAGAAATTAATTGTAATTACCATATGCAGTACACATAGGAGTTGATTTACTAAAGACAAATAGACTGTCTGTTTTTTTTAGACGCTTCCACTGTGGGTAGCTCTTGTTACTTAACCACTTAAGCCCCGGAAGATTTTACCCCCATTCCGACCAGGGGGTATTTTGCGATTCGGCACTGCGTGATTTTAACGGACAATTGCGCGGTCGTGCGACACTGTACCTAAACGAATTTGGCGTCCTTTTTTTCCCACAAACAGAGCTTTCTTTTGGTGGTATTTGATCACCTGTGCGATTTTTTGATCACGCGCTATAAACAAAAAAAGAGCGTCAATTTTGCAAAAATAGCAATATTTTTCACATTTTTTTATATGAAATTCCCCCAAAAAAAATTTAAAAATCAAAATTTTTTTACTTTTTCAGCCAATTTGTTTTATGCTACCTATGTTTGGTAAAAAAAAATCGCAAAAAGCGTATTTTGATTGGTTTGCGCAAAAGTTATCGCGTTTACTAACAAAGGGAAAGATTTTTGTCATTTTTGTTGTTTTTTTTTTTTAACGTGTAATGGCGGCGATCTGCGATTTTTTTGCGGTACTGCGACATTGGGGCGGACAGATCGGACCCTTGACTGACATTTTTGACACTTTTGGGGTTACCAGTGACATTTCTACAGTAATCAGTGCTATATATATGCACTGTTACTGTAAAAATACACTGGTAGTGAAGGGGTTAACTTTATTTGGGAGGGAGGGGCTGTGTGTATCCCTAGGGGCGTGCTTTCTACTGTGATTGGCTGGGGCTTGAGCTGTATGGACACTGATCAACGGATCTACATACTAGATCCGAGTGATCAGTGTCCTAACAGCAAGGAGAATGACAGGTGGCTTGTTTACACAAGCTGCCTGACATTCTCCCTCTCCCCCGCCGATCGCCGAGTGACCGGCGGACATCGGGTCCGCTGGTCACACGCGCGGGGGGGTCCGTGACCACGCGGGAGCGGGAGCGCGCCTCCGGGGGCGCGCGCTCGCTCCCTAGACCCTCACAAGCTAGTGACGTAGCCCTACGTCACTTTGCCTGTGAGGGGCTGACTGCCGACGTAGATCGGCGTTAGGCAGTCGGCAAGTGGTTAACCTAGGGCTCAGGTAGCATATTGACCGGGTGGTGTTTTGTTTTTTTTTTGCTTTTATTTCCTATAGTTATTGTTTCTACATAACCACAGGATTTACAAGCCCGAGTTTCGGTGCAGTCAATAGAGGTGGGTATTTTCTCAACACTATAGTCATACATTATAATATGTTCAAAGCTTTCGGTTCTTATCACATGCATGTCAATTTTGTTGTACATACATCATTTATCCTGTCTCTTATGGCGTTACACCATTACAATTGTCACGCGTCACGCTTACGGGTACCTACGGATTGAGATGTTTGTTCTTTAATTGACTTGTGTAGTGGCAAGTCTCCTCATCCGTTAACACATACGTCATACGTTTACGACATATCACAAAACTCATACCTCTTACCTGACACGTTTTCAGGCAACTAAGGCCTGAATTTAGGTTGTTAATTTGCCTGGTACGCCTCAGGTAACTTGGCCTCTATTAAACTCAAGGACTGACACACTTTCAGTCCTGTGCACCTCGAGTTTTGGTTTGCTGCTAACTGACCCACTATCATCATAGTGAGTTTGCTCTTTACAATACATAACTCACACTTGTACACCTTGAAAATATATATATATATATTTAAATATATATACTGTATATATATATATATATATATATATATATATATATATATATATATATATATATATGTATATTAACAATAGATTTATTCTTAGTTATATAGGTCATGTCACAGGCTTCGGACATTGAAGAATCTGCTTCCATCCCACCATCTCTTGCCGGGGGGATCAGAACATGGTAGCATGCCCTCTCTGAGATCTTGGACCATCCCTAAGCTCATGACCGAGCTGTAGCGCAGGGGTATCTTGTACCCAGATTCGGCTCGTAAAGCTGAACTTTCAGACTATTATTCCCCAGTGCCCCAGGCACCAACGCTGAGCAAGTTACAGTACGCATGGTTGCCACATCCCTCTCACAAATTCACATTACCCTTAGCTTATTGGAGACCTTTTTGCTTGAGTTACGTGCCAGGGTAGTTGCGCTGGAAAGCCTCCTAACCCCGACGCCAGAGGCACCCTCTATTTCCGGGACAGTTCCCAAGACACCCACTGTCTCAGCCCCCGTGCCATTAGCCTCAGGTAAGGGCGTTAGTACCCTTTCTGTCACCCCAGCTCACTTCATACCAGTAAATATAAAGAAGGATATTCTAGATGGTAAAGATGTCAATTTGGCCTCCCTTTTAATAGATGCCCACGATTTAGCCAACAATAAGTCATACGCTTGTGGCGGTGTCTCCATGGTCCTTGTGTCCTAGTGTTTTCAGGGATGCAATCTGCTCTGTAAATTTACATAGGGGGGAGGAGCTTGACCTCTACCGTTTAGCAATAGGGGAGCTGGGCCAGAAATACGGCGGGTCGACCTTTTATGACTACCATCGCTCCTTTTCCGCCAAGGCTGCCGCTATTCTGGCCCAGCACCAGGTAGTTGCAGACTGAAGCAACATAGACACAGAGTTTTTTTTGCCACCATTTTGCTGGACTTTGGTCTCCAATTTGTACGATTTGTCAGTCATCCACACACACTACCTACTGGTACCCCAATGCGGAAACCCCCCTTTCTACCAGGCACATCCAAAGCATCCACAGGTTTACTCCCGGCCCCAGCTCATACAGCACAACTAGATAAACTAGGGTGCCCAATTCAGTTTTTAGGTAAAGCACAGATTTGCAACAATTTCAATCAAGCAATGTACAATTATAGTCAGTGCTGCCTCCTGCATGTCTGTGCTATTTGTTATAGGGCTCACCCCAAGTCTGCCTGCACGCTGAGACAAGCAAAGACCACATGACTAAGCCGCATCAACATTCCACTTGCAGGCCTGTTTGGCTACTAATCCTTCCCCCACTTTAAGTCAGTTTTTGGTAGATGGTTTCACACAGGGGTTCATTTCATAACCACAATCCAGAATCGAGTGTAAAAGTCTACCGTTGACAGCCACAGATATGGAGGCAGTGGATTGTTTACTCCAAGCCGAACTGGAGAAGGGTTTTTATCATAGGGCCTTTCATGACACTGCCATTCCACAACTGAGTTAACCTGGTTAGTCTGGTTAGGGGTAAATTCTTCAATAAATTACATTTAATTTATGATTTGTCAGCGCCTCATTCTTCTCATGTGCCTAGTCTTAATTCCTTGATCCCCTCTGAGGAATTTTCATTCAAATATACATCAGTTGATCAGGCTATCCAGTACATTATCAGTATTGGTAAGCACGCATGTCTAAAGCTGACAGCTGACATTTCTGATGCCTTCAAGCTTTTCGCCATATTGCCTTCCCTCTGGCAGTGACATGGTATCAAGTGGAGAGGTCTGTATTATTTCGATATCAAACTTACATTTGGGTCCAAAAGTAGCCCCTGGTTGTTTGATACCTTTGCGCAGGCACTAATTTGGATTCTCGTGCATGAAGCACACTGTCAGAGGGTTATTCATTATCTATGATTACCTTCTTATTGAAAGTCCTCAACAAGCCCCTACTGATCTACAGAAGCTCATGACACTTTTTTTCTGCACTTAACGTCCCAGTGGCAGCTAAGAAAGTTGAGGGCCCGGCTACTGCACTCATCTTTCTGGGGATTGGGGATTATGTTAGACACCCAGTCCATGCAGGCTAGTCTGCCTGCGGACAAATTAGCCAGAATTAGAGAGCATATCCATGAGTTTATGATCTCCCAAGCCTGTACCAGGAAGGAACTGCAATCACTTTTGGGTATGCAAAATATTGCTATGAGAATTATTCCCCAAGGTAGGTCCGTTATTGCTGGGTTGCTGGCATTGTTACCCACAGCCCCCGACTCTGATTCTCGAATCAAACTAGATCACACGACCTTATCCAATTTACACATGTGGGATGAGTTCCTTCAGCATTGGAACAGCATTGCCATGTTTATTCCTGCAGTGTAAGTGTCATCTCCCCGAGTTATTACCGATGCTGCCGCTACCGAAGGCTATTCAGCAATTTTTGGCACTCACTGGTTAGCAGTACTGTGGTCAGACGAAAGTCTGCCAATTGCCAGGTTTGCACAAACGTCATCACTTTTTGAAATTTACTCTATAGTTTCTGAAGCACAGGTGTGGGGTCACCAATGGACAGGTATTTTTCTCCACAGACAATCAGGCCACCTCTGAAATTATTAACAAAGGTAGGTCCAGTTCATTACTTATCATGTCCTTCGTATGCAGGTTCATCTGTCTGTCCCTCCAATTCAAATTCCATTTTCACTACAAATTCAATACGGTGTAGATAATACAGCTACAAATGCTTCATCACAATTTAATTATCCACTGTTTTTCCAGCAGGTTCCAGACACAGATGCCATAGCCACTCCGGCCCCGCACTACTCACTGTTAACAATGGATTAGATACTCACTGGGCCTGTGTGGTTGCATTTAATAACAAGTCATTATCACCCAACAAAAGAAAGGGGTACACTACGGTTTGGAATACTTTCCAGTGTTTCCAGTGTCAGCATCCCAGTCCAAATTACGACGACATTAGAAACCTGCTGCCACTCCCAGCCTAAACTTTCTCACAACACCATTAAGAAATATTTGGCAGAAATTCAGCACTTTGTGTCTTTACTGCACCCCCAATAAGCCATCTTTTTTTGGCACATCCCATTAAGGCCATATTAAAAGGGATTCAGAAGAGTAGTCCCCCTGCTTTGGCCAGCAGGCTCCCTATTACTGGGCATATATTCTGCAACATTTCCAATATGCTTTCCAGGTCCCCCTTTGGGCTACTACCTAGCCTGGTCCTCAAGGCAGCCATATATCTGGCCTTCTATTGGTTCTTAAGACCAGGCAGATTTACATGTACTGGTACTAAGTCCCACATTCTCCTGATTAAACAGTTAATCAGATACCCAAACCGTTTCCGGTTGCACCTAGATGTCTGCAAGACACAGCAGACTGGAGCCGTCACCAATATTACGTTTTTTGAGACCCACACTGCTTGGTGCCCGGTAGCAATCCTAGACCAACTCATGGTGCAGTTGGCAGACAAACCCAAGGATAGCCCACTCCTACCATTCCCAAGTACACTGCTTACTACAACACAATTCATTAAACATTGGCACATCCTCCTAGTAAACCTAGGCTTAGACCTTAAGTAATACTCTGGCCATTCCTTCAGAATATGAGCTGCTTTGGCAGCCTCTCGCCAAGGAGTTCCTGTTCACATCATTAAGAAGTTAGGTAGGTGGAATTCATCCTGCTACTCCAGGTATATCCCGGATCCACACGTTGAGATGTCTCACGCATTTTCACACTTGGCTGACTAGTCTGTTGTGCAAATTGTTCAATAAACCCCTTTTTTTCTTTCATCCTACTGTCTTTTTTTTTGCCCCCTTTTAGGTATACTGTCCACGTGACCAGGGCACACCCAGGTCACTATTCCCCTCTCCCTCCCTTACCTTCCTGGACTATTTCTAAGAGACTCCAAGTACAAATAGGAAGGCTGACCGTAGGTCAGCCTGAATTTGTAGAAGGAGTCTCGCTCTAAAAATACCTGCACTCAACCCTCTCATCTCGCCGATGTCACCTTTCACGTTACCCCACCCACCCATTCCTTTACCTCTTCTTTTTTCTGATTACTACTTTTCTTGAGTATTCCCCATTTTAGGGATACTGTCCATGTGACCATGGCACACCCCAGGTCACTATTCCCCTCTCCCTCCCTTACCTTCCTGGACTATTTCTAAGAGACTCCAAGTACAAATCTGTTCATGGTATTTCATTGCACTGTGATTATGGGTTAAACCACCAATACAAAGCACAGGGGCAAACAGGTTTTTTTTTTTTTTTTTTTAAAAATCACTGTCTCAATGCAAAATAAGACTACTTACCTTTTTCGGAGGTGAATTCTGTTTTAGGGAGCTGTACTCACTGAAGAATTTTTATTTTTACTGCATTCTGTAGTTCCTCCTGGCTCCTACTACTGTATCCTCCCGTGGTCCTTTGTCTGGAGATTAATATTTTCTATTTCACCCATCCTTGCTTTCAACATCAATTTACAGTATATATTCCCTTCATTGATGTCCCTTCGCATTGTCCACCATTGTATTGGTAAATGTTATCTGCTAATATACTCTGTTTACTTTAGATTCTATCCGGACCTTATGGGGAAAATCTGTCCTACCAACCTATACCTTTGAATAGGGCACCTCATTTTGTATGCAACACCTGCTGTGGAGTAGGTAAAAAAAAATATATATATTTTTTTTTTTTTTCAGGCAAGAACACTGCAACAATTTTCAAATAGTTGGATGGAGCATAATGAGGTAGAATTGTGGGTGCTGTCTATTGCAATGAATCAAAATCCTTGTATTTCATTAATTTTTGGTAATTTAATAGCATTTTTTATTTTTTTAAAGGATCCAAGAAGGGATTTTTTCAAACAATAGCATTTTATTTGGTTTTTGCAAGAAGGAAAGACAACAAATGGTTGTGTGTGCAGCCGCTAGATTACAATAAGATATGCAATCAGGGGTTTGTTTTGCACTTAGTAATAACTGACATTTAGAAAGAAATACAACTTATAACTGGTGTGAGGAAAGGGATCATCATACAGAATGAGCATCAATGTAGTTTAAAGACAGGTGCATAGGGGAAGCAATCAGATAAATGTAATTCTCAATGGTTATACCAATCAAGCCACGGCTTCTATGTTTCATCAAAGGCTGATAGTGTACCGGAGTGCATAGCCAGTGTTCTCTCATGAGAATAATGCAGGTGTGTGGTGCACATATCTGAAGGGTTAGGGGCTAGGTTTTTTTTCCAGTGGCGAGTGATAGTTAGTCTTGCTGATAGCAATAGGTTAGCTACAACTTTAAGGTATTGAAAGGGAAAGAGTCAATACTTATGTTCAGGATAGCAAGACTTGGGCTAGCGGATGTTAATATATGTTCTTCCAGAAACTGCAGAGATTCAAACATGACCATAGAATGTGAAATATATTACCGTGTAGCCACAATCTCTCTAACATAGTGAAGAGCTATTGGGGTACATTTTGGCTAACTTATGTGGTGTGAGATACCATCTAACATTGCTTTTTAATGTAAGTTCCCAATGATTAGCGCAGTGGGTGACATTGTCTCTAGAGTCTATTGCTCGTTTCCATTGGTGATCAGAGAAAGTATTTCTCAAGGAAGAGCATTCAGCTGCATTGTTGCATAGTTTAGAGAGGTGTGGGGCTAGGAGAGCACTATAGAGGTGGTAGTATTCATTGGTGAATCCATCTGGGCCTGGGGATTCACCCTTTGGTAGGGTTTTTATGGCCTAACTGACTTCCTGATCTGAGAAGGGGCAATTAAGTTCTAAAAAGTCCGAGTGGGTAATGTGTGGAAGGTTAAGGTGGTCAAGGAAAGTAGAGATTGCAAACATATTTGGCTAAGGAGTGTTAGGGTCTGTTGAAAGGTTGTACAAAGAGGCATAATAGTCAGCAAATGCATCTGCAATGTTTTGGGGATTAGATAGCCTTTGATTTGAAGTCGGATGGAGTAAATAGGGAATTTTAGATTTTGTGTGTTTGGCCTTCAGATGGGAGGCTAAAAACTTACCAACTCTGTTGTACTGGGAGTAGTATTTAAGCCTAAATTGTCTTAGTAATCGATCATGGTTTTTGAATAGGAGATTTCTTAGGTCTAATCTCAGTTTGACTAATTTGTTGGCTTTTTAAGGTTTGGGTGTTTTTTTTTTTCTGTGTTTCTAAGGTATGGATAGAGGAGAGAATATCCTGCAGCTTTAGGGATCTGCGTTTTTTGTCTAAGACTTCCAATTGTATGAGGATGCCATGTATGTATGCCTTACGGGCATTCCACACTGTGAAGGCATTGGTATCTGGGGTGAGATTAAGGTGAAAAAAGTTGTGGAGATACTGAAGGAGCACACCTCTAGACTCGGGTTCTTGAAATAGTTTGTTGCTACACCTCCATAGGCGCACCGTAGGCTGTGAGTTATCTTCTGAAATAGTCAGACTCACAGCGGCATGATTAGACCATGTGATCTCAGACGAGATCACATTTGTAATAACCGCTTGTCAACCAGAAACATATCAATTCATGAATATGAGTTGTGACGGTTGGAATAGTATGCGTAGTCCCTCTCAGATACGTGGAGAAAACGCTAAGCGTCGTTGACATCCTCTGCTAGTAGGAGAGAACACAGGGAATTAGAACAGTTGCACCGACCAGCAGAGGAGCCCACGGTGGGATCCACTACCGAGTTCAGGTCTCCACACACTGAGGTTGCCACTTTTGACTTTTTGTATTTTAGCAAACAACTTATGAAGGAAGAGATATGGGTGGGCATTAGGAGCATATACTGCAGCAATGGTATAACTATTATCAATAATGTCACACACTAGAATAATGAACCATCCACCTTCATCAATAGTAGAGGAATTTAGGGTGAATGTGACAGAGTTTTTGATAGCAATAAGAACACCCCCATTTTTTTGAAGAGCAGTGAGCCAAGAACTGGTGTGGGAAGTCTTTGTGAAAACATTTGGGAACTGCAGAATCTTGGAAGTGGGTTTCTTGAGCAATTAGGATGTCAGCCTTAGAGGCTATCACCTCCTTCCATAGGGAGAATCTCTTGGCTGGGTGATTGAGGTCACGAGTGTTAAGAATCAGGAACTTAAGAGGCATTCCAGTAAAGGTGTTGTAGATGATCGGCACACTGCACCGGCTTGACAAGATGCACAATTTGTGTTAGGATCTGTGGTGTTGGATGTGGGCTCACATGAGTGACAGTAAGCTAGGAGTCATGTTGAGCAGAAGAGAGTGATGACGATAAGCTTTCTACACACCAGAGAGAAAGGGGATAACTTAGCGGTGAGAGAACCGAAATGGTAACTGGGGACTCCCTTGAGAGAACAATAAGGAAAAAGCAAGACATAAAAAAGGAAGGTCCATGTGTGAGCTAGAAAAAAATAATGAAGCATGGTAGTTGCAACATTGTCACCGCGGGAAGGTGGGTGTCTGGGTGATGTAGCTTATGTATTCAGGGCCGACGCTGGACGGGGTTGAGCTGCCTTTCTGTAAGGAACTTTCCACCATTCTTGGTGGTTGTGATTTGGCGCTTTCGTAGAACTGCAAGGAGCGGGTTTGTCTGAAACAATATTCCAGGTTTTGAGCAGGTCGCTGCCCTCATCCAAGGAGCTTATTATTAGGTTTGCCGGGTA
This sequence comes from Pelophylax lessonae, assembly GCF_965119305.1. Lineage (NCBI taxonomy): Eukaryota > Metazoa > Chordata > Amphibia > Anura > Ranidae > Pelophylax > Pelophylax lessonae. The sequence continues at coordinate 61,286,000 of NC_138769.1, read as the reverse complement.
TTTCCATTGATAGGAGATATTGTGGATGTGCAAAGCTTTTTTTATGGTCCAAATAAGTCCCATATCACCTATCCTTTACATCAGCAGTGGTGTGTTATCTACAAGCCAATTAAATTGTGGATCCAGAATGAGGCTTGGAACTCACGCCACCGCCATTTTTGAGGAAGTGGTGATATATTCCTACTCTTATTCAGCTGCAGATGATTGCACCAGCAATTATGAGACTATATATACTGTTACTATCCTCCTATGCAACGAGCAGTATCCTCTGATGATGTCTATGCGGACGATACGCATCAGGAGCTCGCCATAAGAACTTCTATCTATATGTTTTATTGCCTGTTACCACGCGAACACTGTAAGTGCAAGTCTTTTTTTATTAAAAGGTTTTTTAGCAATATTATGCTATGTGCACTCTTCTTTCTGGCTTTTATGTAACCTGGCTATGAGAGATCTACATCCCTCTACAAACCACTTCCACTGAGCCTGAAATTACATCCATGGTCGTACCTTAGGTGGAATTTGGATCATCTTTAAAAGCCCATTTGGTCTGCTTGCTATATGGTAACGTAGACCCATTTGATCTGGTGAGCTCCCAATTCATTTGTTTATCTGGTGATGGGATACACTCTTTCACTTTAAAGACATATTGTGTTCACCGTCAAGATTCATCACATTCATGGGACTTTTTCTTTTTGTATGGAATTTTTTGACATGGGACTTATTTGAATCATTATTTGGTTTTCTTTTTCACAAGTTGGTATTGTCATGTTAATGCCTTCATTTAATTTTTTAGCGCTGCACTTATTTTCCTTTTTTGTATTTTTATAACTTGTATATCAGTTATTTTGTGCTGGCTGCTCACACTGTGGTATTAGCGCTTATTAAAATTTTTTCCTTTCTTTTTTTTTTTTTTATGGTCGCCAGATTTTTTTACGGCGTTGAAGGGTATGCGCAGAAAGATCAGGGAGTACCGTTACTTTTTGCGAAACGCTGTCAAGATACGTTCTTTTGCCTGGAAGTAGTGGATCCTCATTAGGACATCTCTAGGGATTTCTTGTGGTAAAAAGGATTGTTTTGGGATCCGATGGATCAGATCAATTGTAAGATTTTTAGGAGATACAGATGGTACCACTGTTTTAAATAGGTCTCGGACATAGTGAGGCAGTTGCGCAGGTAGAACTGATTCAGGTATGCCCCTGATTTTCAAATTGTTTCTTCGCAACTGATCCTCTAAGTCAGCGACTTTAGATTTTAACCAATTGATATCATCATATTGGCGGTCATGAGCGTCGACCATATTATTAAATTAGTCAACTCTATTGCCCAAATCTTGAATTTAAGCTGAAAATTTCCGGAAGCAATTGTGCATGTCAGATTGTAAGGAAGAGCGTAGCAACCACAACATATATTTTGTTACAATATCAGAGACTGGCTAACCTGTTGTTTCATATGCTGCAAAGGGCTCCTCCTTGGATGGATCTGCCGGTATTGTGGCATCCAGGGTGGGTTTTTCAATGTTGGGGGCTGTATTTAGGTCATCCTCATCTCTCCTTGGCTGCAGAGGAGTGTTAGTCAGCCGCTAGAGGGCTGGCATCAGCCGGCCCAGAGTGTCTCCCGCCGCCATCTTAAAGAAGACCTCATGGCTTCATCGGGAAGAAACCCAACAATTCTTGGAGGGCTGGAGAGTCTTTGCAGCACCTGGTAATGCCCACAGGTGCAGCTGGGCTTTAGGACGCTTGCAAGGTGTGTGAGCCAGTGTGGTGCACGGTTTAGTGGCAGTATCAGCCGGGGCTTGTGCGGAGCTCAGGATTCACACAGCTATCAGTGGGAGTGGCCGCTCCTCCCCCCCAAGAAGGGATTTTTAAGGTGCTGAGACAAATATGTCAATATACAACAGATTTGTAAAATCATATCAATTTTATTCTAAATATTCCAAAGTTAAAATCAGATATTTTTTTAAAAAATATTTGATTTTAACTTTGGAATATTTCAAATTAAATTAATATGATTTTACAAATCTGTTGTATTTTGAAATATTTGTCTCAGCACCTTAAAAATTCCCGTCTTTGATCCTTTTAAAATATTGCAAATTTTTGAAAGATTGATATAGGCAGGTACCTTTGTAGAGAATAGGTGCTTTCTTCAGCACATGTTCATCTACATTTCTAATACAGTGATACCTCGGTTCACTAACTTAATTTGTGAACTGACTCTGGTTGCGAACCGAATTGGTCGTGAACCGAGGCACATTTTCCCATAGGGTTCAATGTAAATTCGGTTAATCCGTTCTGACCTTTTTTTTTTTTTTTGGTTTTTGAAGCACAAAAATATGAAACAAATTACAATACACATTAGTACAGTATAGTAATGTATAAAGAGAGAACACTAACCTTGCTTGAGATGACTTCTGGCATGGAGGAAGGCAGGTGGGAGGCTGTGAAATACAATACAGTAAGTACAGTATTGTACAGTACAGTAGTACAATACAGTACTGTATGTGCTAAAAAGCACACAGTGTTTTCACAGTACTCACAGTACTTCTTTCTGCATCTCTTCTTTTCTCCACGATCTTCCTACAGGAAGTCACTACTATGTGACAGCCTGGAAATAGCATTAACCACTTAAGCCCCAGAAGATTTTACCCCCTTTCTGACCAGGGGGTATTTTTCGATTCTGCACTGCCTGACTTTAACGGACAATTGCGCGGTCGTGCGACGCTGTACCTAAACTAATTTGACGTCCTTTTTTTCCCACAAATAGAGCTTTCTTTTGGTGGTATTTGATCACCTGTGCGATTTTTTGATCATGCGCTATAATAAAAAAAAAAGCGTAAATTTTGCAAAAATAACAATATTTTTCACATTTTTTTATATGAAATTCCCCCCAAAAAAAAGTAAAAAGTAAAAATCTAATTTTTTTTAAATTTTTGGCCAATTTGTTTTCTGCTACCTATGTTTGGTAAAAAAAAAAAATCACAATAAGCGTATTTTGATTGGTTTGCGCAAAAGTTATTGCGTTTACTAACTAAGGGAAAGATTTTTGTCATTTTTGTTTTTTTTAGTAATGGCGGCGATCTGCGTTTTTTTTTTTTTTTTTGCGGGACTGCGACATTGCGGCGGACAGATCGGACCCTTGACTGACATTTTTGACACTTTTGGGGGTACCAGTGACATTACTACAGTAATCAGTGCTATACATATGCACTGTTACTGTAAAAATGACACTGGCAGGGAAGGGGTTAACTTTTTTAGAGATGCAGTGACTATGTGTGTCCCTAGGGGCGTGATTCTTACTGTGCAGGGATGTGGCTGTGTGTGTAACAGCACAGATCAACGGTCCTACATAGCAGGACCGTTAGATCAGTGCTTTTACACAGGGGAGAATGACAGGTGGCTTTGTTTACATTAGCCGCCTGCCTTTCTCCCTTCACAGCGGACGATCGCGAGTGACCGGCACATCGGGTCCACCGATCACACGCACGGAGGTGTCTGTGAACGAGCCGAGGCGGGAGCGCGCCTCCGGCGGCGCGCGCTCGCCCGCTATTGGCTTCCAGGCTAGTGACGTACCGGTACGTCACTTTGCCTGGCCGGGGCTGACCGCCGCAGTATATGTACTTGTGGCAGTCGGCAACCGGTTAAAATGGCCGCAGCTCCTGTTCGTGAACCGTAGCAGAGTTTGTGAATCGGAGCATATTTTTATGAACTTTTCTGTTCGTGAACCGAGTTGTTCGTGAACAGAAGCGTTCGTAAACCGAGGTATCACTGTATTCTTTTCGTATCCACTTTGTAAATTGTTTCTCTTTTGAGCCTTGCATGGCACACGGCACTGCTGTTGTTGTTTTTATTTGCTTATACAGTAACTTACACTTTCGGTGCTGCACTTGCTGTAATTTACAAGTTACTGTATGTGCCTTGCATTACCTGTATGTTAAAAACTTAATAAAAATCTATGAAACATTAAAAAAAAATAATAATAATAATAATATTAATAATAATTGCTATTTAACTTTGGGATGTGGTGCTCTTATCCTCGAATCTCTAGCTGATACATTAAAAAGTTAATTTATTGTTTAGAATGGGACATAGTTGGTTGCTTTAATCAGTAGCTCACCTTTTGCTCTGGCCTTTTTTAATTCCAGCTTTGGAAAATTATCCTCTCCGGGTATGAACATATCCTGCATGATTAACACTTAAACATCCCTTTAATGGAAGGTCTTCCCTCCCCTAATCATGATGTATGTGGTAATGGAATATATTCAAAATGAACCAAAGAGTCCCACAATCTGTGGGTTCAGCTGAAGAACAGTGTTTGCTCAATACCATATTTATTGTACAGTAGAACTTAACCACCCTCCTGCAAATCGATGTAGACCTACGTCGGCTGCAATGAGTGGCTCTACCGGGGTGATGCCTGCAGCTAGAGGCATCATCCTGGTACCATTTGTTAGAGCCGGCGGTCGGCTTTCAGGCGGTAATGACCGATGTGGCTCAGGAGTCGCTTGATCATTACCCCAGTGCGCGGGAAGGGACGCCCCCCTCCAGCCGCCTTCCGCGGCTCTGATCGGGTCTCCCGTTCCACCGGCAGACCCGAGCAACCAGCCGCTGTGTCCGCCGGCTGGTTGGAGTCCCAATCAATGCCGGATTCAGCTTTAATCGGGTCTCCGATGACGTAACCTGGAGGCGGCGTCCATGACGTCACGTCCGAGTTACTCGGCTGCTAAAGGCGCTGAATTTAAAAAGTGACTTGTTAAAAAATGCAGTTTTCAGCATTTTGAATACATTTAAGTGCAGTGGAGGGGTCTAGGGTCTTTTAGACCCCCGATCCCTCCATAAAGTGTACCTGTCACTACCTATTGCTGTCACAAGGGATGTTTACATTGCTTGTGACAGCAATAAAAGTGATCAGATTTTTATTTTTTTTTTTAAAAACCTATGCTAAAATTAAAAAAATAAAATAAAATAAATTTGGAAAAAAAATGTTTAACCGTCCCCGTGAGCTCGTGCACGAAAGAAAATGTATACGGAAGTCGCGCCCGCAATTTAATCGCTGTTCAAACCACACATGTGAGGTATCGCAGCGATCGCCAGAGCGAGAGCAATAGTTAAAAAAAAAAGAGCTACTCTGTAACTCTAAAATGGTAACTGTTAAAAAATTTTAAAGCGTCATCTATGGAGATTTTTATTGACCGTAGTTTGTCGCCATTCTGCGGGTGTGCGTAATTTTAAAATGTATTATGTTGGGTATCTATTTACTTGGCGTGACTTCATCTTTCACAATATACCAAAAAAATGGGCTAACTTTACTGTTTATTTTTTTTAAATGCAGTGAAATGTAATTTTTCCCAAAAAATGGGGTTTGAAAGACCACTGCGCAAATACCACGTGACAAGAAACATTGCAATGACTGCCATTTTATTCTCCAGAATCTTTGCTAAAAAAAATATTTATAATGATTGGGGGTTCTAAGTAATTTTCTAGAAAAAATACTGATTTTAACTTGTAAACAACATGTGTCAGAAATGGGCTCGGTCCTTAAGTGGTTAAGGAAAACCTTTCTTTTTTATCATGGATAAAGTAGTGAGGGGGTAAGAGAACTCTGTCAGGCTTTTATTGCTGTGTCCATGTTAGGGATATTCACTCTGTCTTGTTGTCCAGATCACAAATTTTACAAAATTGTGCAAAATTTCCAGTTGCCACTAGAAAAGAAATGGAGGGGAAACCTTGCAATGGGGACACTTGTTCCAATAACAGCTTTCTAAGAGGGGATGTTCTTCACAGGACCGCTGATAGGAGGGGGGGGGGGACCAAGAGTTCTCCTGTAGGGGGCCCAGGCACACAGGGAGGCCCCAACAGCACGGAGAATCGGTGTGGTCTGGTGAAGGGGCAATTATAGAAGGAAGCCCTGTGCAGCTTTCTGCAGCAGCTGAAAGACAGTTTCTCCCCCTCTCACCAGCGTTCAGCTGCTGCAGCAAGAGACACAGATGCAGGTCATCATTCCTGTATTTGCTTCTCCGACACTGATCCCCCTCCCTGGTCTGCTTGCTTCTGGTCCCCCCCCCCCCGTGTGCCCCCTTTCCCTGTGCCCCCCCCCGCAGCGCTGCAGGCTTCCCTGCCCTGTAAAAAAAATAAAATAAAATTGTAAATGAAAAAATATATATTTAAGCATTGTAACAAATACTTAAAAAAAATTGTAAAATAAAATTGTAAACATTTTTAACATTTAAAAGAAAAAAATATACATTTATTTTTAAATGTAAAAAACAATTAAATATTGGCTAATTCACACAGGTTTGTGTTCGCTAATAAATATTTTAGTGTATTTTGAGTAAAAATATTGTCTTGATAAATTTGGGGGGGGGGTCCTATCAGGGAGGCCCCATGATTTCTTAAAGCAGCCCTGGTTCTTCACATTGGAAAGATACTGTATATTCTCACTTCCTGGTGAGCTGACAGGACAGGAAGTGAAGGGAAATCCCCTTAATGAGATATAGATAGTAAATAAAAAAAAACAAATCTGACAGCAATGCTAATCCCTAACTAAAGTTAGAAAAAGTTTTGTCTTTAGATATGCCTTAAAGTTTATATATATATATATATATATATATATATATATATATATGTGCCCTATATTTGGTAATAGTTCAAATTCTCCCCAAAAGGAACACAATCAAACAGTTTTATCTAGTTAAAAAACATTGGGTTTTAATCTTTTAAAGTGTTTATCTCTCATTTTTATGTGCTACACTTTTTTAAAAGAATAGTAATAACATCTTAACACTTAATATGATACTTCTCAGTGTATAGAAAATAAACTAAATAATACTGAAATCCATGAGAGCAATATGATGGCTTGATCTGCTGAAACAGCCCAAATTACACTTGTAACTTGTTGGCTGTTCTGGACAACACACCATTTACAATTAAGGGGCTTAAAGAAAGTGCACAAATGTTTAAAAAAAATATGACCTACCAATCATCAAAGAGATTTGTCCAGTCAGTTTCTACTTTTAAAACAAAGATTTGTTGAAGATGTGCATGCCTTGTAGCCGTCATGCAGTTTACACATACACTTGGAAACGTAAGGCCGTAGATGGTTCGAATCTTGGCCGGTTCAGCAGGAACTGGCTGAGATTCGAACTGTTAAAGTGCAGGCTGAATGTACCAAGTTGATCGATTCTCAGGTTCCTCAATGTTAATTTTTTTTAGAAAGACTGACATAGGCTAACAGCCAAATTTCATGTCATAGTCTCTGGACTAATGGTCCCAGTAACACACACTTTAAGGCTGGGTTCACACTATTTGCGGAACAGCTCGCAGCAGGGGTCCGGTGTGTCCCTGTTCACCGTTATAGGGCCAAATCAGGTCTGAATTTTTGCCTGAATTCAGACCTGAAACTGAGCCAAAGACGTACAGAACCCTTCTGCAGTGCGCTCTGCGCCCGCGCCAGAGATGTGTGATCCAAAGACGCACAGGACCCTTTTGCAGTGCGTTCTGCGGCCGCGCCAGAGATGTTTCCTGTCATGCGAATTGGATGTGGAGAAACCAGCCTTAAACAGAATTAAAGGCAGGCCATACACGGTTCAAATCTCAGCTGGTTCAGCAGCAATCAGTCAAGATTTGAACCATGTATGGGCAGGCTGAATGTACTAAGTTGATCGATCGATCAACTTGGATATAACCAGCCTACCAGATTCGCTTGCGATTATCACAAGCAGCTGCTTTATCTTACTATAGATCACCATCTTCTCCTGGCAGAGACGGCTTTCCCCAACCGCTCCTGGTGGGAGAAGACAATTGCTGATTCCCCCATCAGCACTGCCTGTAATGATGGAGGAATCATGTAAATTTCTTTCCTGCAACCTGTGGTTCCAGAAAATAAATTTCCACCGTGTATGACCTGCCTAATGCAACTAAGAACTTGTTTTTAAACTCAAAACAGATAGGCGTGTCCTTTTTGCTGATAAATAGGGTGTGCTCTGGTCTTTTTTTTTTTTTTATTATTTGGTAAGTACACCTCCCATAGTGTGTTATCTATACAATCTTTAAATTAATAAATTAGTTGAATGTTTTTTGACCATTATGCACAAAGTAGAAAAAAAAATTTAAATTTGTTTTTCTTTCTTTACTTTAAAGGGTTAGTTACCTTTTCAGAAAATATGTAAAAGTAAACTAAAACTGTATACGCTTCCCACCCAGTCTCCACTGTACTTACCTCCATGGGCCGGGTCATCTTTTAACACAGGGCAAAAGGGGCAGCTGCCCCAGGCCAGGTCCCTGTTGTGGGGCCCAAAGCAGCTGCCCCTTGAGCCTGCACTGCCTGCAAATAGTTGTAAGTGTATTATAAGTAAATTTGGGATGGCCCAAGAAAATGTAATAAAGACAGCCCGGTCCATGGGTGATAAGCTGTCAGTGCCCATAGCCTGTGTAGTTGTCAGGAGATTTGAAATCCCTGCGCTTCTCCCTTTTCTGATTGGTCTGTGTTGGAACAGAGTATCGCTGTGTGTGTCATCCATGAACAGAGCGATACTCTGCCTCGGCACAGACCATCAGAATCAATCTGATCCAACCTGGAAGCTCTAATGAAAGAAAGGGGGTAAAGTGGGGATTTCAAATCCCGGGACCACTACAATGGCTGCATGGGGACTGACAGTTCATCATCCATGGAGGTAAGTACAGTGGGGACTAGGGGCTGGAGATCCCAGATAGCAAGGCTAACTTGCCAGAAATTTGTGGCAGTGTTGAACTGTAAGTCTTGCTAACTTGCTACACATTTTCACTGGCAAGGTATACGCTTGCACAAGTTCTAGTTGAAACTTTTCCAATTTGTAGCAAATTTGCATGGCAAGTCTCTAGCAAGAGCAAAGTTGCAGTGGTGAGTCTACAACAAGAGCTCTGCAAGTCTACAACATGAACAATTAGGCCCCTTTCACACACTCCGTCCGTTGGGCGCAGTCCGTTTTTCTCAGCGGGGGATAGATCCGCCGATCCCCCACTAAGCAGGAGAATGACAGCTGTTGTCCGCGCTGTGATGCGGAGACACAGCTGTGAGTTCCCCATACATCTCTATGGGGGAATCGGATGGGAACAGACCGTCGGTCCGTTCTCATCCGATCCCATCCGATCCGCTGGACGGATGGAAAATAGGGTTTCCATCTGTCCAGATTTGACGGATTGGATCGGATGTCAGCGGACATGTCTCCGCTGACATCCGATGCCCCATTGGGATGCATGGTGGGACCGTTCAGATCCGCCAAAAAAACGGACAGGCGGATCTGAACGGTCCGCCTGTGTGAAAGAGCCCTTAGCCACAGTGACCCATGTAATGACTATTGGACAACATAACTGAACCAGAACTTGCAGCAGACTTGCAGAATGTTTGCAAAGGAAGTTATTTTGGAGTCATGCAATGCGGACTTGCTGCAATTGTGCAACTTGTGAAGTTCAACTGGCAAGTCTCGCAATAGCTTAGCAAGTCACTTTCAACCTGGGATGATGTTAGTTCACCTTTTCGATTTTTCTGAAAAGGTGAACTTACACTTATACTAAGAACTGTGTAGTATGAGGGCCTGCTGGATTAGATATATCAGACAGATTGCTCAGGCAGGAATTAGCTCTACACAGTTGTCAGTAGATGGCATAGATGGTGCAAATTTCTTTTCTGCAACCACAGGTTGCAGGAAAGAAATTTTCATGATTCCCCCATCAACACAGACACAGCCGACAAGCGAATTCCTCCTGTAGAGCAATTGTCTGCTTCAGGCGGGGCGGGAGAGCGGGAGAAGCCATCCCCGCCAGGAGAAGAAAGTGATTATTGCCAGCGGCTATAACAGTCGCTAGTAATAATTGCAAGTGAATCTGGCAGACTGGTTGTACCAAAGTTGATCGATCAACGTGGTATATTCAGCCTGCCCACACACACAGTTCGAATCTCGAACCGTCTATGGCTGGCCTTAGCTTAGATTGTTAAGATTACAACTTTACTTATTTATTCATTGCTGGCAGGAATAGGTTTAAAGTATAATGATTGTTTACAATCGCCCATATTTTACTTTTCGAAGTCCAGCCAGTGATCACTGATTGGTTTCTGCACCTTGTAACATCATTAGCTGTTGTTTGCACAGCTTAGCTGTATCTGCCCATTACCGCCTACCTGTATGATCAAGCTCTTAGGCTGTGTAAAAACGTGTTTATCACTTAACACAATTTCTCTGTTAAGATTATAGATATCTTGGTTTAATACAAAATTAAATAATGCAAACACAGTAAGGCAAATATCTGTGAAACATTAACAGCAAGGGCAACAGCAGCACAACATCCTGCAAGGGTTTTTCCTTTTATATTCAACAGCCAATTTAAACTTCTCGTTGGTCTTTTGGACATAGTCCTCTGTATTTTTTGTGGCCATTTCAATATTGTTTAGGATTTCCCCTTGTTCCTCCACTAAGATATAAATTTGGAGAAAGAGTTCCCTTAGGTCCTTTACTTGATGTTCTAAGCTAACCAGCTCTTTGTGTCTTTGCTCAATTTCATTTAATTGTCCTTTAGTGATGTGTGCTTCGGTGAGCAGGTTCTCATTGAAGACATCCCATTTGCCTTGCTCCACCATTTTGTTCACTTCCTCCTCGCTTACTTCCTTCCCTGCTACCTCCAGTTGTCTTATGATAAATGTTTTACATTTTCCTTGCTTTTTAGCAATTGTGTCATTGTAGGTAAACATTGCCGTCTGAAAACTCCTAAACAGTGCAGCATGGTGGGTCTTCAGAATCCTGGTAACACTGGATGACTGGCCAAAGTCTGTTTCTGCTTTTTTCACCTGAAGTGATAAAGTATCCAGGCGCTTCTTAATATTTTCCGCTTGGACTTTGATGTCCTTTGTAATATTGCTTTCCTTCTTCAGAACACTGAATCTTCTCATGGAGGAGACCAGGACCTGCTGCTGCTTGTCAAATTTCACCACATTCTGTGAAAGCTCATTAATATCATTTTGAAGTTTTTTAATGTCATGCAAGTAGCCCTCGATGACAGGCTCCCGTTCAAAGATGACAGCTTGCTGATGTAGGTCTGTAGGTTCTTCTCTGGAATTCTCAGTTTTCTCAGATGCCTCAAGGTCTTTTGCCCTTTGCATCAGCTCCTGAAGGCGATCCTTCATTTTGACTGTGAAGCAATTGTCTGTCTAAACACAGATAGCCTCCAAGGCCTAAAATTAAAAAAGAAAAGAAAAAAAAAAAAGGTTTTAAAAATTTGCTTGTAAGAGGAGATACTCATGTGTAATTTGCATCCCCATTAGATACAGAATATTAGAATATTTTAAAGGTATAAGCTAACTATAAATTCTGTGCTGTTAATATAAAGTGACGCTGTCACTTTGCACGTTTAACCACTTGCCGACTGCCTAACGTCTATCTACTTCGGCAGTCAGCCCCTCACAGGCAAAGTGACGTAGGGCTACGTCGCTAGCCTGTGAGGCTCTAGGGAGCGAGCGCGCGCCACGCCCCCCCCCCCCCCCCCGCGCGCGTGTGACCGGCGGACCCTATGTCCGCCGGTCACTCGCGATCGTCGGTTACACCAGGAGAAAGGCAGGCAGCTAATGTAAACAAAGCCGCCTGTCATTCTTCCCTGTGTAACAGCACAGATCATACGGTCCTGCTATGTAGGACTGTAGATCTCTGCTGTTACATCACAAGCCACATCCAATCACAGTTAGAAACACGCCCCTAGGGACACACTTAACCCCTCCTTCTCAAATAAAGTTAACCCCTTTCCTGCCAGTGTCATTATTACAATAACAGTGCATATGTATAGCACTGATTACTGTAGTAATGTCACTGGTACCCCCAAAAGTGTCAAAAATGTCAGTCAAGGGTCCGATCTGTCTGCCGCAAAAAAAAAATCGCAGATTGCCGCCATTACTAGTTAAAAAAAACAATAAAAATGACAAAAATCTTTCCCTTAGTTAGTAAACACAGTAACTTTTGTGCAAACCAATTAAAATACGTTTTTTGCGATTTTTTTTTACCAAACATATGTAGCAGAAAACAAATTGGCCTAAAATGGTAAAAAAGTTTGATTTTAAATTTTTTTTGAGGGGGGGGGGGGGATTTCATATAAAAAAATGTGAAAAATATTGTTATTTTTGCAAAATTGTCACTCTATTTTTGTTTATAGCGCATGATCAAAAATCGCACAGGTGATCAAATACCACCAAAAGAAAGCTCTGTTTGTGGGAAAAAAAGGACGTCAATTTCATTTGGGTACAGCGTCGCACGACTGCGCAATTGTCCGTTAAAGTCACGCAGTGCCGAATCGAAAAATAGGCCCTGGTCAGGAACGGGGTAAAATCTTCCGGGGCTTAAGTGGTTAAGGCTACGTAACACTGTGGGGTTGATTTGCTAAAACTTGAGCGTGTAAAATCTGCTGCAGCTGTGCAAAGAAACGAATCAGCTTCCAGGTTTTATTGTCAAAGCTCAATTTAACAAGTTGAACAAATGCCTCGTAAACACGTTCAGATAATCGTACGATAAAACTCGCTTTCGACCTGAGTAAACAGCTTTCGACAGCTGATCACGACAGTTCGTCCAACAAAATCCGAAGGGACAAACAGGAAAACTTCTATTGTACGATAGCCTAGTGAACGACAATCGTTTAATCAGTACACTATGCGTCCGCTAGAAATCGATCAACAAAGACCGCGTATGATCAGAAACACTAAAATAGCACGGAAAAAGCCTGGCTGCCATTGTTTTTGTTTTGCACCATCTGATAAGTAGCTACGCAACCAGGAAACTTTTCCAGAATCGTATGAAAAAAATCCTACTTTTATAAGCATTGTTGAATTCGATATTAGTATCATGCAACAAAATGCGAACGATAAGTCGTCCGATTAGCTGATCGTGTGTACGAGGCATTAGAAGCTGATTGGCTATAATGCACTGCTGCACCAGATTCTGAGTGCCCCAGTTTTAATAAATCTCCCCCTCTGTATCTAAAGAACCCCTTCCATCGACCTATTGATATTCACCTGTTCAGTGATTTCCCCAACGCTCCTTTCCTTATCACATCTATCAACAAAATACATGGTGCTGGCTGTTGTCGGAGTCTAGAGAAACCAGTGATTTCACTCCTTCTGTCATGTGACATTGCTCAGCCCAACGTTTTGCTTCTATTCGTGAACACTGTATAGTACAATGCCCCCAATACCACTCCCTAGAAATATTTTCCTAGGGAGTGGGATGAAAAAAGGCAGTGTAAAATAGAAATGGAAAACTTGCACAAATATTAATAAAATCTAATTTTTTAAATTTTCCGAATGGTACAATGTTAAAGCCTCGTACACACGATCAGATTATCGAACGATCTGTCGTCCGTTTTTTGTTGCATGATAGTCTGATGTTGAAAGTGAAGAGGTTACTTTCATACGAAAATTCCCATACGACAGAATTCAACTTCAGAAGTGATGTCATGTGTTGAATTGTTTTGTATGTGTTCTTTCGTTTCTGAGCATGCCTAGTCTTGCTCTTAAGATTTTTTTCAGACGAAAACTGTACTAATTAAACAAAAATTGGACATTGTGTTGACGTATGATAAAAACTTTATAGCCTGCACATCCGGTTTTTGTCGTCCAAAAATTCGTAATCAGTTGTCAAAAGCACTATACTAATAATCCGAAAATCGGCAGATCGTTCATTGGGCGAAATTTTCCTTCCGATTTTTGGATCGTGTGTTCGGGCCTTTAGAAATATACACAACTTACATTTCAATTGCTCTTGCAGTTTTCATTACAAACACATAATTGCCAAATATGTCTAGCCACATAATTATGAGCTTACAAAAAACACAATTACAAAATTTGTAAATAGGCAGCACACTAAAAACCTACAGTTCATTACTTCATTACTTTAGTCTTTAAAGAGAAGTTTAGGGTTTAGGAAAAAAAAACATTTATACTCACCTAGGTGAATGCAGCATTGGTCCGATGCTGCATCAGTCCCCCGGCGGCTCTGCTGTAAGAACTGAGTGATTAAACGATTAAAGCTGATCATCTAGTTCTCCCCCTCCGCTCTGAGCAGAGAGCCGTGACTGTCAGTCACCGGCTCTCTGCTCTCCCCTCCAGCGTTCACTGGAGCTCTGGGCTGTGAAGGGGCAGGAGGGGCTGGCTTAGGCTTTTAGGGACTTGCTGAGAGGCTGAGCCAGGTGCCAATCCAGGCTTCTGAGCGGATACTGACCATATGGTCTGGATCTTTTCAGAGCCTGGACTGGCTCTCTGATGTCAGATGACAGCAGATTTTACCCCGCTGTCAGCTGAAAACAGATCACAGGAGTACAGAATGAACTGCACTCCTGTGATCCATAGGACAAATATGGCCAAAAAGACTTTGGCCATACTTCTCCTTTAAACCTAAAGCCTGACTCTAAAATTGATTTCTCTTACGTCCTCCGACAGTCGCCGCCTCTTCATATTCGTCACATATGGGGTATTAGACTTTGCTCGGAAGGAGTAGCTAGGCAACAGAATATGTTAACATTAAAGCTTTTAACATATCCCACCCTCAAGGGGTGGTCCCCTCAGTCAATACCCTCCTACTTCCTGCAACCATATCTCAGTTTTAATGTCTAGCTTGTCAGGAGTGGCTGGCTCTCTCTGTGCTGGGGCTTTGTGCCCCAGACTCTTTCTTCTTTTTTGATTTTTTGTTTGAGTTTTCTCTCTACCTTTACTTAGCTGTTCTTTTTGTCAGCTTTAGTTAGTTCTTCGGATGAAGAGGATCATGCGGGCTGGGTCTCGGGCTGATCCCCCTGGTCGCAGGTCGTGGGTCAGTGGCTTCCCAGCCTGCCATCGAGCGTTCAGCCAGGTAACGCTCCTGGCACAGTGAACGACCCATCCCTGTTCGGTGCAGGGATGATTGGTGAGGTGGCTACCTCACTGGACGCTGTGCGGTTTCTTAACCCCCATTCTGTGCGTCTTGTATGCGACTCTCCCTGCTTCATGTGCAGCGGCTTGTTCGCCTGTGCGGGTCCCCCACGCCACTGTGAGGTAAGTGTATTTATGTGGGGACCTGTCTGTCTGGGGGGGTGTCAGTCTGGGACTGTGTAACCTGCCTCTATTCACACTGTTTGTCTCCCTATCTCTCGGCTGCATGCTGTGGGCTGCAAGGGGGGGGGGGGAGCTGTGTGACACTGTGCGTGTCAGCCTTGTCAGTGTGAGAAGCTGTGTGCTGTGGGGCATGTTTTGTGGCATGTTTGGGCATTATACAGCGATCGCTGCGGCGATTTGACATGTTTTTTTATACAGACATGTGTGCATTACTGTACTGTGGAGCGGCGGTTTCGGCGCCAAACGCCGCCATTTTGCCTACACTCGCTCCGGCCGCATGTTCTACATGCATGGCGGCCATTTTCTTGTAGCCTCCCATAGGCTTTCATAGAGCGCCCTGGCAGCATCACTTCCTCTTCTCCAGGAACACCGATCGAGGCAGCAGCAGCGGCGAGGGTCTCCTCAGGTTATATCTTTCCTATCCATTGCCTGTGTCAGTTTTATTGTCCCTGTGGGGGTCTCATTGTGCTTGTGTGTGGTGCGGTGGGCTGTGCTCGCCGCGCGTGTTAAAGGGGCAGTTAACCCTTTATTATCCGGCATTTGTTATAGGGGCAATGGATTCTCAGGAGGGCAAATTTCCTACCGCCTTGGTGGAAAGCCAGGGGACCGCTGTTTCCCCCCCAGGGGGGGATTTAGCCACTATTGTGGCTGGCCTTGCTGCTCAGGTGCAGATGCTGGTGGCTGCTCAATCTACTAAAAGACCCAGAGTTGCTCTTTCCTCTGATTCTGAGGGTGAAGGTGATGGGGCTGTTATGGCGGGGGCCTCCTTATCGGGGTCCCGCTCCTCCCTGGATCTAGTCGGGTCCGAGGTGGAGGCTGAAGTTGAAGGGGTTGATAATTCTCCCCCTGGCTCGCCTGAAGAGCTTGCAATCATGGATGAATTGATTGCTTCCATAAAGCAAACGCTGCGTTTGCAGGATGAAGTGTGTCCCCCCGCTGCCTTGGCGGCTTATGGGACGCAGAGAAAACGAAGGACGCCGCAGGTTTTTCCCTGCAATGATGATTTTCAGCGCGCTGTTAAGGAACAATGGCGCAATCTGCGCAAACCTTTTGCTGTACCAAGTAGGTTCAAGCTGCGTTATCCTTTCTCGCCTTCCACTGATGAAAGGTGGTGTGTGCCTCCCCCAGTGGATCACGCAATTGCGGTTTTAAACAAATCCACTGCGATTCCCGCAGATGATTCCCCTGTGTTCCGTGATGCCACGGATAGGAGATTGGAGTCTCTTGCCCGTCGTACTTATTCTGTTACGGGTTCTATGCTTAAGGCTCTGTTTGCTTCTCTCATGGCGGCCCAGGCGATCGCAAGTTGGACGCAGATGCTTAGGCGCGTCCTAGTGGCCGATTCGGCCTCGCCGGCGACCCTGGATATGGTGGATCAAATCCACCAGGGTGTCATGTATCTGTGTGATGCGGACTTGGACCTAGTTCCGTTGGCTGCACGTGTGCACAGCGTGGCGGTGTTGTCTCGCCGCCTGGTTTGGTTGAAATGTTGGTCGGTGGACCAGTCTTCACGTAAGACCTTAGCCAATCTGCCTTATGATGGGTCTCGCCTTTTTGGGGAGTCCTTGGATGTGTTGATTAAGGGGATCACCGGAGGTAAGAGCACTCTCTTGCCCCATTTCCCCAAGGCTAAGGGGGCTTCTGGGAAGAAGCATGCTAATTTTCAGCCCCCTCAGGGGTCCGTTCGTGCCTTTCGGTCGCACTACAAGGGCAAACCGTTCAAAGGTCAAGGCTCTCAGAAGAAGCCCTGGTCTGGTAAACAGAAGTCCGGTCAATCCGGATCCGCAGCCCATAACAGTGCGGCCTGAAGGGGCTCCCTCACCCAGTTTTGGGGTGGGGGGACGCTTGCTCGGTTTTCTTCAGCCCTGGTTGGCCCGCGTGCGGGACAGATGGGTTCAGGAGATCGTTCGATCTGGTTACAAGATCGAGTTTCTCTCTCGGCCGGAGAGCAGATTTTTTCCTTCAAATCTTCAACTGTCTCCAGAGCGTTTACGGGACCTCCACCTGGCGGTGCGGGACCTGAGGGCTCAGGGAGTGGTAGTTCCGGTGCCTCATCGGGACAGATTTCGGGGGTTTTATTCCAATCTGTTCACCGTGCCCAGAAAGGAGGGCAAGGTTCGTGCAATTCTGGACTTGAAGGCTCTGAACCGCTCTGTTCGGGTTCGCAAGTTCCGCATGGAATCCCTGCGGTCGGTGGTGGCTGCCCTGGTTCCGGGGGAATTCATGGCCTCCATCGATTTGAAGGATGCGTATCTTCACATCCCCATTTTCGAGGGTCACCAGAGGTACCTTCGATTTGCCATTGCGGAGGATCACTACCAGTTCGTGGCGTTGCCTTTTGGTCTCGCCTCGGCTCCGCGGGTCTTCACCAAGGTGCTTGCACCGGTTCTGGCATTATTGAGGGCCCAGGGCATTTCTGTCCTGGGGTATCTGGACGACATTCTGGTTCGGTCTGCGACCAGCCAGGGTCTGGAGAAGGACCTGTCTGTCACGATGCAAACTCTGCAGGAGTTTGGTTGGACGATAAATTTTCCAAAGTCGACGCTGAGTCCGTCGGTTCGTCTTCCCTACCTGGGAATGATTCTGGACTCGGTGCAGGCGAAGGTCTTCCTGCCGGAAGACAAACTCAGAACTCTTCAGGAGGAAGTCAGGTCCCTCAGGGACGTTCCGCACTCGTCTCTGCGGACGTGCATGAGATGTCTGGGATTGATGGTCTCGGCCTTCGAGGCGATTCCCTTTGCCCAGTTTCACACGCGGGGTCTCCAAGCGGAGATCCTGTCCATGTGGGACGGGCGACCTCAATCTCTGGATCTTCAAATCTCGTTGAGTCATCGCACCAGAAGAGGCCTTCTGTGGTGGCTCCAGTCCCCGATGGTGTCCGGGGGCAAGTCGTTTAGTCCTATCTCGTGGACGGTAATCACCATGGATGCCAGCCTGTTGTGCTGGGGTGGTGTTCTGGGCCTTCTGTCCGCCCAGGGGTCTTGGTCGGAGGGGGAGTCCTCCCTTCCGATCAACATTCTGGAATTGCGTGCGATAAATCTCTGTCTTCATCGCTGGACGGACCGGCTGCAGGGCTGCCCGGTTCGGGTGCAGACGGACAATGCCACGGCGGTGGCCTACATCAACCACCAAGGGGGCACCAGGAGTGCCCGAGCGGCTCGTGAAGTGGCCGACATTCTGTCTTGGGCCGAGGCTCATGTCCCGGCGATAACGGCGGTTCACATTCCGGGGGTGGAGAACTGGCAGGCGGACTATCTGAGTCGCCAGACCCTGGATCAGGGGGAATGGTCTCTCCACCCGGCTGTCTTCCAGATGTTGTGCGCGAAGTGGGGTCTTCCAGATGTGGACCTGTTCGCGTCTCGTCTCAACAACAAGGTGAGAAGGTTCGTGGCAAGGACGCGCGACCATCGGGCAGACGCGTCGGACGCGTTAGTGGCCCCGTGGCATCAGTACAGGCTGATATAAGCGTTTCCACCGATTCAGTTGCTGTCCAGGTTCCTTCGCAGGTTACACTCGGAACACAGCACGGTGATTCTTGTGGCACCGGACTGGCCTCGCCGGTCCTGGTACGCAGACCTCGTGAATCTGGCGGTCGACGCCCCGTGGCGTCTGCCTCTTCGAGACGATCTCCTGTCTCAAGGACCGATATACCATCCTGCTTTACAGTCGCTGGCTTGATGGCCTGGCTGTTGAGACCGAGGTCCTGAGGGAGAAGGATCTCTCCACGGAATTCGTTCATACCTTGATCAACGCGAGGAAGTCTTCCTCGGGGAAGGTTTATTCCCGTACTTGGAAGGCCTATTTTGCTTGGTGTGAGTCCAGGGGATTTTCTCCCCGCACGTACTCGGTTTCCCGAGTGCTGTCCTTCCTTCAAACGGGTGTCGATCAGCGTTTGTCGCTGGCTACGATAAAGGGTCAGGTGTCTGCGCTGGCCGTTCTGTTTCAACGTCCCGTGGCTTCCAACTCCTTGGTTGGCACTTTTGTTCAGGGTGTGCGGCATCTGGTTCCTCCTAGGAGGGATCCTCTGCCCCCTTGGGACTTGAATCTCGTTCTGTCTGTGTTGCAACGTGCTCCTTTTGAACAGATCAGGGAGATCTCGTTGTCTATGTTGTCCAAAAAGGTCGCCTTTTTGGTGGCGATCACTTCGGCTCGCAGAGTGTCGGAGCTGGCAGCTTTGTCCTGCAAGTCTCCGTATCTGGTTGTTCATTTGGATAAGGTGGTCTTGCGACCTAATCCTTCTTTTCGGAATTCCATCTTAATGAGGATATTGTCTTGCCTTCGCTGTGCGCGAAGCCTAAACATCCAAAGGAGGTGAGATTACATTCTCTGGATGTTGTTCGGGCGATAAGGGTTTACCTTAAATCGACTGAGTCTTTTCGAAAGACGGATTCCTTGTTTGTTCTTCCAGAGGGTCCTCGGAAGGGCATGGCGGCATCGGCCTCTACCATCGCCAAATGGATCAGGCAGACCATTGAACAGGCCTATGCTTTGCAGGGGAAGGTTCCCCCTGTGCCTGTGAAGGCGCACTCTACTAGATCTCTGAGTACATCTTGGGCCTGTCGTCATGGGGCTTCTGTAGCCCAGGTGTGTAAGGCGGCGACTTGGTCGACCGTGCACACTTTCACAAAATTCTACAAAGTAGATGTTCAGGCATCTGCGGATGCTTCCTTTGGCCGCAAGGTTCTTAGTGCGGCGATTCCCTAGGGTCCCTTGTGGGGACCACTGGCTGTTGGGATAAGTTTTTTATCCCCTGGTTATTTGTCTTTTCCTGGGTTGTTGCTCCTGTTGAGCACCTGTTTTTCCTGTTGCCCAGCTGGGTTCCTTCCTTTGGTAAGGTTCCTTTCTTTGATGCGGAGACTGCGTTGCCTTTTCGGCGCGGATGCGTTTCCCACCCCTCATGTTTGCACTGCTTTGGGACGTCCCCATATGTGACGAAAATGAAGAGGCGGCGACTGTCGGAGGACGTAAGAGAAAACGGAATTTTTGTAAAATCTTACCTGTAAAATTCCTTTCTCTGAGTCCTCCGACAGTCGCCGCCCCCGCCCCTCTTTTGGGGTTTGGTTGTATACTCTACTGCTATTCCACTAAAACTGAGATATGGTTGCAGGAAGTAGGAGGGTATTGACTGAGGGGACCACCCCTTGAGGGTGGGATATGTTAAAAGCTTTAATGTTAACATATTCTGTTGCCTAGCTACTCCTTCGGAGCAAAGTCTAATACCCCATATGTGACGAATATGAAGAGGCGGCGACTGTCGGAGGACTCAGAGAAAGGAATTTTACAGGTAAGATTTTACAAAAATTCCGTTTTTCTAACCTTGGCAATCGAGGGGATGCAACAGGGTTTTACGTATGTATGCCCATTCAAACTGTGTGTGCTTACAATTGTATTCAATTTCTTCAAAGTCAGAAAGGAGCTGACAAGCCCCCAATGCAATAGAACAGAAGCAGTAACAGGTACTCTTTATGAAGACATAAGAGGTCAATTAGACAGACATTTAGGAGCCACCATTGCTAACTTGCTGTTATTGAAGATATGGCTCCAAAAATGTCATCCTGATTTTGGTTAACTTCCTAAATGACTCACTAACCTGGAACAAACATTCAGCCAGTAAATTCTGTGTTTATCTCCTAACAAACTGTCTATGAGCATTGACACTTGTGTTCACCAGGCTGCAGGAAAAGCTAGTGAATAAACATTGGGTTCAACCCTTCCCATTCCACTCAAATTCATAAAATAACACAGCAACACAAACCTAGCAGCAACACAATTACTTATCCTGCTACTAAGTTTGTAATTTCCCTGAAAAGTTCTTTAAAAGGTCATGTGAATATGAGCTTCAGATAATACTATGAAATGTCTGGGACAAGCTCATTCCATCATTTAGCTCTATCTACAGCAAAGATTGAACTCATTCCTTTATGGGGTTTCTTTTAGTTATGGCTCATTCACATGGATGTAGTGATCTGTACGACGCCAATAAGATGTTTGTCAGCCGCCTGTACAAGTCAATAACAGGCTGCAGCTGTATGCTGGTAACTGTACATCCAAGCTTTCACATATGCACAGGGACAGATAAACACGCAAAACTATCTGTGTCAAGGCACACGCCCCTCTTTGTATGCACTGAAATCACACAAGCAATGTTATCGACCCTGCCTGATTTCCCTGCTGGACTAAAGAACACGCCCTCCTTTCCTTATCTTCAGAACATATAGGGTAGGAGCAGGGCTGGCCCCAGACTTTGTGCTGCCCCCCCCCCCCAAAAAAAAATCACGCCCAACAAAAGGCCCCCCACATCCATTATTTTAAATAAATATAACCTTTAGAAAATAATTTGTATACTATTATCTTCTTCTGTAACGCACTACTGGACTGGTCCACCACGCACCCACTCTCTGTCCTCAGTCCTCCTGTCACTCCTGTGTCTGCAGTGCCCACCGCCGTAGAAGATCCAGCCTGCCCTGCGTGAGATGGAGTGCGCTTATGTCTGACGTCATTGCGCACACCACAATCACACGAGGGACGTTCCCAGGAGGAGACACTCTGCCTCCTCATACTCATCAGTTTGCACTACGTGCGGTGGCATGAGAAATGCCACCCGTTAAATGCCGCAAACTGATGACACACAAAGCTGCTGTAAAAAAATCTTGGGAGTCAATTTGCTGCCCCTTTCCAAGTGCTGCCTGGGTCCAATGGACCCAGTGGGACCCAAGGTAGGGCCGGCCCTGGGTAGGAGTTCTGTATTCCAGCAGTTTGTAGTATTATTGAACTCCAGTAGACCCAATGTCCACACTGACAAAGCAATCCTTCACCACCTAGACCAGCCTTTCTGGGTTCCTCCAGAGGTTGTTAGGGGTTCCTTGAGCTGTGGCAGATTAAACTCTTACCTACACTCATAACAAATATTATTTTTCACTTACATATTACTTCTACAGTGACCACCAATGCAAGAGTGTACTTCACTGTGACCACTAATCTAAGGGGCTACTTTTCCATCAACACTGACCACCAATGTTAAGCCCCGTACACACAGGCCGAATGTTGGCTGAAATCAGCCGGTATAGTAGATACTGTCCGACATTCGGCTCATGTGTACTGGCCTTATTTGACAGAAGCCGATCTCACAGATGGCTTCTGTCGAATGAGCTTGCTGGAAAACCACTGGTGTGTTCTGCCACAGGCGGTCCCCTTGTCAGAACACAATAGCTCAGTGGGGAGATCGCTGTACTAAAATTGCATCGTTAGTACAATGATCTCTTGCAGAGCTTCATCGCTTTGTAACTGCTTTGAGGCTCACCATGTGTACCAGGCTTTAGGGGCTTATCTACTGCTGGCCTCCAATGGCCAAGATTCGTTCTCTACTGAGCACCACTGTAAGGGGCCATTTTTCTACTGATCTCCAATTTAAAGGGAGCTTTCTCTATCGCTCATTGACAGACGTAGTCTTCTTGATTCTCAAGAGCTGGGTTATGTTGTCTCCGCAGGAGTAGGACTAGGCAGAATGACAAAACGTTCTGGCTCCACCCTAGGGGGCAGTCCCTGAGGGTATATCCTCCCTCTCTCTGCTACAGGGAATCAGTTTTTTTCTGTCTAGTCAGGAGTAAGGACCTAAGTTCCTTGCTGGGATCTTTTGGTCCTGGCAAGACTTTTTTTTCTTTAAGAAAAAGACATTTTTCTCCAGTGTTTTTTTCCTGTGAGATCTTCAAGCAAAAATGCCGGACTGGGCGACACTTGTGGTCACCCCAGCCGGCCTACGAGCGCGTGCAGACCAGGCATTGCGCTTGGTCGGCCGCGACATATTCAAGTAAGTATGCGGGGCCGGGCGACGGGCTGGATGTGAGATCCAGTGGTCACCCCGGTTTCTGCCTAAAAACGCGTGCAGACCAGTGCGCTGAGTCGGCCGCGACGGAGTCCCAGTAAAGGGACTGACTTTGCGAGTTAAAAGCTCGCTTGGACGCCAGGACCAGAGAGTCGAGGCGTCCACAAACCCCCACCTCGGTGGAGAGGGTATTATGAAGAGAGGGTGCCTGTCGGTTCGGTATGGTGAGTAAAACGTTCCCTTTTTTCCTCATTTATGAGGCAGTATATATTATGGGCCCCTCCATATATGGTCAGTATATATCTGACACTTACAAGTCCCCCTTGTAATACAGCATGTGTTTGTGGGAAGTGGACTTGGTTCAAGAGCTAACACTCTACCCAGCAGACTGTAACATTACAGCAAACATAGGAGGTATAATCCTACCTTATGGGCAGTGTATCTCTGTAGATCCATATGTCACCTCTCAGCAGAGTGCAGGTGGATGTGCTGGGAAGACGATATCGGCGGTCCGCCGCCATTTTGCCGTAGACCGTATGCATGTATGTCCTCAGGTCACGCCGGCCGCCATGTTTTTGGAGTCTTATGTCTCTTCTATGGGGGCGGCCATGTTTTGTGAGCCCAGCTTCCTCGTGGAGGGCTGGGAACGCCGGAAGGCGTACACAGGGGGCGGAGCCACGCCTTCTGCCCGGGAAAAAGCAAACAGCTCCTTCCAGTCTGTGTAAGACAGACGCTGGCTGCAGTTTGTTGGAAACTGCACTGCATCGGTTGGTGAGCCTTGGGGGTCCCTCTCTCTCTCTCTCTGGGATCGAGAAGCAGGTACTCTGAGGGGTGCTATTGCGCTAGGGGGAGACACACAAAAAAAAAAAAAAAAAAGGTTTTTTTGTCTATTGCTGGCAAAAGTGTCCTGTATTAACATGGACCCTGCCACTCATGTATCTCCTCCGGATCCCCTCGAGGGGTCTGCGGGATCCTCCAGCACCCCATTGACAATTGAATCTTTGTCAGCCATTATGGAAACTTTTGTGTCCCGGGTGGAAGTGGCTTGTCAGGGACAGGGCGCAAGAAAGCGACCCCCGCCTAACCCCTTATTATCTGAAACCTCGGATTCAGACTCTGAGCCTATTTCTGCAGTTGCAGGTACTTCATCTGGTATTGGTGTCTCGGGTCCTGTCTCTTCAGACAGTGAGGAGGATGTTTCGGCATCTGCCATAGCCCGAGAGGAAGCGTTGGTAAACGCACTCATTGTATCTGTTCAAGAGACTTTAAGGTTACAGGGTATTCCATCAGAAATAGCTGAAACTGAGATCCCTTTTGGGACTAAAAAGCGCATCAAAGTGGCAAAGGTTTTTCCATTGCCCAAATGTTTTGGCAATCCAATCGATGAAGAATGGCGTCTGCCAAAACGCACTTTTAATATTTCCAAACGCATTGACAGGCGTTATCCGTTTGAGGAAACCCTTATTAAGAAATGGACAGAACCACCTGTGGTGGATTCACCAATTGCTAGATTGAATAAAGCCACGGTTATTCCTTTAGAAGACGCTCCGTCTTTTAAAGATCCAGTGGATCGCAAGATAGAAGCTATGTCTCGCACCATGTTTTCCTTGATTGGATCAGCTTTCAGGCCAATAATTGCTATTGGTCTGGTTTCGCAGGCTGTAACTGAATGGACCAAGTGGTTACGCCGGGACTTAGAAGAAGTCCCTCAGGCGGTATCAGATTTGTTGGAACAAATGATACAGGGGTTACAGTTTGTATGTGATGCGGCGTTAGACGCCACTCCATTAATGGCGCGAGCATCAGTCTCAGCAGTGGTTCTCAGGCGTACACTGTGGCTAAAAGGTTGGATAGCCGACCAAGGTTCCAAAAAAGCATTGGCTAATATCCCCTTTTCAGGAGAACGTCTATTTGGAGCCAACTTAGATGAGATCATTAAGGATCTCACCGGTGGAAAAAGCACCTTTTTACCGCAAAATTTTAAAGGTAGAGGAACTCGTCAAAGACGAGGGCCTTCTTTTTCTGCTCACAAGAGGTTTTTTCGTCCAGCGGGTGAAAAAACTAAGTCCTCCAAGGTTCCTACAGGAGGCGTCAGGGGTCGTTGGTTGGGCAAGCAAAAGCCCGCCCCCTCCAGACCTGAAGATAAACCATCCAAAGCCTGAAGGTGCGCCCCCACCCATAACTGGGGTGGGGGGACGTCTTCGCCGGTTCCCGGATGCATGGCTTTCCAGAATCCCGGAATGGGTTTGCGAAGTCATAAAGTCAGGGTACAAGATCGAGTTTCGATCTCTCCCACCGGCGCGATTCTTCCCTTCCAATATCCGACTATCTCCGGATCGTCTAGAAGATCTGCGGAGAGCAGTCACAGATCTACTACAACAAGGAGTGGTAGTCCACGTTCCTTGGACAGAACGTTTTCAAGGGTTTTATTCAAACCTGTTTACAATACCCAGGAAAGAGGGCAAAGTGCGTCCAATTCTGGACTTAAGAGCACTCAATTCTTTCGTCAACATAAGAAGATTCAGAATGGAGTCCATTCGCACGGTAGCAGCCTTCCTGCATCCAGGGGATGTCCTAGCGTCCATAGACATCAAGGACGCCTATCTTCACATTCCCATTTTCGCAGGACATCAGCGTTTTCTACGCTTTTCCGTAGAGGAGAACCACTATCAGTTTGTGGCGTTACCTTTCGGTCTCGCCACGGCTCCGCGGGTCTTCACGAAGGTGTTGGCCCCAATGTTGGCACTTCTGCGCCAAAGAGGTATATCGATTCTAGGTTACCTAGACGATCTTCTGCTTCATGCAGAGTCTCCTCAGACCTTGCTACAAAACATAGAAATTACTATGATTTCTTTACAGGAATTCGGGTGGCTGGTGAACCAGCAAAAGTCTTTTCTGGTTCCCACCCAGAGGCTCGAATATCTGGGTCTAATTCTAGACACAGTCAGGACAAGAGTGTTTCTTCCGGTAGAGAAACTTCGAAAGATTCAATCAGCAGTCCAGTTGTTACTGTCCAACAGCTGGTCTTCCCTTCGGACTTGCATGAGGGTTCTGGGGTTGATGGTGGCTTCATTCGAAGCAGTCCCATTTGCCCAGTCCCATACCCGAATTCTTCA
The DNA here is from genome assembly GCF_965119305.1 of Pelophylax lessonae. Classification (NCBI taxonomy): domain Eukaryota; kingdom Metazoa; phylum Chordata; class Amphibia; order Anura; family Ranidae; genus Pelophylax; species Pelophylax lessonae. Next base: position 61,259,972 of record NC_138769.1, on the reverse strand, counting down.
GCAAGAGATTCTCCTCAGATGGAATCGGAATCCGGAATCCCTGGACAATCAGATACGATTGAACAAACAGACCAGAGAGTCTCTGGTTTGGTGGCTTCGGTCTCCAATGCTCAGCCAGGGAAAGTAATTTCTGCCAATATATTGGACGATAGTGACCACGGATGCCAGTCTATCCGGATGGGGAGGAATTCTCGGTCAATTATCTGCCCAGGGACTTTGGTCCCCGGAAGAATCCAGATTACCGATAAATGTATTGGAACTGAGAGCGATCAGACTTTGTCTGATTCACTGGACCGAGCAGCTCCAGGGCAGCCCGGTTCGGATCCAGTCGGACAATGCCACGGCCGTGGCTTATGTCAATCACCAGGGGGGCACCAAGAGTGTCCGAGCGGCCAAAGAAGTGGCTTGCATTCTTCGCTGGGCGGAACGATTTGTTCCAGCAATCTCTGCGGTGTTCATTCCGGGGGTGGAGAATTGGCAGGCAGATTATCTCAGCCGTCAGACCCTGGATCAGGGGGAATGGTCCCTCCATCCAGACGTTTTCCACCAGTTGTGCCTACGGTGGGGCACCCCGGATGTGGATCTGTTGGCATCACGATTCAACAGGAAAGTTCAGAGATTCGTGGCTCGCTCCCGCGATCCTCTAGCAGAAACCGCAGACGCACTGATCGCCCCGTGGGGGCAATACCAGCTAATATATGCCTTCCCTCCTCTCGCGTTACTGCCAAGACTTCTTCGCAGGGTAGAGGAGGAAGGAATCCCAGTAATCCTGGTAGCTCCGGACTGGCCTCGTCGAGCTTGGTACGCCGACATGGTCAGACTGGTGGCGGACGTCCCGTGGAGACTTCCTCTCAGAGAGGATCTACTGTCTCAGGGACCGATCTTCCATCCTGCTTTACGATCGCTGGCTTTAACGGCCTGGCTATTGAGACCCAGGTGCTGAAGGACAAAGGTTTGTCAGCTTCAGTTATTCCTACTCTAGTTGAAGCAAGGAAAGCGACTTCCAGAAAGATTTATCATCGCACATGGAAGTCCTACATTGCATGGTGTGAACCTTTGGGGTTCCGTCCTCGGTCTTATTCGATTAGTCGAATATTGGCTTTTCTGCAACAAGGGGTTGAGCAGAAACTGGCCTTGAGTACTATCAAGGGTCAGGTCTCAGCATTAGCCATCTTCTTTCAGAAGCCTTTGGCTACTCATTCCTTGGTGCGGAATTTCATCCAGGGGGTGCGACATCTGGCTCCGCCAGTGCACGCGCCGTTACCCCCCTGGGATCTTAATTTAGTGTTGTCGGTTCTTCAGAAACCTCCCTTTGAAGATATTAGGGAGATTCCTCTACCCACGTTGTCCCAGAAGGTGGCCTTCTTGGTGGCTATTACTTCTGCACGCAGGGTGTCAGAACTGGCCGCATTATCTTGTCGTTCACCATATCTGGTGGTTCATAGAGATAAGGTGGTTCTCCGTCCGAATCCATCCTTCCTACCAAAAGTAGTTTCAGAATTTCATCTGAATGAAGAAATTGTATTACCTTCCCTGTGTCCTAAGCCCAGTCATCCTCGGGAATTTGCTTTGCACTCCTTGGATGTGGTCCGGGCGATCAGGGTATACTTGAAAACGACAGACTCGTTTCGCAAGACGGATTCACTTTTTGTGATCCCAGATGGACCCAAAAAGGGGTTGCCTGCATCTGCCGCGACCATTTCCAGATGGATCAGACAGACGGTAGTACAGGCTTATTCTATTAAGGGTCGGGAGCCCCCGTTCCCTGTTAAGGCGCACTCCACTCGGGCACTTAGTGCGTCATGGGCCTTTCGCCATCAGGCGTCAGTGGTCCAGGTGTGCAAGGCGGCTACCTGGTCGTCGGTGCATACCTTCTCTAAACATTATAAAGTTGATGTAATGGCATCGTCTGATGCCTCATTTGGCCGCAAGGTTTTGCAGGCCGCAATTTGAGGAGACCAGTGGTCTACCTCGAGGGTTTTTTCCGTTGGAAAATTTTTCTTTAGTCTCATTCTTTGTTTATAATGAGCCTTTAAAACTTCTAGTTTGGCACCGGTTGGGCCTACTAGATTGGATTTGATTTTGTCAATCCCACCCCTCATTTGTGGCACTGCTTCTGGATGTCCCAGCTCTTGAGAATCAAGAAGACTACGTCTGTCAATGAGCGATAGAGAAAAATGGATTTTTGTAAGAACTTACCGTAAAATCCTTTTCTCTTAAGCTCATTGACAGACGTAGTACCCGCCCCTCTATCATTGAGTTGGGTTGGGTTAATTTCTCTGTACTGCTTTAAACAGAACTGATTCCCTGTAGCAGAGAGAGGGAGGATATACCCTCAGGGACTGCCCCCTAGGGTGGAGCCAGAACGTTTTGTCATTCTGCCTAGTCCTACTCCTGCGGAGACAACATAACCCAGCTCTTGAGAATCAAGAAGACTACGTCTGTCAATGAGCTTAAGAGAAAAGGATTTTACGGTAAGTTCTTACAAAAATCAATTTTTCTCTATATTATCTACATACACCATATTCTATTTTCTCTAAATCTTTCTGCAGTTTACTGATCACACTAAAATACCTTGACCTACAAATACAATACTTTCTGCAGGGGTGCCCTAGGCCCAAAGGTTATTTCAAGGGTTCCTCAAAGGTTTTAGAGAGACTGACATAGGCTAAAAGACAAATTTAATTTCACAGACTCTGGACTGATGGTCCCAGTAACACACTTTAAAACAGAATTTAAGGCAGGCCATACACAGTTTAAATCTGCTGAGATTCGAACCATGTATGGGCAGGCTGAATGTACCAAGTTTATTAATCGATCAACTTGGGTACAACCAGCCTGCCAGATTTTACATGCGATTATTGCTAGCTACTAGTATAGCTGCTATCAATATTCACTGTCTTCCCCCGACGGGGACAGCTTCCCCTGCCAGGATAATACAATCTCTAGGCAGGACGGATTCCCACATCAACATTTTCTGTGTAAAGCCCCGTACACACGTAGCGATCGTCGGCCGAACGATCGGCCGTCTTTTGTCCAGGGCTGTCCTGTCGGTTGAAAACTGCAAAAGACTGCACACAAATTTTGTCAGCCAACAACAGCCGACTGCAGAAGTGATGTCATGTGATGGTTAGGTTAACTTTCCGTGTGTTTTTTCTTTTCTGAGCATGCTCAGTCTTGCAAATCTGCTGATTGTCGGCCGAATTCTGTACTGACTGGCGAACAATCGGCCGTTCTGGTGACGGCCAACAAATATTTTAAAGTCTGCACAGCAGATTCTGTTCGGCCGAAAATGCGCTGTCGGCTGTCGGCAGCATCATACTAACAAGCCTACAAACGGCCGATCGGTCGGCGGCCGAATATTTGCGGCCGACAATCAGTACGTGTGTACAGGGCTTTAGTTGCACGAAAGTCATTTGCAGCATGTATGGCTGGCCTAAAGCTGGCCATACATTACACAATTTTCTTATTCAGTTTCCCTTAGATTTACCTTCAACTATGTACTACAAGGGCCTGCCTGATTGCACACAAATTGAAAGTGTTTAGGTTTGACCTTATATTATATGGTTTTGGTAAATCTAAAGGGAAATTCTATAATGTATGGCCAGCCTAACACTCTCAATCAACATCAACTATTTTTAATCCCTTTGCTACTAGCTTTAGTAAATAGATAAGAAAGTATATTATAATTACTTGTTTGATTTTTTTTTTTTTACATTTTTTAGTTGCCTACTAGATTCTGGCCTATGCCAAAATTATGTCATACATCCCAGGAGTCTTGGTGAGCATGTCTCTTTCTTTCATCTGGAGGAAGGGATTGTTCCTGCTAAGCACACCCTCTTGCCTGCATGCCTGAGCTAAGGGCAAACAGATTCCAGTATGTAAATATTACATGAATCATCTGCCCTTTTTCAAGATGGCCACTGCTAGAAATGATGGGAGTTGTCTTCCAAAGTAATTTCTCAACAAAATAAAGTATAGAGACATGGATGGATGGGGGAGTTTGCTTTGAAAATCATAAAATAATTAAATAGTGTTATTTTGTCGGGTTTGTCGGATACAGATAGAGTTATGTTCCATGTTAATTTGAACACTTTTTTTAAACTTTTTTTTAAACATTATTCTTGATCTTTAAGGATAGTTTACAGACGGGTATGGTGCCAGCTGATTGAAAAAAAGCCAACGTGGTACCAATATTTAAAAAGGGGCCGAGATATATCCCGGGTAACTATAGGCCGGTCAGCCTAACATCAGTAGTCTGCAAAATTTTGGAGGGGATGATAAGGGACCACATACAAGACTTTAGTAATGAAAACTGTATTATAAGTAGTAATCAGCATGGATTCATGAAAAATCGTTCGTGCCAAACCAATCTATTAACCTTCTACGATGAAGTGAGCTGCCACTTAGATAAAGGTAAGCCTGTGGATGTGGTGTATCTGGACTTTGCAAAGGCCTTTGACACCGTTCCCCACAAACGCTTACTGTACAAACTAAGGAAGGTAGGTATGTGTAAGATTCTGGTACCTTTGGTACCCTTATTGCCCATTTTCCTTTTCATATTGCGTCCCACCTTTTTAGTTAGGTGGAACGCATATACCTTTAAGCCGTATGACATCATCACTGAGCGCCGCTCTGAGCGGCTATTTCAATCGCCGGCTTTCTCTCTCAGGTTGTTCGTTCAAACCGCATGCTTACAAACCTTGTCTTATGCTGCCGGAGCCTCCAGCTATTCTCTTTACCTGGAACAGACCGGAACCTCGATACTGATCCCGTATCTCGCTACCGGATCACTCCCTCACTACCGGACCCCTCTACTTACTAACCTTACTAGTGATAAGTACCCCACAGGGGATTCCTCCATAACAAACTTACACTATCTACTTCTGCACATTAAGGACTGTTACTATCTATGCATTACTAATTCTATCATCTGCACTGTTACATAGATTGCTAGCTCTTGAGTCTACTACCATCTATCCTTGCACTGGGTTAGTCTCTCCTGTATATCATCTGCTGTCCTTACCACCTATTACCATACTTGATTACTAACCTATCTGCATCCTACCTATTACCGTCTACTACTCTCCTGAACATTACTATCAAGTTTTTATCATGGCTATCACTGCTCACCCCTGTCCCTTCAGCACATCACCTCTATACTGTCATATACATCCTATCACTCCAGGAACATCTTATTGAGTGTGTGTATATCTGTATGCTGAAGCAGGCGGGTCCACAGTGATGAGTCTGGAGAGTTGTATCTGGTAATTCAACACATCTCTACATGACTACTGAGTGGAGATTCTGCAGCTGCAAATCCAGCTTACTATAAAAATGCAGGAGCGTTACAGTATGGACCATAAGGTGAGTACCTGGATAGAGAACTGGCTCCAGGGGAGAGTACAGAGGGTGGTGATTAATGGGGAGTACTCGGATTGGGCGGGTGTGGAAAGTGGGGTCCCCCAGGGTTCTGTCCTGGGACCAATCCTGTTTAATTTATTCATAAATGATCTAGAGGAGGGGATATCTAGTACAATCTCAGTATTTGCAGATGATACTAAATTAGGCATGCCAATATCTTCTATGCAAGATGTGGAAATCTTGCAAGCAGACCTGAACAAAATAACGGGGTGGGCAACTACATGGCAGATGAGATTTAATGTAGAAAAATGTAAAGTAATGCACTTGGGGGCCAGAAACCAGAAAGCAAGCTACTCACTAGGGGGGGAACCTCTGGGTGAGTCTAGGATGGAAAGGGACCTGGGGGTACTGGTAGACAACAGGCTTGGCAGTGGCATGCAATGCCAAGCCGCCGCAAGCAAAGCCAACAGAATACTGGGATGTATAAAAAAGGGGATTCACTCCAGAAATAAAGAGATTATTCTTCCACTCTACAAGACTCTGGTCTGGCCACATCTGGAGTATGCTGTCCAGTTCTGGGCACCGGTCCTCAGGAAGGATGTGCTGGAACTGGAGAAAGTCCAGAGAAGGGCAACAAAAATAATTAGGGGAATGGAGGACATCAGCTATGAGGAAAGACTACAAGCACTGAACTTATTCTCTCTGGAGAAGAGACGATTGAGGGGGGAAATGATATCAATGTACAAATACTGTACTGGCGACCCTAGCATAAGGAACAAACTATTCAGAGAAAGGAGATACAATAAGGCACGTGGCCCCTCACTAAAACTTGAGGAAAGGCGGTTTAACCTTAAAGTGCGTAAGGGGTTCTTCACTGTAAGAGCAGTAAGGATGTGGAATTCTCTTCCACAAGCAGTCGTATCAGCGGGGAGCATTGATAGTTTCAAAAAACTAATGGATGGACACCTTAAAGACCACAACATACAGGGGTATACAATGTACGGTTAAAAGCAAACATACACACACACATCATAGGTTGAACTGGATGGACTTATGTCTTTTTTCAACCTCACTAACTATGTAACTATGTAACTTTTTTTTTTTTTTAAGAAGAAAATGTATTTAATGGGAAACAAATGTCTTTATGAACTTGCTGATGTATATTAAACATCATATATAATGATGTATTCTGTTAATAGCAAAATACATTCAGAATTATCACAGCATTTTCTCTACTCGATCTATTCAGCATTCCACCAATGATCACACTTTCCCTAATGTTAATTAAAAGTGAAGTTATTTTTTAGGAACAACTCTGGCCTGGAGGGCATTTGCTCCCTGCTGTCAGCCGTCACCTGAATTCTGAAAAATCCTTTATTTTTGGATAGGGTGGATAAAGATTTATAGTCTGTTCCATTCGCATTCATAATGGGTTAATTGTTGTACAAGGAAGCACAAAGGTGGAGCTGCTCCCTACAGACATAGTGCTGATTAGCATACATACACAAAACACTGACAGGGACAAGGGAGGACGAGATAAGGACAAGGCTGTGGTTTCAGCTATGTGAAAGTCACACGAGCCAGGTTGCTATGTAAACACCTGATGAATACAGATACTTATTTCTGGACATTACGTAGAGTCTACTCATGCACTACCGTCACTATCGTTTCTAGAAATGGAGCACTCTATATAATGTATGATTTACTATATGTCATAATGAAAGTCATCATGTTATCACACACCCGGAAACTGGGATTGAAACAGCCAACAATCTCACTCTAATCCACATATGTAAAACACAAGGCCCGCGGGCCGAATCAGGCCCTCCAGGCCATTTCATGTGGCCCTCACACCTAGGGCTTTTTATGATGGAATGTGGCAGGACTCACCAGGGACAATTCTAAACATGGACCCCTTCTTTGTTTACAAGGACAGTTTTTCTCTTGGCGGCTCTCACAGACCCCTGTTTGCCCTTCATGCACTCATGGCAGGGACAGATGCCAACCAATGATCTCCCAGCAAGTTAGAGAGGCCAGGAGGTATTAGAGCTGGGCCTAGTGGGTGAGATGCAAGGAAGCTTTTTTTGGGAGGGGGAGAGATGAAGGATGTGGAGGGAGATGTGTGCAGAGGTGGGGAAAGGGGTAGAGTGGTGCACAGGTCAGAGCCGAGACAGGGTGGAAGTGAGGCGTGGACACCCTGTGAAAAAGCTGAACCCTGCACTCTGCATAGCGCACCCCTAAACCCTCCATGCAGCATACTCCTGAACCGCATATGCCTGAATTCTGCACTCTGTATGCTGAATACTCCTGAACTCTGTATACCGAAAACTCCTGAACTCTGCACTTTGGACATGGCATACTCCTGAACTCTGCACCCTGGAAATAGTGTACTCTTGAACTCTGAACTCTGGACATAGCGTACTTCTGAACTCTGAAATCTGGACATAGCATACTCCTGAACTCTGCACTCTGAACACAGCGTACTTCTGAACTCTGCACTCTGGACATAGCATACTCCTGAACCCTGCACTCTGAACACAGCGTACTTTTGAACTCTGCACTCTGGACATAGTCTAATCCTGAACTCTGGACATAGCGTAATCCTGAACTCTGCACTCTGGACATAGCGTAATCCTGAACTCTGCATTCTGGACATAGCGTAATCCTGAACTCTGCACTCTGGACATAGCGTACTCCTGAACTCTGCACTCTGGACATAGCGTACTCCTGAACTCTGCACTCTGGACATAGCGTACTCCTGAACTCTGCACTCTGGACATAGCGTAACCCTGAACTCTGCATTCTGGACATTGCTTACTCCTGAACTCTGTACTCTGGACATAGCGTAATCCTGAACTCTGCACTCTGGACATAGCGTAATCCTGAACTCTGCACTCTGGACATTGCTTACTCCTGAACTCTGTACTCTGGACATAGCGTAATCCTGAACTCTGCACTCTGGACATAGCGTAATCCTGAACTCTGCACTCTTGACATAGCGTACTCCTGAACTCTGCACTCTGGTCATAGCGTAATCCTGAACTCTGCACTCTGGACATAGCGTACTCCTGAACTCTGCACTCTGGACATAGCGTAATCCTGAACTCTGCACTCTGGACATAGCGTACTCCTGAACTCTGCACTCTGGACATAGCGTACTCCTGAACTCTGCACTCTGGACATAGCGTACTCCTGAACTCTGCACTCTGGACATAGCGTACTCCTGTACTCTGCACTCTGGACACAGCGTAATCCTGAACTCTGCACTCTGGACACAGCATACTCCTGAACTCTGCACTCTGGACATAGCGTAATCCTGAACTCTGCACTCTGGACATAGCGTAATCCTGAACTCTGCACTCTGGACATAGCGTACTCCTGAACTCTGCACTCTGGACATAGCGTACTCCTGTACTCTGCACTCTGGACATAGCGTAATCCTGAACTCTGCACTCTGGACATAGCGTAATCCTGAACTCTGCACTCTGGACATAGCGTACTCCTGAACTCTGCACTCTGGACATAGCGTACTCCTGAACTCTGCTCTCTGGACATAGCGTACTCCTGAACTCTGCACTCTGGACATAGCGTACTCCTGAACTCTGCACTCTGGACATAGCATTCTCCTGAACTCTGCACTCTGGACATAGCGTAATCCTGAACCCTGCACTCTGGACATATCGTAATCCTGAACTCTGCACTCTGGACATAGCGTACTCCTGAACTCTGTATGCCACATACTCCTGAATTCTGCAATCTGTATGCTGCATACTCCAATGTATCTGTGTAGATGCAAAGTCCTACAGATACAACCAGCCCTTTGAGGGCAACCATAATACTGGTGCAGCCCGCAAGGAATCAGAGTTTGACGCCCCTGACGCACCTGCTCTAATCAGTTCCTATAATGCAAGGCAGTATACAATGCAGTATATAAGGCAGTTAATATCCTTTTCTGGCTTTTTAGGGTCCCCTCACACTAGTTAGACTACAATGGGCAAGTATTCCAGTGCAGTCCCACCGCAAGCCAAAGCAAAAGGCTGTGTTTCCTGACTTGCTGGTTCACACTACCACAGTGCAGCGCAGTGCGACACAATCCACTGTCCTGCATCATGCTGCAGCCAATAAAACCTCATGAGATGTCACTGTGCAATGTAAAATCAGCACACAGTACTGCTGTCACCCTTCCGCACACCAACAGCTGCTGGTGTGAACTGGCCCTAACTTCTATTATTATTTTATTATGTTTGTTGTTAGGTTACTTTACATGATATTATGATGTTCTATTATGTTATATAAACATATACCACTCTGTGATCTGAAGGCTCCATTATTGAGAAATACACGATTTTAGGGAATGTTTCTCTGGCTGTGTGTAATGCAATCATTAAAAAAAAAAAAAAACTTTGAGTGTCTATTAGTTCTGTATGAGATAACATAGATATCATCCAATGCAGAGTGTACTGTACATGGTGCTATTTATTACTCTACAAGGGCATGAGTTGCATTTTTGGATAGTTGCCTGGCGCCTGCTAAACTTCAACAGGCATCAAGCATCAGCAGCCTTTATTTAGTAATGGGCCAGTGTATGTTACTAACAACATTCCATCTTGGGGCACTTCTCCAGGGTCCTGAGTTCTACAGATGTAAGAACATTTCAACTTTAAATCTTAAAGCAATCCTGTACTTTTTTTTTTAGCTTGTGATGGATTAGGGAGGCCCAGAGTAAAGAGGGAAAAAACCTAGACACATGGCCAACATGACTGGGTTAGATAGGGTTTAAGCATAGGGAGTCATGCTGAGATGAAAGTAATGAAAGAAGGTGGTACTCACGGGATTGGTTGAAAGGTGGAAGCAGGTGGGGTTTCAGGAGTTGGAACATGGGAACGGTTTGGGAGGAGTTTAGTCGGAAGAGAGCCTGGGGCGGGACAACTTCCCACCCAACGAGCCTGGGGCGGGACAACTTCCCACCCTCCCTCCATTAAGGTTATTGTGTTTTTGCGGTTGTTTTGGTCTTTGTTCTGTATTTTTGCAGGTTACAGAGATGGGGCATTTATGTCATAGTGGCCGGCGGGGCACAAGGTCCTTGGATGTGTTATGATTAGGGGCAAAAGGTACATTTGTGGGGATCCGTCTTAATTACGGCTCCTATTATTCTGGCTGTTGGTACCTGGGATGTTGGCTTGTATCCAAGTTGGTGCTTTCTGCAACGGGAGGCCTAAAATGGTGGTTATGCAGGCACTTGTAGTGCATGCCCACAAGGACCTTGGGGCCCTTTGAATACTGTCTGATGTTCATATGTCCATAATATGTTTAATATGTTATTTATATTTGGTTAATAAAAGGCTGCTATGGCCATTAAAACTCCAGTCGGTGTCATGTCTGGTCAATTTTATTATAAGTGGTCGGTGTGATGGTCAGGCAGTTTGGTCACAGCCTCTTTTGTACCCTAGTCAAGGTAAGAAGCAGAGCTGTGCTTTTTATTGCTCTGTCTCCTCATTGGGGGGATTTCCCCCCTCATTTCCTGTTTTAATGACACCAGAAGAAGAAATGAGACTGTGAGGTAAAAACAGATCTTTTATGGCAAATTAAAACTTCTCCGCTGATGCTTAATTGGAGGCACGATGTCCAGGCCATTGCAAGAATGCATTCTTGTAGGATGTTATGCTCCCAGCTCTACCAGAAGACACTGTGCATCACCCATGCCATTGCCTCCTGGATGCCTCATAAGCTTGGGAGAATTTTTTTTTTTGGGGGGGGGGGGGGGTGTAACAGCTTGCTTACAAATGGCGTTTTACGATATTTGTGTTGGGGGCAGGGGGCTGTCAAAAAAGTGAACCTTCTGTTTGCTATGGAGGGTTCACTTTACCAGGACCTTAGGAGAGACGGAGCAATAAAAACCTGACAGGGTTGTACAGTATTCTGTCATCAGCCATCAAATTAGGTCCCATGTACAATGGGATTTTACCCCAGTGCAGGAAACTCTAACATTTGGCTGTATTTGGAGTGCACAGGCACACCTTCCAGCCTCACTGTCGGCAGCCTGTCAAACTCAATAAGATCCTGACAGCTGCTGAGGCTGGGCGGTGCACCTAGCGGTACTTCCTTCTAGGGCAGTTGGTGCCAAGGGACAAATGCCTGGAAAGCAAGAAGTTTGTGTTCTGGACATTTGCCCTAAACGTAAGTACCACTGAGTGCATCACATTTGCTTGCAATGCCTCCATCAGGGAGATATTCCATCACTTCCAATTCTGTCTGACCCTTGTCATATGGACAACAAAGCCAGCCATAGATGGTTTAAATCTCGGCCAGTTCAGCAGGACCCATCCAAGATTTGAACCATCTATGGGTAGGGAATGTACCAAAGTTAATCCACAACTTAGGCACAACCAGCATGTCATATTTTCGGCATGTGATTATTGCCGGGAGAGGGTTTACCCCATCAACACTGACTTGGGATGTCAGATGGGGGAATCAAGCGATTTTCTGGTTGCAGGACAGAAAATTGCACCATGTATGGCCTGCCTAAGTGAGAGTTTTCCCTGTAAGGCTAGGCTCATTCTTGAGCTATTTCATGCATTTTTTAGGCACGCGTTTTGTTTTAGCCAAACCAATAGAAACCTAGTTACTAGAAAATAGGGCAAGAAATTGTACTAAAAATTCTTGTTGTATTTAAATTACATGTACAGTTTAAGGCATTTTCAGGCTCTCCCTTTAAAGTTTTTAAGACTTAAAGTGCTCAGCTCCCCCCAAAAGAAGCTCATGTACTTTTTTGAGCTTTGTACAACAAGCAACATGAAGCTCTGGTGCAAACCGGCACAATACATTCCTCCCAACTTTAAGAGATGTACACCTATCAGCAAAAGTATGTAGGCATAGGACTAACCCCCTGTCACGCCCCCTTAAAGGAGAATTATACAAAAAATGATTTGTTAAACCACAAGTGCTTTCTTTTTATCACTACCATTACTTTTTCTTGGCATTTGAAATTTGCAAACACAGCAATTTAGAAATTGGATGAAAGGTTTAGCACTGGGAAACACTTTTTTCAAGATAAATAGTGCATTTTATATGCAACTATGTAGATCAGACCAAGGAGGAAAGAGGGACAGAGGGATTTTGTTCCAAATCAGGGACAGTCCCTCAAAATCCGGGACAGTCCCTCAAAATCAGGGACAGTCCCTCAAAATCAGTCAACAGTTGGGAGCTATGACAATAGGATACAATGGGGATCCTTATGTCAAGCATTGATGCACTTCTGGAAAAAGAACTCAGGTGTGAAGCCAGGCTAATGCCTCGTACACACGCATCGATAGTTGGCCGTGAATTTTCGGCCAACGTCCGATCGGCCCATTTTCGGCTTGTTAGTATGATGCTTTCGACAACTGACTCCGACTTTTGGGCCGAACAAAATCTGGTGTGCAGGCTATAAAATTTTTGTTGGCCGTCAACAGAACGGCCAATTTTCCGTCAGTCAGTACAGATTTCGGCAGACAAAAACCTGATGAGCAAGACTGGGCATGCTCAGAGAAGCAAAAACACACGGAAAGTAAACCAGCACATAACATCACTTCTGAAGTTGGTTTTTGTTGGCCGAGAAAATTTGTGTACAGTCTAGAGCACATTTCAACCAACACAACAACACTGGACAAAAGACAGCCGATCGGTCGGCCGATAATCGTTTCGTGTGTACAAGGCATTAGAGGGAACAGACATTAATAAAAAAACCTTTGACAAAACTAAACAAAATGATGTGCTTTTAGCTAACCTTTGAATTCTCCTAGCCCATGCAAAGTACAGATAAGTTAAAAGAACATATGCAGCAGGTATTGTTGAACAAGTCAATGTGAAGAGTAAATCAGACAGGCAAGGTACAATAGCTCATAGTAAGTGGTTAGCGCTCTTACCTTGCAGCTCGGGGCTCCAGACTTTTTATGCATGGAATTTGTATGTTCTTCCTCTGTTTGTGTGGATTTCCTCCAGAGGACTCGGACTTCCCTAATCCAAACATACAAATAGTACGTATAAGTGCGGTAAAGACATTACATTGTGAGGTTCCCACCTTAGTCTTAGCTTTGTTCTCTTGAGGTCTCACTCCTCTTGTTACAGCTGGGAGAGTCTCACTATTCTTGCAGCATTCTGATTGAAAACAAATACAAAATCTAACAGAGAGTGGGAGACCACCCCACAATCACTGGGACAGGCTACCATAGATGGCTCAGTTTTCTATAATTCCTGCTGAATCTACCAAAATTCTAGCCATTGGTGGATCTGTGGGCATCCCCTGGCTCAGCAAAAGCTGATTTTTTTCAACTGACTTTTGTCGAAGGAGTCAGGGGGAAAGTTGCTGGTCAAACAGTGACTGCATCCAATCAGATGCTGTTACTGTTTGGGTATTCTGACAGCCCTGGGTACAACAGTGGGGGAGAATCTTCCATCCATTCTGTTTAGCGTGCATGGAGAAATCAGCCTGTAGGCTAAACAAGAGAACTCTATACGCGCATAGCCAGCTTAAGGCTCCATGCACACGGGACGCTGGAAATGGCAGTTTAGGAGCAGTTGGGCATTTTTTTCAGAAGCCCCTGAACCCACCTACATTTTATCTTATCTGTCCATGTACACAGGGTCGTTTACAGTCATTTGCAGGCAGTTGCGTTCAGGGACTTTTTTTAGAACGCAATTATATGCGTTCGAACATGTTTTTCCCGGCGTTTCAAACGCAAAAAATGCGTCCGAACGCAACCGAACGCGATGACCCGCGTTTAGCATTCGCGTTTTTCCATTTTAAAGGGGAATAATTTTTTTGACCTCTAGGAACGGTTCTAAACGCAAACGCCCGCAAACGCCCGCTAAACGCGGGTAGAAAAAGGCGACCGAACGGACGTTTCAAACGTCCTAAAAATTCCAGCATTCAAAGGGACTTTTAACAACGTCCCGTGTACATGGAGCCTAAAGCAGTATTAAACCCATTAGCAAACGTTTACTATATTGCAGCTAAAAACAGAGAGGGAAAAAATGTAAAAAAAGAAAACAAATGCAGCTGCCACCTTTAAAGATCGGTAAGCTTCAATATATTACATTTTGGTTTTTGATACCAATTTAACATTCCAAGGCTGGCGATCCCCATCAACCAAAACTGACATATTGGGTTGGGATGACCCTTTAATGGCCAACAAATCAAACTCAGATCCTGCCACCCAACATCTGAGCGCAAAGGAACTTTAAATCCTGAGCGCTCACATACACAATAGATTGATGAAACCTGCAAGTATTTTTCATTGCTTTATCACATGCTGTAATATTCTGAAAATCTCATCTGAGCATCTTAAAAGCAACAATCTGATCCACTTACCTTGTCAGTGTCAGTGATTGTCCTCGGTTATTGTGGAACCCTTTATATAATGAGCCCCGAAACACTCTCAGCCTTGTAATCCATTATGATTCATTAGAAGAAGAGAATTCCCAGGGAATAGTGCAGAGAGTATGACCTAGAAGTGCTGTGTGTTAGTGTCACTGCGAGGAATCTAGTTCTGCCTGTTAGAACGCCTGCTTTATGTTAAAGAAATAGGGCAGGCTTAGCAGCAGCCAATCAGAGAGGAGCTCAGGAATCTATTCTTCCTGAATTGCATACTTGATATTAAATAGGAATGTTGTCACTCTGCTTTCAGACAAAACTGAGAGATCCAAGTGTCTGTAATTAATTTAGTATCAATTTCCCTGCTTGGGATTTCATTGTTACAATAATAAATAACACTGGGGCTTCAACAGGTTCATGTGATTTTTTTTTTTCAAGCATGGGAAATTTTGCTTAATCCCTATTCTGTGCCCTGTGCGTTTTTTTTGCTGTCTTTTTCTGCGCAGCTTTATGCTTTAACCACTTTACCACCGGAGGATTTTGCTGTCTTACGTCCAGGCCACTTTTTGCGATTCGGCACTGTGCGAATTTAACTGACAATTGCGCGGTTGTGCGACGCCGTACCCAAGCGAAATTTACTTCCTTTTTTCCCACAAATAGAGCTTTCTTTTGGTGGTATTTGATCACCTGTGCAATTTTTACTTTTTGCGCTATTAACAAAAAAAGAGCGCAAATTTTGAAAAAATAACAATATTTTTCACATTTTTTTATATGAAATTCCCCCCCCCCCCCCCCCAAAAATGTAAAAATCAAAATTTTTTTATCATTTTAGGCCAATTTGTTTTCTGCAACATATGTTTGGTAAAAAAAATCACAATAAGCGTATTTTAAATGGTTTGCGCAAAAGTTATTGCGTTTACTAACTAAGGGAAAGATTTCTGTCATTTTTGGTGTTTTTTTTTTAACGAGTAATGGCGGGGATCTGCGATATTTTTTTTGCGGGACTGCGACATTGCGGCGGACAGATCGGACCCTTGACTGACATTTTTGACAATTTTGGGGTTACCAGTGACATTACTACAGTAATCAGTGCTATACATATGCACTGTTACTGTAAAGATGACACTGACAGGGAAGGGGTTAATTTTATTGGAGAGGGAGGGGTTAATGTATGCCTGGTGCTTACTGACGTGTGTGGGGGAGGTGACTGAGTGACACAGGGACAGATCGCAGGTTCAGCTATGCTGAACCCTGCAATCTGTCACTGTCTGTCACTTAGGAGATCCGCCCGCTTTGTTTACACAAGTGGGCGGATCTCCAGACTCGATTCCCCGACAATTGGGGAAGAGCGGCGGTGATTACGCCCCTGGCCCGACTCCCGCTGTGACTGAATACAGTGGGAGCGAGCCTCCGGCGGCGCACGCGCCCCGCCCACAAGGGGAGGAGTCCAGCGACGTAGGTGTACGTCGCTGGGCGGGAACGAGCCACTTTGCCACAGTACAGTCAACGTGATCGGTCGGCAAGTGGTTAAATGCCATACTGGAGCTTCTTTAGGCAGTATTGTGTGTTTATGGCCCATAGAATTTTAGAAAAACTTGCGTAACGTGCGCTCTTGCACGTTTTTTTTTTTTTTCATGTGCTATTTTTGAAATCAATGAGACCAAAGTTGTTTCCAATTCTGCTTCAAAAGTAGCCCATGTACCATTTCAAGCTTCAGGTGTTGAAATACAGTAAACCCCGCTCCATCGCGGTTCAGTTTTTGCGGTCCCGGTATATTGCGTTTTTTTTTGTAATGTTATTTTACTATATAAATCATTAAAAATGAAATATTTTTGTGTTTTTCATAGCTCTTGCTCTGTCTCTCAGTATCTTTTATGTGTTTAAATTAGTTTCTATTGTTTTAAAAGTGTGTTTAAAGACCTTAAAATGCTTCTACACGTACAGTGACAGTAAAAACACATGCCTACAATGCATTTTAATAGGGTTTTTCTATTTCGCGGATTTTCACTTTTTGCGGCTGGGTCCGGAACGTAACCCCCGCAATGGAGGGGGGTTTACTGTACAGGGGTCTGAATGTTTAAATGGGATCAGGATCATTTGGAAAGCGAGGGATTTGGCTTGTTGAATGTTCTGGAGGTTTGAGCTACAAAATGCTCAGGTGTGATTAGGGGCTTAGCTAGTTACGAGGAGGAGGGGATGGTTGCTGGCTGTGAAATTGCACTTTTTCAGATACTTCCATTGAAGTCTATTAGGCTGCATTCACACTTCTGCGTTTTGAATCCCAGGCAGATTTGCTGCGATTCTGCCTGCGATTTTAAAGAGGTGAGGTGTGAATAACAAAAGCGCACAATGCACACTTGAGATGCCATTCATTTGAATGGCACCTAAAATTGTGCTGCAATCACTGAAAACTCACATCACATGAAGCTTGTCGCCCAAAAATACTTCAGGATCTACTTTTGAAATCGCGGGCAGAATCGTGGCTAATCTGCCCACGATTCAAAGCGCTGAGGTATGAATGCAGTCTTAGGGTCCTTTTACACGATTCGCCTTCCGAAGAGTTCCATTCTCTGCTTAGTGGGGATCGATCTGCCGATCCCCGCCGAGCAGGCGGATGACAGCTCCATCTCCGTGCGGAGAGGGAGGTGTCAGAGCCCCGCTGCTCTCTATGGGGGAATCGGATGAGAATGGACCGCATGTCCGCTCTCATCTGATCCAATACCCTGGATGAATGGAAAATAGGGTTTCCATCTGTCCGGATTTCACGGACAGGATCGGATGCGGATGTCAGCAGGTGTCAGCGGACATGTCACCGCTGACATTCGCTGCTCCATAGGGATGCATGGAGGATCCGATCAGATCCGCCTAAAAAACAGACAGGCGGATCTGATCGGATTGTTCGTGTGAAAGGACCCTTAGGGATAGAAAAATGTGCAATCATTTATCAAAGAAGCTGTTGTACTTTTTCTAAGCATTCAGCAAGAGCATTGCTCATGTTAAACATTGAGGATGGATTAAGTTTTGATTACGTTGTAAAATATCTTCTCTGTTTCTCTTAGAATGTGTCTATAATGTACATTGTGCAATCTATCATTCTCAACCACTTGCCTACTGGGCACTTTCATCCCCTTCCTGCCCAGGCCAATTCTCAGCTTTCAGCACTGTCACACTGTGAATGACAATTGCGCGGTCATGCAACACTGTATCCAAATGACATTTTTATAATTTTTTTCAAACAAATAGATCTTTCTTTTGGTGGTATTTAATCACTACTGGGGTTTTTATTTTTTTGCTGAACAAACAAAAAAAGACTGAAAATTTTGAATAAAAAAAAGAGTTTTTATAGTTTGTTATAAATGCTTGCAAACAGTATTTTTCTCCTTCATTGATGTGCGCTGATGAGGCGGCACTGATGAGCCCTGATGGGCTCTGATAGGCTGCACTAATAAGGTGGCACTGATGGGCACTGATAAGGTGGCACTGATAAGGCGGCATTGATGGGTGGCACCGATGGGCACTGATGGGCAGAACTGAAGGGCACTGGTAGGTAGCACTGAAGGGCACTAATAGGTGACACTGAAAGGTGGCACTCATGGGCACTGGTGGGCACTAATAGGTGGCACTGATTGGCACTGATAGGTGGCACTGATGGCTGGCACTGATGGGCAATGATACGCACTGATGGGTGACACTGATAGGCAGCACTGATGATGCAGCACTGATAGATGGCACTGGTGGACATTGATAGGTGGCACTGGTGGGCACTGATAGGTGGCACTGGTGGGCACAGTTGCTTTTCCTCTACAGGACCGATGTCCCTCTGACAGCAGCCGGTGATCATTTTTTTTCTCCTCCTCACACTCACAGCCTGAGGAGAAAAAAAAAAGCTGATCGCTGGCTGCTGTTTACATCACGTGATCAGCTGTCATTGGCTGACAGCTGATCACGTGGTTATGGGCCGGGACCAGCCCCTTACTCCGATTTGTGATCAGCCGAGTCTCATGGACTCGCTGATCACAGAGCAAGCTGCGTGCGCCCCGCAGGACACGCGCAGGCAGTTCATGCATGGGAGGATGTAAATGGAATCCCTCCCGACAATTTAGGTCCACGCTGTAGCCGTCTTTTGGCCATAGCATGGGCATGAAGAATTTAAACAGTCATTATCGGTCCTGAAGAAGCAAGTGGTCCCGGGAAACATGTAGACCCAGAAAAGGACATGTGACAGCAATAGAAATAACCACTTACTACTGTAACCTAGTGATTATTTTATGATCATATGATAGATCATTTTATAATCATATGTTGGATCTTTTTAAAGGATATTTTGTAAAAAAAACTGAGTTTTTATATATATCTAACAAGTTTGTATTCTAATAGCTACCGATGATACATTTAAAGTCCCAGTTCTCTACTTTACCACATTTTGTTAAGTATGTTCTTCCCATTTGCTTCCTCCGCACTCCCTGTTACATAATTGCCTGTAATTTCTTATTACTCACTGTCACTTCCTCTTTCTTCAACTAGGCGACTATTACATAGCCCGCTGTGCCCGCAGCCTTCTGGGATATCATGTTAAACATCTCAGGAGGCTTCAGGACAGTCTCCCCACAGTTTGCTGATTTTGGGCATGGTTTCAGCAGGGAGCGGCATTTTTTTTTTTTTTATCAAAGTAAGAAACTTTTTTGTGGTACTCGCTCCTACTCCCTCCTTCGCCTAGGCGAGAATGACTAAGCCCTTGGCACCGGCAGTCCCCTGGGATATCAAGATGCACATCCCACAAGGCTTCAGGGCAGTCTCCCTGTGGGAGGGTGCGGCAGCAGTAACTTACACACAGTCCAGTGGCAAATAGGGAGAACTTGTATTGTAGTCAGAATACAACAATTCACAACAAGCCCAACGGAAGGCAGCCCAACCAGGAAACACTCACAGGTGAAAAGCAGAGTATAGCAGAGCAGGTCTCAGCTGAACTGACAGCGTCTGTCTTGAGGGGCAGATCATGGCCTGGCCATTCCAAACTCAAGCGGGGAAGTTTTTAGGAGAAGTGTGGATCCCTATTCTTCCCCTACTTGTCTGGAACATTTCCCTGCTGCTATTACTTTCCCTGGCAGATGAGTGACCTGTCCCTACACTACCCACACGCTAAATACACATGAAATTCAAGTGCCAGGGTCTTAAATAGACTCTGTCTGACCCAAAATGGCCGACATCGTCACATAGGCTGTCATCATCCAACTGCTACCCAAGTGACCCAGAAACCATAGAGGAACTATGTTCCTCTTGACTTCCTTTACCTCTGCACTGCAGCTGCAGCAGTAGAGAACTTAGACTACACATGCTTACATCCCCACAGTCTGATCTCACTAATGCACAGTGGGGTTTCAGCATGGAGCCTGCTTTATTTTCTAGTAAAGCAAGAACCTTTTTTTGTGATGCCTGCTCCCACTTCCTCTTTCCTTTCCTTGGCAAGCATCATATTGCTTTCAGCCCCTGGAGCTCCCTGGGATATCACATCACACATTCCAGGAGGCTTCAGGATAGTCTCCCTGCAGTCTGATATTCTTGGCCATGGGCAGTGGCGCTTCAGCTTTATTTTGTGGTAGAGCCTTTTTTTTTGGAATTCTAGCTCCTTCTCCCTCATTTTTTGCCTAGGCAAGAACGACATATCCCTTAGCACACAGAGCCCCTGGGATATCACAATGCGCAACCCAGGAGGCTTCAGGTCAGTCCACCCACAGTCTGATGATCTCACGAATACAAAGTGGCGCTTCAGCAGTGAGATGGCTTTCTATTTTTTTTTTTTTTTAATTTTAGTAAATGAAGAAACATTTTTCTTGATACACGCTCCCTGTTCCTAGGCAAGGATGCCATAGTCCTCAGATCCTGAAGCCACCTGGGATATCACAATGCACATCCCAGAAGGCTTCAAGGCTTTTGATGATCTTATGCATTCAGCAGGGGGTCTGGCTGTGAGTAATCAGGAAGTGACAGCCAGCTCCCGAATCCAAGATGGTGGCATAGAAAAAAAATGCTGCAAAGACTTTAGGTGTGCGGAAGACAGCGCTGCACTTCATGGGCTAGTATGTGTTTACTGTTTGTAGCTACTGACATTTAATTTTGGATATCCAGGTAAATTTCCTTTTTATACTTATGAGGTAGACGTATAAGACCGGTTTGGTCGGTTCATTTATTGACTATTTTAGACTGAATTGTGAACAGAGGAATCATTTGTGTTCTGTGTTGGCCGAAAAGCCAGCTGTCACCGGTGTGGAAATACAATAACCATGAATTGTGTCAGATCTGGGAATGAAAACAAGAATGCTCTAAAAGTAATAATGTATGAGTGATCCAAAATATTGCTTAAAGTATTTCTAAACCCTCAGATCAAATGGAATGATTTACTATAGCAGTGCAGGACCACTATTTGTTTCCCATGGGCTCTTCCTCCATAGTTTTAATGGCTTTTAAAGCTTGTCCACACCAGCCTGCATGCTGTCACATGTCATTTAACGTTATGCACCACAGCCATGACATGCGCACAACCCCGTCTGGCTGCCTTAATAAAGAGAGGGCAGTTAGGTTCCAACCACAATTGTAAACAAGCTCTTAAACATTTTGAATAGCTTTTCCTTTTTTAAAGCACCAAATCAATTTCTTTCCCATTTGCCGACTACCTGCAATGTACTGCGGGCGAGTGGGTACTGTAGGCAAAGCCATGTACCCGTGTGTAGCTGCCTACTTCAGTGTTTAGGGCGTGTGTGATTGTACACAGCAGGAGTCTGTCAGCAAGTCCTGGTCAATGATTCACAGCCGAAACCTACTGATTGGCTGTGTGAAATCACAGCCCAGAGCTCTGTGTTTGTAAACAACACAGAGCTCTGTATACATGGAGTGATCTGTCAGCTTTCCATCCCTGCAAAGCAGGGATGTACTACTTCTGGCCCAGGTCTGTCACTGTTCATGATGCTGAAGAAGTGTGCTCCACCCTGTACAAGTACTGCTTCTAGGAGCAAAAGGCGCTTTTCCACTGCATGGAACCGAACGGTTTGGCTCGCTTTTGTGCTTTTCCACTGCTGGTACCGCATGGTAAAGTGTAGGAACGGTTCGGTACGGTACGGCAGCGCTTATCCACTGTATGGAACCGAACGGTACAGCTCTCAAAAACAGTACCACCTCGATTGTGGTTCCAAGAGGTACCATACCCGGTACCATATCCCACGATCCTTTGCATGCAGTCACTACTAGCCACTGACTGGTCAGAGAATCCCACCCACCCTTTTGTTATCCCACCCACTTAACTTTAGTACTACTTTAGTGGAAAAGCAAACTATACCGTACCGTACCGAACCGTTCCAACACCAGCAGTGGAAAAGCAAACCGGGCCAAGCAGGGCCAAGCAGGGCCGAGTAGAGCCGAGCCAGTACTTGCAGTGGAAAAGTGCCAAAAAATGGGAGCCTGGCTTGAGTTCCTTGGTAATGCCTGGTACATCCCACTAGTTTGGAGGTTGGAGCCGCTGTACTAACAATTCGATGTTAGTACAGCGATCTCCCCTGCTGCTCCATTGTCTTCTGAGCCAGAGCACTCCAATGGCTGATCAGGAGCCAGTCAGTTGCTGGTTTTCCAGCATGCTCATCCGACAAAAGAAACTCAGTCGAACTGGCTGCCATACACACAGGCCGGATTTTGTACTAGGTACTTTTTAACTGGCTGATGTCGACATTCAGCCCGTGTGTACTAGGCTTTAGTGTTGTATATATGTATGAGTATATATGATTGTATGTAAAATAGTATATACGCTGAGAATCACTGATTTATACTGTGTTGCTTCTAGTATGTCACTTTTTTTAGGCCTTTTCCATATATATTGTCTAGATTAAATGGCATCATGTTTTCCCTCACGTCTTTCCTTTTCAGACAAGGTTCCTGACTTCAAAGCTAGGATTGTTTTTACACATTCTTCAAGTCTCCATGATCAGATATTATCTGGATAGGAAAGAGCAAATATTTGGAAATGCACTTTGTAATCTGATTAGGAAACCACTGTCAAGTTATCACGTTATCTCTGGGATAGTGATTATACAGTTACACCCCATGATCCTACAGTCACTACCCAACACCAGTGATTTCAGCTTTTGAAGGTACACATGAACAAGAGATGATTGTTGCCTATTGTGGATGTTTGGGTTGGGTGATAATGACTGTCCATCATAGCCCAGACCAATTGGCAATCGGCTAGTTTGGATTTTTTTTGCCTGATAATTGTTTTCTCTCACATAAATTGGTTACTGAAGTTGTCTGCCATCGCACTTTGGTAACAACCACAGTTGGTCAACATCAAACATGCCCAAAGGCATCAAAAAGCAGGCATACAGACCCAGTCCAAAGTCTTTCAGGCTAGCATTTTGCATGAACACGAACACTTACCAACTAACAATAGCCAGACTGCCATCTCATGATTGCAGAAAATGTGTCTAACGGCTCTTTCACATGGCCGCTCCGATTTTCTATTCCGCTGCGGCACTTTTTTTTTTTTTTTTCACGGACACGGATGACACTTGTGTCATCCGCTCCGTATGTCCGAATATCATCCCATCCGTTTGCGGATGATATACGGACATAATGCATGTCTATGGGGATTGCGGATGTCAGCGGATGACACCGCTGACATCCGATTTTGCTTCCTTTCCATTTTTTAAACGGAAGAAAAATAGGGTTCTGTTCCATTCCAAAAAACAGAATAGAACTGAAAGGATGAAAATCGGATGTCAGCGGATGGTAGCGTAGTTGAGCCGCATTTCAGCTGCTGCTCGCCAAGCATCCCCCCCTCCTCTCAATAGGCAGCAGACAGGAGTGTTTACAGTCAGGTCCATAAATATTGGGACATTGACACAATTCTAATCTTTTTGGCTCTATACACCACCACAATGGAATGAAACTAACAAGATGTGCTTTAACTGCAGACTTTCAGCTTTAATTTGAGGGTATTTACATCCAAATCAGGTGAACGGTGTAGGAATTACAACAGTTTGTATATGTGCCTCCCACTTTTTAAGGAACCAAAAGTAATGGGACAGATTAACAATCATAAATCAAACTTTCACTTTTTAATACTTGGTTGCAAATTCTTTGCAGTCAATTACAGCCTGAAGTCTGGAACGCATAGACATCACCAGACACTGGGTTTCATCCCTGGTGATGCTCTGCCTGGCCTCTACTGCAACTGTCTTCAGTTCCTGCTTGTTCTTGGGGCATTTTCCCTTCAGTTTTGTCTTCAGCAAGTGAAATGCATGCTCAATCGGATTCAGGTCAGGTGATTGACTTGGCCATTGCATAACATTCCACTTCTTTCCCTTAAAAAACTCTTTGGTTGCTTTCACAGTATGCTTCGGGTCATTTTCCATCTGCGCTG
The DNA here is from genome assembly GCF_965119305.1 of Pelophylax lessonae. Taxonomy (NCBI): domain Eukaryota; kingdom Metazoa; phylum Chordata; class Amphibia; order Anura; family Ranidae; genus Pelophylax; species Pelophylax lessonae. Next base: position 61,235,850 of record NC_138769.1, on the reverse strand, counting down.
TGAAGCGCCATCCAATGAGTTCTGAAGCATTTGGCTGAATATGAGCAGATAATATTGCCCGAAACTCTTCAGAATTCACCCTGCTGCTTTTGTCAGCAGTCACATCATCAATAAATACAAGAGAACCAGTTCCATTGGCAGCCATACATGCCCACGCCATGACACTACCACCACCATGCTTCACTGATGAGGTGGTATGCTTTGGATCATGAGCAGTTCCTTTCCTTCTCCATACTCTTCTCTTCCCATCACTTTGGTGCAAGTTGATCTTGGTCTCATCTGTCCATAGGATGTTGTTTTAGAACTGTGAAGGCTTTTTTAGATGTTGTTTGGCAAACTCTAATCTGGCCTTCCTGTTTTTGAGGCTCACCGATGGTTTACATATTGTGATGAACCCTCTGTATTCACTCTGGTGAAGTCTTCTCTTGATTTTTGACTGTGACACACATACACCTATCTCCTGGAGAGTGTTCTTTATCTGGCCAATTGTTGTGAAGGGTATTTTCTTCACCAGGGAAAGAATTCTTTGGTCACCCACCACAGTGGTTTTCCATGGTCTTTCGGGTCTTTTGGTGTTGCTGAGCTCACCGGTGCGTTCTTTCTTTTTAAGGATGTTCCAAACAGTTGATTTGGCCACACCTAATGTTTTTGCTATCTTTCTGATGGGTTTGTTTTGTTTTTTCAGCCTAATGATGGCTTGCTTCACTAATAGTGACAGCTCTTTGGATCTCATATTGAGAGTTGACAGCAACAGATTCCAAATGCAAATCTTGAAATGAACTCTGGACCTTTTATCTGCTCCTTGTAAATGGGATAATGAGGGAATAACACACACCTGGCCATGGAACAGCTGAGCAGCCAATTGTCCCATTACTTTTGGTCCCTTAAAAAGTGGGAGGCACATATACAAACTGTTGTAATTCCTACACCTTTCACCTGATTTGGATGTAAATACCCTCAGATTAAAGACAAAAGTCTGCAGTTAAATCACATATTGTTTGTTTCATTTCAAATCCATTGTGGTGGTGTATAGAGCCAAAAGATTAGAATTGTGTCAATGTCCCAATATTTATGGACCTGACTGTATATACCGCAGTCAGGATGCTTTGCACCAGTGACAAAGTTTATCTGACATGTAGTGATTGGCAGGGGGCAAGCCCACCAAACACTACACACTCAAGGAAATTGGGAAACACCAAACTGCTCCACAACCGCGTGTAATGCAGTGCATTTGTTAGAAAAAATGGAGGTAAAACTGGTGGTGTGGAGGCATCGCATCACATCTCACCGACTCACGTCCAAATCTACCCTTAGTCACCACTGCTGTGCGTATACGGCATATCTGGTTTGAAGATATAAAGAACTGTTTGAGGAGATGATCTGCAACAAATGACCATCATAAGGTTATCCATAAAGAGATGGTAAAGTGGGGGTGATGGTGCGCCTCAAGAGTGAAATAAATAAACATAAGTTGGAGTGGTTACATGTGTTTCACAATTATTGTTTTGGGCTTGATTTAACTCTATTATAGTTATTGGGTGAATCTCATAATCTTAAATTGCAGTTGTGTGCAAATACATAAATATCATTAAACTCGTGACAAAATTACTATCTAAAGTGCTCGGTGCTTGCGGTGATATGTCTACTTAAAATAAACAAAATACAACAGAATGCTAACAAGTGTGTGATTATTCAAATCCGTATAAATAAATGTCCAATTTCATAAAAGTTGCAATGAATGATCTTCAATCCAAATAAAAAACGGTTCAAAGGTGCATTATTGTGAAAATAAATGATGTGACTTATTTCCTCCACCTTGTGCCACTTCTAGGTGTGCTAAATTCTCACCTCAAACAAGAGGGTCAAACGCCTGTGTTATATATGCCTTTTCTCCAGCGTAGTATCTTATGGCTCCCGAGTCCTTCCTAAGGGATCCTGTGTATATTCCCGATCAGTAATTTGTGTCTGGGACTTCTTACATGGGACTCCTTATAATGCGGGCTCCTTCCTTAGTCACTCCACCTCAGGGGCTCATTAAATAGATAATGCCATCATGGTGCAGTATTACAAACTCTTTTTATTGTAAATAAAGTAATGCACTTACAGTTTTAGTTCTTGTATTCAGCATAAAACATGTGCAAACAGCGCTATGGGGACTCCGTCCCGTCCGAAACGTCACTTCCGTTTTTTTGGGTACCTCCTACGCGTTGCGTCACGCAATCACGTCATCAAGACGTCATTTACTAAGCTCTGGAGCTGATGCCCTTGCAAAGTGCAGAGTCTATTGTCTGGTTTCAGGGGTGCTTGAATTGTGGAAGGGTATGTGCAGTCTACAAGAGGTGAATTACAGAAATAATAACTAAGGATGTGCTGACAAGCTCATTTTAATCTAGATCTGACTCCACCTTATGGTAAAAAAAAAACCTTTCCAATGCAAGTCCTGCAAAACAGGGCCATAGATGGGGGGGGGGGGTTGGGGTGTTCAACCCCCCCCAGAGCATCCTGCCAAAACTGAAAAGCATCTCTGCCCTGCTGCCTCTCACGGCGCCAGCGCCACTACAACAGGCTGCACGGCAGTCGGTATGATGAGTGGAGTGGATGCAGTAGGTCAGGACCGGTGTAAAATGAAAAGCGTCTCTGCCCTGCTGCCTCTCATGGCGCCAGTGCCACTACTACAGGCAGCAAGGCAGTCAGTATGGCGAGTGGAGTGGATGCAGAAGGTCGGGACAGATGTAAGGCACACTGGCACAGGCACTCCCGTCACTCTGTTATGGCCAGGCTGTGCTGGGTTCCCGGCTGACAGATCATAGGCACAGTAAGAGCGGGCGGCACCTGTAGTCCCACCCACCATTACCAACTGCCTCTACACTTTTTGTAATTCCTGCCTTGGACTTGTCTTCGGAGGAGCATGGAGTGGAGAACACACAAGGTAGCAGTGCTGCTGCTGAGAAGCTGAGCCTCCCTCTTTGCCTTTCAGCTTTCTGCCTGAGAAACTGACATCACATATCACTTACCGCTGCTGTGCTGCCATAGGGAAAGTGAGACTGTGGCAACTGGCAATGTTTTTCACGATACACTGGGATAACTGGTTACCATTTTCCACTGCTAGTTTGGTACTGATAGTCCAGTCTGGCTCCGTCAGCCGTTGTTGTTGTTTTGCTGAATGCAGAGTTAGAGGGCTGAGGGTTTACTAGGCACAACATGGCTGCCAGAGCCAGACTGGACTGTTTGCTAGCCTCAGTGCCCTGGCCCTTTTTTAAATGTGTTATAAAGGCATTAATAAGCCCCGGTTAACACTAGGATGTGATGCAGAAAACCTGCAACGTGTGTCCTGTACAAGGGCTGCCTTTAACGCAGGGCAAAAGGGATAGCTGCCCTGGACACAGCCCCAGTCCTTGTTGTGGGGCTCTGTGAGCCTGCACTGCCTGTAAAAAAGATGACAGCCAAATGCTAATGGGGCAGAGTTGGACTTGAGCTGTCTGGCGGCAGGGCAGGCCCGGGAGGATGCGTGCCTGGCTCTCTCTAACCTCATCTTAAATCTCCCGGCTTGGTGCTCTGTCATCTCTCCCAAGTCCCGACCAACCACTGCCTGACATGTCTTCATTATCCGCCTAAGAAACGATCACTCCGCCCCCTAACAACCAAAGCTGTAATCAGTGGGGAGGAGAGGGACCGCTCCTGCCTTTCTGTACAGCCCATGCTGAAAGTCTGGGACCTGTCCTCATTGTCCGTGTCACACAGTAAGTAAATGACGTGTGGTGTGGGTGCACTGACAGAACCTTTTATGGTGATCAGGAAGGATCATTGTGAGTGTTGAGACGACAATGTACAGGGATAGGAGATCAGACAGTACATGGAGCAGTGCAGTCTCTGACCATCTCCTGTAGTATGTCTGCAGTCTCTGACCATCTCCTGCAGTACGTCTGCAGTCTCTGACCCTCTCTTCAAGTATGTCTGCAGTCTCTGACCATCTCCTGTAGTACGCATACAGTCTCTGACCATCTCCTGTAGTATGTCTGCAGTCTCTGACCATCTCCTGCAGTACGTCTCTAGTCTCTGACCCTCTCTTCAAGTATGTCTGCAGTCTCTGAACATCTCCTGTAGTATGTCTGCAGTCTCTAACCATCTCCTGCAGTACGTCTGAAGTCTTTGTCCCTCTCTTCAAGTATGTCTGCAGTCTCTGACCATCTCCTGTATTATGCCTACAGTCTCTGAACATCTCCAGTTGTAAATCTGCAGTCTCTGACCATCTCCTGTACTATGTCTGCAGTCTCTGACCATCTCTTGAAGTATGTCTGCAGTCTCTGAACATCTCCTGTAGTATGTCCACAGTCTCTGAACATCTCCTGCAGTATGTCTGCAGTCTCTGACCATCTCCTGTAGTATGTCTTCATTCTCTGACCATCTCCTGTAGTATGTCTGCAGTCTCTGACCATCTCCTGTAGTATGTCTGCAGTCTCTGACCATCTCCTGTAGTAAGTCTGCAGTCTCTGACCATCTCCTGTAGTATGTCTGCAGTCTCTGACCATCTCCTGTAGTATGTCTTCATTCTCTGACCATCTCCTGTAGTATGTCTGCAGTCTGACCATCTCCTGTAGTATGTCTGCAGTCTCTGACCATCTCCTGTAGTATGTCTGCAGTCTCTGACCATCTCCTGTAGTATGTCTGCAGTCTCTGACCATCTCCTGTAGTAAGTCTGCAGTCTCTGACTATCTCCTGTAGTATGTCTTCATTCTCTGACCATCTCCTGTAGTATGTCTTCATTCTCTGACCATCTCCTGTAGTATGTCTTCATTCTCTGACCATCTCCTGTAGTATGTCTTCATTCTCTGACCATCTTTTGTAGTATGTCTGGCACTAAATCAGTGTTTTTCAACCTTTTTTCAGTCAAGGCACCCTTAGAAAATTATGGACAGACTTGAGGCACCCCATTCTAAAATGTAAAAACTATTCTACTTGTTTTACATAATGCAGCAACATCCAAACGCAGGACACCTAACATTAGAGGTATTTTATTCTTCCAAAGCAAATACACTTTTGCTAACTGGTACTGACTAGTATTCCAGTGTTTCTCTCAGTTTTTCTCCATCACTCAGCTAATGTGAACCCAAAGCTTATGGAGAGGGGCAGGGGAGGGCCAAACAAGGATGCTATGCAGGCAACTGACATCCTCCTTATCAACTGATGATGCCATTGGTCGTTAGGATTCCGGCAGCTAGAAGGTTGTAAGGTTGCACAGTGAAAACCTGTAGCTTTGTGTAACTAAAAGGAAGGCTTTATCCATACGCCGGCTCCCCCCCCCCCCCTTTCACAATTTGGTACCTGATGCTGAACCCCCCCCCCCCCCAGGACAAAAAATTATCTACGGCCCTGCTGCAAAACCAAAGTTTCACTTTTAGTTGGTAAGGTGCACCACCCATTATCCATATTTTGGGTACCTAGGGGATTGCTTTTAATTAATTGTGATTTGTGAATGCAACATAAACAGCTGTGAGCACTGAGTTTCATGTACAGAGAAAGTAGTCTACGTTGGTGTGTCTTCTGGCTGAGTACATATGAATATAATGTCGGTTTCGCCTTCTTTTCATATTTAAACTACTAACTGAAAACCTCTCACAGCGATTGTTGAAGTAACGCACAGTGTGCTGCCTTCTATCATGGCACAAACACCATCCTTTTGTTAATTGTAATGACCAGGCTGTAAATCAACCACATTTACATTACACTATTTTGCCTCAGAAGATTCCCCCATCAACAATCCTTGCAGGAAATTGAAAGTATTTTCAATGTTTACAAATAAATATATATATATATATATAAAAACTACATTGTCATAAGTATTGGGACGCCTGCCTTTACACATGAACTTAAATGGCATCCCAGTCTTAGTCCGTAGGGTTCAATACTGAGTTGGCCCACTCTTTTATGTATTATGTTTTTAGACACATTTGGAATAATAGAAATAAAATATATATATATTTTTTGTTTTATGAGTCTTCTGTTGGCACCTCAAAAGGTAACCTTGTCTCCTTTTTCTTTTTTGAATATAATTTTAGGATGTTGGTGCCTTTTTGGCAATCCTTGACTTTTCACAAATTATTTTTGCATGGGCATACAGATCGGTATGCATGCCTATGCTGTTACCTCTGACATTGTCAGTCATTGTTCCATCTAACTATATAGAACCTGTTTAGGATCGGTCTGTATGCGACTTATTCAGCCATCAATCTACTATCTCTGCTTCTGTCTGCTGTTAGCTCTAACCATTTTTATGGAGACTTATACTGCTCTAGCATCTGGCCTAATGACAGACGTCACTCCTGTGACATAGTGGGTCCACTAAACTTTCTGACACCTGGATGTGTCAAAGCTTGGTTGCTTCCACCCGCACATTTCTACAGGTCAGTGAGATAGACCATCATAGGATGAGTCCAATAGGAATGTAATGGGGAGGGAGAACACTGCCAGAAAGTGTTGGAGGTCTGTCTGACTGTATGCAGGGCCACCGATAAGGCAGTAGCACCCATCCACCTTTGCAGAGCCCAGGCTCTATATGTTCAACAAGAGGCCCATACAGCTTTATGGCAGATCACTAGACCAGCAATGTGGGGAGCACTGGAACATATTTCCCATGATTCTCCATGTATCACAACCATCTTCTCCTCCTCTCCCTCCTGCTTAGCTCCAGTAATTGTGTCCACACTATTCTAATTACCCGCCTCTATTTCCTGCAGCTTCAATCCCCGTGTTTGCCCCCCTTGCAGCGCTGCTGGGTGTCAGAATTGAGAGGAGGGGGGACTAGTAAACATGTTATATTTACTGGCGGCCCCTTTATTTCTTGAATGAACAAGGTAAGCAATGGGTACAGATCGTCCCAGTGTTCCTTTATAACTGAAGCATAGTAAACTGTGTTTACTGTGCTTCCGTTTGTGAATGAACAAGGAGCTTCTGTACACAATGTTTCCTGTTTATTCATTCTGCAGTGCAGTTGAGGCTGCAGAAAAAAGGATCGAGGAATCTATGTCCTTAATCTCTTGGTACTAAGGCCGTGTGAATGAGTGGTTTGTTCATGCAGCTAAAGCCACTTGCTACTTTATGGGGACACAGCGGCTGTAAAAACACAGCCACATGTTCTAATCTGACAGGTATACAGGTGTGGGTAAGCAGCCAAATGCACAATGTCTGTTTTTGGCTCCTGCACCCACATGTCTGGGGGGGGGGGGGGGCTGTCAGGTAGGCTATATGAGGCCCCATGTTTATACGGGGCCCCAGCAGCCATGATTGTATGGACCAACAAGTGGGCACAGAAGGGGCACTGAAACCTGCTGCAGGTATGTGTAGGCACCTTTGGGTGCTAGCAGCCTAATTTTTCTTGACAAAGTGACCAAATCCCTTTACACTTGATCTTTATTCCAAAACTCCACCTAACCTTACCTTCTTACCCTAGACTCCTAGGCGTGCGCACAGGGTGTGCCGGGTGTGCCTGGGCACACCCTAATCACCTAGGGCACATTAGCATTATCGCTCTGTTTGCCAGTGAGGAGATGGGAAAGATTTCCCTCGGACCTGCTCTGCCATAAGAGAAGTGCCACACACTTCTATTTCACTTTTCCAGCAGGGAGAGTAATGTACCGGGGCCATATACATGTAGGCAAACACATGCATGTGTATTTAAACTTTGGGGTGCACAGTGCACACCCTAATGCAATAGGCTGCGCACACCTATGCCTAGACTAGTGTAATCCCTAACAATTCTAAAATTGTCTTACTAAAAATACCCCCTTACAGGACCAAATATGTCCTTACACTGCCCTTGCTAACATCTGGCAACCCTGTAAACAAATGCATTGGTACTAGAACTTTGGGGAATGGTGAAGTAAAGTTAAAGTGGTTCTAAAGTCTTAGGGTTTTTCACTTTATTGCATTCTATGCATTAAAGTGAAAAACCTTCTCTACTGCAGCTCCCCCCCCCCCCCCTTTTTCTTACCTGAGCCCGATCCAGTCCAGTTATGTGATGCAAGAGCAGCTGTCTCACTCCTCATTGGGCAGATAACTAGCAGTGGGAGCCATTGGCTGCTGTCAATCAAATGCTATGACACAGGGGCGGGGATGAGTCCTGCTGTCTATGTCCATGGAGGCAGCAGTGGGACTCAGGAGCGAGCATGCACAGGTGCCCCCCTGGAAGCAGCGTTCTGTTGGGGCACATGCTGAAGAGGAGAGGTCGAGAGCGCCGGGGATTGGGCTGTTTTGAGCAAAAGCACTGCACAGAGCCGGTATTGTAAGTATAACACGTTTGTTATTTCAATAATAAAAAAAAAACCTAAGGTTTGGAACCACTTTAACTACTTGCTGCCCGCCCGCCGTCAATTGACGGCGGAGCAGTGCGACCATTATCCTGGGAAGACGTCATATGATGTGATCCCAGGAATGCAGGGCAGGCGCGCGATCGCGTGCGCGTCGCCCTGCACTGCTGGTGTCGGGGTGTCCCCGGGACACCCCCCGTCACCGGCAGGGGGGAAACAGCCAATGGGCGTGGCTGTTTCCCACGTGATCGGCTGTGTTCCAATGACACAGCCGATCACAATGGAGGCGCCCGGGAGATGACCGCGCATGCGCGATTGCGAGCGAGCAGCGCGGTCATGTCGGTGGCGCTGTGTTCCGTAGGAACACAGCTGTCACCGGCAGTAGTAAACAGTCACTGACAGTGACTGTTTACTATGTGATCGGCTCACAGCCGATCAGAAAATGTAAACAAAGAGCAGTAACTCACTGTTACTAGCTCTTCTCCCCTCATACAGTTTCCAGTGTGAGGGGAGAAGAGCTAGAAATAGTGAGTTACTGCTCTGTGTACCTGTAAAAGTAAAATCACAAAAATAAAGGTCCCCACACAGTCCTCAGCCCCCCCCCCAATGTCACCTGTCACCCAACAGTCACCTCATCAGTGCCCAGAAATTGACACCCATAACGTTCACATGTGAGCGCAGCGATCGCGGGCAGAATCACCGCGATTCTGCCCGCGATCCGGAAATCATTGCAAATTGCGGGACGCCTGTGCGTTGCCCGTTTTTTGCAATAGCACCCCAAACGCTGTGCGATGTTGCCGCCATTTCCGCCTGCCGAATCGCGGTAACATCGCGCAAACATCGCATGACGCCCAAAAAAGGTACAAGAGCTTCTTTGGGGCGTCATGCGTTGTTTGCGTGATGTTACCTCGATTCGGCAGGCGGAAATCGCAGCAACATCGCACAGCGTTTGGGGTGCTATTGCAAATCACGGGCAACGCACAGGCGTCCCGTGATTTGCAATGATTTCTGGATCACGGGCAGAATCGCAGTGATTCTGCCCGCAATCGCTACGCTCACATGTGAACGTAGCCTAAAGTTCACCGGTCACCAGAGACTGCCATCAGTACCGCCGTGCACCATCGCCCGTCACCTGTCACCCATCAGTGACCATCGCCCATCACCTGTCACCCCATCAATCACCATTACCTGTCACCCCATCAGTCACCGTCACCTGTCACCCCATCAGTCATCGTCATCTGTCACCCCATCAATCATCGTCACATGACACCCCATCAGTGATCGTCACTTGTCACCCCATCAATCATCGTCACATGACACCCCATCAGTGATCGTCACTTGTCACCCCATCAATCATCGTCACATGTCACCCCGTCAGTGATTGTCATCTGTCACCCCATCAATCATCGTCACTTGTCACCTCATCAATCATCGTCACCTGTCACCTCATCAATCATCATCACCTGTCACCTCATCAATCATCGTCACCTATCACCCCATCAGTCATCGTCACCTGTCACCCCATCAGTCATCGTCACCTGTCACCCCATCAGTCATTGTCACCTGTCACCCCATCAGTCATCGTCACCTGTCACCCCATCAGTCATCGTCACCTGTTTGCCATATACATGCAATCACTTACTGACCGCCTAACGACTATATGCGTTGGCCATTAAAAGCTAAATACTGGGGTTATGGCAGCAGATAGCCCCCATAACCCTGATATTTTTTGAAACGGCGGGCGGTCGGCTTTCAGATAAGGGTGGTCCCAGTGGCGGATTCGCAGCGGAATTACCCTTACGGTGCAGGGGAAGAGGTGCCCCCCCCTCCTGCCGCGTCCCAGACGTTTTCCCAGCTTACCGGACCCGCCGGCAGCGGGGAAAACTATCCGGTCCCAGATCCTCAGAGACAGGAAGTCGAGTGAGGGCAAGATGGCCCTCACTCGACTCTATGGTCTTGGAGGACCAAAGCTACGTCAAAAGACGTTGCCTAGCAACCGGTTTAAAGGGCCGCTTTTTTTTTTTCTTTTTTTTTTTCCTCTTTCAACAATTTTTAGTGTAGTTGTGAGGTGTGAGGTCTTTTTGACCCCAGATCTCACAATAAAGAGGACCTGTCATGCCTATTTCTATTACAAGGGATGTTTACATTCCTTGTAATAGGAATAAAAATGATCAAAACATTTTTTTTTTTAAACTGTGAAAAAAATAAAAAAATAATAAATAAAATAAATAGGAAAAAAAAAAATTAAAGCGCCCTGTCCCCGTTAGCTCGAGGCGCAGAAGCAAACGCATACGCAAGTCCTGCCCACATATGTAAACGGTGTTCAAACCATACATGTGAGGTATCGCCGTGATCGTTAGAGCGAGAGCAATAATTTGAGCCCTAGACCTCCTCTGTAACTCTAAGCTAGTAACCTGCAGAAATTTTTAAAATGTTGCCTATGGGGATTTTTAAGTACCAATGTTTGGCGCCATTCTGTGAGCATGCGCAATTTTGAAGCATGACATGTTGGGTATCTAATTACTCGGCGTAACATTATCTTTCACATTATGGAAAAAATTGGGCTAAATTTACTGTTTTCTTATTTTTTAGTTAAAAAAAGTGAATTTTTTCAAAAAAATCGCATTTGGAAGACTGCTGCGCAAATATGGTGTGATAAAAAATATTGCAACAATCTCCATTTTATTCTCTAGGGTCTCTGCTAAAAAAAAATATATAATGTTTGGGGGTTCCAAGTAGTTTTCTAGCAAAAAAAATGATTTTAGCTTGTAAACACCAAGTGTCAAAAATAGGCCCAGTCTTAAAGTGGATAAATGGACAACTTTGTGTAAAGCGCTACTTGGATGTTAGGCCTATGTATGTGGCCTGGCTGTGAAAAAGTGTTACACATGTGGTATCTCCATACTCAGGAGGAATAGCAGAATGTATTTTGGGGTGCAATTTTTGCTATGTACATGCTATGTGTTAGAAATATTGCATAAATGGACAGCTTTGTGTAAAAAAAATGTGTTTTCATTTTCTTTCCACATTTTCCAAAAACTTGTGGAAAAAATGACATATTGAAAAGACTCAATATGCCTCAAAAATTATACGTTGGGCTGTTTGCTTTCCAAAATGGGGTCATTTTTTGGGGGTTTCCATTGTCCTGGTGCTCCAGGGCCTTCAAAAGTGCGATAGGTTGTCAGGAAATTATATGTGTAATTTATGCTCCTAGAATGCCGGACGCTGCTACTTGGATGTTAGGCCTCTGTATGTGGCCAGGCTGTGAAAAAGTCTCACACATGTGGTATCGCCATACTCAGGAGGAGTAGTAGAATGTGTTTTGGGGTGTAGTTGCAAGTATACATGTGCTGTGTGAGAGAAATAACCTGTTAATACGGTAATTTGTAAAAAAAACAAAAAACAAACTTCATTTTGCAAAGCATTGTGGGAAAAAATTACAACTTCAAAAAACTCACAATGCCCCTTATTAAATACATTGGAATGTCTACTTTCCAAAAAAGGGTCATTTGGGGGGTATTTGTACTTTCCTGACTTTTTAGTGTCTCAAGAAATGAGATAGGCCTTCAGTACATCAGGTGTGATCAAGTGTGATCAATTTTCAATGATTCGCACCATAGCTTGTGGACTCTATAACTTTCACAAAGACCAAATAATATACACTTACTTGGGTTATTTTTACCAAAGATAAGTAGCAGTATAAATTTTGGCCAAAATTTTTGAAGAAAAATGACTAATTTGCAAAATTTTATGACAGAAACAAAGAAAAATGCGTTTTTTCACGATATTTTCAGTCTTTTTTTATTTATAGCACAAAAAATAAAAAACCCAGTATTGATCAAATACCATCAAAAGAAAGCTCTATTTGTGTGAAAAAAAGGACACAATTTTTGTATGGGTACAGTGTTGCATGAGTAATTCTCAGTCAAAGTGTGAGAGCGCTGAAAGCTGAAAATCGGTCTGGGCAGGAAGGGGGTGAAAGTGCACTGTAGGCAAGTGGTTAAGGTTGTAATAAACCCAAAAGCAAACATTTATTATATTGCAGCTTACCAATTCTTAGATGTGATGGCTATATTTATTTTCTATTTTTTTAGGCTTTCTTTCTTCTATTTTAATCTGGTGTTTCAGCCAGCAAGTCTGTTATTTTTCACAGCACAAGCTCTCCAGCAGAATGTATCAGTTTACATGGATGAGACAAATCACTGGCGGGGTGATTAAAATGATCAGCTTTTATTTATACATGTAAAAACTTTATCCCAAAGGAAGAAAACTTTTTTTGCTGTAACTGAATATAAAATGTCAGCTGGAGTTTGGCTTCAATTTGTTAGTGTATTTAAATCTGCTAGTGCATCTAACACTCCCCTCGTGTCCCCCAGACTGATAATGCTGCTGTCCAAAGGTGCCCCCTGTGCTCCTTCATCCATAGTTGTGTATCACTAATACAGAAGGTGTTTTGGGCTGGGTTCACACTATTGTGCTGTCAGACATGCATGTTATTTGCACCGCATTGCTGTGCAGATCACATGCAATGTCTGTGCGATGGAAATTAAAGCCCCGTACACACGTGCAGATTGTCGGCCGAACAATCGGCCGTCTTTTGTCCCCGGGCTGTCGTGTCCGCTGAAAAGTGCAAAAGACTGCACACGAATTTTGTCCGCCAACAACAGCCGACTGCAGAAGTGATGTCATGTGATGGTTAACTTTCCCTGTGTTTTTTCTTTTCTGAGCATGCCCAGTCTTGCAAATCTGCTGTCTGTCGGCCGAAATCCGTACTGACTGGCGAACAATCGGCCGTTCTGGTGTCGGCATACAAAAATTTTAATGCTTGCACGACAGATTCTGTTCGGCCGAAAGTGCGCTGTCGGCTGTCGGAAGCATCATACTAACAAGCCGAAAATCGGCCGATCGGACGTCGACCGAATCTTTTCGGCCAACAATCTGCACGTGTGTACGGGCCTTTAGCCATACAGATTGTATGGCTGAATTTGCATTGCATTCAAACAAAAATGGTGCAGGGCTCCTTTTTGGTCCGCACTGGAATCAAACCGCACACACGTAGAAAGATGATCCGCACACCGATACTTGCTCTTAAAAAATCTTTATCTTTATTAAGGAACCACAGAACACACTGCTGATAAGATCAGTTGACGCATTTCAGCCTATAAGGCCTTAGTCATAACTAACGTTATGACTAAGGCCTTATAGGCTGAAACACGTCAATTTATATTATCAGCAGTTGTGTTCTGTGGTTCCTGAACAAAGATAAAGATTTTTTAAAAGCAAGTACCGGTGTGCGGATCATCTTTCTACATATGTACTCAGTTAAACGTCTGTGAATCGGGCACCCGGGAGCTTGTTTATTGGTGAGCTGTATGGGTAGTAGCTCTGGTAGTAGCTCTGCTCCTTCTGTTTGTATTTTCAAATCACACACACCCATGCGATCCAATTCCTGCATTTCAAAGTTCGCACTGCGATTTGCGAACTGATCTGGGGTTTCATTACCTTGTATTGACACCCGCAGCAGTGTGAACTGCCTGCCAGAGACATGCAATGCGGGAACCTGCACTGGTTCCCGAATTGCAATAGCATGAACCCAGCCTTACTGGCCAGATCACCCAATGAAAATAGAGAGGGGGGGAAAATAAAACAAATGCTGCCACCACATCTAATGTTCGGTAAGCTAATAAATTTGCTAATTAATTTAACCTTATCCTCCCCCCCACACTCCACCCTGACAATAGTGCTGTCTGCTGTCCCTCCTGTGTTAATTCCTCCAGAGTTGTGTCTCACTAATACAGGAGGTGTGTTAGTGGTCAGATCACCAGGTAAAAATAGGGGGAAAAAAAAAACGAATGCAGCCACCACATCAAAGATTTGGTAAGCTGCAATGTATTCAGTTTTTGGGTTTAGTACTGTTTTAAAGTAGTTAATGTTCACAATGCTTCCATTGTACTTGTAATGCAGTTGAGCAAATTTCAAAAACCAACTGAAAATTATGAATGGAACACTTACAGCAGGATTTATGACCCGGTGCAGGATAATGATTAGAGGGAACACCTGGTTAGTCAGTTACCTGGAATAGAAAGGACACACAATATGTGAGACCTGTGACTGAGATAAAGGACAGCTGGGCAGGAACAAACATTACACACCTTCCTGGCTACCGTTCAGCTCTCACCGCAATGCTTCAGTGTTTCCATACACTGCACCGCTTTAAATCACAATTTGCTGGAGCTCTAAAAAATGGTGAAGTGGCAATCTGGAAGCAGCGATCCTGTTCAGGCAAAGGCTGCCCTTAGGCTAAAGTGGGGTACATACTATAAGAAAATCGGGCGAAGGATCATCCGATTTTCCTCAATGTGTCACAGCAAATCGGAAACGATGAACGAAAATTCCCACACCACTTTTCTTTCCGAGAAAGATGAGAAAATTTTTTTCCCATCAAGAATTTTCGTACGAAACATTCAGAATCAGCCGTTGAAAGTTGTGTACACACTATACGAAAATCGTACAAAAATTCTTTGGACGAAAATGTTTGCCTTATTTTCTTATAGTGTGTATTAGCCTTTAGTTTAGAAGGGCAGCAGTTCCTACCACTCTGAATCACTTTTCAGAGTGGCTTGCAGGTGTTCAAGAAGCGATCCTGCTGCCTCTTGAATGCCTGTTTTTTCTTTGCAATTTATTTTATTTTTGGGAGAAAAGTGATTTTTAATAGGATTAGCCACAGATGCGACTCAGGTATTTGGCATGTGGTAGCAGTGTGGCCAGGGCCAATGCCAGCATAAGGCTGATTAGGCAGCCGCCTTAAGGTGTCGGGGGGCGGAAAAATCTGAATCCCCGGCTACTTGATCATAAAAACCCCTTTCTGCTGACTGTACACATACAGTGGGTACGGAAAGTATTCAGACCCCCTTAAATTTTTCACTCTTTGTTATATTGCAGCCATTTGCTAAAATCATTTAAGTTCATACTTCTTCCTCATGAATGTACACATAGCACCCCATACTGACAGAAAAACACAGAATTGTTGACATTGTTGCAGATTTATTAAAAAAGAAAAACTGAAATATCACATGGTCCTAAGTTTTCAGACCCTTTGCTGTGACACTCATATATTTAACTCAGGTGCTTTCCATTTCTTCTGATCATCCTTGAGATGGTTCTACACCTTCATTTGAGTCCAGCTGTGTTTGATTATACTGATTGGACTTGATTAGGAAAGCCACACACCTGTCTATATAAGACCTTCCAGATCACAATGCATGTCACAGCAAATGAGAATCATGAGGTCAAAGGAACTGCCTGAAGAGCTCAGAGACAGAATTGTGGCAAGGCACAGATCTGGTCAAGGTTACAAAAAGATTTCTGCTGCACTTAAGGTTCCTAAGAGCACAGTGGCCTCCATAATCCTCAAATGGAAGACGTTTGGGACGACCAGAACCCTTCCTAGAGCTGGCCGTCCGGCCAAACTGAGCTATCGGGGGAGAAGAGCCTTGGTGAGAGAGGTAAAGAAGAACCCAAAGATCACTGTGGCTGAGCTCCAGAGATGCAGTCAGGAGATGGGACAAAGTTGTAGAAAGTCAACCATCACTGCAGCCCTCCACCAGTCGGGGCTTTATGGCAGAGTGGCCCGACGGAAGCCTCTCCTCAGTGTAAGACACATGAAAGCCCGCATGGAGTTTGCTAAAAAACACCTGAAGGACTCCAAGATGGTGAGAAATAAGATTCTCTGGTCTGATGAGACCAAAATAGAACTTTTTGGCCTTAATTCTAAGCGGCATGTGTGGAGAAAACCAGGCACTGCTCATCACCTGTCCAATACAGTCCCAACAGTGAAGCATGGTGGTGGCAGCATCATGCTGTGGGGGTGTTTTTCAGCTGCAGGGACAGGACGACTGGTTGCAATCGAGGGAAAGATGAATGCAGCCAAGTACAGGGATATCCTGGACAAAAACCTTCTCCAGAGTGTTCTGGACCTCAGACTGGGTCGAAGGTTTACCTTCCAACAAGACAATGACCCTAAGCTCACAGCTAAAATAACGAAGGAGTGGCTTCACAACAACTCCGTGACTGTTCTTGAATGGCCCAGCCAGAGCCCTGACTTAAACCCAATTGAGCATCTCTGGAGAGACCTAAAAATGGCTGTCCACCAACGTTTACCATCCAACCTGACAGAACTGGAGAGGATCTGCAAGGAGGAATGGCAGAGGATCCCCAAATCCAGGTGTGAAAGACTTGTTGCATCTTTCCCAAAAAGACTCCTGGCTGTATTAGATCAAAAGGGGGCTTCTACTAAATACTGAGCAAAGGGTCTGAATACTTAGGACCATGTGATATTTCAGTTTTTCTTTTTTAATAAATCTGCAACAATGTCAACAATTCTGTGTTTTTCTGTCAGTATGGGGTGCTATGTGTACATTCATGAGGAAGAAGAATGAACTTAAATGATTTTAGCAAATGGCTGCAATATAACAAAGAGTGAAAAATGTAAGGGGGTCTGAATACTTTCCGTACCCACTGTATATGCGGCCTCACTGAAGTGGGTCTTCTTCTGTAAGGCTGCATATATACGTACCAGTGTTTGTGCCGGGAGTGCCCTTCATAGTGCTCTCCCATCACATAGACTGTCTCTCCCTGGGAGCCCCGGGCCTCATACTAAAGCCCCGTACACACGTAGCGATTGACGGCCGCAAATATTCGGCCGCCGACCGATCGGCCGATTGTAGGCGTGTTAGTATGATGCTTCCGCAAGCCGACAGCGCATTTTCGGCCGAACAGAATCTGTCGTGCAGGCATTAAAATTTTTGTTGGCCAACACCAGAACGGCCGATTGTTCGCCAGTCAGTACAGAATTCGGCCAACAATCAGCAGATTTGCAAGACTGGGCATGCTCAGAGAAGAAAAAAGACACGGAAAGTTAACCATCACATGACATCACTTCTGCAGTCGGCTGTTGTTGGCCGACAAAATTCGTGTGCAGTCTTTTGCACTTTTCAGCGGACAGGACAGCCCTTGACAAAAGACGGCCGATCGTTCGGCCCACGATCGCTACGTGTGTACGAGGCTTTACTTTGGGAACCAGAAGTCCCAGTTCCTGACTACCTAATCTCTGTGATAGCCTCTGATTGGCTATCACAGTGATCAGTCACTGTCCAGCCTGCCCATGTGTTATTTTTCTCCTCTAAATGGAGAGGAAGATACATTGCATCTTTCTCTCCTTGCCAGGGGAGAAAATGTAAACAAACAAAAGCGTGTAAAACAATATTGATTATAAAAATGTAACCACTTCAGCGCCTAAAGATTTTACCCCCTTCATGACCAGGACATTTTTTGCTATTCGGCACAGAGCGAATTTAAGTGGCAATTACGCGATCATGCAATGCTGTATCTAAACAAAGTTTATATAATTTTTTTCACACAAATAGAGCTTTCTTTTTGTGGTATTTGATTACCACTGGGTTTTTTATTTATTATTTTATTTTTTTTGTATATAGATATAAACCAATAAAAGACTTTTTAAAAAAAAACCAATATTTTTTTTTACTTTCTGCTATAAAACATATCTAAAAAAATAAATAAATAAAATGTCTTCATAAATTTTGGCCAAAATGCATTCTGCTATATGTTTTTGATTTAAAAATCCCAATAAGTGTATATTGATTATAAAACCAGTGCTGCGCTAAGTTTAACCACCTCCCACCCGGACCATTGTAAATATACGGCCGGGTGGGAGTCTCCTCCTTCTGATCGGACGTTCCGGAACGTTCTTCAGAAGGAGAGAGATCCCTCGGACACAGAGCAACATCATTCGGCAGGAGGGCCCTGTGATTGGCCCTCCTGATCACATGACGGCTGTGTCCAATCACAGCCGTCATGTAATGTAAATAGAGCCGTTGTAATGGCTTCGATCTCTTCTCCTCCTGACAGATCCTGTCAGTGAGGAGAAGAGGGATGATCGTTGCTGCAGCTGGGGTGATCAGTGAGAATTTCTAATTACTCACTGATCACAGGGGGGGTCTGTGCTGGTAATCAGAACATTGATTACCAGTGCAGCCCTGGGGGGGGGGGGGGGGTGCCACTAGAGCCACCAGGGATGCCCACCCATGACCACCAGGGATGCCCACCATGGCCACCAAGGATGGCAAACAGGGCTCAGAGAGCCCCCCAGTGCACGCCCTATCAGTGCTGCCCACCAATGCCATCTATCAGTGCTGCCCACCAGTGCCGTTATTGCCATCTATCAGTGCCGCCCACCAGTGCCCATTATTGCCCACCAGTGCTGCCTATCAGTGCCCATCAGTGCCCCCCATCAGTGCCGATTAGTGCCGCCCATCAGTGCCGATCAGTGCCGCCCAACAGTGCCACCTATCAGTGCCCATCAGTGCCGCCAATCAGTGCCCATCAGTGCCCATCAGCGCTGCCTATCAGTGCCCACCAATTCTGCATATCAGTGCTATCTATCAGTGCCACATATCAGTGCCCATCAGTGCTGCATATCAGTGCTACCTATCAGTGCCCATCAGTGCTGCATATCAGTGCCACCCCATCAGTGTCTCCTCATCAGCGCCTGTCAGTGCGGCATCATCAGTGCTCATCAGTGCAGGAAAAAACTTATCGATTTACACAATTTTATAACCTAAACAAAAAACGTTTTTTTTTTTTCAAACTTTTCAGTCTTTTTTTATTTGTGCACCAAAAAAGAAAAAACCTGACGGTGATCAAATACCACCAAAAGAAAGCTCTATTTGTGGGGAAAAAATGACATAAATTTGGTTTAGGTACAGCGTTGCATGACCGCGCAATTGTCATTCAAAATGCAACAGCGTTAAAGCTGAAAATTGGTCTGGGAAGGAAGGGTGTTTAAGTGCCCAGTATTGAGGTGGTTAATAACAAATGAAATGTGCAAAAAAAAAATGCATATACACCGTGTGCACAATCATTAGACAAGTTGTTGTATTACTTTTACTATTGAACACCTACAGTGCTCTTGATGAATCCAAAAAGTTAATAAACCTCAAACCTGAATATTTAAGAAAGTAAAAGTGAGGTTTAGGTTTTCTTAGGAGATTATCTATGTGTGCACAATTATTGGGCAACTATTAGTGCCGGTTCACATTTATGCGATGCGGGAACGCTGCGAATATACAGCATGTTCCCGCATCGCATCCGCAGAACAGGCAGTTCACACTGCCATATGCGATACACTGGGGGTGTCAATTCAAAGTTAACAACACCCCCAGATCAAATCGCATATACGTATAGTGGTTTGTGTTCAGATGTGTTCAGGAGAGGAGCTGAAGAGCAGAAAATATACTTGAGCATTAATGCATTCCAATAGCCAGAATAAATGGCCAAAGGAATCCATTAACGCTCAAACACTTAATGAATTTAACCACTTGCCGACCAGCTGCCGTAGTTATACAGTGGCAGGTCTGCTCTGTTACGCAAAACGACATACATGTACGTAGTTTCGTGTAGCAGATAGTGGAGGCGCATGCGCGCCGACTGGCTAGAGAAGGATCTAATCAGCGGGTCCGGCGGACACGATGTCCGCTGGGCACCCATGATCGCTCCCCATGGAGACAGAATGGCGGTCTGCTGATGTAAACACAGCAGACCACTGCTCTGTCAGTGATGAACACAGGGATCCTGTGTTTCTCCTATTAATGAACACAGGTCTCTGTGTTCATCCAGTGAGCCCATCCCCCACACAATTAGAAAGCATCCCCATGACACACATTTTACCCTTTGCTCACCTCTGGTATTAACTCCTTCCCTGCCAGTGTCATTAGTACAGCGACAGTGCATATTTTTAGCACTGATCAATGTAGTAATGTCACCGGTCCCCAAAAAAGTGTCAAAAATGTCAGTCAGTGGTCCGATTTGTCCACCACAATGTCGCAGTGCCGCTAGAAATCGCTGATCGGGCCGGTGAGCTCCATAGGGGATGTAGGGGAAGGAGAAGAGCTGACACGCGTCCGCTCTCCTCCCCTTCTTATTGTGACCTGGAAAACGATGTCTCTGATGTCCCTTCCGGGTCAAGCTCTTGGTGTCCCCGACTCGCTTAGCGGGGAAAGGATGTTTTGCAATGCAATCTGTATTGCAAAACATTGACTGGAGCACAAGGGAGACATGTCACCTAAAAATAATCACATAAGGGTCTTTTTGTTCCCTATGTAATGCAAAAAAATTAAGTTACACCCAATCACATAAAATCCCCCCCAAAACACCTACGCATGAAAACGTTGATTGCGATACACATGTTACATATTGACGCAAACGCCAGAGGGAGAGCAATAATTCTAACACAATTTCTCCTCCGTAACCATAAACTGATACCTATAGGGGGCTTTTGAAGCGTCATCTATAGATAATCTAGGGTACTGAAGTTTGTTGCCATTTTACAAGGTTGGGCATGTTGGGTATCTACTCGGCACAACCGCGTCTTTTATATTTTACCAGAAATGTGGGTAGTTTATTACATTTGTTTGCCCTAAAATTCACTTTAGTGTGTTTTACTGAAATGTTGCGTTCCATAGACCTTTGTGGTAATAATGTGTGATGTAAAAAAATGGAACTACCACTACTTTATTCTCTAGGGTGTCTGCCGTCAGAAAATATATCATGTTTGGGGGTTTTGTGTAATCTTCAGGCCAAAAATAATTTTTTAAACGTGTGCAAAAAACGCAAGAACGGCTCTGGCAGTGAAAGGGGTGTGTCCTATGTCTACATACTTTTGTTAATAGGTGTCCCTCGTTCCTATCGCAAAACATTTGGGGGTATGTTGGTAATAGTATGCCTCCTCACTGCACTCTGAAGTGTGATCCAAACGTATATCACTCTTTACAGTCCAAAGCTCATGTGACTGAGGCCTCTTTTCTCACTGACTATGGGACAGGAAGTAAAGGAAAATCTTCCTAATGGAACACAAATTGTTAAACATTTCTGACAGGGGTTGTAACCCTCCCTTAAGCTGGATACACACTATACAATTTTCTTTAGATTTTTTTCCTTTATTCTCCTTTCACATGGTCTGCTCCGTCGGCAGAATCCATGCTGCTCAGCGGGGGATCGATACACTGATCCCTGCTGAGCAGGTGGGTGACAGCTCCGTCTCCGCTCTGTGTGCGGAGAGGGAGGTGTCAGAGCCCCATGCTCTCTATGGGGGAATCAGATGAGAACAGACCGCCTGTCCGCTCTCATCCGATCTCCTGGACGGATGGAAAATAGGGTTTCCATCCGGATTTCACGGACAGGATCGGATGCGGATGGCAGCGGGTGTCAGCGGACATGTCACCGCTGACATCCGCTGCTCCATAGGGATGCATGGGGGATCAGATCAGATCCGCCTAAAAAACTGACAAGCGGATCTGATCAGATCGTTCGTGTGAAAGGACCCTTAGACATACTTGCCAACTATCCCTTTTTTCCAGGGACAGTCCCTGCAAATAGGAGCCTGTCCCAGGTAATTTATATTGTCCCTGGAAGCGCCTGTTAACCACTTTAAGACCGCTCACAGTAATATTACTGCGGCAAAGTGGCTCGTTATCGTCTGACGACGTAGTACTACGTCGTCAGACACTCCCCCTTCTGGGCGGCGCTTGCGCGCCGCCGGAGGCTCGCTCCCGCTGTTTTCATTCACAGCGGGAGTCGGGCCAGGGGAGGAGCAGCGGCGATCGCCGCTGCTCTTACCCGATCGTCGGGGATCGAGTCTGGAGATCCGCCCGCTGTGTGTAAACACAGCGGCCGGATCTCCATAGTGACAGGGAGTGACAGATCGAACTTTTCAGCATAGCTGGACATCCGATCTGTCCATGACTCACTCAGTCACCTCCCCCCCCACACGTCAGTAAGCACCAGGCATACATTAACCCCTCCCTCTCCAATAAAATTAACCCCTTCCCTGCCAGTGTCATTTTTACAGTAACAGTGCATATATATATAGCACTGATTACTGCAGTAATGTCACTGGTACCCACAAAAGTGTCAAAAATGTCAGTCAAGGGTCCGATCTGTCCGCCGCAATGTCGCAGTCTCGCAAAAAAAATCGCAGAACGCCGCCATTACGCGTTAAAAAAAAAAAACACCAAAAATGACAGAAATCTTTCCCTTTGTTAGTAAACGCAATAACTTTTGCGCAAACCAATCAAAATACGCTTATTGCGATTTTTTTTTACCAAACATGGGTAGCAGAAAACAAATTGGCCAAAAATTTTTAAAAAAATTGGTTTTTACATCTTTTTTGGGGGGAATTTCATATAAAAAAATGTTAAAAATATTGTTATTTTTTCAAAATAAACGCTCTTTTTTTGTTTATAGCGCAAAAAGTAAAAATCGCACAGGTGATTAAATACCACCAAAAGAAAGCTCTGTTTGTGGGAAAAAAAGGACGTAAATTTCGTTTGGGTACGACGTCGCACAACCGCGCAATTGTCAGTTGAAGTCGCACAGCGCCGGATCGCAAAAAGTGGCCTGGACGGAAGACAGCAAAATCCTCCGGTGGTAAAGTGGTTAATCGGGCTGCCCATAAATGTTACTCAGTGGTAACGCAGCTGAATGGGAGAATTATTCCAACTCTACTACTGTGGCCTTAAAGTGGAGTTCCACCCTAAATTTATACTTACCTCCATCTTCTCACTCCGGGTCACCTGAAAAACAAATGGATAATCACAATTTTTTTTTTTTTTTTACTTACCTCGTATAGAAGAAAATATACTTACCTTACTTCCTTCTTCCTCCCCTCGGCGGCCATGGCGATTCGTCACTTCCTGGCTTTGCAATGATTCCTGGGAGCTGAACGTCATCGCTCCCAGGAATCAATGTGCCTGCACCGGCCCCGACGTCAGTTCCGGGGCGCGCGCGTCATCCCCTTCTAAACAGCTTCTGGGCATGCCCAGAAGCTGTGCAGGGATGACGCGCGTGCACCGGAAGAGACGTTGGGTCCGGCGCAGGGCATCGTGGGACCGAAGAAGACGGAAGAGGACGCAGAAGAGGATCACACTGGCTTCAAGCTGCCCACACCTGAGATGGCAGCGCTGGACAATACATTTTCAAGGTAAGTATTTCTCCTAAAAGGTAAGTGCAACCCGGGACAGATCAGAGGCTATCCATTGTGGAATGTGCTAGCCCTGACTGTCCCTGGGGTATTTTTATTAAAAAAAATTATTCCCAGGGTGGAACTCCGCTTTAAGTTTGAAATTCCCTTTTTTAATTTCCTGTAATTCTCTCTATATTGAGTAGACTCTATAATTTGATAAGTAGGCGAGATTAATTATGGAGAGTGGGCGGAGCTTCAGGGAAGTGGATTTGGAAATTGATAGCTGTGCTGTAAAGTGTCCCTGGAATTTTTTTTTAAAATGTTGGCAACTATGCCTTAGACTTACCAAAACCATATAATATGAGGTCACACCTAAACACTGTCTAATTGTATACAATCAGGCAGGCCCCTGCACTACATAGTTGAAGGTAAATCTAAAGGAAATTGAACAAAAAAAGTTGTATAGTGTGTATCCAGCTTTATTCTATCAAAAATGAAAGCACATTTGTCTAGGCACTCTCTTTGGGTTCACCCTTTGCAAATCCAGCAGTGTGTCCCTTGAACCTTGCCTAGCTGTTCTTACCCAGTCTACCACCTCTGTCTATTCATTTACATAAACTCAGGAAAAATGTTCCCTCAGTAAAGATGGCGGCTCAAGCATCATGCGACTCATCACCTCACTGAACTGACTGGAAGATATGCTGAATCAGACTACACTTCCCAGAATGCTTCGCTGCAGGAAGAACAGAGGGATCAGACTGGAGATGTCACTCGTTCGTGGTGCTCGGGTCACATGGTGGGGCTGGTTGACCCTTTCCCGTCCGACAGCAATGGTGACCAGTGAGGACTCACGTGGTTTGTGACAGTAGAAGGTGAGGAGGACCTCCATGTATGAGAGGATGAGCTGGGAGTGTCATGGAGGGCTGTGTGATGAGACTGATGGGGAATGCTGGGACTTGTAGTTCTGTGAATGATGAATAGGGGTTACACTGCTGTGTTATGTTTTCTGCATAGTTAATATCTATCTTTTCTAGTTCTCTGCTGCTGCTGTGTGAGATGATGTACAGGTAGGGTTGTCACCTCATCCCTATAAACCAGGACACACATTATTACACAGGTTCTGTGGCTGATAAGGTGGTAATTAAACTCACTCAGTGCCTTATGTGTATTATATTAGCCCCAGAACCTGTGTAATTCATGTGTGTCCTGGTTTAAAGGGATGAGGTGACAACTCTATGTACAGCACACTGCTTTTACTGTGCATGCTGCATTGCTGAGTGATCAGCTGTGGAAAATCTGTCCTTTCATACACCGCCACTTCTATACCAGACCCTCAACTGGGAATGAATGAGAGACACCTATTGGCAAAAGTATGTAGGCATAGGTCACACCCCTGCCACGCCCCCTTAACCACTTGCCAACCAGCCACCGCAAAAAAAAGTCAGGTTCCTGCTAAACGCCGTACCCGTGCATCACTCCGCAGAAGTGATCATGGTGGTGCGCGCACATTGTCCGGCGGGGAAGTTGTAAACACAGCAGACCGTTGTTTTCTCAGCAATCAACACAGAGCTCCTGTGATCCTCCTATTTAGGAACACAGGTCTCCGTGTTGATTCCACAAGCCCATCCCCCCCACAGTTAGAAAACACCGCCTAGGCATACATTTAACTCGTTGATCGCCCCTGCTGTTAACCCCTTCCCTGCCAGTGTCATTATTACAGTAACAGTGCCTATTTTTAGCACTGATTACTGTAGTAATGTCACTGGTACCCCCAAAAAGTGTCAAAAATGTCAGTTAGGTGTGCAATCTGTCCGTTGCAATGTCGCAGTCCCGCTAAAAACTGCTGATCGCCGCCATTACTAGTAAAACAAATATAATAAAAATGACATAAATCTTTCCCCTAGTATGTAGATGCGATAACTTTTGCGCAAACCAAGCAAAATACGCTTATTGCAATTTTTTTTTTTTTTTTTTAACCAAAAATATGTAGCAGAATAGAAATTGGCCTAAAATGATAAAAAAAATAAAAATAAAATTTTCTTCAGAATTGTCATTTTTTTTTTTATAGCGCAAAAAATAAAAGAAGGACAGGCAGGGATTTCACATAAAGGAAGCAAAACAAAGAGAACAGGATACTTTCCCATACAAGTACATGGTACAGCAGGCTCATATCAGGAATATGAAGTGTTGGGGTAACATATTCTTGAAGCTCTTTCTGCCGATAGTATGTGTATATGCGGCCTTATAAAAAAACGTTTCTGTGCTAAGGCTCGGCTCACACCTCCTGCTTTCCTATTAACAACTGACCACACTAAGCAGGAGAGCACATCATTATCAGTTCTCTAGCTATGCTTATATATATACATACACAGTATCTCACAAAAGTAAGTACACCCCTCACATTTGTATTATATATTTTCATGTGACAACACTGAAGAAATGACACTTTGCTACAATGTAAAGTAGTGAGTGTACAGCTTGTATAACAGTGTAAATTTCTGCCCCCTCAAAATAACTCAACATACAGCCATAAAGTGAGTACACCCCTAAGTGACAATGTCCAAATTGGGCCCGATTAGTCATCCCCCCCCCCCCTCAGTTTTATGTGACTCGTTAGTGTTACAAGGTCTCAGGTGTGAATGGGGAGCAGGTGTGTTAAATTTGGTGTTATTACTCTCACTCTCTCATACTGGTCACTGGAAGTTCAACATGACACCTCATGGCAAAGAACTCTCTGAGGATCTGAAAAAAATAATTGTTGCTCTACATAAAGCTGGCCTAGGCTATAAGGATATTGCCAAGACCATGAAACTGAGCTGCAGCACGGTGGCCAAGACCATACAGCGGATTAACAGGACAGGTTCTACACAGAACAGGCCTCGCCATGGTGGACCAAAGAAGTTGATGCACGTGCTCAGCGTCATATTCAGAGGTTGTCTTTGGGAAATAGACATATGAGTGCTGCCAGCATTGCTGCAGAGGTTGAAGGGGTGGGGGGTCAGCCTGTCAGTGCTCAGACCATACACTGCACACTGCATCGAATTGGTCAGCATGGCTGTCGTCCCAGAAGGAAGCCTCTTCTAAAGATGATGCATAAGAAAGCCCGCAAACAGTTTGCTGAAGACAAGCAGACTAAGGACATGGATTACTGGGACCATGTCCTGTGGTCTGATGAGACCAAGATAAACTTATTTGGTTCAGATGGTGTCAAGCGTGTGTGGCGGCAACCAGGTGAGGAGTACAAAGACAAGTGTGTCTTGCCTACAGTCAAACATGGTGATGGGATTATCATGGTCCGGGGCTGCATGAGTGCTGCCAGCACTGGGAGTTACAGTTCATTGAGGGAACCATGAATGCCAACATGTACTGTGACATACTGAAGCAGAGCATGATCCCCTCTCTTGAAAATTTGGGCTGCAGGGCAGTATTCCAACATAACGACCCCAAACACACCTCCAAGATGACCACTGCCTTGCTAAAGAAGCTGAGGGTAAAGGTGATGGACTGGCCAAGCATGTCTCCAGACCTAAACCCTATTGAGCATCTGTGGGGCATCCTCAAATGGAAGGTGGAGGAGCGCAAGGTCTCTAACATCCACCGTGATGTCATCATGGAGGAGTGGAAGAGGACTCCAGTGGCAACCTGTGAAGCTCTGGTGAACTCCATGCTCAAGAAGGTTAAGGCAGTGCTGGAAAATAATGGTGGCCACACAAAATATTGACACTTTGGGCCCAATTTGGACATTTTTATCTTAGGGGTGTACTCACTTTTGTTGCCAGAGGTTTAGACATTAATGGCTGTGTGTTGAGTTATTTTGAGGGGACAACAAATTGACACTGTTATACAAGCTGTACACTTACTACTTTACATTGTAACAAAGTGTAATTTCTTCAGTGTTGTCACATGAAAAGATATAATAAAATATTTACAAAAATGTTTGTGAGATACTGTATATATACACCCACATCCAAAAATGGTTTGCTTTTTGTTTCTATTTTAAACTGAATGGGTCTTAGAAGATGAGGGTTTACATACACTAAGCTGGCCACAGACAGATTGAAATTCAAGTGGTTCAGCAGAGTTCAGACAAATTTTAATCCATCTATGGCCATTCCTGTTTCAGAGAAGTCAGTCTAATGATGGATTTCTCTCAAACCAGCTTGTTGGAAAATTTTCCTTTGATCCGTGCCGCAGCCTATCAGCTGCAGTGCTGATCTGTGTATTCTGAGAGTGGAGGAGTCCCTGATGTCAAAGTACAATAAGGCTTCATGTACACTTGAACTACTTTGACCGCCGGCCGCGCTGCGATTTTTACCACGATTTTGCGTGTTTTGTAGCTGGTGGTCAAAACGTTCCTGTCCTATCCTAAGCACGATTATTCTATGTTCAGCAGAGGGAGGTCAGGGGAGGTTGAACCTCCCCTAACCTTGGCAGCTCCTAAACTCCTTAACCACTTGCACAAACGATCGATCCTTAACCACTTGCCGACCGCTCACTCGAGCTCTACTGCGGCAAAGTGGTTAGTTCCCGTCCAGCGACGTAGACCTACGTCGCTGGACTCCTCCCCCTGTGGGCGGCGCACGCGCGCCGCCAGAGGCTCGCTCCCACTGTATTCAGTCACAGCGGGAGTCGGGCCAGGGCCGCTCTTCCCCGATCGTCAGGGAATCGAGTTTGGAGATCCGCCCGCTTTGTTTACACAAGATCTCCTAAGTGACAGACAGTGACAGATTGCAGGGTTCAGCATAGCTGAACCTGCGATCTGTCCCAGTGTCACTCAGTCACCTCCCCCCACACACGTCAGTAAGCACCAGGCATACATTAACCCCTCCCTCTCCAATAAAAATTAACCCCTTCCCTGCCAGTGTCATTTTTACAGTAACAGTTCATATTTTTAGCACTGATTACTGTAGTAATGTCACTGGTACCCCCAAAAGTGTCAAAAATGTCAGTCAAGGGTCCGATATGTCCGCCGCAATGTCGCAGTTCCGCAAAAAAAATCACAGATCGCCGCCATTACTTGTTAAAAAAAAAAAACACCAAAAATGACAGAAATCTTTCCCTTAGTTAGTAAACGCAATAACTTTTGCGCAAACCAATCAAAATACACTTATTGTGATTTTTTTTCTTACAAAACATAGCTAGCAGAAAACAAATTGGCCAAATATTTTGAGGGGGGGGAGGGATTTCATATAAAAAAATGTGAAAAATATTGTTATTTTTTCAAAACTTACGCTCTTTTTTTTTGTTTGTAGCGCAAAAAGTAAAAATCGCACAGGTGATCAAATACCACCAAAAGAAAGCTCTGTTTGTGGGAAAAAAAGGACGTAAATCTCGCTTGGGTACGGCATCGCACGACCGCGCAATTGTCAGTTAAAGTCGCACAGTGCCGAATCGCAAAAAGTGGCCCAGACGTAAGACAGCAAAATCCTCCGGTGGTAAAGTGGTTAAAGCCTATGTGTACATGGACAGATAGGCTTTTATGGATTTGATTTTAGGAGCTTTAGCAAATAAAACGCCAAAACTCTATTTTAAATTTAAACTCTAAAATTTAGGAGCTGCCAGTGAACATGGAGCCTTATACAGCGGGGAGGATTCCTTTGTGTCAATGGGGGAATCTATTCAGTTGTTTCCATTAGCCCTCTGGCTGTTCAGGAAAAAAAAAAAGATTTATGTATGGGCAGCCTTAGACAGGTGTAAATGGAACACATGTCCTGATTGACCTTTGGCGAGGTGAGATGAGGTGGGGAAGACAAAAATTAAGTTTTTGGCAATACAGAAGTCCCGCCAGATGTATTCTGTCTGCGGGGATCCACACAAATAAGAACATGTGAACCCAGCCATACATGTACTGTACAACCTCCACAGACACTGCTGTGTGTTCTCTGTACATCGTTGTCATGTGTGGATGGCACACTTTCCTCATGCTGAGTCTCAGGAGACATGGCACTTTTGCTTTCTGAGCCAGCACTGCCATGGCACCGAGTACACAGCGGAGGGGGATGGGAGACTCCCACAGGTGTGATGTCTTTCTCTTACCCTCTGTTGTTTACCTGTGTCTTAGCAGCATTACATTCGGGGTTCCTCATAGTGAAGGTGATGAGTTCAGTGAGATTTAGGAGAAGACTTAAAGAAGAAGTTCACCTTTTATACAAGTTTGCCAAAATAGTCCCTATTCACCACAGTGTCCCCGATATGTTCACATTCTGTGATCCATTCCCCAGACTAATGCCTACCTCTTCTTCTGCTGACACCATTATCCTCCCCAATCTAATCTCTAGATCAGGGATGTGCAAACTGTGGCCCTCCAGATGTTGCAGAACTACAAGTCCATGAGGCATAGCAAGACTCTGACAGCCACAAGAATGACACCCAGAGGCAGAGGCATGATGGGACTTGTAGTTTTGCAACAGCTGGAGGGCCACAGTGTGCATATCCCTGCTCTAGATGATGGGACGCTTCCAGTGCCAGATGTGCAGCTCCAGAAATCTATCAATGACTCTCAATTACCTACTGTATACATGTGCAGCTGGGGAGGGAGCCCAGGAGTGCTTGTTCATTACTTACTTCTGACCTGACCTCTGCTCTCTCTGCATTGTTTGCTGCTGACCTTGCTCTCCATGCATTACATTTAACTGACTGCCACAATCTGAACAATACCTAATTTTGCATACTGTGACCTTGTGTGATACTTACTCCTGGCCCAGCCCCTGCACTGTGTGCTTTACTTACTCCTGACCCCTGCATTATGTGCTTTACTTACTCCTGGCCCCTACACTCTGTGCTTTACTTACTCCTGGCCCCTGCACTCTGTGCTTTACTTACTCCTGGCTCCTGCACTATGTGCTTTTCTTACTCCTGACACCTGCATTATGTGCTTTACTTACTTCTGACCCCTGCACTGTGTGCTTTACTTACTACTGGCTACGACACTGCATGCTTTACTTACTCCTGACCCCTGCACTGTGTGCTTTACTTACTCCTGACCCCTGCACTGTGTGCTTTACTTACTCCTGACCCCTGCATTGTGTGCTTTACTTACTCCTGGCCCCTGCACTGTGTGCTTTACTTACTCCTGGCCCCTCCACTGTGTGCTTTACTTACTCCTGGCCCCTGCATTCTGTGCTTTACTTACTCCTGGCCCCTACACTCTGTGCTTTACTTACTCCTGGCCCCTACACTTTGTGCTTTACTTACTCCTGGCCCCTACACTCTGTGATTTATTTACTCCTGGCCCCTGCACTCTGTGCTTTACTTACTCCTGGCCCCTGCACTCTGTGCTTTACTTTCTCCTTTCTCCTACACTGTGTGTTTTTCTTACTCCTGACCCCTACACTCTGTGCTTTACTTACTCCTGGTGCCTGCACTCTGTGCTTTACTTACTCCTGGTGCCTGCACTCTGTGCTTTACTTACTCCTGGTGCCTGCACTCTGTGCTTTACTTACTCCTGACCCCTACACTCTGTGCTTTACTTACTCCTGGTGCCTGCACTCTGTGCTTTACTTACTCCTGACCCCTACACTCTGTGCTTTACTTACTCCTGGTGCCTGCACTCTGTGCTTTACTTACTCCTGACCCCTACACTCTGTGCTTTACTTACTCCTGGCCCCTGCACTCTGTGCTTTACTTACTCCTGGCCCTTGCACTCTGTGCTTTACTTACTCCTGGCCCCTGCATTCTGTGCTTTACTTACTCCTGGCCCCTACACTCTGTGCTTTACTTTCTCCTTTCTCCTGCACTGTGTGCTTTACTTACTCCTGACCCCCATACTTTGTGCTTTACTCACTCCTGGTGCCTGCACTCTGTGCTTTACTTACTCCTGACCCCTGCATTCTGTGCTTTACTTACTCCTGGCCCCTGCACTACATGAAATAGTAACTGCTTACCCCTGCAATCTGTGAGTTACTCCTGAACTTTTGTAGCACCAAAACAAAGTTTATCCAAATATAAATCACTCAATCATAAATACTGTATGTGAATTAAGTGAATACAAATTATATATACAAATAATCAAAGTGTCAATTATAAAATAAAAATGTGCTCCAAATAATAAAAATATTGTGTAATAAAAGTGTTCACCAAAAAAGTCTCTATAGCCAGAAGTCCATATACATGTTCATGAAGGCAAAAAAGGTGCCATCTACCACCAGAAGCAATGTGCGTCAGATCGTCCAATGTATGATCACTTACCGTCACCTCTGTGCTCCGTGCATTGCTTACTCCTGACCTCTTCACCCTGTACAGTACATACCTCTGGACACTGCACTCTGTATGGTATATACCCCTGATCTTTGTGCTCCGTGCATTGCTTACTCCTGACCCTTGCACTTTGTAGGTAACACACCCTTAAACCATAGAAGCATTTTGCCACGATTTTGACGCAATTTGCTGCAATTTTAACTGGACTTGAAGCAATGCCAGTGTCTGTGGACCTCTAAACGCATCAAAGTCAGACCAAAGTGGTGCAGGGACTACTTTGAAGTCATTGCAATTTGACTAATTATCCCCCCTTATACAGAAAGTTGAAAGCTGACCTGTCAGGCTGGGATTTTCACAATCTCTCCTGGCTGGGTAGGATAAACTAACCTTGTTACCGAGGTTGCTGTACTTCTTCCGTTCCCTTCCCATTCCCCTTCGTAAAAGCCATCTGAACGCCCTACAATCAAGCGTAGTGAAATTTGTTTGGGGCAAGAAGGGTTACCATTGCTCACGCTCAGTGCTATTCCGACAAAGGACACAAGGCGGATTGGCCTTGCCCAATCTGTGGAAATATTATCAGGCAGCTCAGCTTGCCCAGTTTTCGGTGATCTATACTCGCGGTCCTAAACCTGACTGGATCCATATTGAGAGGCAGGCCATCCCTAATTACACACTGGACTATGTCGCCTGGTGCCCACCTAGGCTTCAACCTGCGATCTTGGCACCCACACTGTCACACTCTATCAGCCTATGTAGACAGCTCTATCGACTCCCTAGTCTGGTCTCACCCATGAGGTCATTAACTCATTTATTCCATCATCCCCAATTCGTGCCTGGACATGACGTCAAAGCTTTTCACTGGTGGACAAACAAAGGTCTATACCGCATAGGACATTTCCTATCACTCTCTGGCCCACTCTCCCTCTCCCATTGCATTAACAAACTTAAGATGCCGGAGTCGGAAAAGTTCAGTTTTTTTCAAATTTCACATTTTCTGAATGCAATGTGGTCGGACAAACAGGTACCTCCAAGATTGACCTCCTACGAGCGGTGGTGTTCTGAATCCTCGGAGTTGAGGGGGGGCATATCAACCATATACGCAGCCCTGATGGATCCCTTGGATAAGCCCTCATATGCCCTCAAATGGGAAAGTGATTTACAGACAGTTTACTCGCTAGCCGAATGGCACCGTATGTTTCATAGATCCTTCAAGGGCTTCATTAACACGACTCTCATTGAAGCAAACATTAAAATTTTGACTCAGTGGTACCTGGTACCGACCCACCTAGCACTTATGTTCCCCGGCACATCACCTTTGTGTTTCAGGGGTTGTGAACACCAGGGGTCCTTCATTCACATTTGGTGGTCATGCCCTAGAATCTGTTCCTTTTGGAATAAATTCTTCCATCTGCTCCGACAAGTCACGAATCTCCAGGTCCCCCAAACACCACATGTCACCTTCCTCCATGACTTCCCACGGACATACCCTAAGGGCTTGTCCGCCCTATTGTTTTTCATGTTCCTGGGAGCGAAGCTCACTTTGGCTAAGTCCTGGAAACAACCTTCGGTCTCCCTTAACGCTGCTAAACGTAAGATCTCTTGGATCATGGCCCAGGACAAAATGGTGGCAATCCTCCAGGACCGATTAGCTAAATACGAAGCTGTTTGGGATCCATGGGCTCAATATCTGCATATAACCCTGTAGACTACCCTGACTTACCACACCTACTGTACCCCCGGTGACTCACCCTCCCTTCTTTACTCCTCTTCCTGATTTCCTTCCCCATCTCCCTTCTGTTTTCCTTACCCCTACCTTTCTACTCTTTTCGTCTGTTTTTTTGTATTACCTTTTTTTTTTTGTTTTATGTACGTTGTTTCAAGGCTTGGGGCTTCCCCCCACTCCTCCTTGTGGAGCCTCTCCCTATTGCATTTGCCTCCGTACCTGCTCAGGGATTCTTTTGCTGAGATCCCTGTTGCATACTGGTGAGAGACCTGGTCCCCAAATGTGTCGCAACCCTCCTGGGTGCTTGGGGCCAGGGTTTCACTCGCCAATTAATTGTATTTTGACTCCTCATCCCCACATGGTTCCGCTTGGCTCCTGGAAGGATGTGGGGAAGTCTTTCCACCACTGGTCCCTGGTTTTTGGTATACATAACAGGCCTTTTCTTTGGTTGTTGCTCCTAGTGGGCCAGTACAAGCTCTCCTGCATATTTCATTGCTGCTCTGCACTGTTAAGCTTGATCTCTTGTTTCATTGTTTATTGCTAGTGGCTGCATTTGACAGTTTGTATTGCTTTTATTTTCTTCAATAAAAATATTTGAAAAAAAAAAAAAAAAAGAAACATCAGTGTTTAGAATAGCATGGCAATGTACAGCCATTGGCACGT
Source organism: Pelophylax lessonae (assembly GCF_965119305.1). NCBI lineage: Eukaryota > Metazoa > Chordata > Amphibia > Anura > Ranidae > Pelophylax > Pelophylax lessonae. The sequence goes on along the minus strand of NC_138769.1, from coordinate 61,201,928 downwards.
ATGGCAGGCTGTACGGCACATACAGCTCCCTGGAATCGGGAAAGTGTCAGGAAATTATGGGAGGCATTTTATATATAAATACTGGAAAGAGTCATGTTTTCAAAATTTCCACTGTGTGCCGTAGAATGTAGCAAAGCAGCTCAGCCGTCCCTGCTCCGCTTTGCATTGGAGGTCAGGAACACTGAGTGCAGATACAGACACATTCTGATTACTGTGTATTCAAACCAGATTAAATGCAAATAAAGAAGTATTATAAACTATTTGGTGCAGTAGTATAATTACTGTGACCAATGAGATTACAATGTGTATATGCTGTAAATTAGACCCAAAAAATAAAATGCTAGGTGCTAATAGTGAAAAGGTTACATAAAATATATAAATAAATTATAATATAAGTATTGTGACAGGGCTTGACAAATTTGCCGGAAATCTAGGAGCCAGCTAAAAAAGTTAGGAGCCAGTTTTTTTTTTTTTTTAAACTAACAGCCAAGCTTTAGTTAATAAAATGGATACTAAATTTACACATAAATACGACTAGAACTTCACTCTCCTCTATAGCGCAATTGGATGGAAACAGACTGTCTGTCTCTTTCCATCCGATGCCATCTGATCCGATCCACGGTCGGGATGGATAGAAAATAGAACAATTATCCGTCTGTTTTTAGTGGACAGGATCAGATGGCGGCAGATTACTGCTCCATAGAGGAGAATGAAGGGTCCGATCAGGTCTGCCTGAAAAACTGACAGGCGGACCTGATCAGACAGCCCGTGTGAAAGGGGCCTTCAGCTGTGGCATGGCGATGAGGGGAAAAAAAAAAAAAAGATTATTTATATATATATATATATATATATATATATATATATATATAATTTTTTTAATAATAATTGGAAAAAAAAAAGGAAAAATACATTTTTTATTTTTTTTTAATAATTAAAAAAAAAAAAAAAAAAGAAGAAAATTATTATTCATTTTTTTTAATTTAAAAAATAAATTAATAATAATAACCACACTCCCTGTCCACTTACCTTTTAAGCAAAGGTAACTGGATAGGGAGATGAAGCCTGCAAAAACTTCCCTCTCATCTCCTCTTGGGAAGGAGATGGAAATGCATTGAGAACAGGCAGTGGAAAGTCATTACTCCCGGCCACCACAAGAGGGCGCCAGTTCCCCATTGGAAGCCTCTCTCACTCACAGAAGAAGACCGAAAAGCCGGGGCCTCAATTTTCGGACATCGCGGAAGTCCGTGCACTCGGGGAGGAGGTGGGGGCGCAATACTGACGGACCTCAGCAAAGGAATAGGAGGTCACAAATATTTAACCACTTGCCTACTGGGCACTTAAACCCCCTTCCTGCCCAGGTCAATTCTCAGCTTTCAGCTCTGTTGCACTTAATTGCGCGGTCATGCAACACTGTACCCATATTACATTTTTATAATTTTTTATAATTTTTTTTTCAAACAAATAGAGCTTTCTTTTGGTGGTATTTAATCACTACTGGGGTTTTTTTATTTATTGCTGAACAAACAAAAATTTGAAAAAAAAACAAACAAACAGTTTTTATAGTTTGTTATAAAATTTTGCAAACAGGTAATTTTTCTCCTTCATTGATGTGCGCTGATGAGGCACCACTGATGGGCATTGATAAGCTGCACTGATAAGGCGGCACTGAAGGACACTGATAGGTGTCACTGAAGGGCACTATTAGGTGGCACCAATGGGCGCTGATGGGTGTCAATGATAGGCACTGGTAGGTGACACTGATAGGCAGCACTGATTGTCACTGGTGGGCACTGATAGGTGGCACTGGTGGGCACTGACCTGCACTGGTAGGTGGCACTGGGGCACAGATGATCCTTTCCTCTTTGGGACCGATGTCCCTCTGACAGCAGTCGGCAATCTGCTTTTTTTGACAGCGTGAGGAGAAAAAAAAAAGCTGAACTCCGGCTGCTGTTAACATCACGTGATCAGCTGTCATTAGCTGACAGCTGATCACATGGTAAGGGGCCGGTACCTTGGATCATGGATTCGCTGTTCACAGAGCGAGCCTCGTGCGTTCCACAGGGAGCGCACAGGCAGCTCATGCACGGAAGGACGTACATGGATGCCCTCCTGGCAATTAAGGTCCGCGCTGTAGCCGTCTTTCCCTATAGCACGGACATGAAGTGGTTAAAGCAGCTTTCCCCTGGACTCCTGCTTGATATAAATGTTAAAAGATCCACTTCAAATAACACTGCTATCTTCAGATTTACCAGGTAAACTGCCATATAAACTCATAAAAAAGATAAAAAGCTCATAGTGCTTACTGGAGAATTTGTGAAGCCCTCATTCACATTAAATGCAGCATTGAAATTGTGCGACTTCATCTGAAATCACACGATTTCAAAGCCGCATTTCAGTGTGACTTTGGGCCTGAGTTGAAAGACATATCTGTGGTTTCGGGCACAGATATCTATTAAAGTCGCCCCTGAAGTCTCCAATAGTAGTGCAGGAACTACTTTTGCAAATCAGTGCAGCGCTGCAAAGTCAGAGCCGAAGACGCACAGGACTCCTGTGCTGCAATCCGCTCCGCAGCCACCACAGAGATGTGTAAACCGGCTCCAATGAAAGATGGTCACAATCTCCTGCCATGTGAATTGGATGTGAGGAAACCCGCATCCGATTCCCATAAGTGTGAACGCAGCCTTAGAACAATGAGCTGCCACCCGTCACTATAGCAACATATAAACAAAACTGTGGACTTCCCTAACAGCCAGAACCTTATCATTGCAGCATCAGTATTGCTATACCATGTTTCTTCTTACTCCACAATTGTCACCTATAGAAATGACCGAATAGCCAGTATTCCAGGGCAAATTCATAGACAAATACAATCATACAGTTTATACTAACTAAAAATATAATAGTAGTGATATTTTATAATTGTGATATTTGTAAAATCTTCCCATTTACTAAAACTTTATTTCCTCAGAATATATTAAAAATCATATAAGAAACTAATGGATATTTATTTAAAAAGTTTTTAAAATTTAGAAATCAAAAATGTATAAAAAAATATATTTAAATACACTCATAAACCTTTTACAGGAAACAAGGATAAAAAATAATAATAGGATCCTGGCTATATCATCAATTTCTGATGGGGAGCAAAAAAAAAAGAAAAAGTTAAATGATAAACCTCTTATGGGACAGTGGTGTAGTGGTTAGCACTTTCACCTAGCAGCAAGAGGGTCGCTGGTTCGATTCCCAACCACGACACTACCTGCCTGGAGTTTGCATGTTCTCCCTGTGTCTGCGTGGGTTTCCTCCGGGTACTCCGGTTTCCTCCCACACTCCAAAGACATGCTGGTAGGTTAATTGGATCCTGTATAAAATTGGCCCTAATATGTATGTATTTGAACTTGAAATAATGATGAAAAAAGGTGCACGAACCAATATGAAAGTGTAAAAGCAGCACTGTGATGAAGTGAATGTGTGAAAAAAATGTAACTGAAAATTACAAAAGTGCGCTATTACTAAACAATAAAACAATAAACATTGTCCATATGTGAAAAAAATCCAAAAAACAATGAGGAGTCTATTCCATCTGAAGGGGAGTGTTCCCAAGGTGTTGCATGTAAAACGGACCAACTTGATAGGTGAACTAACCTCTTACCAAAACAATAATCCAGTAAAACGTGACTTAGTGCAAAAACTGAAAACTTGAAGTGACACCCAGTGATGTGAATGGACTCTAATGCCCCGTACACACGTGCAGATTGTCGGCCGAAAAGATTCGGCCGATTTTCGGCCTGTTAGTATGATGCTTCCGACAGCCGACAGCGCACTTTCGGCCGAAAAGAATCTGTCGTGCAAGCATTAAAATTTTTGTATGCCGACACCAGAACGGCCGATTGTTCGCCAGTCAATACAGAATTCGGCCGACAGACAGCAGATTTGCAAGACTGGGCATGCTCAGAAAAGAAAAAACACACGGAAAGTTAACCATCACATGACATCACTTCTGTAGTTGGCGGACAAAATTCGTGTGCAGTCTTTTGCACTTTTCAGCGGACACGACAGCCCGGGGACAAAAGACGGCCGATCGGTCGGCCGATGATCGGTACGTGTGTACAAGGCATTACCACAATGGAGAGAGAATGGAGCATATGCTGTGGTACCAGGGAGTCCAGTCAAACGGCCACACTTGATAAAATATCCAGAGGGATGGATGGATGGACGGAGCTTCCCGATATCTTTTTATGGGTCTGGAGGCTTCCACAGGTAGAATTGCCAGCAGGAGGGCCACAATAAAGAAGAGGAAGCTCCAAAAGGAAGCTTTAGCTCCAATCCCAGAAGCGACTCTTCAGTAGAAACGCGTCGGTGGGAGCCAGCCGTGCTGCTACAGGTCCCGGATCGCACTGCAGGCGACCGCGACTTCTTCTGAGCATTTTGCTGTTAACCTCAAAGGATGTTTGTAAGTGTTTTTACCATTTTTTATTCAATAAACCATGGGTAATGCACTATCAGTCCCTTCCTCTTCTTTATTGTGGCCCTCCTGCTGGCAATTCTACCTGTGGAAGCCTCCAGACCCATAAAAAGATACCGGGAAGCTCCGTCCATCCATCCCTCTGGATATTTTATCAAGTGTGGCCTTTTGACTGGACTCCCTGGTACCACAGCATATGCTCCATTCTCTCTCCATTGTGGTAAGAGTCCATTCACATCACTGGGTGTCACTTCAATTTTCAGTTTTTGCACTAAGTCACGTTTTACTGGATTATTGTTTTGGTAAGAGGTTAGTTCACCTATCACCAATCAAGTTGGTCCGTTTTACATGCATCACCTTGAGAACACTCCCCTTCAGATGGAATAGACTCCTCATTGTTTTTTGTATTTTTTCACATATGGACAATGTTTATTGTTTAGTAATAGCGCACTTTTGTAATTTTTAGTTACATTTTTTTCACACATATGTATGTATGTGAGTTGGGACCTTAGATTGTAAGCTCCTTGAGGGCAGGGACTGATGTGAATATACAATGTATATGTAAAGCGCTGTGTAAATTGACAGCGCTATATAAGTACCTGAAATAAATAAATACAAAAGAACATTGCTATATCATAAATCACTGATAAAACACTTTAAGTCCTGGTTCACACTTATGCGATGCGGGAACCCTGCGAATCTACTGTGGGTTCCTGCATCGCACTCCCAGCGCAGGCAGTTCACACTGCCATATGCGAATCGCTGGGGGTGTCAATTCAAAATTAACGACACCCCCAAATCAGTTCACATTTTGCAGTGTGATCTGACATGCGGACATGAATCGGATCACATAAGTGTGAACCACCATGCGATCCGATTCTGGTGCGGACCCAAAAAAGGGTCCTGTGCGTGTTTGTGCCGAATCAGATGTGAATTCAGCCATACTATCTGTATCATACTATCTGTATGGCTGAATTCGCATCGCACAGACATCGCATATTATTTTCAGAACACATGCGATGTCTGCCATCACACTAATGTGAACCGAGCCTAAGTCATATTTGATATTTAAACCTGTTGGAGATAAAACTTTTGTACTATAAATCCACCAGTATTCTCTTCTGCTTAGCTGTCTAATAAAATGTCACCCCCTCCAGTGTCTCTTTACCTTTTCTATACCCCAAAATTGCAATCCTTTTGGGTCCTTGTTATGGTGTCACCAGCATCAGTGTCCCTATTGGGAGATTCCCCCTCTATAACAGTTCTGACTTCAACCCAAAATTTGGGATTTTCTTTTACTTTCAATGATGATGGTAGGTAAATGGGGAAAACAGATAGGATGAATCTCCTTACACAGCAATAAAAACCTGACAATTTCTAATTCCTCTCCAAGAAATGACCATTAGGGGAGTACTGAAGTAGGTTGATGTGATGTGTTCAGGAAGCTATGTACAGCAACACTACCAGTCTCTCCCACCAGCCATGAGCTGCCTGCATTGCATAGAGAAGCACAGAGACCCAGTGAAAACATTACTGGGTCTATAAAACGTATGTAATGAAAACAGATTTTATTTAAAAATGATTAGCATGCTGAGGAGGGGGAGAAAGGAACCAGGAAAGAAAAAAAAAATATGCTCTGAAATAAGAAATGAGAGCAGGAGACAGCCAGGAAATATATGAGCTAATTAGAGGACAATATAATAATAAATGATAAGTGAACTCTGTTGGAAGGGTAATAGGATGCTTTAATATTCCTATTCCCACTCTCTTCCATTCTGTTAGTGCAAATGACAGAAGGATAATAAAAGGAGCTGAAGTATAAGTACATTTATATATCTGTCACACTTATTTTTTACGTTATAAATAAAAGCTACATTTTATTGGTTTGGGCTTGGATGTGTGAGCCGCTCATCCTATTTATATTGGTAGATTGGATAATTTCCCTCTGACCTTTAAGACTAATAATCATCATTTTTTTCCAAGGCAGTTCCAAGATTTACACAGCCCTGCTGAACATGACAGCGAAGTTCGTTTCTGGAGTTATAGCTGGCAAGGCTCTGGTGATTGGGATCTCCAGTGGGAAGTCCCAGTAAATATCATATGTCTATGTGGATTTTCTGTTTTCTTACTGCAATCAGATGGGACGACTTAGGAAACAGATCTGCAGATTTGTACTAGATTACTTTGATCAAGCATATTCAAAAGAACTTGGAGACCACTGGCATACTGTCAAGTAAGTAAAGTGTGCTTAAACTGATTGTAAAGGTATATGTGTATATATATATACAGGGCTCGACAAACCCTGGGCGCCAGGTCGCATTTGCGACTAGAATTAGCGACCTGGCGCCTGGGGTGTCCTGTCCCTTTTGCACCCCCACCTCCTCCCCGAGTGCACGAACTTTGACGCCGTACGAAAATTGAGGCCCCGGCTTTTCGGCCTTCTTTTGTGAATGAGAGAGGCTTCCAATCGGGATCTGGCGCCCTCTTGTGGTGGCCGGGAGTAGTGACTTTCCACTGCCTGTTCTCAAAGCATTCTCATCTCCTTCCCAAGAGGAAATGAGAGGGAAGTTTTTGCAGGCTTCATCTCCCTGTCCACTTTCCTTTGCTTAAAGGAGAGTGGACAGGGAGTGTGTTTATTATTATTAATTTATGTTTTAAATTAAAAAAAAAAAAAAAAAAAATAATAATAATTTTTTTCTTTTTTTTTAATTATTAAAAAAAATTTTCTTTTTTTTTTTTCAATTATTAAAAAAAATAAATAAATATATATATATATATATATATATATATATATATATATATATATATATATATATATATATATATATATATATATATATATCTATATATATATATATCTTTTCCTCATTGCCAGGCCACAGCCGAAGGCCCCTTTCACACGGGCTGTCTGATCAGGTCCGCCTGTCAGTTTTTCAGGCAGACCTGATCGGACCCTTCATTCTCCTCTATAGAGCAGTAATCTGCCGCCATCTGATCCTGTCCGCCAAAAACAGACGGATGGTTGTTCTATTTTCTATCCATCCCGACCGTGGATCGGATCAGATGGCATCGGATGGAAAAAGACAGACAGTCTGTTTCCATCCAATTGCGCTATAGAGGAGAGTGGGGTTCTAGTCGTATTTATGTGTAAATTTAGTATCCGTTTTATTAAATAAAGCTTGGTTGTTAGTTTAAAAAAAAAATGGCTCCTAACTTTTTTAGCTGGCTCCTAGATTTCAGGCAAATTTGGCAAGCCCTGTATATATAATATATATATATATATATATATATATATATATAAATATATATATATAAAAATATATATATATATATATATATATATATATATATAAATTATTATTTTTTTAATAACAAACATCTTTATATTTTCAAGCTCTGTGCACAGAGCGGCCGCTAACCTCCTCTTTTTGGACCCCTCCCCTCTGTCCAGTACCCCCATGGGAAGCCGCTTGCACCCGAGCCCTGCTGCTGCATTCATTGACGCAGACAGTGGGACTTAACCCTGCCCCCCACTCCCTCGTCCCTGGCTTTGATTGACAGCACTGGGAGTCAATGGCTCCCAGTGCCCCAGAAAAAAACCCGGCAGTGAAGGGAGAAAAGAGCTGCAGACATGCATGACGCTCGATCAAATGAGGGCTCAGGTAAGTAAAAGGGGGGGGGGGTGCTGACTTTTTTTTACCTTAATGCAAAGAATGCATTAGGGTAAATAATGTTTAGGCTTAACAACCACTTTACATTCTAAAATTTCCGCTTTGATATCCAAAGCAAACTCACCCATCCAAAAGCACCTCTCTAGCATTTCTAGCCACTGCCATCTTGAATAAGGGCAGATGATTTATGCAGCATTTACTTCCTGGAATACATCTGCCCTTTGCTTAGGTAAACAGACAGAAGGGTGTGCTTAGCTGAGAAAGCCCCTCCCCTCCTCCAGATGAAAGGGAAGAAAAATGCCCACAAAGACTCCTGCAATGTATGACATCATTTTGGCCTAGGCCACAAACCAGGAAGCAGGTGAAAAAATGTAAAAAAACTCACACTTTAATCATACAGTTATGCATTAGGAAAGCCGGGTTTGGGTCTGAAAGGCTGAAGAAAGGCTGAACTAACAGATAGGAAAAGAAGGCTCTACAGCAGTGGTTCTCAACCTAGGATGTTAAGGGGTACCAGTGAGCATTCCCTGCTAAACAGCTTCTGGGCATGCCCAGAAGCTGTGCAGGGATGCCGCGCCTGCACCGGAAGTGACGAGCGGGGCTGGTGCAGTGCATTGTGGGACTCCAACGTCACGGAAGAGGACACGAAGAGGGACGCTGCGGCTTCAGCTGCCCACACCTGAGATGGCAGCGCTGAAGAAGAACTTTTCAAGGTAAGTATTTCTTCTTACAGGTAAGTGCGACCCGGGACAGTTCAGAGGCTATCCATTGTGGAATGTACTGGCCCTGACTGTCCCGGGGGTATTTTTAGCTAAAATTGACCCCCCGCTTTAAGTTTAGATTTTATTTACTGTACACATGTAACCCCCCCCCCCCTTCCCACCCACACACACACACACACACACACAAACACACACACTAAGCAATTTAATCTCGTCTACCATTTGGTGTGCTGCAATACTTACTGCTTTGGGGGTGTACAATTTATGGAAAAGGGAAGGCTAGAGGAACTCAAGTGAAAAAATGTTGTAAAACACTACCGTACAGCATCCTGGTCCCAGGAGTAACTGGGGCCTTGACACCGGCTTAGTTTCAATGTGAACCTATCATAGGTCTTACAGGTCACAGGAGCAGTGTAGGTATTTCAAATAAAACACAAAATTAAGCAGCGCTAGCAAAAAAACAACAATAATAGTTCAAGAGATAATTATAAATAAATAAATAATTCAATTGATTAAAAAAAGTCCTTGTGAAGTAATCCAAATAAAGTGCTCAAGTGCAAAGATAATTCAAAGGTGCTCCAAGGTGATAGGTGACCCCTCTTGGTTCCCCACTCACCACAATGCCAGATTGTTTGTGCTTGAAATGTATATTGCACAAAGGCCTTCTTTCAGGGATCATTCGCTGTTTTCATATATCCTTGGATAAAGGTAGGTGGGATTCGCCTCCGTATCCACCATTAAAACATAAAAAGACCGTGCATGGTGAAGTATGTTTTAACAGTTTATTAGCAATCGAGAGGTCAAAAACATACTCACAAACAGAATAGTAAAATATCGCATGTATCACAAGCTCGTGGACGCCGCAATCGGCGTGCGTTCCACAGTGTGACCAGGAAGTGTTTGACCGGAAGTGACGATGCGTCTCGTCCGTAGCCGGAAGTTGCGTGAACGCGTTTCGCCCTCCTCCTGGGCGTTTTCAAAGACATCACATCCGGTTTACGGACTTTATTTATATCCAGGGCTAAGGTCATATCTGGATTTGATATTATTAGGTTTTTCTAATGTTCAAATTATATTTAGACTTTTGGCGGACAGTGCCATACCAAATTCTGTAAATTAATTGTTATAATAATGTATTATTTAATACAAATATATTTAATGATGAATAGTACGTCCGGGCATCACTTCCTGTTTACAAAAAACTTTATTTATATTGACATAATTACAAAAAACAAACCCTTTTAGGGTGTATTATTGAGATATCGCTGATGAATAATTTTAAAATAACCTTTATTATTAATGTATTAGCTATACATTGAAAAAACTTTTAGTTTTAATTTGTATATACTGATATTCATACATGATTATTATTAGTGTATTGGCTGTAAATTGAAAACACTTTAATTTAATATTAATTTGTATATACTGATATTCATAAAAGGATTTTATTATAAAATTACGAAATATTATATGGTAAAAGAAGTTTTTATTAAAATGATATTGCTATATATCTGAGGAGCTATATTAAAAATAATAAATAGGGTTAAAAAACTATAGGGACTGGGCAGATATTCTTAAAAAATATACATTAGAGAGATTACCTGTCTAAAAATTACATTAATATATTGTTATAAAAAACTATAAATAAGGCAGACTGAGCAGATATACATTAGAGAGAGAGCCTTAATGGCTAAAAATTACATTATTATATTGTTATAAAAACTATATAAATAAGTAGAGGTTAAAATGTCAATGTTTTAAATATTGTTTTAAGGAAGGTAAGAGAGAGGTATTTAATGTAATATAATAAATATAATATGATTAAAAAGGATATTAGTATATTGGACATATAAGGGGCATATTGGATGATCTTTGTGACCAGTAGATAATAAATATTTTACCAATTTGATAAAAAACAGTTGAGGTCTAGATCAACACTGAGACCTTTGGGTTTTAAAGTTTCCAAGCGATGGATCCACTGGGTCTCGTTTTGTGAGATAGCTTTTTTGAGATTACCTCCTCTCCAGTGGGGCTCTACTCTATCTATGGCACAAAACGTTAAAAGACTTGAATCACTCTGATGTGCCAATTTAAAATGTTGGGAGAGACTATGATTTTTAAAACCCTTTTTGATGTTTAAAACGTGTTCCCTCAACCTCACTCTTAGTTCTCTGGTAGTTCTCCCTACATATTGTATCCGACAGGGGCATGAAAGGAGGTAGGTTACATGTGTTGAAGCACATGTGATACATTTTTGTATTTGGTATGTTTTTCCATTAAAATGGGATTTAAAATCACTGGTTTTCCTTTTTCTATATTTGGATGTTCTGCATATCATATGTATTTCATGTCAATGTGAATCACAGAATTCCTATTGTTTTGTGAGGGTCTGGGAGACCCAATGCAAATGTGAATGTTTTTGGAGCAATTTTTAATAGCAACGGTCATTAGGCTGCTGGGTCTTGCATGCATAAAGCAAGAAGTGGAAAATCAGATTTTTCCAAACTGTATGCAGATGGGGCCCTTGTGGGTGTTGAATCTAGAGTCGAACAGCAGTGCCGTAAAGGTATTTCACTGCTTAGTTGCCACCCACCCAATGTATATTAATTTTATTAAATTACAGTATATAGCCCCAGCAATGTTGCAGTCACTGGCCTCGAAGATGTTGCTGACCTTACTGCAGTCCACACTGCAGTCATACAGCCATACACACAATATGAATCCCATTCATTCATTTTTATGCTTTGTAACACTTATCCATTGTGCACACATTTAAGTATATGTTTTTTTTTTTTTGGGCCATAGACTTGCCTTTTAATGTATTTTTATAAGTTATTTCATAATAAGTATATTTACAGATGATTATTTTATCTCAAGATTCTCTAAAGTGGAATTCTGTTCTCATTAGGTTTGGATATTATATTGAAGGCTTGTCGGATTTGAATGCTGGCCTTGCCCCTGTTGGGGAAATTTGCACTTACTATCTATCTCTGCTGCCTATCCCGGGAAGAATCTCCAAATGGCAACACAGGCAGCAGTATAAAGTTACTTGAGGTCCTTCCCCTCAGGATACATTCGCAATGTGTACAGACAATAGTAAAATCCTGATATTTGTTCAAACCCTTCCCAGCTCTATCCCAAAAAAAAAAAAAAAACAATAAAAAAATATATTAAATTACATTTTTCTTTTTCTTGTCCTCAGGGAGGTGCTCACAGATCCTGGGCTCTGGCAGTATGCTGTGCTGCTAAATAATTACCAGAACACTGTGGAGACGGAGAATCATTTGCTTATGCTGGGATACCATATACTGTCTAGTGAGAACTTTAACAACCAAAAATCCATAAAGTGCTATATTAGTAAGAAACCTGGAAAGTTTCCTTCTCAGCGACATCAGAGTGGAAAGATCAAAGATTACTATATACTCAATGCCTCGTCACTTCTCCCAGTTCTAGCGCTAGATGTCAAGGATGGTGAGATGGTCTTGGATATGTGTGCTGCTCCTGGTGGAAAGTCTGTGACACTTCTGCAATGTGCATCACCAGGTAAATGCCATTGATTTGTAGTGTATTTTTTTGCTTTTTTTTTTCCCCAGGTAAAAGACTTGATATATTTCAGAGGAGATTATCAGAGGTTGAGGATATGCCGCAGGGGATAGCCAGAGACAAGGAAAATGCCCCAGTATACAGTCAGAGACTAGAGACATGGTGCAGGAGAGGGTCAGAGACTGGGGGCAGGCCACAAGGGAATGCCACCTACTGGGCACAGTTCTGCAAGAGACAGTTGGAGACTTGGGACATGCCACAGTAGACAGACAAAGACTGGGAACACGCTGCAAGGGATGGTCCGATACAGTGGACATGCAGCAGGAGACAATCAGAGACTGGGGGCATGCCGCAGTAGACAGTCAGAAATTTTAGGCATGCGGCAAGAGACAGGCAGATACTGGGGGGCCGTCTCCTTGTTTTTAGTGCAAGATCTGTGTTCTTGAAAACATGGCACTTTTTCTTACTAGTTTCTGTTTGCCTCTAATGAAGCAGAGTGATTGCAGTAAAATACAGATCTCCATCTTTTAGGTAATATACCGCAGTAGTTAAAAAGCTTTAGTGGGAGGAATAGTGCCCCATCATTGGTGTCAGTAGGTGGAGTAGTGCCTATTGTTGGTATAAGTGGGAGGAATAGTGCCCTATTAATGTCAGTGAGAGGAAAAGTGCTCCATTATTGGTGCAAGTGGAAGAAATAGTGCCCCCTTGTTGGTGTAAGTGGGTGGAATAGTGCCCCGTTGTTGGTGTCAGTGGGAGGATTAGTGCCCCATGTTTGGTGTTAGTGGGGGGAATAGTGCCCCATGTTTGGTGTTGGTGGGGGGAATAGTGCCCCATGTTTGGTGTTAGTGGGGGGAATAGTAGCCCATCATTGGTGTCATTGGGAGGAATAGTGCTCCATTGCTGGTGTCAGTGGCAAGAATTATGCCTCCATTGTTGGTGTCAGGAGGAATAGTGCCCCACATCCTGACTGCAGGCCACAGTTTGGGGACCACTGGTTTAGAGCGACACATATACTGCCAAAACGCAGTCTAAAAGTGGACATCTCAGTGCGAATCCACCTCTCCGCCATGCCCAGAGATCCACGCTAGGATAGAGCGGACAAACAGGTGATGAACAGAACAAATGCAGAATACATACAATCGAACAAAAAAAACATTGGAAAAAACAATAAAATATGTTAAACATAGCTACAAAATCAAAGCATAACAAGACAAACAACACCCCCCCCCCCCACCCACAAAAAAACACTAAACCAAACAAATACTTGTACCTGAATAGGCAGACATTATCCTCAAAATGTGTCGGCATTGACCTGTGCACAATTTGACTTCATATAGATGACAATATAAATGTGCAAATTCTTTCTATACTGGTTATTACTGGTTCTTACTCTTACATTTTACATTTCTGATATTAGTCTGTGTTACCATGTTACCACTTGTATTAAAAATGATCCTGTTCTTCTTGCATTGCTTCCTTTTGTGTGAAATACCTGGTGATCCTGCCAATCCTCCGGGTCAATCTTACCACTCCAGGGTATGTAACACATCCATACCAGTGAGGTCAGTGTGCTTCTTTGCATTCTACTTGGCCACACAGCTCATTTATTTAAAATTCCTGACCATTACATCATGTAGTAAATGACCAAAAGTATTGTGTGTGGACCGCCCTCCAAATTATATAGTTAAGGTGCACAAGGCCAAGTAGGGTGCTTTTACTGATATGTAGATGGAAATGTCACGTTGTATTTTTCAATGACTTTCTGATCACTGGGGAGGGGAGAGAGTGCCGACAACGGATGGATCACGGGAGCCTATGGGCGACTGCAGCACCCCCCAAATAGATATCTGAACCTGATATCGATCCAGTGATGTGCACAAGTGTTGAGGCTCTCTCGCTTCTCATTGGCTTAGAAACAGCAGCAGAAGCCTTTGTCTCCTGCTTCTGTCTGTCAGAGTAAGTGACCAGGGGCCGAGCTCCGCTCTATGTGTCTTATGGATACACAGAGCAGGGCTTGGGAGCGAGCATGAGCTAGTGCCCCCACAGCAAGCAGCTGTGGGGGGAGCCAGGAGTGCTGGTGGGGGACCTGAGAAGAGGAGAATCAGGGTTGCTCTGTGCACAAAGCGGGTAAGTATAAGCCTGTTTCTTATTTTATGAAAAAACAAAAAACAAAGTCTTACAATCATTTTAACCACTTTCAGACCGCCCACTGCAGATATACTGTGGCAGAGTGGCTGCTCTGTACCAGATCACGTACACTTCTGGGGCAGGCACACGCGCTGCCGGCAACCCACTCCCGCTGTGATCACACACAGCGGGAGCCCAGTGGCGGGTACTGTGGACTCGATGTCTGCTGGCACCCACCAGTTGTACAATACACAAGCAGAAATGCGATCTGCCTATGTAAACAAGGCAAACTGCTGTTCTGTCAGTATGGAAGGCATGGATCCTTTGTCTGTTCAGAGCAGGAACACGGATCAATGCCTTCCCATAGTAAAAGCACCTCCCCCACAGAGAGAAAGCACAGGCTAGGCACACAGTTAACCCTTTGACCTCCCCTGATGTTAACCCCTTCTCAGCCAGTGGAATTATTACAGTGACAGTGCATATTTTATAGCACTTATCACTGTTTTAGTGTCACTGGTTCCCAAAAAGAGTCAGTTTCTGATTTGTCCACTGCAATATCGCAGTCCCACTATAAATTGCTGTTTACCGCCATTACTAGTAGAAAAAAAAGAAAAAAATATCCCATAGTTTGTAGACGCTATAGCGTTTGCGCAAACCAATCAATATACACTTATTGAGATTTTTTTTTACCAAAAATATGTAGCAGAATACATATTGGCCTAAATTGAGGAAGAAATTAGATTTTTTTCATTTTTTTATTGGGTATGTTTTATAGCAGAAAGTAAAAATTATTGTTTTTTTTTTTTTCATTTTCAACATTGTCAATATTTTTTTATTGATAGTGCAAAAAATAAAAACCGAAGAAGTGATCAAATACCATCAAAAGAAAGCTCTATTTGTGGGGAAAAAAAGGACATCAATTTTAGTTGGGTGCAGTGTCTACGGGCTGTCAGTTAAAGTAACACAGTGCCGTATCGCAAAAAATACCCTGGTCATGCAGGGGGTAAATCTTCCGGAAGTCAAGTAGTTAATTAGCTGTTGAAAAAAGTTGTATTCTGGGACAACGGGGCAGATATGGTAAAGCAACATTTGTATTATGTAATTGGACAGTAGTGCCATTTAATTAGGATCTTTGTTTTATCCTGATTGCAGCTAATGACATGCAGCTTGTTGTCAGATTCGTGCAATGTTTATAAATGTATATTTCCTCAGTCATTCTTCTTTTCTTTGTATGGCTGTGATAACGGCCACACTTTATCCTCTGTCTCTCTGTAGGTTATATAGACATATCAAGATCTTAGAAATGACATTTTTGAGAGAGCGATAGTGGAGTCAGTCAGGCGCATGGGAGACAATAGTGCTTATCTGGCTGCCAGAATCAAGTCACTTGTCAGAATCATTGCTCTCTGCTCACCCAGACTTCTGATAACTGCATCCGAAGTGCATCTTTCCAGCCGTGATTGATGTTCCATAATGTCAGGCCAGAACTGCTTAGTAGGATGTTATGGGGGGGAAATGAGCTGAAGGAGACATGACCACTTCCACCATCTGCGTCAGCACACTCTCTTCTCCTCCGTGTAATGGAGAAACTTAGCAGGCATTTTACCTGGGCTTAATTGTTTTTTTTTTTTGGCTCCTTAGTGTATAATTCTTTAAACTACCCAGTCATCGCTTTTTTTTTTTATTGCAATAAAAGAGGAGAATTAAAGGATACGTCCACGCTGAGTGACAGTGCAGTTACAGGTGGAGTTTGCTGGGCTGAGTTGTATCTCCAGAGGAATTCCAACCATTCCTGATACTCCTTTCAATCTGGAGTTGTGAAAGTTCATGCCAACTTTGTAATAATCTCACAGCTCCTGCTGCATTTGTATACTGTAAAAAAATATGTGGAAAAGATGGACTTTTAACCACTTCAGCCCCGGAAGTTTTTACCCCCTTAATGACCAGGCTATTTTTAGCAATTCGGCACTGCGTTGTTTTAACTGACATTTGCGCGCTCGTGTGACACCATACCCAAATACAATTGATGTCCTTTTTTCCCCCACAAATAGAGCTTTCTTTTGGTGGTATTTGATCACCTCTGCGGTTTTTTGTTTTTTTGCGCTATAAGCAAAAGAAGAGCGTCAAAGTGTCAATTTTGAAAAACCACCAATATTTTCTACTGTCTGCCTTCTGCTAAAACATTCCCAAATAAAAAAATTAAAAAATCGAATCTTTTTATTTTTTTTATTACTAATGGCGCCAATCAGCCATTTTTATCAAGACTGCGACATTTCGGCAGACAAATCTGACACTAATGCCTCGTACACACGCACCGATTGTTGGCCGACCGATCGGCCGTCTTTTGTCCAGTGCTGTCGTGTTGGTTGAAATGTGCTTCAGACTGCACACGAATTTTGTTGGCCAACAACAACCAACTGCAGAAGTGATGTCATGTTCTGGTTTACTTTCCGTGTGTTTTTTCTTCTCTGAGCATGCCCAGTCTTGCTCATCTGACTTTTGTTTGCCGAAATCTGTACTGACTGAGGGAAAATCGGCCGTTCTGGTGACAGCCAACAAAAATTTTATAGCCTGCACACCAGATTTTGTTCGGCCGAAAAGTCGCAGTCGGTTGTCGGAAGCATCATACTAACAAGCCGACAATTGGCCGATCGGACGTTGGCCGAAAATTTACGGCCAACAATATGTGCGTGTGTACGAGGCTTTAGTGACACTTTTTGGGGACCAGTGACATTAATCAGTGCTAAATAATATGCACTGTTATTGTATAAATGACACTGTCAGGGAAGGGGTTAACACTGGGGGTGATCAAGGGGTTAAATGTGTTTCCTAGATGTGCTTACTAACTGTGGGGGGGATGGATTGAACAGAGGCAAAGAGAGATCAGTGATTCAGCTTAGCGGAATCACACAATCTTTCCCTGCCTCTCTGACAGCAGAGCTGTCTTGCATTGTTTACATTCCAGACGGCTCTCCTGTAAGTTTTGCCGAAGATTGCGGGAGGCTGGCGGCCATCTAGCCCACTACTTCCGCGGTCTGCCTCCCGCTGTGGCTAATCATAGCGGGAGCTCGGCGTGCACATGATCACGTAGATATTAGTAAAGTAGTAGTAAATCTGCGTGGGGCGGTCGGTGGTTAAACTGTTATTTAACCTAGAACCTGCATTCACTATAAACAAAAAACACAAAAAGGGCGCACCAACCTAGTGCATTATCCTCAATAATGGTTTTATTGTTGTAACAGAAAAATGGCTACTCACAAACGCAGATGAAATCAATCATATCGGACTCAGAAACTTGAGTGTCAGAAGTAGTCTATACGAAAGTCCATTGTCCTATTAGGATCAAGGCTGACAAGTTTTGAGGCCTACGCCTCTTACTCAGACCAACTGTATCGTATTCTACTCCCAGGTTTAAATAGCAGCACAATGGCTCAAACCCCATCCATGAGGTCTAGAGATCTCCACCCTCTGGGGTGTGGCAGTAATGCCCCCTCCCACTTGCGTCACTGCCCATCCACCTCCAGCAGGAAACACGTAATACATATACATAACAGAAAAAATGCAACTGAAAATACAAATACAATTACAAATTTTTAAGTCAAAATACAATAGTAGATCTAGGTGTAGACCAAAAAATCTTGAAACCCTAAATAGAGATAAAAATGATAAGATCACCAGTGACCTTTTTTAAGAGTGAATGTAGTAAAGGTCACTGGTGATCTTATCATTTTTATCTCTATTTAGGGTTTCAAGATTTTTTGGTCTACACCTAGATCTACTATTGTATTTTGACTTAAAAATTTGTAATTGTATTTGTATTTTCAGTTGCATTTTTTCTTTTATGTATTGCGTGTTTCGAATATCGGAATAGGATGTATGTAGTATATGGATACCATGAACCCACCCTGGTGGATGGGCAGTGACGCAAGTGGGAGGGGGTTCAGCATTACTGCCACACCCCAGAGGGAGGAGCTCTCTAGACCTCATGGATGGGGTTTGAGCCATTGTGCTGCTATTTAAACCTGGGAGTAGAATACAATACAGTGGCTCTGAGGAAGAGGCGTAGGCATCGAAACGCGTCAGCCGTCATCCTAATAGGACAATGGACTTTCGCATGGACTACTTCTGACACTCAAGTTTCTGAGTCCGATATGATTGATTTCATCTGCGTTTGTGAGTAGCCATTTTTATGTTACAACAATAGAACCATTATTGAGGATAATGCGCTAGGTCGGTGCGCCCTTTTTGTGTTTTTTGTTTGCAGTACTGTTGGACTGCCCCAGTCCTTTAGGGCAGCAAGATCATAGCCATCTGAGATGCCTTTTGCAAAGTCCTGTGGGAAGAGCAGTCGGGGAGCCTCGTCTTCTGAGCACAGGAGAAAGGTGTGTCTTTCACCTTATTTTGTTTCCTGCATTCACTATATCTGGTCTCCCACAGTACACAGAACATAGAAATGCAATCATTTTAGTTATTATAAATTGCTAAATATCTTTTCTCATCCGCAGTTCATAGCAGCCTTGTCACTTCTATCACTGTCTGCTTAAAGAGGTTGTAAACTCTGGAAAAAAAAAAAAAAAAAAACAATATTAATATAATAAAAAGAAAAAAAAAAAACAATATGAATATATAAAAAGACAAAGGCATAATTAACTAGTATGTATCGCATACTAGTTCATTATATAATACTGTTCTTAGAACTAAGCTGTTCCAGCGGCGCCTACACACACCGCTGACCCTTTCCCTGGAGTTTCTTCCAGGTTCGCGGGCTCCAGCGATGACGTCACTCCTGCGCCTGCGCTGCCGTTCACGGCACAAGGCTTGGAAGGAACAGCACCCTTGGCCGTTCCTACAGAGCGCATGTGCCAGCGATGTCACTGGCTGCGTGTCATGTAGTAACTACCTATAGGGAAGCCTTATTATAGGCTTCCCTATAGGTAAATGTCTGCAGAGGAAGTTTACTTCTGCTTTAAGCTTGTAGGAGGAGTTTTCATTCTCCCCTGATCCTCTGTCTGGACAGTGCTGATTGGCCCTGTGCTGATCACATGCACTCTCCCAAGAAAAAAAAAAAACTGAGCATGTGCAGCCTGACTCCATAGACTCTGTTCTATCATGAGATGGGTTGGAGTCAGTGAAAGAAGAAGAGGATCAGAGAGACCGGATCACACAGCCTTTATACACAATGCAGAGGATTAACCCCTTAGGTTCCACAGTGAGTAGAACAAGCATGCTTTACTGCATATACACAATGATTTTAACGTTGTGGTTTTAGTAACACTTTAAGGTACCCACCACACAATACAATCCTTAATATTACAAATCAATTTATCAAGTTAAAGATTATCATAAAATCAAAGTGGTATAAAGTATCCATTTACTTAAGTGGTTGTAAACCTCTGAAATGAAAAATGAACAGAGCATATCCCTTTATAGTGTGTACTTGCCTCAACCCAAGTTTCCCTATGAGACTGTGTAGAGGGGGTGTGTTTATTCCCCCTCCCCCAGGTCTCAAATGAACTCCCTGTCCTATGCTGGGCAGTGTGTGATGTCAGATCCCCCCCCCCCCCTGTCTTCTGATTTGAGAAATAGTGTGTTTTATTAGTTGGCTATTATTGGCTGCAGCAGTGTATTCTGACAGCGGAGGAGTCCCTATTACCATAATACAATAGCACAATGGGGAGGACTCCTCCATCTACTGTACCTTGCTTGTGTGGATGGGAGAATCCATTGCTGTTATTTCTGTCAGTCCACCAGCTGATCCAAAAAAACAAAAATGTATGGCCAGCCTTAAAGCAGAGTTCCACCTAAAAGAGGAACTTCCACTCATCTGCTTCCTCCCCCCCTCCGGTACCACATGTTTTTGACAGGTACCCTTCCCCGCTTCCGGGAGACAGCACCGCAGTGCCGTCCCTCGGAAGTTTGCCCCCCCCCCCCACTGTGAGCCAATTAGAATGTGCATGCGCAGTAGGGAACTAGCTGTAAAGCCGAAAGGCTTCACTGCCGGTTTTCTTGAGAGCGAATGGCAGCGGCGGCAGCACCTGGCAGCCGATCTGAAAATTGGTTGGGGTGCTGACTTGGCGGGCATCCTGGACAGGTAAGTGTCTATATATTAAATGTCAGCAGCTACAGTATTTGTAGCTGCTGACTTTTAATTATTTTTTGTTCACCAGCTGGAACACCTGCTTTAAGCCCTGTACACATGGGCCGAATATTGGGCGAAATCAGCCGATACAGTAGAAACTGGCCAACATTTGGCCTGTGTTTACAGGTTTTTGTCAATCGAGCATGCTAGAAAACCAGCAATCGATCATCATCCGATCAGCACTTGCAGCCATTGGCTGTGAGCACTGACTGGTGTGTCCTGGCAGGGGGGGGCGGTCCCCCTGTCAGAACACAATAGCACGGCAGGGAGATCGCTGTACTAACATCACATAGTTAGTACAGGGAGCTCAGTTTTTTTTTTTTATTCAGCTCGCTGGGTTGAAAGGAAAACAACTTACTGTGTGAACCAGGCATTAGGCTGGATTGTCCCCAATTCACATATCCATGAATACAACATTGTCCTTATGTCAAAAGCCAACTGCCTCTTCTGGAGTCGGGCATCCTACCCCTGGCTGCTTTGTGTTCCTGCTCCTAAAGAGGCTGAGGGAGCAGGAACATGTTATTGTTTTCTTGGGATGAATGGCAGCGGCGGGAGACTGGCTCAAAAAATAACATAATATATTTATATATATATATATATATATATATATATATATATATATATATATATATATATTTTTTTTTTGATAGCCTCGTGCTGTGCAGTGCCCATTTTATCTGAAAATAATGCTTTGTGGAGCGCCCCTTTAGACGAATTATTCTTAGCAGAGGATCTTTTTAGTATAAGAAGGAAAGAACAGTAAAACTGCAAAACAAGATTGCTGCCAGCGATGTCAGTTTATAGTGTTTGATGAACCTTTGAAATGGCTTTTCTCAGGACTTCTTCATTGTAACGAGCCGGATGTGCACAGATCACTGTGGCTGAGGAAGACACTGGAATCCTTTGTGCCGCTGTCCCACATGAATGTCCTCTCAACTACTCTATTAGACGGAAGGTTAATTGGGAAATTATACGCCAGCTCTTATGACAAGGTGGGTATTGTTTTATGTCATTAAAGGAACAGTGAACCTAAATAACAAGTTACAGTGCCTTGAAAAAAGTAATCGCATCCCTTGAAATTTTCCACATTTTGTCATGTTACAGCCAAAAACGTAAATGTATTTTATTAGGATTTTATGTGATAGACCAACCCAAAGTGGCACATAATTGGCAAGAGGAAGGAACATGATAAATGGTTTTCAATTTTTTTTACAAATATCTAAAAAGTGTGGCGTGCATTTGTATTCAGCCCCCTTTACTCTGATACTCCTAACTAAAATCTAGTGGAACCAATTGCCTTCTGAAGTCACCTAATTAGTAAATAGAATCCACCTGTGTGTAATTTAATCTCAGTATAAATACAGCTGTTCTGTGAAGCCTCAGAGGTTTGTTAGAGAACCTTAGTGAACAAACAGCATCATGAAGGCCAAGGAACACACCAGATAGGCCAGGGATAAACTTGTGGAGAAGTTTAAAGCAGGGTTAGGATATAAAAAAAAAATATCCAAGGCTTTGAACATCTCACAGAGCACTATTCAATACATCCTCTGAAAATGGAAAGAGTATTGCACAACTGCAAACCTACCAAGACATGACCATCCACCTAAACTGACAGGCTGGGCAAGAAGAGCATTCATCAGAGAAGCAGCCAATAGGCCCATGGTAACTCTGGAGGAGCTGCAGAGATCCACAGCTCAGATGGGAAAATCTGTCCACAGGACAACTATTAGTCGTGCACTCCAAAAATCTGGCCTTTATGGAAGACTGGCAAGAAGAAAGCCATTGTTAAATAAGTCTTGTTTGCAGTTTGCTAGAAGCCATGTGGGGAACAGAGCAAACATGCAAAAGAAGGTGTTTAGGTCAGATCCAAAATTGAGCTTTGGCCTAAAAGCAACACGCTATGTGTGATGGAAAACTAACACTGCACATCTCCCTGAACACACCATCCCCACTGTGAAACATGGTGGTGGCAGCATTATGTTGTAGGGATGCTTTTCTTCAGCACGGACATTGAAGCTGGTCAGAGTTGATGGGAAGATGGATGGAGCCAAATACAGGGCAATCTTAGAAGAAAACCTGAGACAGGTGCGGAGGTTCACCTTCCAGCACAACAACATCCCTAAACATACAGCCAGAGCTACAATGGGATGGGTTAGATCAAAGCATATTCATGTGTTAGAATGGCTTAGTCAAAGTCTAGACATAAATCCAATTGAGAATCTTTGGCAAGACTTGAAAATTGCTGTTCACAGACGCTCTCAATTCAATCTGACAGAGCCTGAGCTATTTTGCAAAGAAGAATGGGCAAAAATGTCCCTCTCTAGATGTGCAAAGCTGGTAGAGACATCCCCAAAAAGACTTGCAGCTGTAATTGCAGTGAAAGGTGGCTCTACAAAGTATTGACCCAGGGGGGCTGAATACAAATGCCCGCCACACTTTTCAGATATTTATACAATGTTGAAAACCATTTATTATTTTCCTTCCACTTCACAATTATGTGCCACTTTCTGTTGGTCTATCACATAAAATCCCAATAAAATACACGTTTTTGTTTGTAACATGACAAAATGTGGAACATTTCAAGGGGTATGAATACTTTTTCAAGGCCCTGTATATTGCACTAGAAGAGCCACTAAAAGACTTCATTTATAATGTCATCTTTGACCTGTCTCTTACGCATTACACATATACGATGAGTAGTCCTTAATGCCCAGCTGCCGCACATATGCCTTTAAATGGACTACAAACACTGTTTTAACGTAGCCTTAACGTAGCCTTTAAAGCAGGGGTCGGGAACCTTTTTGGCTGAGAGAGCCATGAACACCACATATTTTCAAATGTAATTCCGTGAGAGCCATACACTATATTTCAGGGGTCGGGAACCTTTATTTAATATTCATATTCATGGGCCGCAGCTATACAGTGAGTAGATGGAGCCGTATGAAAGTGCCTGGAGTCCGGTCCGGAAGAGAGCAGAGAAGGCAGGCATGCAATGAGGCCGGAGTGGTGAAGCGCCTGCAGGCCTGCGAGTGATGGAGGTGAGTATAGGCCCTGGTAAAATGGCGGCCGGCTGCTGAAGGCCTCAGAAGTGGATGTGAGAGGCAGCTCCCGCGGGTCCCTGGGTATCCGAGGGGAAGGAGATTGTGTCTGTCGGGGCACAGGGACCGGATGGCAGGTCTCCTTAACGGGCGGTGATTACCAAGGCCCTCAGATGCACAGCACACGAGCCGGCGGCGGTACCGCGAGTAGGACGCGGGGTCCGTAACGCGGCAATCCGGTCACCCAGAGATGAACTGAGGGTAGCGGTGGGTAGCCTACAAAGTGTACCGTCGATGGGTGCAGAAATCTCCTTGGCACCGGGCACAGCTACGCGGATGGCACTGGATTGAGTGGTAGACGCTGCGGAGCTCTGGGACTAAACGTCCAGCGTGGCTCACGTCCGGACACGCCCCCTTTTATTAAATATTTGTCTGCGAGCCAGATGCAGCCATCAAAAGAGCCACGTCTGGCTCACGAGCCATAGGTTCCCTACCCCTGCTTTAAAGAGGTTGTAAACCCCTTTTGTTTACATTTACCTATAGGTAAGCCTACATTAAGACTTACCTGTAGGTGCTATAAATATTTCCTAAACTTGCACCGTTTAGGAGATATTTACAGTGCAGTCATCGGCGCATGCGCTCTGAAGGAACGGCCACCCGTGCCGTTCCTTCAGATCCCAGTGCCGTGAACGGTGGCTCCCGCGCGCATGCGGGGGAGTGATGTAATCGTGCCCCCGGCCAATCGGATGGCCGGAGAACGAGATCCAGGAAGCAGGACAGCCGGACATGTCAGCCGTCCTGTCGGCACTGAGGGGGCTTTGTTTTTAGGTAAGTACTTCATAATGAGCTAGTATGCGATGCATACAAGCTCATTATGCCTTTCTCTTTGCAGGTTTTTTTTTTTCACATTTTTTAAACGGGATTACTTCCTCTTTAATGCATATAAATACATCTATATGCCTAATGAGCATTTTGGACATGTTGCACAGGCGTTCAAGTCTCGCCAGACGGTGCTCCACAAATACCTTGTGGATTTTTTTTTCTTTTTTACAAGGCTAAAATGGGAAATGATCACTTTCGGGGGTTGTTCACACTGAGGGTTGAGGGGTGGTAAAACCTCTGTTGAGACCCTTTTACACCCCCCCCCCCCCCCAAACACCCCCTTCCCCCCCCTTTACCTGCAGAGGCAGCAGCTGGGGCTCTATGCAGGCCACGAGCACAATAGTTTGCTTCCCATTCCTGGCAGGAATTATATCCCTTGTCGCTTTCAACAGGTGTAGCGCTCGGCAAGCACGACCCATTGAGGTGAATACTACTTTAACCGCTTTCACTGCTTAGGATGTACCTGTACATCTTTGGGAGCAAGTGGTTATATAGCAGTATCATAGCTGCAGCTGTGACCTTAGTATTGAGTTTTAGGCCTGACGATGGGCTTTCTGGTAAAAGTGACCGTAGCAGCTTTCATCATTTTACACCCCTCCCCCAACTGCCTTTCCTGAGCTCTCCCCTTCCACCGCGGAACCCGAGACCGCTACACAGGCAGTCAGAGGACAGGAGGAAACATCCGCTTATCCCCTTCCTCTCTGTGCTAAATGAAGCTGGAAGTGATGTGGATTTCGTCACTTCCGGGTTTTGATTCTTTGTTTACTGTCCGTTATCGGCCATTGAAGTAGCCAATCTTGGCTGCTTTTAAAGGCAGAGGAGGGATCAGGTGTTTTATAGATCCCAGATCTCTTCATTAAGAGGACCTGTCACTGCCCCAGCTAGCACAAGGGATGTTGGTATTTCCTTGAAAAAGCAATAAAGTTGAATCAGAAACTTCTTTTTTTTTTAACTTTTTTAATAAGTGTAAAAAAACAGTAAATTTTAATAAAATAAAACAAATTTAAATCACCCCAGGTTTCCCTATGCTCATGTGCAAATGCAAACACACACATTAGGTCCTGCATATGTAAACTGGGGTTGCGCTACATGTGAGGTATTGCCACAAATGTCAGAGTGAGAGCAGTAATTCTTGCACCAGAACTTGGGTTTAATTCTAAACCAGTAACCTGTAAAGCCTTTTAAAGTTAGGTACTGTAGTTTTTCGCCATTGGATATTATATTGTGTTTATGTGCACTTACATTAATTTAAAGCCTAGTACACCCGGGCCGAATGTCTGGCGACATCGACCAGTTCAATAAAAACCAGGTTAAATTCAGCCCATGTGTATGGCAGCCAGTCCGACATGTTGGATGTGAGTCCTGGAAAACCAGCAGCCCGCCGGCTCCAGATCAGCGCTCTCAGCCAATGGCGGAGAGTGCTGACCAGAGTGTTCTGGTGGAGAGCCGGGGCGCCCCGGGGTGCCCCCCCTCCCTGTCAAAACACAACATGTCAGCAGGGGAGATCGCTATACTAACATCAGATACTTACTCCAGCGACTCCAACCAAAGCTGTTCAACCAACAAAACCCTCATGGTGTGTACTAGGCTTAAGTATATATATTTTTTTGTTAACAAATTTGCGTTTTGATAAATGGCTGTGCAAATATTGTGTGACATAAAAAAAAATGTAAACTGCCATTTTTTTCTAGAGCCTTTGCTTTCAGAAAATATATAATGTTTGGGGGTTCTAAGTAATTTTCTAGCAAAAAGATGCTGATTTTTACCATGAGTGTTAAATATTTCTAAATTTTCTTGGACAGATAGTGGTTAAGTCTTATAATAACAGACAGCAGAATCAGAAAAAAATATACATGCAGAAAAACTCAAAGAATTAAAATGACACAGGTCTGGGGCGACTATTGTATCTCTATATAATTTTTGGGCTGTATAGGCAATTCACTTTTTTTTTCCTGTTACGTCTCATGCTGCAGGTGTTGGTCGATGCCCCTTGTTCTAATGACAGGAGTTGGCTATTCTCTTCTGATACTGAAAGAGCCAAATCTCGAATATCGGAGAGGAAGATTCTTCCTGTAATACAGACAGAGTTACTCAGGTATACAGCAAGACATAAACTTCATTACAGGTTCAAACGTATTCATTCCTCGTCTCTTTGTTTGTGAGAGTCAGTTAAATGGAAAATTATAGCAAAAATAGATATCACAGTTTTTTACATTTTTAGTTTTATTTTTCCATGCTATAACGTATATTTATATAACTTTATATACAGTATATAACTTTTTCTAGATTATAAAATAGATTTTTGCTTAAATTTACTAGTGGAGCAGCATTACTTCCAGTTAGTCCAAGCAATTGCAGTCAGTATCCTTACCTTCTCCTTAATATCAAGCTCAAAGTTGTTTCAGTGAGTGAAAGCTGGTGCTCAGGCTGACCCACCAGACCTCTGCAGGTTGTGTGGAGTTGGTTGGAGCACCGGTGATTAGTACAAAGTCAGTGTGGCATCTCTGCATTACCAGGACCACTCTAACGGCATGGATCTGAAAGTGCTCTGTGTTTTGGACCCAGGTAAACAAATCGAGTTATATGTACATTGAGGAGGGACTAAACTAATATCAGTGTAGTTTGAAAGCCCCCATGAAGAGAGAAATGGGGTGGGGGGGGGGGGTGCAGTGTCATATGGGGAAACAGTGATGGGGTGAGGTAAGAGTCACCCTGCTGGGAGTGATCAGGGAAGGTTAGCACTAGTTGGGTCCTTAAAAGCACTCTAATGAGGGCCCATATACTGTCATATGGTAGAAATGTAAATCTAATAAATAAAATGTGATAAAAATACACAAATCAGATACAGAAAGTATAGACTAACCAAGGAAAACCTAGGAATCTACACTGATTAGGTATTTACTGTAATAAATAAAGATGCGTTTGCACAACAAAATATATCTGTAAGCCAGCCCACAAAAGTAAAAAAAATTAAATAAACTCAATTTATATAATGCTTCACTATCCTAACATGCTTGTTCCATAAATAAAATGTAGCAATCAATAAAGCACATAAAAGCATAAACCATGAGTCTTTGTGATGAATCCTTGTCCATATGTGTTCAAAAATAAGTGAAAAAACGTCAACATCAAATGCCCAAAGAGCAAAGTCCAAATTCCAGTGGATTTGACTAATTCCAATCCCAAACTGTGAAATGAATGGAGAGCACTACCAAAAAGTGGAGACACTGAAAAAGCAACCGTGCTGAATGCTTTTTTCTCGTCAGTCTTTACACAGGAAACGGAGGGGTACACTGACCATGACTGTTTGGTTAGTAGTAATACACAGGACTTGCCACTATGGCTAACAGAGGGTGAAATCAGGGAAAGGCTGGATAAACGGAACACAAACAAATCACCAGGCCCGGATGGCGTACATCCGAGAGTACTCAAGGAACTCAGTAAAGTTATATCGAGACCACTGTTCCTGATCTTTGCTGACAGTATTAGGACAGGAGATGTACCAGAGGATTGGAAGAAAGCTAACGTGATTCCAATATTCAAAAAGGGCCAGAGGCATATCCCGGGAAATTATAGGCCTGTCAGTTTGACATCAATAGTATGTAAACTTCTGGAGGGGATGATAAGGGATTATATCGTAGAGTTTGCTAAAGACAACAACATCATCAGCAGTAATCAGCACGGGTTTACAAATGGGCATTCTTGTCAAACCAATCTCTTAACATTCTACGAGGAGGTGAGCTGTGAGCTAGATAGGGGGAGACCAGTGGATGTGGTGTACTTGGATTTCGCTAAGGCGTTTGATACAGTTCCCCACAAGCGCTTAATTTATAAAATAAGGTCTGCAGGTAACGACAGCAGGGTTTGCTCTTGGATACGGAATTGGCTTAAAGGGCGTGTCCAAAGGGTGGTAATAAACAGCGCATACTCAGACTGGTCTGAGGTAGTAAGCGGGGTCCCCCAAGACTCAGTCCTGGGTCCAACCTTGTTCAATTTATTCATAAACAACATTGAGGACAGGATCAGTAGTGCGTTATCAGTTTTTACAGATGACACAAAATTGGCCAGGGCAATAACTGCACAGCATGAAGCAGATATCCTACAGAATGACCTGGACAAAATAACAGAGTGGGCAACGACATGGCAAATGAGGTTTAATGTGGAGAAGTGTAAGGTTTTGCACTTGGGGACTAAAAACATAAAAACACAATACACGTTAGAAGGGGAATCAAAAATGGAGAAGGATCTGGGAGTCTTGGTTGATGATAGATTAGGCAACAGCATGCAATGTCAAGCGGCAGCTGCCAAGGCCAGCAGAATATTAGCATGCATAAAGAAAGGGATGTATTCCAGAGATAAGACTATAATCCTTCCACTTTATAAAACTCTGGTCTGACCGCATCTGGAGTATTCTGTCCAGTTCTGGTCGCCAGTCCTCAGGAGGGATGTGTTGGAGCTGGAGAGAGTCCAGAGAAGGGCAACTAAACTAATTAGGGGATTGGAGGACCTTGACTATGAAGAGCGTCTGCAATCGCTCGATTTATTCTCCCTGGAGAAGAGACGTCTGAGGGGGGACATGATAGCAATTTATAAATATCTTAATGGGGATCCCAGCTTAGAAAAAAAGCTGTTCATTCGAAGGGATTGCATGAGGACTCGAGGGCATACAATGCGATTAGAGGAGAAGCGTTTTAACCTCAGGCAACGTGGGGGATTCTTTACTGTTGGGGCTACATGATTGTGGAATTCTCTACCACAAGAGGTTGTTTCTGCGGGTAGTATGGTGGCTTTCAAAAGACTCTTAGACTTACATCTCAAGGATCAGAACATTCAGGGGTATGTGAGAGGATTACAGCCACACACACCTACACAGGTTGAACTGGATGGACTATTGTCTTTATTCAACCTCACCTACTATGTAACTATGTAACTATGTAAAAACCTTATAGGGTATGTACTCACCTTATGGATAGGCCCTTGTAATAAGGGCTAGTAAAGCTTTAACTACACCAATGGATCTCTAATGGCCGCTGTAGGCAGAAATTCCATAAACCTACAAACACTCCTCAATGAGTTATTAGTGTGGTCAATCTCAAAGTTTGATCTCCAACCAACAGCCCAGCTCAAAAAGAGAACTTCATAGTTTTCACCGTTTTAAACACTTTTTCTTACAAAAAAACCCCCAAAACTGTATGCACTTACATAATAATAGCAGAAGGTAGATAAATCAATGAATGAAAGTACTGAGTCCCCAAATACACTCACATCTCAGCATTAGTGTGTAGCCAAGCTGTGCTGTTAAGAAACCTGCAGGAGCTGACAGCACACTGTGTAACACACTCTTTATCCCAGATCAATTTCAAATTGCTTTTTGAGCAGGGCTGCTGGTTGGAGGCCAGGTTTTGAGGTTGAACACACTGATAACTCGTTGAAGAGTGTTTGTGTGTCTATGGGAATACTGCCTACAGTGGACATTAGAGATCTGTTGGTGTAGTTAAGGCTTCACTAGCCCCTGTTACAAGGGCCTATCTACTGTATAAGGTAAACATACCCTGGAAGGTTTTTGGTGGCGGTCTCTACGCATTTCAAGGTTTGGGGTTGAAATTCATCACTTGCACTGGGGCGTGCATTTGCTTTTTGGACATTGAATGTTGACATTTCTTTTACTGGTTTTTGAGCACATATTTTGAATTCAATCACCACAAGGAGTCGTGTTTGCTAGGCAGTGCTGGAAAGTTAGGCACAGATGGGGCTTTTTTTTTTCATTCAGGTAGCAGGCTGAAAAAAAAACCTGACTCCTCCATTACACAAGCAAGGTGGATGAAAGAATCTTCACTGCCAGGACATTTTTGTCTGACGGGGACTGTCCGCTGTCAGAATACACGGATCTACTGCTGCAGCCGCTATGGCCAGCTTCAGTGTCTTACCGGCATCTGTTATGTTCAGAAGAAAGTATGAAATCTGTCACCTGGTTTTAGCAGCTAATTCTTTTTCTGGCGTGTTTCTCTAGCTTGTGTTATCTTCCCTTCACCTTCCCCAGAATAATAGTGCTAGAGATACCTTGCTCTCACACATACTTACTAGGTGTACTATGGTAACATGAATACACAACAGAGCATATATGTTCAAATATTTTGGTGTTAAAGGAGTTTTATGATCACAATTTACACTTTCATTTTATAAAATCGGCATTGTAATAACAAAACAAACAATAGTTACATTTGACAGTCCAATATGAGTTTAAAAGAGAAGTTAGGGATTATTTTTTAAAAATCATACTCCCCTAGGTAGATGCAGTATTGATCTGATGCTGCATCTGTCCCCCACCCGCTCTAAGGCTAAGAACTGAGCGAACAAACACCGCTGATCGCTCCGTTCCCCCTGCCGCTCTGAGCAGAGAGCAGTGACTGTCACTGGGGTGCTGGACTATGGAGGGGGCAGGAGCGGCTGGCTCAATCTCCCAGCGGCGCAGCTGAGAGGCTGAGCCAGGTGGCGGTCCAGGCTTCTGGGTGGATTTTGACCATATGGCTTTAGCCTGCTTTCTGCTAAAGCAGGTCACAGAAGAATGAACTGCACTTCTATGATCCACAGGGCAAGTACAGCCAAACAAGCTTTTGCTGATTGAAAAATCAAAATCTTCTTTTATGATATGAGAGCTGCCTGTAAGCTTGTCATCTATTTCCACAACCTCCTGGATTCCCTGCATGCTTTGTAGCTTCTCTTCTGTTATTTATTTACTTTCAATTTCTAAGGACTACATATTCCATAATACCTCTGTGCTGCCACGCAGCTTTAACTGTCTAGCAGTTGTTATTACATGTTATGTTATGCTATGATATTGGTATCTTCCTAGCACCCCTGCTGTTTCTGGCTAGATGGTTTCTCCCATCTCCATTTTCCTGCTGTAACTGCCATTTTGTTTAGTTGTTATGAGGAGACTGCAGAGTGTGGAAGCTGTGTAACTTCATTGTAAACCACTATGGAAAAGCCTCTATGTTTATGTCTTTGCTAACTTGAAGCATAAAGAAGCATTGGAGAACACCTCTGGAGTCTTTATTCATTGAGTAAACTATCTGTTAAAGCCATCATTCAACCTGCTGCACACACTTACAGACTGGAGGTCTACAAGAGGGTCACAGGTACAATCGATGCTGAGACAGAACAGTAAATTTACAGGAGTACACAGCTTCAAAAAGTAAATTTACAGGAGTACACAGCTTCAAAAAGTAAATTTCCAGGAATACACAGCTTCAGAGAGTACAGTTCCAAAAAGTACTTGAAGTAAATGTCCATGGTAATATACAGCTTCAGAACTGTAAGTACCAAACTTGTCTGTGAGTCACCAGAAGCATCACTCTGCATATGAAACCAGCCACCTATTACTGCTTCATTACTGTTACAGCCTTCTGAGGTGATCCAGTTTGAACTAGTTCCAGCAATAGCCACTATTGTAACAAAAAATACCTCAGCCAGCCTGCTTAATAACAGAAGTCACTACTTACAGAGCTGAGCTCTGGCAGATTTCTAACAAGACACCAGAAATACAGTACTTATTATGTCTGACAGAGATCTCACAGAGTTACCTGCATTTAGTCAAGATAAAGCAGACTCCTTACTTCATTCTGCTCGTCCTGTCAGAGCCCCTCATCCATCCTTGAATGCAAGGGAGGTTTATGAAGCAAGTAAGGAAGAAACATCTAGTAACCTGACTGCATTATGGGAAAAGACTTTAAGTTGTATAACAGCCACTAATGAAACTAGCAACAACTCTGAGCAATTGAACACTGCTCTCTCAAGGGTTAAGAAGGCATTTGAGAATTATAAAAGACTTTCTGAGAAGTACTATTCCCTATTGTCACATTCCAACATAGAGGAAGCTGCATTGGAATTAAAGGACTTTACTTCTAATGACCAGCAGAGGCATAGTACATATCTTGAAGCAAAGGCACAGATAGAAGGGAGATTGGCACAGCTATATGAGACTATATCCTGTAACTCTGCTTCTTCAAGACACTCAGGAAAATCTTCTAGGTCTGCCCGCTCATATCATAAATCTTCTTCTAAGTCATTGCGGTCCTGCTCTATAAGGTCAATACTGAGCGACCAAATTCTCAAAGCTCGCCAAAAGGTTGCAGTAGCCCAGGTTCAAGCCGCCTGCTCTGAAAAAGAAGCAGCCATCAAGGCAGAAGCTAAATGCAAGGAAGCAGAAGCTAAATGCAAGGAAGCAGAAGCTAAACGCATTCAGGCAAGAATACAAGCAGAAACAGAGGCTCAGCTAGAAATTCTTCAGAAGAATAGAGAAAAGGAAGTAGCTTTAGCAGAGTTATCTGTCTTGGAACAAGCCCTATTGGAAGAAGAAGGAGCAGCTTGTACCAGCTTAGCTGCTTGTCAAGACCCTGTTGAAAGGACCCTACAGTATGTCCTAACTCAGAACCACGACAATACAGTCCCACCTACAGTTGGAGATTCTTCTCATAATCATCCAGCAAGTGGATCAGAAGGCAATGTGTCGCCAAAGCAAGCTGGTCAACTAGACGCACCTACTAACAGAGACCCTCCACAACTACCGCACGTCACAAAATCAAGTGAATCAACCTACGCAGCTCATGTGCCACCACAACCCTATGTGCATAGAGATTACAAGGGCACAGCAGAAGACTACAGAATGAACTCTATACCCCCTTTGATACAGCTCTCTTTGACTTCAAATGCTCAGAGACCTTCAGTCAACAGACCCTTACCTAAATTAAACCCATCTGCAACACCTTTCTCTCTACCTACCAGCCAACATCAGATACCAACCATAGTCCAAGACGGCACACCATCAGTAGACCCTGTGGCTATAAAAACTGAAAGCACTGACATTGCAGAGTTCAGCAAGTATATGATTCGACGAGAGTTGATTACAACTGGACTGTCTGGATTTGATGACCGCCCAAAGAACTACAGGAGTTGGAGATCTACATTTAAGGCGGTAACCAAGAACTTGGACATTGAACCTCAAGCAGAACTTGACTTACTAATAAAGTGGTTGGGGCGTCAATCTTCAGAACAAGTAAAGAGACTTAAATCTGTCTACATTTATAACTTTAAAGCAGGCCTTGATGCTGCCTGGGAACGTCTAGAACAAGACTATGGGAGCCCCGAAGTCATTGAATCTGCCTTATTCCAGAGACTAAACGACTTTCCTAAAATCTCTGTTAAGGACAATCATAAGCTTAGAGAGTTAGGTGACCTCCTTCATGAACTTGAAATTGCTAAGTTAGATCCTAGTTTACCAGGTCTTAGCTATTTAGACACTGCTCAGGGCGTAAATCCTATTGTAGCAAAGTTGCCTAGTCATCTTCAGGGAAAGTGGACTAGTGTAGGATCAAAGTATAAGTATGAGCATTGTGTTTCCTTCCCTCCCTTTTCTTATTTTTCAGAGTTCGTGCGGAAGGTTGCAAGATCCAAGAATGACCCAAGCTTCTTCTATCCAGATACAACCACCATTCCTTTAAGTACTTCAAGGGGTATTGCCACCAACGGTAAATTCAAGGATTTAAGGCATCCTATTGCAGTGGGGAAGACCGCGATAGCATCCAACGTCTTAGCTACAGACATCAAAGCTAGCAATCTTAATCAACAGTGTCCTATTCATAATGCGCCACACTCTCTCTCCAAATGTCGTGCATTTAAGGACAAGCCTATTGAAGAACGCAAGTCATTTCTCAAAGAGCATAATATCTGTTTTAAGTGTTGCGCATCCTCCGATCATTTAGCTAGAGACTGTAAGATCGCCATCAGATGTTCTCTCTGCAACAGTGACAAACATGTGGACGCTCTTCATTCAGATCTGTTCAAAAGGAAACCTTCACTCGGCAGCAACCCCAAGACTACATCAGATGATGGCGGGGAGAGAACTGAGCAATATGTCGACCCCGTAACCACAAGGTGTACAGAGGTATGTGGAGAAGGGCTTCATAGCAAGTCTTGTAGCAAGATATGTCTTGTAAGAGTTTTTCCTGAAGGATGTCCACAAAAATCCATAAAAATGTATGCCATACTCGATGATCAGAGCAATCGCTCATTGGCCAGTACAGAATTCTTTGACCTATTCAACATTCAAGGAGAGATCTGGTCCTATACCTTGCAGACATGTGCAGGAAAGGTCAATACTTCTGGAAGAAGAGCCCATGGCTTCGTAGTTGCATCAGAATATGAGGACACAGAGTTTCCTCTTCCAACTCTAATCGAATGTGATCAGCTACCGAACAACAGAGAAGAAATCCCCACACCAGAGGTTGCACGTCATCACCCTCATTTGAGTCACATTGCTAACTACATTCCACCACTTAACAAGGATGTTAAGATTTTGATTCTACTAGGGAGAGACATTCCTAGAGTTCATAAAATAAGAGAGTTATGTAACGGTCCAGATGATGCTCCTCAGGCCCAGAAACTCGATCTTGGATGGGTGATAATAGGAGAAGTCTGCTTAGACCAATCTCACAAGCTCTTGGATGTAGCTTCCTACAAAACTAATGTTACCTGTCAATTGATGAAATGTCCATCGCACTATTATGTGAAGGAAAGACTTGATTTTAAGAACGAAGTTCCATATCAAGCACTCCAAAGCATTAACTGCAAGCTCACTTCTCAAAAGGACTTTGGTGATTCAGTGTACCAGACTACTTGTGATGACAACAAGATTGCCTCTTCAGTCGAAGACAAGGAGTTCATCAAGATTATGGATGAAGAGTTCTTCAAGGACAATTCCAACAGACTCAAGTTTTTAATGGACCAGTCTTCTACAAACTCAGAAGAAGATATCGATTTCCACCTGGAGGATCCAGATACTGATCCGGAAATCCGGCCTGAATTTGTAGCATTGAGTTCCAACATCTGCTCAAGAATAAATTTGGAGGATGAAGATGACTCCACAGATATTGGGGTTGGAGCTGATGAATGGATGCAGGCCAAGACTCTGGTTAAGCCTCCGGACCAGCTGGAACTCAGTGACGCTGAACTTAAGGAGGAATTCACTCGTATCCTGACTGCAAACAACCCTCATGCCCCCCAGAACATTGTGAGGTACAGTTTTAAGAAACTGGCCTACAAACCCATTAGCATCGTGGACCAGCTGGCCGTACACTTCTCCCTGGATGGAAACATGTTAAACGAAGACTCTGATAAAGCGCGGCGACAGATGGCGAAGTTGGGAGTCATTGAAGAGACTCAGACCAACGACTCCACAGAGCCGGGAGACAAAGATACAGATGGGAAGTCTGACGCTCAGGCTAGTGAAGAATGGACAGAAGGTGAGGAAATACCATCCAGGAACAAGAAGGAGAGAAAACTGACCAACCAGTTCACTTATAGGGAGAAAGCGTCCCAGAGAATTAACAAACCCCTGCGGGAGCGAGCTTCTCAGACAGAGCCACCTCCAAGGGCCACCTTCTCCGCCACTGCAAACCAGTGGAAATTCAACCCACCACACGCTTCACACATGGGCGGAGCATGGGAACGTATGATTGGGATGGCAAGGCGCATATTGGATTCTATGTTGCTTGATGTGAGTTCTTCACGTCTTACCCATGAAGTACTTACTACATTCCTTGCTGAGGTCGCAGCAATAATCAACTCAAGACCGCTAACAGCTGTATCCACAGACCCAGAATGTCCAACTGTTTTAACTCCAGCTGCATTATTGAGCCGGAAAATTGGACAGATCCCAGCGCCAAAGAGCATCTTTGATGAAAAAGACATATATAAACGTCAATGGAGATATGCTCAATACCTTGCAGATTGTTTCTGGAACAGATGTAGGAGGGAATACCTCACACTTCTTCAAGGACGTAAAAAGTGGCAAACCCAGAAGCCTAACTTAAAGGAAGGAGACCTGGTTCTTCTAAAAGAAAAGCAAACCAATCGGATCCAGTGGCCAGTTGGAGTTATTACAAAGGCCATTGCTAGTGATGATGGAAAGGTCCGAAGTGTGGAAGTCAGGATTGTAAAGGACAGGAGCCCAAAAACCTTCCTGAGACCAGTCACTGAGACAGTCCTAATTATGCCTGCTTCCAAAAATTCTGATTCAGTGTTATGTGAAGGAGTCACTTAGATCTCTAGCATAGTTAGCTTAGAGGAGAGGGCTACATAGCATTCTACTGTATGCAATGTTAATTGTATGTTTATGGAAAATAATTGTGTAGTGGTATCTCACGATACCAGGCGGGGAGTGTGCTGCCACGCAGCTTTAACTGTCTAGCAGTTGTTATTACATGTTATGTTATGCTATGATATTGGTATCTTCCTAGCACCCCTGCTGTTTCTGGCTAGATGGTTTCTCCCATCTCCATTTTCCTGCTGTAACTGCCATTTTGTTTAGTTGTTATGAGGAGACTGCAGAGTGTGGAAGCTGTGTAACTTCATTGTAAACCACTATGGAAAAGCCTCTATGTTTATGTCTTTGCTAACTTGAAGCATAAAGAAGCATTGGAGAACACCTCTGGAGTCTTTATTCATTGAGTAAACTATCTGTTAAAGCCATCATTCAACCTGCTGCACACACTTACAGACTGGAGGTCTACAAGAGGGTCACAGGTACAATCGATGCTGAGACAGAACAACCTCTATGCCTGGAAGTAGTGATTCCTGTACTGACTCCACCTCTCAGCACCTCTGTAGTTTAGAAGGCAGGCTCTGTGAATTGTGTGACACAGCAGTGCCTACTCACAGGACATGGTGAATATGTGTCACAGAATTCAAGTGAATGTGTGGGGGTCTTCACAGAGTAAGTTCACAAACCTCAGGACCAATTAGATAAATAGGAAAATGTTAAAAATAATTGCAATACATTGTGGAAATTAAAATATTTTACATTTTTATATATATGCTCGAAACCTAGCCATTTTTTTAAAGCATTGTGAAAACCATTGGCGATATACACTCACCGGACACTTTTTTAGGTACACCTGTCCAATTGCTTGGTAATACAAATTGCTAAACAGCCAATCACATGGCAGCAACTCAATGCATTTAGGCATCTGGATGGGGTGAAGATGACTTGCAAACCGAGCATCAGAATAGGGAAGAAAGCAGATTTAAGTCACTTTGAACGTGGCATGGTTGCTGGTGCCAGATGGGCCGGTCTGTGTATTTAAAAAACTGCTGATCTACTGGGATTTTCACGCACAACAATCTCTAGGGTTTACAGAGAATGGTCCTGAAAAAGAGAAAATATCCAGTGAGTGGCAGTTGTGTGGGTGAAAATGCCTTGTTGATGTCAGAGGAGAATGAGCAGACTGATTTGAGATGATAGAAAGGCAACAGTAGCTCAAATAACCACTCGTTACAACCAAGGTATGCAGAAAATGATCTCCAAATGCACAACACATCGAACCTTGAAGCAGGTGGGCTACAGCAGCAGAAGACCACATCGGGTACCACTCCTGTCAGCTAACAGGAAACCAAGGCTTTAATTTGCACACGCTCACCAAAATTGGACAATAAAAGATCTGATGAAATGGAATACAATTTTAAAACAGCGCTATCAGGCATATAGGAATAAATATAAAGTGCACTAAAAATTGTAAATTCTAAAAATGTTATCAAAAAAGTGCATCAGTGCTAAAAAAATATATAATCTTCTAACCACATGAATTAATAAAATACAGAAGCGGAGACGGAGCTGTCATCCGCCTGCACAGCGGGCATCGGCGGATCGATCCCCCGCTGAGCAGAACAGCTCCCTCGACGGAACAAAGCCGCGTGAAAGGGGCCAAAGGGGTAAAACCTTCCGGTCTTTAAGTGGTTAAAAGACTTCACTGGATGCATGCCAGTTTCACATGCAGAGCTAACCATGTAGAGAAGTGGCTTTAAAACCAGAACAATAAACTTCTAAAGCAAGCCAGCAATGGCACCTCTCATATTTCTTTCATCACATGTTCACTTTATATTGGCAAAGCCAGATACACTCGATTCTTCATTCTTCTGCAGAGGTGCAGCCACTGCTGGATTTTTCACCATTTGGCAAGTAGCCGCTGGAAGGCGGAACCGCTAGCAGGGCGATGCAGTAATTCAACACACTCAGAATTGATGGGTGCGGAGGATTCCAGAGGTGGCTGTAGCTCTGCATTGAGAAAAAAATGGTGTCACTGGAGGCATTACTGTATCTGGTAAATATTACATGTACTTTAAGAGCCGGTTCACACTGCTGCGACCATAAGTCGCCCCATGTCGGAGCGACTTTTTACCGCGATTTTACTGCGACTTTACCGCGACTTGTGAATTATTTTGCGCGACTTATATGACAGACGACTTTGTGTTTGGCCAATCAGAATATGATGTGTTGTGACCTAATTCCCCTTTTCTGTTTTTTTTTTTTTTTACTCATTTCCTCATTGCCCACCAGTGCCACGTATCATTGTCCACCAGTGCCACTTCCCACCAGTGCCACGTATGTGTCCACCAGTGCCACGTATCACTGTCCACCAGTGCCACTGCCCACCAGTGTAACGTATGTGTCCACCAGTGCCACTGCCCACCAGTGCCACGAATCAGTGTCCACCAGTGCCACGTATCAGTGCCACAAATCAGTGTCCACCAGTGCCACATATCGGTGTCCACCAGTGCCACGTATCAGTGCCATGTATCAGTGCCACGAATCAGTGTCCACCAGTGCCACATATCAGTGCCACGAATCAGTGTCCACCAGTGCCACATATCAGTGCCACGAATCAGTGCCACGTATCAGTGGCATGTATCAGTGTCCACCAGTGCCACGTATCAGTGTCCACCAGTGCCACGAATCAGTGTCCACCAGTGCCACATATTAGTGCCACGAATCGGTGTCCACCAGTGCCACGTATCAGTGCCACGAATCAGTGTCCACCAGTGCCACTTATCAGTGCCACGTATCAGTGCCATGAATCAGTGTCCACCAGTGCCACTTATCTGTGTCCACTAGTGCCACTCACACAGACCAAGCAGAGATAATGGAATATATATATATATATATATATATATATATATATATATATATACAGTATATAATATACCATATAGGCATGGCTGCAATGTGGGGAATGCCTGGCTAATCTCTTTCTTCTTCCTGGAAAGTCTGATAACAAGTCGCTTCAATTAAGATAAGGAGGCGACTCCTATTGAAGTATATGGGATAGTCGGATCACAGGTCGTCTCAAAGTAGTACAGGACCCTTTTCTGAAGTCGGAGCGAATTCAGTAGTGCCAATTAAGATGGCACTGATTGATTAACATTGCTTTTGTTATGTCAAGCGACCTGGGGGGACACAAGTCGCCTCACAAGTCGCGCTAGTGTGAATGGGCTCTAACTGGCTTTCTTTGTCTTTTTTTTTTTTTTTAGTGACAGCATCACTTTAAATACTAATTGAGTTGCATTCAGCTCGTTATTCCTAAATATATGGTATTTATTTTTAAACCTCTGTAGTTCTGTATTTTGTTACTTCTGGCCTCCTGCCCCGGTGTGACCGTACATTTGCCAGTTTGGCAGCCACCAGCTTGGGAACGCGACCTCTTGTTCCAGCATTTGTCTTCTTTGATATATGCTTTCCTACTGGACTGTGCTAAATCCAATAATGCTCCTGAAATTACCATCCCATCAGCTTCTCTATTTTTCTTATTCTGCCAGGAAATCTAAATAGTGTAGCGGACTAAGATATCACTGTAGACAGTCTGGAGTGAAATATTTTCCGATTATCCATGGATTTTTAATGCTAGATGAAAAATTTAAGATTTAAAGCTGCTCTTCAGGCAATCACCCACATCCACCTTCTCCCACCCCCTCTAATTAATCTCTGGCAGAGATAATAAAAATAAAATAAAATAAAAAAACAACGTAAATGCTGACTTTACGTCTTATTTTCCCCCACAAATAGAGCTTTCTTTTAGTGGTATTTGATCACCTATGCGATTTTTAATTTTTTGCACTATAAACAAAAAAAGAGCGACAATTTTGAAAAAAAAAAAAAACAATATTTTTCACATTCTGCTATATGACATTCTCAAAAAAAAAAAATTAAAAAATACATTTTTTTTAACACTTTAGGGCAATTTTGTTTTCTGCTACATATTTTTGGTAAAAAAAATCCCAATAAGCGTATTTTGATTGGTTTGCGCAAAAGTTATCGCGTCTACTAACTACGGGAAAGATTTATGTAATTTTTATTGTTTTTTTTTTTTTTTACTAGTAATGGCAGCAATCTGCGATTTCTCTATCGTTCATTGACGGACGCAGTTCTCTGATTCATATCAGTAGGGTAATACTGCCCCCTACAGGAGTAGGACACTAGGCAGAAAAAAGTTCTGGCTATGCATATGGGCAGTCCCGGAGGGTACACCCTCTCTCTTCCTGCATAGGATGCCAGTTTTTAATCTGCCTCGTCAGGAGTAAGGACCTAGTTTTTTGCTGGGATCTTTGGTCCTGGCATAGAAGTAATTTTTTTATGTAAATTCTTTTTTAGCTAGACTTTTTTTCTCCGGATCGTTTTTCCTGTGAGATCTTCTAGCAATTATGCCGGGCTGGGCGCCAGACTGGACCCCCATATCCAGTGGTCACCCCGGTCTGCCCATCGAGCGCGTGCAGGTCTTAGCTCCGCGCTGGGTTGGCCCCGACATAGTCCCACTGGATGGGGACTTGCCCCGCGAGTTAAATGTCTCGTCAGGACGCACACGACAGGGTCTAGGCTGATGTCGCAGTGTTCCTATTTGGTCGACAGCCCACCTACTCCGGTGGCGTGGGGTCCTGTCATAAGATGGCGCCCACCTGTGTTCCCGGTATGGTGAGTAAACGTTCCCCTCCCCTTCCCTGGCGGACTTTGGGGTGGACGCAGGCCCTCTCTCTGGGATGGTCGGACCCTAACACTCCTGGGTTTCCTCTGTCCTGTTGTGACCCCCCTCCTCTCCACCATCCCCTCCTTACCCCCCCTCCCCCTCCCACGTGGGGGACTGTTTGGGCCTACCTGATGCTGGGGCCTAGTGTGCAGGCTGCATGGGGGGCTGAGGGAGTGCGCTGTCCGCGGCGCTCGACCGATCCTGCAAGGGGGGCCCTTGGTGGGGTTTTCTGCTGTGGATGGTGTGTTTTCGGCCATTTTGCAGAAGATTTTTTGCTGCGGAGGCTGGTGGGAGTGCCTGGAGGACAGTGTTTCATGAGGGGGATGTCTCCCTCTCTGTGGGGGTCTGTTAGCGGGTGCCTGATCTCCGGGGGGCGCTGTGGGGCCGCTTTAAAAAAATTTTTTTTTTTTTAAAGTTTCTTGCAGGTTCCTCAGGTTCAGTATGAACCCTGCAGGCCATTTGAGCCCACCTGACCCCCTCACGGAGGCCGCAGGGCCTCCCGGATCTCCACTGTCCATCTATGCCTTTTCGGCAGTTCGGGAAGCATTTTGGCCTGGGTGAAGGTGGTAGGTGCGCTGAGACGCTTCTCCACCTACCCCTGCCTCATCTGATGTCTCGGAGTCTAACTCTGGCTCAGCCGCCGCAGACGTGGGGCCTACCTGCCGGGTCTGTTACCTCGCACCCTGTCTCCTCGAATGATGAAGAGGACATTTCTACCTCCCTTGCCGCGACAGGCACTGGTGGATGCACTGGCTGTTTCGGTGCGTAACACCCTGCGATTTGGGGGGTCACAGCTGCGCTGGTCGAGGCTCCCTTATATGGGTCACCTTGTCATTTTCGGCGGTGGTTGTCCAGCGTCTACTTGACCATAGTGTTGGTCTGCGGATCAAACTTCTATGACGGTCTTAATTGATCTCCCTGTTTAGGGGGATCGCCTGTTTGGGCTGCCCTGGATGACATTATATAAGTGTTTTCTTCCACAGGCTAACAAGAGTAAGGGCCTTCGTCGCAGTAGGGGTTCTTCCCTTTCGGCTCGCAAACAGTTTCTTTGTCCCTCGGGGACGGTCAATGGGGCGAAGTCCTTCCAGACTTCCGCGTGTGGTTCTAAATGACCCTGGTCTGGAGAACATGAGATCATTTTTTTCCAGACCTGCGGACTAGGCCTACTCAGCCTGTAGGTGCTTCCTAACCCATCTAGGGGGTGGGGGGTAGGTCCTTGCCTGTCAAGGACCTGCGGCTGGCCCGGATCCCAGGCTGCTGGGTTCAGGAGGTCATGCGGTCCAGTTGCAAGATCGAGTCCCGATTCGTTTATTTCCGGTATGGTTTTTACCCTTCCTATGTACGGCTGTCCCAGGATCGCTTACTGGCGCTCTGTGGGGCAGTTCAAGCTCTGGTTCAACAAGCTGGACCAACTGGTCCTTTGATGGTTCCGGGCAAATCAAAAATTCAAGTTGGTAGCGGTTCGCATGGCGGGGCATCAGGGGGATTCCTGGCCTCCATAGACATCAAGCTGCCTACTTTTACATCCTGTTATGTTCAGGACACCTACGGGTTCTCCGTTTTTTTTTTTTGCCCGGGGAAGGATCTCTATCGGTTTGTGGCATTGCCCTTGGGTCTCGCTTATGCTACTAAGGTCTTCACAAATGTGTGGCTCCGGTCCTGGCGCTGTTGCTGGCCAATCTGCTTCTCCGTGTGCAGTCTCCTGCGGTGCTGACAAACGGATTTGGAAGTCACCACAAGAACTATGGAGGAGTTCAGGTGGGTTC
Organism: Pelophylax lessonae; assembly: GCF_965119305.1. Lineage (NCBI taxonomy): Eukaryota > Metazoa > Chordata > Amphibia > Anura > Ranidae > Pelophylax > Pelophylax lessonae. The sequence continues at coordinate 61,158,725 of NC_138769.1, read as the reverse complement.
TGAATGTTTAGAAGTCATCCATGGTTCCTTCCATGAGACTGGACTATCTGGGCCTGACTTTGGACTCACCCTCAGTCAGGGTGTTTTCTCTCTCCAGGGAAAAGACTCCTGGAACTTCAGACTGCGGTTTATGTCCCGCACATGGTCGGCACTTCGGACTTGTATGTGAATTCTGGGACTGATGGTGCCGTCTTTCGAGACGGTCCCTTTCGCTCAATCCCTCTCGGTGATCCCCCAGAAGGCGATCCTTCTCGAATGGGACTAGAATCCAAACTCTCTGGACTTTTGGATCCGGCTGTGCTGGCTGACCATGGAGTCTTGAGCTGGAATTCTCCCTCCCCTTTTTCCTGAACACTTATCACCGCGGATGCAAGCCTGTCTGAGTGGGAAGGAGTCTTCGGCGGGTTCTCTGTTTCGGGAGTATGGTCCCTGGAGGATCCAGGTTACTGATCAATGTCCTGGGGCTGAGAGAGCGATCCAGCTTTGCCTGGTTCACTGGATCGGGCACCTGCAGCTGCCCGGTGCACGTTCAATCGACTATGCCACGACCGTGGCTTATGTCATTCACTAAGGGGGCACCAAGGGTGTCCTTGCGGCCTTGGATGTGTTAATTCTTCGTTGGGCAGTGCGCCTTGTTCCAGCATTCTGCTGTTCCCTTTTCAGGTGTGGAAACCTTGCAGCCTTGGATGTGTCAATTCTTCATTGGGCAGTGCGCCTTGTTCCAGCTCTTCCGCTGTTCCCTTTTCAGGTGTGGAAACCTTGGCGGGCGGATTGCCTCAGGTGAGAGGCCTTGAATGCAGCGGAATGGACCCTTCATCCGGAGGTGTTTTCTGCAGTTGTTCCTTCGTTGGGGGCACTCCAGACGTGGACCTGTTGGCGTCGCATCACACTTGCCCTCTCTGTAACCATTGCGCTGGCCTTCTTTGTAACCCTAACCCCTTACAGGCGGTCCCCGGGTTACAAACATCCAACTTGCGAACTACTCCTACTTACAAACGGAGGGAGATAACAGGACGTGAGGAGAAATCTCCCCCTAGGAAGGGAAATTCACTCCTGTAAGAGTTATCATGGGAAAAAGATGTCTCCGCTGAAGCTTTATCACTAATCCTTGTTTCCACAACAACCCAAAATTTTCAGAATCCAGTTGTCATAGGGACAGAAAGTGAGGTGAAATCTTCTCATCAGGGGTACAGGGGTGTTAACCCTTCCCTATGCTATCCAAAAAAACGTATTATTTTGGCTGGAGCTACACTTAAAAAATTTACCTGTTCCAACATACAAACAAACCTACAGTCACTATCTTGTTTGTAACCCGGGGGCTGCCTGTATACTGATGTAAGCCTAAACCTCTCTGTGACACTCACAGAAAAACTCTCCCAAATCCTCTCCTTCACACTTTCGGACTTCTGTAACCTCCCCGTACCAAAAAATAGAAGTCCTGTCAAAAATTTATTGATTTGGTTTGCAGGCACCCTTTCATATCCATGGCAAGAATTAGTTCTGCAGGCTGATGTTTTATTTGATGACATGTTAATTTTAATTTTGATTTACTGATTTTTCCATGTACTGTACAGTATGTCATAGCCAGTCTAATTCTGCAAAGCAGTGAACAGATCACAAGCCTTTTCCACATTATGGGATTTTTGTTGAATTTATTAAAGCTGCCACTTCCTGCTCGGATTCTATGCCTTTGTTTTACAGCGATGCTCAGAATATCTGCTGCCAAGTGATTTAGACACTGAAAATATTTCTGAATATATAGATCTCTGAATATAATACCATCAAGCCACTGAGGATCTTGAACAATGGTTATTTTTTTCCATGGTAAAATGAAAAATGCTGAGTTCAAAAACCATTCTGATTGATCACAGAAATACTTGCGTGTCTTATTGGGCTAATGCATCATGTCATTTATTTCTTAAGGAGGAATCCATCAAAAGTCTCAACCCTCCTTTATAATTTTCTCACTCTAGACTTGACATGAAAAATAAAATCTGTGAAGCTGGAGTAAAGCCGAGGCATACATCATTGTTACCCTGAGTGTACTGTGCTGGTGTCATTGTGAATGCTTTGCCATGACTGGAGAATAAGACAAGTCTGTGCAGTTATTGTGAATATGCTACAGATCGTATCTCTGATAAACAGGGCTGTCCAAAACTATCTTCATGTGTAAGACACTCTACTTCCAGATCCTCCTGTGTTTATCATTTCCCATACACTCACACTCTTCTTCTTCTACCTGGGAGGGTATTTGTATTTTGTGGTTACTAACAACTTCGCAATTTGTACCCCTTAGTCCCAGTTTTTAACTGTATGTGCACCCAAGATCTGATTGTTTGTACCTACTCCATGATATAAGCAAATAGTTTTTTGTAAATCTTTTGCAAAATTTCTTACCTGGAAATGCTGCCAGTAACATCACTTCCTTTTGCACGCTCACAATACTAAGCCACTGCCTTGTAATTGGCATCACTGTTGTCAGCCTGCCATGTGTGCTCCTTCTGTTGGCTGTTGGGCTGCCCTTTCAGGTCATCAGATATGCGGACCAATGGCCAACTAAGCTTAGATTCACGCTAATGCAGTGCTGGAAACGCAGTGATCTGTGCTAGTTTCCCACACTGAATTCCAATCACACTGCCCTTACATTCCTCTTTGGGTGTCAGTACAAAGGTAATAATACTCCAAATGCAGGTTGCAATCGCAGTACATTTGCCCACATCAGATCGCATTGTACAAAACAACCGTGTGATCTGGTTCCTGTGTGGCTCCAAAAAATGTGCATGCACATCTTTGGTGCAAATCTGTGTCATTTGAGCCCATTCAAAATTAATGGGCCCAAATTGCACCACACTGAATTCCACAGGAATGCAGTTTGATTCCTGTACGATTCACATACGGCTCATAGTGTGAACCGAGGCTAAAGGTCTTTACATGGCAAGTTGTCAACACTGCTGCTAATTTTGAGGAAGTGACTTAGTATTGTCAACCTGCAGCACCAATTGTTGTTATTAACAGGATTTCCGGGGGAAAAAAAGATTCACAAAAAACAGTAAGACATGATGAAAACCATTATTTAAAATAATTTAAAACAATTTCATAAAGTAAAGCTTTAAAACAATATACATCTCCTAAAATACAGTTCCACGTGTTTCATTTCTATATATTTCCTGTGCAAATATAAAGAAAAATTCAGAAGGGCCCATTCATGCCTATGTATTGCGGTGCGGTGCAGTGTCATTGAATTAGAAGAGCACCCCAAAGCACAGCTGAACCCATGTTGATGCGCATCACAAGGAACATGTCATGAATTGTGGTACACTGCAGAAGATCCTAAATAAAAGTAGTGTGTCCAGCCTAGAGACAGTTTCAGTCAGGATATCATATTTACTACTGCCGTTGTGCCTTTTTATAGCCCTGATGTAGCCTTTTTAACCCCCAAAAATGTCAGCTTATTATTGAATGTGACTACTGTACTTTACAAAATGCTTCTGGAACTTTCCTTTCTGTGCACTAGGTGATTGGAGACATGTGCTGCTCCAATGCGGCATACAACAACACACATTAGGGTCTTTGCAGTGTTTGCCAGAGATTGCCTTCTGTGACTAAAATGCTTCCAGAGATTGCCTTGTGTGGCTACTGTGCTTCCAGAGATTACCCTATGGAACTTCCATTTTTCCAAGATGGCCCAGTGTGATTACCATGCTTCCAGAGATTACCCTATGGAACTTCCATTTTTCCAAGATGGCCCAGTGTGATTACCATGCTTCCAGGGATTGTCTTTTATGACTACCATGCTTCCGGAGGCTGCTTTCTGGCCTACTATGCATCCAGACATTGCTGTGTGTGTGACTAATATGCTTCCAGCGATTGCCTTGTATGACTACTGTGCTTCCCAAGATTGCTCTGTGTGACTACTGTTTTTCCCGAGATTGCCTTGTGTGACTATTGTGCTTCCAGAGACTGCTTTGTGTGATTAACATGCTTCCAGAGATTGTCTTGTATGAATACTGTGCCCCAGAGATTGCCCTGTGTGACTACCATGCTTCCAGAGATTGCCCTGTGTGACTACCATGCTTCCAGAGATTGCTTTGTATGACTACCATGCTTCCAGAGATTGCTTTCTGTGCCTCCTATGCTTCCAGTTATTGCTGTGAATGACTAATAAACTTCCAGAGATGATCTTGTGTCACTATTGTGCTTCCAGAGATTGCCTTGTATGACTACTATAGCCCAAAGATTGCTCTGTGTTAATTACCATGCTTCCAGAGAATACTTTGTTGGACTGCTATGCTTCCCAAGATTGCCTTGTATGACAACTGTGCTCCAGAGATTGCTCTGTGAGACTACTATGCTTTTAGAGTTTGCCCTAGGTGAGTACCATACTTCCGGAGTTTGCGCTGTGTGCCCACCATATTTCCAGAGATTTCCCCGTGTGACTACCATACTTGCAGCCATTGACTTGTGTGACTGCGATGCTTCAAGATATTGCCTTGAGTGACTACCATGCTTACAGAGATTTTCTTTTGTGACTACCATGGTTCCAGAGTGTAAATACTTACCTCTAGTGTTCCAGCGTTGCAGCTGCTTCTATGGTGGGCGGCCACACACACGTCAGGATTTTACCCCAAGTCTTGTTGTTGTGGCCAGTCAGTGCAGTTTCCAGCCTAGGCCAATCATTGCAATGTTCCCCTCCCAGCTGTGGCCATCAGCACAGCGTTTCCCTCCTGACTGGCCTGTTTGAGCTTAATGCAGCTCCAAGCTCACTGCCTCAGCAACACTTGTGAAAACCAGCTGTAATGCATCTCTGAGATAGTTCTGACAGTTAAACTTGTCTGTACCCTGCTCTAACTCCTGTATATGGATTTTAGCTTGCTTATCCATGTCCGCTGCCTGTCTTGCCCTGTAGTGTGTATTCTTCTTATCAGTTTTTCTTGCATGCCGTGACCTCTGGCTTGTATTCTGGTTATCTGTGTTTGCTGCCTGCCCTGACCTCTGATATGGTTACCTGTGCTCTCTGCTGTCTGTAGTGTCCAGAGCAGGGTTAACCCCAGGGATGGGACCTGGGGTCACCATGCAGCAGAGTCCAAACCGCCATTTCATAAGGGGATACCTGGTGAAAGCCAGCTGGCCCTTAGACTTCGCACCTTGAATGATCCCATGTCATGGGACCACCCTCAGGCAACTTGACTAGTGCGCATACAGCATGGGCCATGTTCTACAGTTCCAGCTGCCAGCCATGTTCTGTACACGTGCTTTGTATTTCCATGATCCAGCTATTGGTTTACATCAGGGGTCTCCAAACATTTTAAACAAGGGGCCAGGTCATACTTTAGTGAAGGCCAGATTGTGTCCAGTAGGAGTAGAAAATGTCTCAGCAACAGTGGAAGTAAACAATATCTTAGGCTTTGTGGTTGGTGGGAGTAAAAAAGTTAGAGCCTGTAGTCAGTAGGAGGACAAATAGTGCCCCATCTGATATCAGTGGAATAATAGTGTCCCGTCATTGACATCGGGTGGAGGAATAGTGTTCCACCATTGGCATCAGTGGGAGGAACTAGTGCCCCACCATTGGCATCATTTGGAGTAATAGGGTCCCACCACTGGCATCAGTGGGAGAAATAGTGTCCCACTATTGGCATCAGTGGGAGGAATAGTCTCCCCTTGGAGGTGTTAGTGGAAGGATTAGTGCCTAGAGCAATTGTATCCCAAAGGCCGGATAAAGGTAAGCAAGGGGCTGCAGTTTGGAGACCACTGGTTTACATCATTCAGGTATGCCTGCTGCCTTCTATTGGGCATCCCATATAGTGTAGCAAAGTGTCCACATCAACATAGGTTGCTCCATGACTCAGAAATTGTCCTGTGCGACTACTATGCTTCTAGAGATTTCAGCACCTATTTTTAATTGACAGTCGTCCTTCAGCAGTTTTACTGTTGCATTCAGATGTATATAGTTTATTAACCGGTTGCCGACCGCCGCACGACTATATATACGTCGGCAGTCAGCCCCGGCCAGGCAAAGTGACGTATATATACACGTCACTAGCCTGTCACTTGCTTGGGAGCCAATAGCGGGCGAGCGCGCGCCCGCAGAGGCGCGCACCCGCCCCGCTCATTCCCTAGCAAGGCCGTGCGTGTGACCGGCGGACCCGATGTCCGCCGGTCATTCGGCGATCGTCGGTGCAGAGGGAGAAAGGCAGGCGGCTGATGTAAGCAAGCCGCCTGTCATTCTCCCCTGTGTAGGAATGGTGATCATACGGTTCTACTATGTAGGACCATTGATCACTGTTCCTACACTAGTAGCCATGTCCAATCACAGTAAAAAGCACGCCTCTAGGGACACACTTAACCCCTCCTTCCCCAATAAAGTTAACCCCTTCCCTGCCAGTGTCATTTTGCAGTAACAGTGCATATGTATGTCAGTCAAGGGTCTGATCTGTCCGCCGCAATGTCGCAGTACCGCAAAAAAAAAAAAAACGCAGATCGCCGCCATTACGCGTTAAAAAAAAAACACCAAAAATGACAGAAATCTTTCCCTTAGTTAGTAAACGCAATAACTTTTGCGCAACTCAAAATACGCTTTTTGCGATTTTTTTTTTTTTTTTACCAAACATATGTAGCAGAAAACAAATTGGCCAAAAATGTTAAAAAATTTAGATTTTTACATTTTTTTGGGGGGGGGGAATTTCATATAAAAAAAATGTGAAAAATATTGTTGTTTTTGCAAAATTTATGCTCTTTTTTTGTTTATAGCGCAAAAAGTAAAAATCGCACAGGTGATCAAATACCACCAAAAGAAAGCTCTGTTTGTGGGAAAAAAAGGACGTCAAATTCGTTTAGGTACAGCGTCGCACGCCCGTGCACTTGTGCGTTAAAGTCACGCAGTAAAGAATCGCAAAAAACCCCCTGGTCAGGAAGGGGGTAAAATCTTCCGGGGCTTAAGTGGTTAAATCTCCTTGTTCATGGCTTTATCTTGCAGGTTTGTTACCTTGTTATGTATTGACATAAATGTGTTATATTTATTTTTCCACCAGCTGGAACTTTATGTAGCATTCCTTGTAATGTTCTCTCATTAGCAGGATATGAACATGTCTACCATCCTATCAGGTGTAATGATTGTGAATGAATCCTTCACTCCTCTTGATTTTACTGTCCCTCCGACAACAATACCCAGAAGTTATGCTTTCTATTTGCAGTTACTTTATACTTTATGAACATATTCTGTAGATCTCAACAACAGCTTGCAATGTTTTGGGTAGGTATATAAAAAAAAAAGAAAAAAGCAAGGCAATTGAAAAGAATGTACCTTCCTGGTAAGCAAACAGAATAAACCTGTTAAAATGTATATTAACCAAATAATTGAAAGTAAGAAGTGAATTGCTACAAAAATCAACTTGTGTGTTAAATGCAGTATTTTGCCCAGGTTTATGAAGTGTATCTAACAGATACTATGGAGTCTTTGCTGGCTTGTAATGGGATCGGATACACAGAATAGAACACGAGGTGGCACTGTTGACTCATACAGATGTCCTGCTTAATGCAAGTTTAAGATTTAGCAGAAGTGACTTGTTTCAGCTTGCTTTTAACATTGAATATGGTTAAATTATGGTATCATTAAATCTGACCCTTTTCTCGGCATACAGCATATCTATTCATTCGTTAGCATACACTGTATATTTAAGGCTCTAAAATGTTAAGGACGGAAAAATCAGGTTTTTAGAAAAGGACAATATTTTTTTTCTCTTCTAAATCTTTTCACATGAGACGCATTGAAAACAGTTCCGTTTTACTTGTGTCCGTCCGTACTGAGAAGTTGATAGTGGATGACATTGAAGTATATGTCCTAATTAACATCATTGCTTACTGTATATAATTGATGTCAGGGTGGAGTAGGACCCCCCTTCTCCCCTGTCCAGGGTTGTATCCACCATAATCACACTCATGGGCCAGTGCCAAGGACAGAAGTGTTATAAGGTAGTGCTTTAAGTGGGCCGGTATGCACTGGTACTCAGTACCGCCACTTCCAAATATGGCTCTTGAGCATACTGCCACCTCTCTGTGTGCCTTAGCGTACCAGTACACTCATTTTGGACATCTGTGCCCTCAATTGCCCCCCCCCCCCCCAAGAATATTTCCCACTCCAGTCACCACCAGTGAGTCCCCCTGCTCCGGAGTCCCAGTCCAGGCCAGGGGGGTGCTCTGTGGAGACCCTGATGTGGGGTGTGGGGGGGTCGACAAAATGTATAGGCTTTAATAGAGTACCGGCATCTCTTTTGGGTCACTTAAAGCACTGGTTATAAGGAAGAATGGGCCAGTTTATAAAAGTAAAGCTTGCTGTGCTCATTTTCATGCGATTATTCCTAATAAAGCCAACCGCAACACCCCAGCTGCTGCATTTAATTCTCAAGTATGATCTGATTCACAAGTAAATGAATAAACACCATGTAGTGCTCACAGTTCTACTATGTTAAATAATCCTAATCATCACCCTCCCACGTGTGAAATGAAACAAATCTATTAGAGTGTTCTATAACTAGTAATCAAATTAGTTTAAATAAGTCCCATATATTATCAAATGCACAGTAAGGGAATCTACATTATTTAATAGAAGTTATCATTGTTAAAATTCAAAAAAAAAATCCCAATGTTTTAAATAAAAAATAAAAAAGTTATTGTGTTTCTTCTCAAACCGTACCCCTTGGTGCACATACGTTCCCTTCACCTCAAATGGAAACACATTTACCCTTTTTTTTTCACTTTCTATAGCACTAAAGTAAAAGGCGCATAGGTTCTGTGGTCACTTCCTCTGGTAGTATGTACCCCATTCAGAGATTTCTTTAACCACTTAAGAACCAGAAGGTTTTACCCCCTTAACCACTTCTGGACCGGAAGGATTTGCCCCCTTAATGACCAGGCCAGTTTTTGCGATACGGCACTGCGTTATTTTACCGGACAATTGCACTGTCCCTAAATAAAATGTATGTCTTTTTTTTTCCACAAATAGAGCTTTCTTTTGGTGGTATTTGATCCCCTGTGCGATTTTTCTTTTTTGCGCTATAAACAAAAATAGAGCGACAATTCTGAAAAAAAAAACAATATTTTTCACATTCTGCTATATCAAAATATTTTAATATTTTAGGCCAATTTGTTGTGTGCTACATATTTTTGGTAAAAAAATGACAAAAAGCGTAGTTTGATTTTTGGTTTGCGCAAAAGTTATGGCGTCTACTAACTACGGGAAAGATTTATTTATTTATTTATTTTTTTACTAGTAATGGCGGCGATCTACGTTTTTTAGCAGAACTGCGACGTTGCGGCAGACAGATCGGACCCCTAACTGACATTTATGACACTTTTGGGGTGACCAGTGACATTATTACAGTAATCAGTGCTAAAAATGTGCACTGTTACTGTAATAATAGCACTGGCAGGAAAGGGGTTAACACAGTGGGTGATCAAAGGGTTAAATGTGTACCTAGGGGCGTGTTTCTAACTGTATGGGGGTTGGGCTTTTGAAATGATCACAGAGACCTGTGATCCTATATAGAAGGGTCACAGGTGCTCTGTGATTATTCCAGAGAGAAGAACGGTCAGCTGTGTTTACGATCGCGGGTGGCAGGTGGGAATCTGAAGCCACCTGCCCCGTGCATCGGTGTCCCCGCTGCCGAGTGGAGGCGCAGCCCCTAGCTGCAGTAGCATGACCGACGTAGAGCTACGTCGGTTCGCGCAGGAAGGGCTGCCTGCCGGGCAGGCGGTCCGGAAGTAATTAATGACCAGGCCATTTTTTTACGATACAGCACTGCGTTACTTTAACTGGCAATTGCGCGGTCTAGCAACGCTGTACCCAAAAAAATTTATGTTCTTTTTTTCTCACAAATAGAGCTTTCTTTTGGTGGTATTTGATCACCTCTGCCATTTTTATGCGCTTTAAACAAAAACAAAAAAAAACGACAATTCTGAAAAAAAAAAACAATATTTTTTACTTTCTACTATAAAACAGTCAAAATAAAAAAAAAAAATTAAAAATCAAAAATTTTCATCATTTTAGGGCAATTTGTATTCTGCTAAATATTTTTGGTAAAAAAAAACCCCAATACGTGTATATTGATTGGTTTGCGCAAAAGTTATCAACTGTCAACTAGGGGAAAGAGTTACCGTTTTTATCGGCGTATAACACGCACCTCAATATTTGGAGAGAAATTTCAGGAAAAAAGCTTACATTTAAAATAAACAGCTTTGAACTCAGAACATTTTTTTTTTTAATCAAATTACATCTCACCAGTGCCCATGAATGCAGCCTCATCAGCAGTGTCCATATATGCAGCCTCATCAGCAGTGTCCATATATGCAGCCTCATCAGCAGTGTCCATATATGCAGCCTCATCAGCAGTGTCCATATATGCAGCCTCATCAGCAGTGTCCAGCAATGCATCCTCATCAGCAGTGTCCATATATGCAGCCTCATCAGCAGTGTCCATATATGCAGCCTCATCAGCAGTGTCCATATATGCAGCCTCATCAGCAGTGTCCATATATGCAGCCTCATCAGCAGTGTCCATATATGCAGCCTCATCAGCAGTGTCCATATATGCAGCCTCATCAGCAGTGTCCATATATGCAGCCTCATCAGCAGTGTCCATATATGCAGCCTCATCAGCAGTGTCCATATATGCAGCCTCGTAAGCACAGTGTCAATATATGCAGCCTCGCAAGCGCCATTGGAACTATCCAAATCTGTTTTAAAAAAGGCCTGGAAGCAGCGCCGAGAGTAGAAGGGGCGGTCCGGGCCGGGCCGAGGAGAAGGAAGGACGAGCTGTCATAAGAGCAGAAGGGGGTGGGCCGGGCCGGGGAGAACGAGCAAGCGCAGTCATCGGAAGTCCCGCCTCCTTTGCCGAGACGTGTGACGTCTGTCATAGGCGGGACTTCCGATGACTGCGCTCGCTCGTTCTCCCTTCTCCTCGGCCCGGCCTGCCCCCTTCTGCTCTTATGACAGCTCGTCCTTCCTTCTCCTCGGCCCGGCCCGACCCTTCTGCTCTCGGCGATGCTTCCTGGCCTTTTTTTTTAATATTGGCGTATAACACTGCTGCTTTTTCCTCTATTTTTAGGAGGAAAAAGTGCGTGTTATACGCCCATAAATACGGTATGTCCTTTTATTTATTTATACATTTTTTTTACTAGTAATAGCGGTGATCAGCGATTTTTAGCGGGTCTACAACATTACGGCGGGCAGATCAGACACCTAACACTTTCTACACTTTTGGGGGACCAGTGACATTAATTAGTGCTAAAAATATGCACTGTTACTGTACTAATGACACTGGCAGAGAAGGGGTTAACACCAGGGGCGATCAAAGGGTTAAATGTGTTCCTAGGGGATGCTTTCTAAAAACCTGTGTTCCTAAATAGGAGGAACACAGGATGTAAACGCTATTTGCACCACACGTGAGGTATCACCGCAAACGTTAGAGCAAGAGCAATAATTCTAGCATTAGACCTTCTCTGTAACTCTAAACAGGCACACGCATGTTGGGTATCTATTTACTCGGCCTAATATGTTTTACATTTTACAAAAAAAATTGGGGTATATATTGTGTTTTTTTTTTTTTACTCATTAAAGTGTATTTTTTCAAATTCCAAAACTTGCAACGATCACCATTTTATTCCCTAGGGCTAAAAAAATGTATAATGTTTGGGGGTTTTAAGTAATTTTTCTAGTGAAAAATGCTGATTTAAACTTGTAAACAAAAAGTGCTAGAAAAAGCCTGGTCTTAAAGTGGTTAAAGGAATCTCTTGGAGGCCCCCCGTTGAAAGATTTCCCCTTTATTGCTGTTCTGGGAACAACCCAAACTTTGGGATTTTCTTTTACTTTCACTTTCAATGATAATGGTAAACAGGACAAATAGACAGGGTAACTCTCCTCAATGGGGTGTTGTAAAATTTTGTCGCACCTGTGAAAAAAATCGGACCTCGTCACTTCCGGCTGGTGCGAGCCCCGGTGCGCATGCGCACAAGGTCCGAGGAAATTCTAAGACTTAGCGAACAGCTGATTGAGAGGAGGAGGGGCTGAGGTGGGACGCACACACCGCCGTGGGTAAATTGCTGTCACGGGCGAACCAAAGCTGCTAGAGACCCCAAAATTCTATCGCAGGTAGCCAATGGGTCTGATTAAAATTTTAGAACAGGGGCACCGACAGCAATAAAAACAGACAGGTGTACTAATCCCTCTCCAATCTATCCAAAACAAAAAAGTTTTGCCTTTAGTTATACTTTGAGGCTTTTTGATGGGAACATACATAATATATCATGTGACATCTCTTTTCCCTTCTGATCCAAATCAGCAGGGGATCAGTCCATGGATCCTCTATGGAGATGGGAATGGGGGTGCCCATGGAAAAGGGGCCTAACTATTTTAGGGTTTATTGACTGTTTTCACATTACAAAGGCTCAAATGACCAGTGAAACGATTATGGAGTAAACGTTAAAGAGGTTGTAAACCCCCAAAAAAATGTTGTTTTCTTTTTGCAACCTGCAAGAGAAACACATAATGAGCTAGTATGCATCGCATACTAGCTCATTGTGAAATACTTACCCGAGAACGAGCCCCGCCATGCCATCCGCTTACCTGTATGACGGGCGACATGTCCAGTCGCCCGTCTTCCTGGATCGCGGCATCCGGCCATCTGATTGGCCGGAGGCACGGTGACGTCACTCCCGCGCACGTGCGCGGGAACCGACGGTCACGGCACGGAGCTCTGAAGGAACGGCACGAGCGGCCGTTCCTTCAGAGCGCATGCGCCAGTGACGTCACTGGCTGCATGTAAGGTAAATATCTCCTAAACGGTGCATGTTTAGGAGATATTTACAGTACCTATAGGTAAGCCTTATTATAGGCTTACCTATAGGTACAAGTTACAGAGGAGGGTTTACTTCCTCTTTAAGGAGCATGGAAGATGACCACATAGTAAACGGAGAAACAGCTCTGCAAAATGGACAACTAACATACAGGAAAAGGCAATATACAGAATATGAAGGAAGTCATATCCAGGTTTGCAGCGTGAAGACTGGTAAGTATATAAACACCTAGATTTAAATGTATAAGGAAGAAGCACTCCAAGTAATGGGAGAAAATCGACCCGGGCCTGCCTAGGTGGGAAATATACGCAGTCATCAAGTCAAAGGGCCTCATTATTTTTTATCTTCTAAACTGGCAGGTGACAATGGTGTGCTCCACCATTTTATTGCTGCCTGTACGTTACTTATTGACATAGCTGGTAGAAACGCTGAGTCTGGTTTCACTGCATAGTATGTTTTTTTTTATGTTTTTGTTTTTTATTTCATATTTTTCATGTGTGAGGTAAGTAGTGGTGAAGTTGATCATTTTTTGAATTGTGCCTGCACATTGGTTTTTATTTTTGTACTGTATTATTTATAATATTCCTCCTAGAGAGAGGAGCCCTTTAAATATAATATTGTTTCCAGGTATAGCTAAAAACAAAACTTTGCAAAGCTTTTCCTGGCACCTGGTTGATTGCTAGAAGGTTTAATAAATGCCGGTTGTAGTTCTGGAGAAAACTCAAATAAGCAGAGCTCTTTCATATAGTGTTTCTGTATAACCTTGAACACTGAGGTTCAGCTAAATCCCAGCTATGTCAAGTTTCTTATTGTTTTTAAGTCTCCTTCCAATTATTCCAGTTCCACTGTAATAACAGTAGCCATCCTGGTATATACAGTTCACATGCTGCTTTGTAGAAAGCACAGAAAGAATATAATGGGCAATAAAATCCATAGGGCAAAATGTATCTGAGAAGAAATAAGAGATTTATAAATGTGGAACCTGATCATACTTAAAGGAGATGTACAGTCAAAGCTTGTTTGGCTGTACATCTCCTATTGATCACAGGAGTGCAGTTCGTTCTGCACTCCTGTGACCCATTTTCAGCAGAGAGCGGGCTTAAAGCGGAGTTCCACCCGAAAATGAAAGTTCGTTCCATCTTCTTGGTCCGGGTCACCTGAAAAACAAATGGATAATCGCAATTTTTTTTTTAACTTACCTTGTTTAGAAGATAATATACTTACCTTACTTCCTCTTCCTCCCCTCGGCGGGCACGGCGATTTGTCACTTCCTGGCATGCAATGATTCCTGGGAGCTGAACGTCATCACTCCCAGGAATCAATGCGCCTGCACCGGCCCCGACGTCAGTTCCGGTGCAGGCGCCATCATACCTTGCTAAACAGCTTCTGGGCATGCCCAGAAGCTGTGCAGGGATGACGCTGCAGACCCAGAAGTGACGGTGGGGCCGGCGCAGTGCATCGTGGGACAGAAGAGGACGGAGAAGAGGATCGCGCTGGCTTCAAGCTGCCCACACCTGAGATGGCAGCGCTGGAGAAGACATTTTCAAGGTAAGTATTTCTTCTTGCAGGTAAGTGCAACCCGGGACAGTTCAGAGGCTATCCATTGTGGAATGTACTAGCCCTGACTGTCCCGGGGGTATTTTTATGTATTTTTTTGTTTTTTAGGTGGAACTCCGCTTTAAGTTCGCTCTCTGCTGATGTTACAGAAGTCGGTCCAGGCACCGTTTCATCACTACCACGGAGTCGGGATCCGCCAGGTGCCTGGACCAACACCCGGCTCAGCCTCTAGGCGAGCTGCTGATAGGCTGAGCTGGCTGCTTCCTGCCCCTCCACAGCCCAACGCTCCAATGAGTGAGGATTGGGCAGAGCAGAGAGCCGGTGACTGACAGTTACCGGCTCTCTACTCAGGGAGCTATCAGAACCGAGCAATCAGCGGTGTTCAATCGCTCAGTTTTCAGTGTAGAAGCGCCGCGAGACTAATGCTGCATCCACCCAGGTAAGTATAAATGGGGGAAAAAAATAATCTCATACATCTCTTTTAAAGGCGTAGTTTAGAAGACTTCCAGCAGCTTCCTAAAAGGCTTTAAATACCCTTTAGATCTAGTGTGGAAGTGTTGGTTTTAATGTGTCCAATTTCTTTAGGAAGCTGTTGATAGACTTAAAGAGGAAGTAAACCCTCCTCAGGAAGTTGTACCTATAGGTAAGCCTATATTAAGGCTTACCTATAGGTACTGTAAATATCTCCTAAACATGCACCGTTTAGGAGATATTTACCTTTAATGCAGCCAGTGATGTCACTGGCGCATGCGCTCTGAAGGAACGGCAGATCGTGCCGTTCCTTCAGAGCCCTGTGCCGTGACCGTCGGCTCCCGTGCGCGTGCGCGGGAGTGACGTCACCGCGGCTCCGGCCAATCAGATGGCCGGATGCCGCGATCCCGGAAGACGGGCGACTATACATGTCGCCCGTCATACAGGTAAGCGGACGGCACGGCGGGGGCTCGTTCTAAGGTAAGTATTTCATAATGAGCTAGTATGCGATGCATACTAGCTCATTATGGGTTTCTCTTTCAGGATGTAAAGAAGAGAAAATTTTTTTTTCTCAGTGTACAACCTCTTTAAAGTATAACTAAATGCAAAACTTTTGTTTAGTTTTGGATAGGGATTAGAATACTTTGTCAGGTTTTTATTGCTGTCTGTACCCCTGTTATGGAGATTCCCCCTTTCTATTTGCTCTGTTTACCATTATCATTGAAAGTGAAGGTAAAAGAAAATCCCACATTTTGGGTTGCCCTCGGAAAAGTAATAGAGAGGAAATCTTCCAATGGGGACACTAGTTCTAGTGACCTGGGGTTCCCCAAGAAATTCCCTTAACTTGCAGGGAATTCCTCTCACTTCCTGTTTGGCTATAGGACAGGAAGTGAAGGGAAATCTCTGCAATGGGACACAAATGGCGAAAAAAAAAAAACTGATAGTGGTTATAATTCTCCCTTGCTCTATCCAAAATGAAAAAAAAAAAAAAAGTTTTGGCAATAGTTCAAAGTGAATGGGGCAGTTTCAGAGGTGGTGACGTCTGTCAACTGGATATACCACAATACATTTTCCTGACACTAGCCATCGCAGCAGCACCATGTGAACAGCCCCCTCCAGCTGTAGAGTAGGCTTTTTGTGGGCAGTCGGGAAGTGGTAAAACTGTGGCTTAACTGCCTGTTATTACCACCTGTGTGAAAGAGGCCTTAGTGAGCCACCACAACATCTCCCGTCAGGCATTATCACTCCACTGGATACATAGACAACAGTGATTAGCTAATAGCTTTATGACCACCAGGGAGTAAGCATTTAAAAAAGGCACATAACTTGCATTGCACATATTTCTCTCATGACAAGTTCTTTTTGAAAGTGTCTACTAGACTAAACTTTCTGATTCTTGCACTCTACATTGATTTTATAGCCCACCAGATAATGAGCAAAACAAGCATTACATTTAATTGGCTGCAGTTTCTCTTTGTGTTAGTACCAGCTTCCGCTTAATGATGGCATTAAGATGTGATGTAATAATTGTGCAATTTGACCAAACAAACAAAACTTATTCTTTAAGGTTAATGACGGCTCATTATTGTAGTTTGTTCACTAACATTACAATATTTAGTTGCCTAATGGTTTTGCGTTTAATACCATACCAAGGATAGAAACAAATATTTCAAAAGGTAAAAGTGCATAAAAAGATACAGACCCTTTACAAAGCCACTTATAAATTCAATTTCATTTCTATTGATGCTCCTAAAGTGATATTAAAGCCTTGTTTTTTTTTTTGTTTAAAAATAACAAACATTTTAGACCCCGTTCACACTGGGGCGATCCGACTTGCCGGGGCGACCTCACAGGTCACGGTGCGCAGTTCGCACCGCGACCTCGGAGCGGCCGGCACGGACTTCATAACATTGAAGTCAATGCAGGTCGCTCCAGGTCGCCCCAAAGAAGCTCCGGACCCTTTTTCTAAGTCGGAGCGACTTGTGTCGCTCCTATTAGAACGGGTCCACAGCTTCTCTATGGCAGGCGACCTGACAGGTCGCCCCAGTGTGAATGGGGTCTTATACTTACCTGCTCTGTGTGATGATTTTGCACAGAGCAGCCCTGATCCTCCTCTTCTCTGGTCCCTCGCCGGCGCTCCTGTCCCCACCCTCCTGCCAAGTGCCCTTACAGCAAGCAGCTTGTTATGGAGGCACCTGAGCCAAGCCGTTGCTCTGTATGTCTATTCAGACACGGATCCGCGGCTCGGCCCCGCCGCTTCTTTCTCTTCATTGGCTCACTGGCTTTAATTGACAGCTGCGGGAGCCAATGGCACTCGCTACTGTGTGCCAGCCAATCAGGAGGGAGAGCCCCCAGACAGCCGAAGCTATCCTGCAACATCGCTGGATCGAGATGGGCTCAGGTAAGTATTAGGGGGGCTGCTGCACACAGAAGGTTTTTTTTTTTATCTTAATGCATAGAATGCATTAACCACGTCCATCCCGAGCCTATTTTGGCACTCCTCTCCTACATGTTAAAATAATCTTTTTTTTTTTGCTAGAAAATTACTCAGAACCCCTAAACATCATGTTTTTTAGCAGAGACCCTAGGGAATAAAATGGTGGTGGTTGAAACTTTTTATGTCGCCTGGTATTTGCACAGCAATTTCCGCATTTTCTTTAGGAAAAAAAAACAGTTTCATGAATCAAAAAATAACAAAACACTGAAGTTAGCCTGGGTTTTTTTTTGTATTATATGAAAGATGATGTTACATCAGAGTTACTCCTCTTGGGCTAGAATTATTGCTCTCAATCTAACATTTGCGGCAATACCTCACATGTAGCGTTTAAACGCGGTCTACATATGTGGGCACGACTAACGTATGCATTCGCTTCTGTGTGCCGGGATGGGGGTGCTTTAAATTTTTTTTGATCCTATTGTTTATTTTATTTATTTTTATTGTTTATTTATTTATTTTTTTTTAACTTTCCCTTCAATTTTTTTTTTTTTTTAATCACTTTTATTACTATTACAAGGATTGTAAACATCCCTTGTAATAGGAATAAAGCATGACAGGTCCTCTTTACAGTGAGATCTGGGGTCTATAAGTGCCCAGATCTCTCCTTTAGCCTGGAAAGCCTGAGATTAAAAAAAAATGATCTCGGCTTCCCACCTGGGAAAACGTCAGTATTACAACTGCTGAGGCCGGGTGTGATGTCATAACGTCATGCCCAGCCTCCGAAGGTCAAAGAGATGACTGGGGACATTTGGTCCTCAGTCAGCTCTATGGTAAACAGCCGCCGCGGCCGAGTCATTTGCGGTTTGCTGATCGCTTGGGCGAGCCAGTAGAAGCACTGGAGGGCAGCGGGAGGGGGAGACCTCCCCTCCCACCGTTTGTAAAAACAATCAAACAGCTGAACAGCCGCTATGATTGCTTTTACATGACAAGGATTCACTGGCTGAAAAAGAAGATATCTGAATGATGACTGGAGCTGCAGGAATGATTCAGATTTACCAACTTTAACTCTAGGACATCATATGATGTCCACCTAGGGAGAAGGGCTTAAGATAAAAAAAAAAAACCTTCTGACTTTAGAACCACTTTAAAGGGATTGTAAAGGCAGAAGGTTTTTTTTTTTTTTGCATTCTATGCTTTAACCACTTCAGCCCCGGAAGGATTTGCCCCCTGACCAGGCCATTTTTTGCGATTCGGCACTGCGTTACTTTAACGGATAATTGCGCGGTCATGCAACGCTGTACCCAAATAAAATTGATGTCCTTTTTTTTCCCACAAATAGAGCTTTCTTTTGGTGATAGTTGATCACCTCTGCGGTTTTTAGATTTTGCGCTATAAACAAAAAAAGAGTGACAATTTTGGAAAAAAAAAACGCCATATTTTTTACTTTCTGCTATAAAACATTCCCAATAAAAAATTTTTAAAAATAAATTTTTTTTATCAGTTTAGGCCAATTTGTATTCTGCTACATATCTATTGTAAAAAAAAATCCCAAAAAGCGTATTTTAATTGGTTTGCGCAAAAGTTATAGCATTTACAAACTACGGGATAGATTTTTGGACTTTTTCTTTCTTTATTTTTTATTAGTAATGGCGGCGATCTGCGATTTTTAGTGGGACTGCGACATTGCGGCGGACAGATCGGACCCCTAACTGACATTTTTTACACTTTTTGGGGACCAGTGACACTAATACAGTAATCGGGGCTAAATAATATTCACTGTTACTGTATAAATGACACTGGCAGGGGAGGTGTTAATACTGGGGGTGATCAAAGGGGTTAAATGTGTGCCTCTGTGCTTACTGACTGTGTGTGTGTAAGTGTGTGTGTGTGTGTGTGTGTGTGTGTGTGTGTGGGGGGGGGGGGGGGGGGGTTCTGTGACAGGCACAGACAGATCGCAGTTTCAGCTTAGCTGAAACTGCTGATCTGCCCCTGCCTGTCTGAGAGAAGATCCGCCTGCTTTGTTTATATAAGCAGGCAGATCTTCTCTCCGTTTCCCGGATGATCGATGGAGGAAGGTGGCGATCGCCGCCTCTCCTCCCGTGGCCCGCCTCCCACTGTGTCTAAACACAGCGGGAGAGCGGCTCCGGCGGCGCGCGCGCGCCACCGAAACCACATGCACTCCAGTCACGTAGTACTACGTGACTGGATGCAGCCGAGCTGCCCTGCCGCAGTAAAAAGCCGGCGGGTGGTCAGCAAGTGGTTAAGATAAAAAAAAATAAAAATTCTGTGTGCAGCAGCCCCAATCAGCTCCCCTAATACTTACCTAAGCCTGTCTTTATCCAGCGATGTTGTAGGATTAAGTTGCCTGGGACTCCCCTCCTCATTAGCTAAGACAGCAGCACAGTGCTTAGCTCCCACTGCTATTACTAAAAATCATTCAGCCAATCAGAAGAGAGAGGGGGCAGGGCTGGGTTGCGGCTCGGTGTCTGAAAAGACACGCGGAGCTGTGACTTGGCTCAGGTGCCCCCATAGCAAGCTGCTTGCTGTGGGGTCACTTAACTGAAGGGAGGAGCCAGGAGAGCCGAAGAGGTACCCGACAAGAGGAGGATTGGGGCTGCTCTGTGCAAAACCAACTGCCCTGAGGAGGTGAGTATAACATGTTTGCTATTTAAAAAAAGAAAAAAAACAAGACTTTGCAATCACTGAATCTAGGACCTACAAGAGAAGTACGGCCAAAAAAAAGCTTTGGCTATGCTTTTCATTTAACAAACGTCATATTATTGCAGCCAGTCCTTTGGTATTATTACATATTCAGTGATACATGGGGGTGCAGTCTTCTTCTCATCTCTATCTCAACATGTTTCCCCAGTTGCTTCCTCAGGAGATCAGAGAAGGATCCATATTATGTGTATTAATGCAAGGTCATCAGCTGCTAAAGGGAAAACCAAACCATTATATTTTAGAGCATAAATGTCTTGAAGTCAGACAGGGAGAATATCCCAGCTAAATGAAGTTTCTGACTTTGCAGACAGGCCAATTTTTCCTTCAAATAAAGCTTTTTTTTTTTTTCTTTGCTCTTGTTTGTAATTGTGCACAGGTCTGCAATCAATGCCCTTAGACCCGGAGGAACTCTGGTATATTCTACATGCACTCTCTCCAAAGCAGAAAACAGCGATGTCATTTCTGATGTCTTGAACTCCTGCAGTGATGTTATCCCCGTAGACCTGAGTCACATGGCCAAAACATTATCTCACGAATTTAGGTTTGCTGAACATGTCCTCCATGGACTTCTAGTTGTGCCTGATAAAGAAAAATCCTGGGGCCCCATGTTTGTATCTAAATTAATAAAAAAATAGTTCTAGCCATTGTTTCTGTGTTTTTATTTGACTTATTTATCACTATTTGAAGTCAGTAGTTGATATTTTTTACTGAAGCCTGGGTTGGTTGATTAAGATTTTGGAGTCACTTATTCCAAATTCCAATCCAGGATTCCATAGGCAGTGTTAATACCTATGTGAGTGTAAAATAATTTCTGGAGGACAAGTGTTTGCAATGAACCTTCCTAAAGTCGTTCAAAGGCAGAAGGTTTTTTTTTTTTTTATTTACCTTAATGTATTCTCTGCATTAAGGTAAAATACCCTCAGTATGCAGCTCCCCCCCAGCCCGTCCTTATACTTACCTGAGCCGATCTTGAACCAGCGATGTGCACAAGAGCAGAGGCTCTCTCAGCTCCCTCCTTGTTGGCTGAGAATCACTGACACCCGCTGCTGTCAATCACAGCCAATGAGGAGAGAGCAGGGGACGGGGCCACTGTTTATGGACACACAGAGTTGGCTTGGGAGCGAGCATGCCCAAGTGTCCAAAACCAAAAGACAAAAGGGTGTATTATCCACAGCATTTTATTAAAGGGATTGTAAAGGCAGGGTTTCGTTTATCTTAATGCATTCTATGCATTAAGGTAAAAACACCTTCTGTGTGCAGCAGCCCCCCCCCCCCCCCAAGATTGGCTCCTGCAGCTGTCAATCAAAATTATTCAGCCAATCAGAAAAGAGAGGGGGCGGGGCCATGTGTCGGCTTTGTGTCTGAATGGACACACAGAGCTGTGACTCGACTCGGGTACCCCCATATCAAGCTGCTTGCTGTGGGGGCACCCAACAGGAGGGAAGGGGGGCCAGGAGAGCCAAAGAGGGACCCACAAAGAGGAGGATCCAGGCTGCTCTGTGCAAAACCAACTGCAGAGAGGAGGTAAATATATGTTTGTTATTTAAAAAAAAAAATAAATAAATAAACTAGGCTTACAACTTACAAATGTATTTGTACTTACTATACAAATTATCCACTTCCTAGACCAGGCCTTTTCCGGCACTCTTTGTTTACATGTAACAATCCTTTATTTTTTGCTAGAAAAGGATTTAGAATCTCCAGATATTATATATTTTTAAAAACAGAGGCCCTGGAGAATAAAATGGCAATTTTTTATGTCACACGGTATTTGCGCAGTTGTTTTTCAAACACAATTTGTTGGGAAAAAATACACTTTTTGAATGTTAATGCAAAAAAACACAGTACATATTCTCCCGGGTTTGTAAAATATAAAAGATGATGTTACGCCGAGTAAATAGATACCAAACATGTTACCCTTTAAAATTGCGCATACCCGTGCAACAGCGACAAACAACATAAATTTTACTATCTATAGGCGACGCTTTTAAAAGCTTTTACAGGTTACCACTTTATAAAATTAAAGATGTAACCACGCTTAAGTGAAAAATAAATAGATAAATAGCTGCAGCTTCCAGTGTGATATCACCAAAACCAAATAAACAAAAAACAAGCTGCGTTGAGTGAAAAACATACAAATGACAGTATGAAGTGAACCTCAATCAATTAAATGAGTCCAAATGATACATATATATATATATATATATATATATATATATATATATATATATATATTTAAATAAATGGGTAATGTGAAACCAATAAAAAGTCCAATAAATCCCGATCCGTGAAGAAAAGGAATATGGTGTCACCACGCTGTGCAGTATCCACCACCAGTAAAATTTAATTCCTTACCAGATATATGGTAAATCAAGCCCGTAATTGCAAAACAGGGTGACCAATCGAGGAGACATCCAGAAAAAATCCTGTTGACCTCAGATAAAGATGCTGAACAGTGCAGATGCACAGATACACAGATAATGGCCAATAAACTCCAATGGACACCCAGAGAACTGCCCTCAGAGGCTCCCAAATAACGCCACCATAAAAAAGAAGTTTAATAGCTCCATAGCGTAAACCCATAGGATTTATTGAAGTTTAAAAGAAATGCACTTACACAAATGCAGAGTAAAAGCACAGATGCACAGATAAGCCGCCGGCCGGTCGGCTCCTCCGCCCGTCCTCACTTCCGGGAACACAGGGATGACATCAGCACGCCGCAACTCAACGTACGTTTCGTCAGAAATTACGTTTTCAAGGTACGGCCATTATCTGTGCATCTGCGCTGTTCAGCATCTTTATCTGAGGTTAACAGGATTTTTTTTGGTTTCATCTGTCCACAGAATATTTTGCCAGTACTGCTGTGGAACATCCAGGTGCTCTTGTGCAAACTGTAAATGTGCAGCAATGTTTTGTTTGGACAGCAGTGGCTTCCTCTGTGGTGGTATCCTCCCATGAAATCCATTCTTGTTTAGTGTTTTACGTATTGTAGATTCGCTAACAGGGATGTTAGCATTTGCCAGTGACTTTTGTAAGTCTTTAGCTGACACTCTAGGATTCTTCTTCACCTCATTGAGCAGTCTGTGCTGTGCTCTTGCAGTCATCTTTACAGGACGGCCACTCCTAGGGAGAGTAGCAGCAGTGCTGAACTTTCTCCACCCATAGACAATTTGTCTTACCGTGGACTGATGAACAGCAAGGCTTTTGGAGATACTTTATAACCCTTTCCAGCTTTATGCAAGTCAACAATTCTTAATCGTAGGTCTTCTGAGAGCTCTTTTGTGCGAGGCATCATTAACATCAGGCAATGCTTCTTGTGAAAAGCAAACCCAGAACTGGTGTGTGTTTTTTATAGGGCAGGGCAGCTGTAACCAACACCTCCAATCTCATCTCATTGATTGGACTCCAGTTGGCTGACATCTCACTCCAATTAGCTCTTGGAGATGTCATTAGTGTAGGGGTTCACATACTTTTTCCACCTGCACTGTGAATGTTTTCATGGTGTGCTCCATAAAAACATGGCAACATTTCATTCTTTGTGTGTTATTAGTTTAAGCAGACTGTGATTGTCTATTGTTGTATGGCTAAGGCTGGCCATACACTATACAATTTTCTTATTCAATTTCCTTTAGATTTACCTTAAACTATGTAGTGCAAGGGCCTGCCTGACTGCATACAAATTGAAAGTGTTTAGGTTTGACCCTATATTACATGGTTTTGGTAAATCTAAAGGAAAGTTGAACAAGAAAATTGTATAGTGTATGGCCAGCCTTAGATGATGATCAGATCACATTTTATGGCCAATTAGATCATTCCAAAGGGTTCACATACTTTTTCTTGCAGCTGTGTGTATATATATATATATATATATATATATATATATATATATATATATATACATATGTGTATCATTTGTACTGAGGTTCACTTTATACTGTCATTTGTATGTTTTTTACTCAGCGCAGGTTACCACTTTAGACATCCAAGAGAGGTCTAGTGCTAGAATTACTGCCCATGCTCTGATATTCGTGGTGATACCTTACATGTATGGGACGATCTCTGTTTGCGAGCGCGTGGGACCAACACACACTTCACCTTTGCACGTGACCGGGGGGGGGGGGACACTTTATTTTATTTTTTCCCTTTTTTCTTTTATTATAATCAATTTTATTGCTGTCACAAGGAATGTAAATATCCTTCTGACAGCAATAGGCATGTGACTGGTACTCTTTATGGAGAGATCTTGGGTCTATAAGACCCAAAATCTCTCAAAGCTTTCAATACACCAAGATATGTGGTTTTGATCAGGTCAATGCTTCCAGGTTACCATAGCAGAGAGTCTATCAAAGCTAATTCCAGCTTTGTTCAGCACTCCGACCAGCCAGGACATGCTGGCTAGTCACTTGGGTCTCCCAGTGGGATGGGAGAGCCCTTGCAAGTCAAGTCTATTACATCTATTTAGCCGCTAGGATTGCTTTTGCAAGAGATCTGTCTGCCGGCACTAAAAAATGGTACCATGGTGATGCTTAGGATAATAACTTATTATAAATATAGAAACCAGAAGTCCACCCTCCGACCTTATTGGTCTAACTCAGTGATGGCGAACCTTGGCACCCCAGCTGTTTTGGAACTACATTTCCCATGATGCTCATGCAGTCTGCAGTGTAGCTGAGCATCATGGGAAATGTAGTTCCAAAACAGCTTGGGTGCCAAGGTTCGCCATCACTGGTCCAACTGGATGAAAGAACCAGTTGAAGCTTTCCAGGGCATGCTATGGGGGGGGGGGGTTGATGGGGGGAGAGGACCGCAGAGCGCCCGAGGGAGACCCGAGAACAAGAGGATCGGTGCTGCTCTGAGCAAAACCATTGCACAAAGCAGGTAAGTATGACGTTTGTTTTTTAATTTAAACGTTCACAATCAGTCTAAATTGTATTTTGCAGCCAAATTAGGATAACACCTAGCATCACTTGAAAAACATATTTTGCGGTTCACATTTCTAATGCTACATTCACACCTGAGCGTAGCGTTTTCGCGCGGATTTTACCGCGATTTACAGGCGTTTTTTGTGCAGGCGTTTTTAGATTGAATAGAAACCAATGGAAAACACCTGTAATCTGCCCTAAAAGAAGCTCATGTACTTTTTTGAGCGTTGGGCATTTTGCTCACAGCGTCAAAACGCTCAGATGTGAACAGGGGCCATTGAAATGAATAGGAATTGTCTTGTTGGGCGTTTTGAGAGCTGATCCTAGAGCAGAAAAACTCCCCAAAACGCCTACATGTGAACGGAGCCTTAATGCTCTTGTGCAAAAACTTCAGGACTGAAGAAATCCTGCTTACTTTTCCTTTCTGTGTAATGGTTATGAGGGGTCAGGGAGTTCATGTTTATCATAATTAACCCTGTCTCTATTCTGCTGGTGGTTTCTATTATCAGTTGTAAACAAGATTTGAACACTGTCTGTCCTAACAAATGGTTAAAGATCTAGAACAGCCTTTCCCAACCTTTTTAATGTGGTGGAACTCTTGAAATAATTTTCAGGTCTCAGGGAACCCATGTTAAAAATGACTATATTTACAACCCATGATACATTAGTGTGATGGTCAGTGGGATGAATGTTCCTTACACTTGTGGACATTGGGAAGAATTACCTTCTTCCAGATAGCTAAAAAGATCAATGGTGTCAGGGGAACTTATCTGAGAGGCAGAAATTGCGCATTGCTCAAGGAACCCCTAGCAACCTCTGGAGGAACCCTAGGTTTCCACTGAACCCTGGTTGAGAACCACTGATCTAGAAGCTGGGCTTCTTGTATTGTAAGGTAATAAGGAGAAGCTCAGTGAGTCTCCAGTCTTTGAGAAGAGACACACTTTGAAAATGTTCAGAGCGGTTTGCAGTCTCCCAGAAGCCAGCTCCAAACAAACATACAAAAGATAAGAAATATATATTTTTTAAGACATTATTTTAGGTATGCTGTGTGAATGGGAATGTATGGAATTTTCTCAAATTTGTCTGCAAAAGTGAAAAATCACAGACATTTCCTTAAAAATAATTCTTATTATTCAGTGTGAAAATGTAAAAGGTCAGCTGTGCAAATGAAGATTACAGATTGTCAAAAAACATAAAATAATACCAATTTAAGCTGAACTCCAGGCAAACAGCTAAATAAACAGATTAAATACATATATTCAGGAGCTCTTTTATCTGCCATCAAAATGTTGATTTTTGTCCATCTAGTCCTGAGATGTAAACCGCTTTGCCACACTAGAGCTAGAGCAGGAGACTAGAGCAGGAGACCTAGTTTTTCTTCTCTACTTCAGTTAACCACTTGCCGACCGTCGCACGACTATTTACGGCGGCGGTCAGCCCCTCACAGGCAAAACGACGTAGGGCTACGTCGCTAGCCTGTGAGGCTCTAGGGAGTGAGCGCGCTCCCGCGCGGTCACGGACTCTCCCGCGCGCGACATCGGGTCCGCCGGGCACTCGCGATCGTCCGTTACACCGGGAGAAAGGCAGGCGGCTAATGTAAACAAAGCCGCCTGTCATTCTTCCCTGTGTAAGAATGGAGATCAAACGGTTCTGCTATGTAGGACCGTTGATCACTGTTCTTACACATCAAGCCACAGCCAATCACAGTTAGAAACACGCCCCTAGGGACACACTTAACCCCTCCCTCTCAAAAAAAGTTAACCCCTTTACTGCCAGTGTCATTTTTACAGTAACAGTGCATATGTATAGCACTGATTACTGTAGTAATGTCACTGGTAACCCCAAAAGTGTCAAAAATGTCAGTCAAGGGTCCGATCTGTCCGCCGCAATGTCGCAGTCCCACAAAAAAATTGCAGATCGCCGCCATTACGCGTTAAAAAAAAAATGACAAAAATCTTTCCCTTTGTTAGTAAACGCAAGGACTTTTGCGCAAAATACGCTTTTTGTGATTTTTTTTTACCAAACATATGGTAGAAAAAAAATTGGCCTAAGATGTTAAAAAAATTTTGATTTTTACATTTTTTTGGGGGGGGAATTTCATATAAAAAAATTTGAAAAATATTGTTATTTTTGCAAAATTGACGCTCTTTTTTTGTTTATAGCACATTATCAAAAAATCGCACAGGTGATCAAATACCACCTAAAGAAAGCTCTGTTTGTGGGAAAAAAAGGACGTCAAATTCGTTTAGGTACAGCATCGCATGACCGCGCAATTGTCCGTTAAAGTCACGCAGTGCCGAATCGCAAAATAGGGCCTGGTCAGGAAGGGGGTAAAATCTTCCGGGGCTTAAGTGGTTAAAGTGTTACTAAACCCAGGACCTTGCAATCACTATATCTGGTTTCCCTCAGTACACAGAACATGGAAATGCAATTATTTTAGTAAATATAAACTGCTAAATATCTCAGTATATAGCAGTCTTGTGACTTCTATCAGTGTCTGGTCAATGCTTGTAGAAGGAGTTTTCATTTTAATCTGACTGTCCTATGAGGCTGCAGGACCCCTTACCCTGTGTCTGGACAGTGCTGATTGGCCCTGTGCTGATCACATGCACCTCCCAAAGAAAAAAAAAACTAGCAATACACACCAAACTGAGCATGTGCAGAGTGACTCCAAAGGCTCTGCATTAGGGGATGGATTGGGGACAGTGAAAGAAGGGGAGGATCAGAGAAAACAGGCTCAAACAGTCTTTTTACACAATGCGGAGGATTAACCTTTTAGGTTCTACAGTGAGTGTAACCAGCATGCTTTACTGCATATACAGACTGATTTTATTGTTTGGATTTAGTAACACTTTAGGTTATATTCACAGGCCTTGTCCTTCCCTCATTCCTTGACTGGACAATGAAAGAGAAGCGACAGTCTGTTTTTATCAGCAACTACATGTTCCTTGTTAGCACATTAACTGATTTCTTTTTTGTGCTGCTTCTCCTGCTCCCAGTCAGAGTTCTGCTATGCAAGGACTGCTAGATTCTGATATCAAGTCAAATTCAGGTTCTTACACTGCTTGCCTTTAACAATAGATTTGATTATGCAATGATAAATACAGAGTTGCATTCATTTGAATCCTATATACCGGGTTACAGTTCAGATTTAACCCCTTTTACACCGCAGTAACACATATGTTACAGCAAAAAGCCGGGCTTTTGGGTCCACATGCCGCATATATGCGTTCCTGAGCGGGCAATGTTTCTGTCCCGGGAGTGCCATTCCAGTACGCTCAGAGCACAAAGGCTGAGCTGTGAAAAAGGCTCTCATCCTAAGAAGACATTGGTACCCGGCGGGACCAGTTTTCGATTATGTGACCACTCTGACAGCCAATAACAGTGGTCACATGATTGCCGATCCTTCCCGCCTCCCTAGGCCTTAAAAGCTTTTGAAGGGGATGCCAAGGCAGACGGGAAGGGGTTACGTTTGTAAAGTATATAGAAATATCTAAATTCTAGATGTACTTCTGAGCATGCACTGAATAGGCTGTTTTAGGTATTAGTGATGACTGTATTAAAAGGTTTGCTTATTTTATTATTATTACTACAAATCATTTTTAGCAATACTTTCTTTCAGATTTTCCTAAGGCCTCTTTCACACATGGAGTCTGTTCAGATCCACCTGTCAGTTTTTCAGGCGGATCTGAATGGATGCCCCATGCATCTCTATGCAGCGGAGACATGTTCACTGACATCCGATCTGTCAAAACCGGGCGGATGGAAAACCCTATTTTCCATTCATCCAGCGGATCGGATTGGATGGGAGTGGATGAGTACGGACAGACGGTCTGTTTCCATCCGATTCCTCCATAGAGATGAATGGGGACCTAACAGCTGTGTCTCCGCTGTCACCTGCCTGCTCAGCGGGAAAAACAAAGTCCGCCTGGCGGAATCCGTGTGTGAATGGGGCCTAAATCTGTTCACAAATCACAACTTCAATTTTTAATTGCTTGGTTTTCTCTTTGAGGGCAAGTTCACACTGGAATGCCCATGTGGTCCTGCGCAGTTCCGGGTGTTCCAATTGTAGCGGACCCCCAGAACCCCCTAGGGCCTAGTGATGACCTTCAAAGGCAGAGAGGGGCTACATACCTCCTGTGGGTGTGAATTGTCAGGCATGGTGGGTAGTGATGCAGGTAAAATAAATGCTGGGCGCCAGTCACTTTTATGCTGAAGTAAAAGAATAGTTTATTTCTTCTCAACAGGACAAGAATAAACCGGGGGAGAGAGGGGTAGGGTCCAGGACACCCTTTAAGAACAGTCTATTAGGCAGACTCCCATTGCAAAAGACAGGTATTCAGACAGCAGTACAGGATAGCAGACCTTGAGAATCATTAGGTATCCATGAGCTTCAGATTGATCTGGGAGACATCTTCTCTCCACTAGACACAATCCCTTTCTGTGGTCTGTACTGTCTGGACAGCGGTCCTCCATAAGAAACAAGCAGGTTACTCACACCGGTTACTGGATGTCTGTGGATGATCTTTCCCATGTGGGTCGCTGGCTCTCCTCAGCAGAATCCCAGGTATCTGACCAGGCCTCAGGCTTCAGGCCTAGTCAGCAGCACACACCCTCCCCCAAGGGGGTCCGGGCGGGAAGAGACCGATTATTGGACCTCCCCCCTCTTAAATAAGATCTCCCACAATGCCGTAGTGACACTGTAATTGGCTGAGAGAGACATGGACATTAACAGTTTGTTTAACTGTAATTCTCACACTAGTGTCAGAGGCTACAGTGCCACCTGCTGACGGAAGGGAGAAACGCAGTCAAACCTAGATTAAGAAGGGAAGCTCAATGACCACAGAATAATTACAGCCAAGCTAGTTAAGGCTCAGCAAACTAAATTTAACAGCAACCTTGCATTAAGACAAGGGTGCTACACACTCCCCCTGCCAAGGAGACTACGTCCTCGGAGTCTACCGAGACAGAGACTCTCAAGCCTGAGAGTGGATGTCCTGGGAAAAATGGATGGGTAAGGGTAAAAAAGGAAAGGGTTAAACTTTGGTGTACAAATACGTGTGGCATTCCACACGAAACAAAAATAGGAAACAATATGTACATTACAATACTTCCTAACTGACTAACTGACTGTCAGTACATCCTACAGTGTTATAAGGCAAAAACCATACTCACCAAAGGCACTGTCTCACCTCAGCCGAGAGAGAACACTGTGGGTATGAAAAATTAGCAACATACTTATAATATCAGTTACTATACTCTAGATATATATACATCTAAAATGTTGTTTAACCTCAGCCGAGGGAAACAAGATTTTAATAAGCAAACACATATTATCACATCCTAATACTCTACTCAATTTACCATGAATATTTACAAAATATTGCATGTCAGAGAGAAGGTGCCTATCTCCAGGGGTAGAAGAAGAGATAAGACCCCCTAGATAAGGGCACATCCCCTGAAACATGCCAACACATCAGAGAAAATAATCCACTTTAAACTATTTTAATAATAGTATAGAATTTTACTGCTCACTCCCACGCCATCTAGTGGAGAAAAACAGAAAACACTTTGCATCACAATAAAAAAACTTTTTAGTCCACGAGTTCCAAAAATGCAGGTGAAGGACTTGCCGGTTTCCAATAGCACAGCCTACCTGACTAAATAACTATTTTACAAGGTCTCTGTGACCCCAGAGTCCCAATAGTCTGTGCACCAACATTGCTATCGAAGATCATTTCTTGCTGGCTCTGTTACACCAAAGTCCAGCAGGCACTTTAACTTATTGCATAGGTTTCAAAAATAGGAAAACACACTCCTTTCTAGGAAAGTTCGAGTCCAGTAGTTTGTACCAAAACTGTCTTACATAGTAAATTAAGCCTTAAATCAACTCTTAGTTCCAAAAACTGAACTGTAGTGTTGCAAACATCAGGCAACACAAATAACTGAAAGATAGCATCAGCCATTTTATCCAGGAGGCTGAGGCTAGTTTTCTTCACACCTGGATGGGAAGCATGCTGACCATTCAAAAGCATAAGCCAGCAGGTATTTAACTTGAGCTTATTTGCATGGCTACTTCCAGGAGCAACACAGCCACACAAAAATTGCAGAGGACTATCATCATCATGAACTTTGCTGATTCACTTCCATAGCAACAAAGTCCCACTGCATATGTAATTACATCTCACCTTTCCCATAAGCAAGACACGCTGACAATGAAAAGAGACCGGTCAGCATGTCACTTTTCAGGGCACCTCCTGTAGCTGCTGGCAATTCAGAACACAGCCCAGCGGTAGCATAGCACAGACAGGAGTGTCCCCAAAGCAACTTTCAAAAGAAGAACAGCTTCTGGTGAGACAGATACAGCTTAAAACTTGACATCACATAGCTGTATTCCATAGGATTTTGACACAGAAACTCAGACTTTTATACATCACCAGTAGTATCGTGGATCAGGCAGTTGAATAGGCTTCCCAGAAGATCCAATAGTGGTGATGTAATGCCTTGCATCAGCTTGATTGGGCCTCCTTATAATGACACAATCCGGGTATATATGACGACCATAGTCCCAGGTTTTCAGAACTTTAGTGTACTGTTCTGCTTGTCTGGGTGACAACTCAGAGATTTTTCGGTATACAGGAATTCTCAGATAATCTCTGATTGCACTGTCAATCCATTGAGCCCGCTTGTCTTGAATTTCAGCTACAAGAGACTCTGGCACATAAGGATACAAATAGCCATATTCCTCAGCTATTTTCTTCATCACAATTCGCTGAAACTTAGACAACTTTGACAAGATTCTAGGGTCTCCATAGCCAAGCAACACAGGTGTATCTGGAGCACACTTGACAGGATACCCTGCAACTGCATCTGGTCTTGGAGGGACACTTGCAGGACCAGATTCATGACTTGCAGGCAAAGGCAAGGTAGGCCTAATACTGGAGGTAATATTGGGTGAATGGACATCCTCCTTTGTAGGCTCAACTTGCGGTTCAGTCTCACTATCAGACCAATTTTCACAAAATGACACAGTGTCAGAGAACAGTTCTGAGATTCGGTCAGACATTATATCAAAGTCTGACTCTGCAGAGAACTCTTCAGCTGGGAGCAGGTTAGGCTGGGAAATTATAGCAACAGACTCTCCCGACTCTGCTCCCAAGGAAGACGCTGGCCTCACAGTCCCAACAGGTACGCCACCCTCACCCACATCAGGCTTACCAGGTTCAGGCGATTTCTTTTCCGGTGGTCCCATCATTAAAGCAAGTAGGCGACCTCAACCGCGACCACGGCAGGAGGTCACTGGGATGTCCGGCATTGCAGCGGTCACTGTAGCTGAAGAAGTAGAAGGAACAGGAGCTTCAGCAGGTAGAGCAACAGTAGTAGTGACCACTGGAGCCGGTCCGGAATCAGCAGTTGCAACACATTTGAGCCAGTCCACTTGCAGCACCCGGGGTGATAAGGCCGGTGAGACTACCTCCAACAGCGATTCCCCGCAACTTCCGCAGGTGATCCAGGGCCGAATATTAGTAGCCAGTCCAGAACATTTCACACATGTCAGCCCGATCGCTTCGTAGACTCCAGCTGTGTACAGCACCAGGTTCCCTTTAGGTGTGTTCCGCACCCCGGTGTCAGTGATGACTTCCTTCAGCCCAGCGGGGCTAGAACCGATGCCTGGCACAAACACTCTCAGGTCAGAAGAAGGAATTCCAAAGTGCGCCATCTTCACACTCTTCCAACACGTGCAGCCAGGTAACTGCGCACACAAGCGCGGTTTAATTTCCTCCGCGTGGGAACAGCGACCCCTCCCCCTGCCAAGGGATTGGTCCAGCCGCTCAGCGGCGCCAAAAATCTTCTGGAGTCTGCCTTAACCCCTTCAGCCCTGGCGTAAAGTGACAAAAGACCAGGCTGACACTCTCCCCAGAGCAAAGAGACAGTTAGGTTCTTCCCACGTTGTTAAAAGGACAAAACACAGTCTTTGAGGTATAAAAGATGTTACTTGCCACTCTCCCACGGAGCCAAACGGTGATTCCTGCGCAGTTGCTATAGGCAACCACCACAAAAATACCGCTTCGCCCCACGTTGGGCGCCAGATGTAGCGGACCCCCAGAACCCCCTAGGGCCTAGTGATGACCTTCAGAGGCAGAGAGGGGCTACATACCTCCTGTGGGTGTGGATTGTCAGGCATGGTGGGTAGTGATGCAGGTAAAATAAATGCTGGGCGCCAGTCACTTTTATGCTGAAGTAAAAGAATAGTTTATTTCTTCTCAACAGGACAAGAATAAACCGGGGGAGAGAGGGGTAGGGTCCAGGACACCCTTTAAGAACAGTCTATTAGGCAGACTCCCATTGCAAAAGACAGGTATTCAGACAGCAGTACAGGATAGCAGACCTTGAGAATCATTAGGTATCCATGAGCTTCAGATTGATCTGGGAGACATCTTCTCTCCACTAGACACAATCCCTTTCTGTGGTCTGTACTGTCTGGACAGCGCTCCTCCATAAGAAACAAGCAGGTTACTCACACCGGTTACTGGATGTCTGTGGATGATCTTTCCCATGTGGGTCGCTGGCTCTCCTCAGCAGAATCCCAGGTATCTGACCAGGCCTCAGGCTTCAGGCCTAGTCAGCAGCAAACAGCAGCACACACCCTCCCCCAAGGGGGTCCGGGCGGGAAGAGACCGATTATTGGACCTCCCCCCTCTTAAATAAGATCTCCCACAATGCCGTAGTGACACTGTAATTGGCTGAGAGAGACATGGACATTAACAGTTTGTTTAACTGTAATTCTCACACTAGTGTCAGAGGCTACAGTGCCACCTGCTGACGGAAGGGAGAAACGCAGTCAAACCTAGATTAAGAAGGGAAGCTCAATGACCACAGAATAATTACAGCCAAGCTAGTTAAGGCTCAGCAAACTAAATTTAACAGCAACCTTGCATTAAGACAAGGGTGCTACACAATAATTACTGCCCATTCATTTTAATGTGCTGCCAAATGTACCAGAACATGGAAAAAGTAGTGCAAGCACTACTTTTTCAGTACGAACCAAGGATATGTACACAGTTTAAAAAAATTAAAGGAACAATGTAAAAACACATCAGATCTCAATGGGGGAAAAATATCATGCTGGATATCTATACTGATATGGACTGGGTCTGGGTAATGTGTTGGGAACAAAAGGATGCTGAATTCAAAGACACCCCAAAAATCATATTGAAAAAATTATGCAGCAGGCTAGCCTACTTTGCTGACATTTCATTGCAGCAACTCATAATGGTAGCTTGTATGGCCCCAACATGCTTGTATGCATGCCTGACAACATTGGGGCAAGTTCCTAATGAGACGACGGATGGTCTCCTGGGGTATTTCCTCCCAGATCTGGACCAGGGCATCACTGAGCTCCTGAACAGACTGAGGTGCTACCTGGTGGCGTCGGATGGACCAAAACTTAATGTCCCAGAGGTGTTCTATTGGATTTAGGTCAGGCGAGTGTAGGGGCCATTTAGTGGTATAATTTCCTTCACTCTCCAGGAACTGGCTGCATACTCTCGCCACATGAGGCCAGGCATTGTCTTGCATCAGGAGGAACCCAGGACCCACTGCACCAGCATAGGGTCTGACAATGGGTCCAAGGATTTCATCCCAATACCTAATGACAGTCAGGGTGCCATTGTCTAGCCCAGTGTTTCTCAACTCAGGGCACACTAACAGGCCAGGTTTGCAAGAAAACTGAAATACATCACAAGTGATATAATTTGCTGCTCAGTGATTGCAGTATTCTAGTCTGCATCTCCCTAAGGTAATACTTAAAATCTGGCCTGTTAGTGTGCCCTGAAGACCGGAGTAGAGAAACACTGCGCTAGCCTATAGAAATCTGTGCATCCCTCCATGGATATGCCTCCCCAGACCATCACTGACCCACCACCAAACCGGTCATGCTGAACAATGTTATAGGCAACATACCATTCTCCACGGCTTCTCCAGAGCCTTTTCACGTCTGTCACTTGTGCTCAGGGTGAACCTGCTCTCATATTTGAAAAGCACAGGGTGCCAGTGACAAACCAGCCAATTCTGGTGTTCAATGGCAAATCCCAATCAAGCTCCACAGTGCCAGGCAGTGAGCACAGGGCCCACTAGAGGACGTCGGCCTTCAGGCCATCTTCATAAAGTCTGTTTCTGGTTGTTTGTGCATAGATATTCACATCAGTGGCCTGCTGGAGATCATTTCGTATGGCTCTGACAGTGAGCATCCTTTTCCTCCTTGCACAAATACAGGTCCTGCTGATGATTAACTGCCTGTCTCCTGGAATCTCTTTCATACTCTTGAGACTGTGCTGGGAGACACAGCAAACCTTCTGGCAATGGCACGCTTTAATGTGCCATCCTGGAGGAGTTGGACTGTCTGTGCAACCTCTATAGGGTCCAGGTATCACCTCATGCTACCAGTAGTGACACTGACCCTAGCCAAGTGCAAAACTAGTGAAAAACTGTCAGAATGAATGAGAGGGGGAAAAAAATCTCAATGGCCTCCACCTGTAAAACCATTCCTGTTTTGGAGGTTGTCTCATTGTTGTCCATCTAGTGCACCTGTTAGTTTCATTAACACCAAAATGGCTGAAAGTGATTAACAACCCCCTCTGCTACTTAACTGACCAGATCAATATCCTAGGAGTTTTAAAAAGCGTACCTTTAAATTTTTTGAGCAGTGTATGTGAGCCGCTCCGGCTGTATGGGAATGAAGTCCTGTGCCCACCACTTTGAGTGCCGGCTGGCAAAGAAGCTAGTTTATGCTCCAGGCAATGATAGAGAGTGACTAGGTGTACCGGGAGCTGCACATCAAGTCAGGCCCTTCTGTATGATGATGAATGTCAGTCTCAGCCTGGACCCCCGCTAGGCCATGCCTCCAATGCATTTCACTCCGCCCACCTGAGCTTACGCATGGGAATGGAGCCTCCAAGTGGAAGGGGGTGGTTAAATGCATCAATGGCTACCATTCAGTGAAAGAATGAAAATTAGGTGTGTGAAGAGGTTGTGTGTAAGGAAGTGCATACACAAAGCAACCATAGAAGATCTGGTTGCAAAGAGTCACTAGTCACTCTCTACCACTACTTTTTACTTTTTCAGATTAAGCTGCACCAAACCACATGGTACTGCGGTACAATGTGGTTTGGCGGCTGTACATGCATTGCGTTTCTGAGATGCGCTTGGGGTGCCATTAACAATTAATTGGAATTCACGTGCATCTCGCAAGTGCAGTGCATTTACGTGCGGTGCAGTAAATGTGCACAGAGCATTACTTTCCTTCACCGCATTCTGGTGTGAATAGGCCCTGAATTCACCTAAATATTTCCACGCAGATTTCTGATCTGCAAGGTACCACACAAATAAGGATTTCAGGCAATGATATAATTGTCCACAGATTAGACTGTGTATAAATATATTTAGAAAAAAAAAAATTGGTTTGTGAATCAATTTCTTAATCACTCTTAGCTATATCAAACAACCCATACGCTATCTAGAAAAGGCTTTCTCTCAAAACAAACAAGAAGCAAAAATTGTGAATTAGCTTTGTATTTCAGAGCTATGGTTGGTCTCTATGGAAGGGTAGCACAAAAAAAGCCAAAGTTCAAATCAATGGGTTTGATTTACTAAAGGCAAATGGGCTGTTTACCTTTCAATGGAATTTTCACCAGAGCTTAGTGAATGGGGTGAAATTTCTCTTTGTAAAGAATACCCAATCACATTCAAGAAAAATAAAAGGAAAAAAAAAAAACAGCTTTTTGCTTGCACGTGATTGGATGATGGAAGTCAGCAGAGCTTCACCACATTTACTAAGCTCTGGGGCAAACATTTTTTCAAAGGGCAGCTCCCCTTGCAAAGTGAACAACCTATTTGTCTTTCGTAAATCAATGCTTTTAACCACTTGCCGACCGAGTACGGTAGTACTACTGCGGCAAAGTGGTTCGTTATCGTCTGACGACGTAGTATTAACGTCGTCAGACACTCCCCCTTCTGGGCGGCGCTTGCGCGCCGCCGGAGGCTCGCTCCCGCTGTTTTCATTCACAGCGGGAGTCGGGCCAGGGGAGGAGCAGCGGCGATCGCCGCTGCTCTGCCCCGATCGCCGGGGATCTAGTGTGGAGATCCGCCCGCCTGTGTAAACACAAGCGGGCGGATCTCCATAGTGACAGGGACTGACAGATCGGACTGTTCAGCATAGCTGGACATCTGATCTGTCCATGACTCACACAGTCACCTCCCCCCCTACACGTCAGTAAGCACCAGGCATACATTAACCCCTCCCTCTCCAATAAAATTAACCCCTTTGTAGGGCTACGTCGCTAGCCTGTGAGGCTCTAGGGAGTGAGCGCGCTCCCGCGCGGTCACAGACTCTCCGGCGCGCGTGCCCGGTGGACCCGATGTCCGCCGGGCACTCGCGATCGTCCGTTACACCGGGAGAAAGGCAGGCGGCTAATGTAAACAAAGCCGCCTGTCATTCTTCCCTGTGTAAGAATGGAGATCAAACGGTTCTGCTATGTAGGACCGTTGATCACTGTTCTTACACATCAAGCCACAGCCAATCACAGTTAGAAACACGCCCCTAGGGACACACTTAACCCCTCCCTCTCAAAAAAAGTTAACCCCTTTACTGCCAGTGTCATTTTTACAGTAACAGTGCATATGTATAGCACTGATTACTGCAGTAATGTCACTGGTACCCCCAAAAGTGTCAAAAATGTCAGTCAAGGGTCCGATCTGTCCGCCGCAATGTCGCAGTCCCACAAAAAAAATCGCAGATCGCCGCCATTACGCGTTAAAAAAAAAAAACACCAAAAATGACAGAAATCTTTCCCTTTGTTAGTAAACGCAATAACTTTTGCGCAAACCAATCAAAATACGCTTATTGCGATTTTTTTTTACCAAACATAGGTAGCAGAAAACAAATTGGCCAAAAAATTTTTAAAAAATTGGTTTTTACATCTTTTTTGGGGGGAATTTCATATAAAAAAATGTTAAAAATATTGTTATTTTTTCAAAATAAACGCTTTTTTTGTTTATAGCGCAAAAAGTAAAAATCGCACAGGTGATCAAATACCACCAAAAGAAAGCTCTGTTTGTGGGAAAAAAAGGACGTAAATTTCGTTTGGGTACGGCGTTGCACGACCGCGCAATTGTCAGTTAAAGTCGCACAGCGCCGAATCGCAAAAAGTGGCCTGGACGGAAGACAGCAAAATCCTCCGGTGGTAAAGTGGTTAAAGGATAAGTTCACCTTTAGGAGTGTGTTACATGTTACATCCATATTTGGGGTGTAACATGTAAAATGGTCCTGTGCACCCATCCCCTGCTGCCAGCACCCCCCTCTCCGTGGCAGCGGGTGGGGGATCCTTTCTTCACACCTGCTGTCCCTTTTTGAAAACAATGCAGGTGTGCGAAACTTTGCTCTGCTGCTGCTGCTCAGCATGGCCGTAGTTCATTCTGTCTTCCTCTAGCTGTGTAACTGAAAGCCAAAACAGGGATACAGGCACAAAGCTAGAGAAGACTGTGAAGGAGCCTTACATTGCTGCTAATCATGGGTGCAGTGCTCTGCAGGCTCCAAAAAAAAAAAACAATAAATGCACATTTTTTACATTAAAAAATATGTGCATTTATTTATTGTTATTATTATTATTTTTTTTTTTTTGAAAGGTGACCTTAGGCAGGCCATACACTGTTCAAATATTGGCCGGTTCAGCAGGAACTGGCCAAGATTCGAACTGTGTAAAGGTAGGCTGAATGTTGATCGATCAACTTGGGTACAACCAGCATGCAGGGTTTTCCCTGAAATTATCGCTAGCGGCTGCTATCGCCATTAGCAATAACTACTGGATTCCCCTGCCCCACCGCCAAGAGAAGACAATGGCCTGGCAGGAGGGATTTCCGCATCAACACTGTCCGTGTTGATGGGGGAAGCAAGCAAATGTATTTTTGCAACCCGTGATTGCAGGAAAGAAATTTGCTCTGTGTATGGCCAGCCTAAAGCCTCGTACACATGTGTCGAAAATCGGCAGGGAATTTTCGTCCAACGACCGATCTGCCGATTTTCGGCTTGTTAGTACGATGCTTCCGACAACCGACTCCGACTTTTCGGCCGAAAAAAATCTGGTGTGCAGGCTGTAAAATTTTTAAATATAAAACACGGCCGATTTTCGTGCAGTCAGTACGGATTTCGCCAGGGAAAAATCGAATTAGCAAGTCTGGGCATGCTCAGAGAAGAAAGAACACAAAGAAAGCAAACCAACACATGACATCACTTCTGAAGTAGAATTTTGTCGGGCGAGAAAATTTGTGTGCAGTCTAGGCACATTCCAACCAACAAAACACCACTCTGGACAAAAGACGGACGATCGGTCGGCCGATAATCGTTGCGTGTGTACTAGGCTTTAGTCTTTAAAGCACTATCTATGGCTCAGTAAAACAACATAATGAGGGAAGTGTGGCAGCATTAAGCTGTGGGGCTGCTTTTCATCAGTATGAATCGAAAATGAAGAATGGATAATGCAACATGCAAGGGAAATACTGTAAGAGATCCCGTTTGTCAGCCAAACAAAAGAACAGTGATCCCACACACACAAGACCAAAGTAGCATTGGTTAATATCAGTTAGAAAAGTTAAATGTCCTGTAACGGCCTATCGTATTCCTCTTTTTATTTGAGAATCCATGGAGAAGTTTGAAAAT
Source organism: Pelophylax lessonae (assembly GCF_965119305.1). Classification (NCBI taxonomy): domain Eukaryota; kingdom Metazoa; phylum Chordata; class Amphibia; order Anura; family Ranidae; genus Pelophylax; species Pelophylax lessonae. The sequence continues at coordinate 61,119,058 of NC_138769.1, read as the reverse complement.
TGTGGTTTATATTTTTCGTTTTCAATGTTTTTATTAAAGGTTTTCTCAAAACAAAAGAGTCAAGAGAGTCCAACTTTAGTTTTGAACAGTACACAATAACCACAAGATGGATTACATATCTAGTGAAGATAAGAGGTTATGTGATGTAACTACTCAAGTAAAGAGCAAAAGACAAATAACAGCAGTCCTCACTTTGGTAAAGGGTTAATCCCTCTGAAACCACTTTCTTCAACACACATCAAAGACATATAGTCACAAATTGCAACTTGTTTTTCAATCGACTGCAGTATAACTTTATAATTTGCAAAGAAACTGTAGAACATAAAAATCGCTGTGCATCTTTCTGTTTTCTTTTTTCCTTTCCTTTTTCTTATTAATAACATGGTGATTTGGTGGAGTTTGGAGTGCCTCCTCCGCATTGGGAGGTGCAAATATCCTCAACCACGTAGAGAAGGACGTTCTATACTCCAAACCTGTGGAGGTATGTGCTGTAGCCTGCACCCCTCTATTACAAAGGCAAAAAAAAGAAGAAACGAGAGAAAAGGGGAAAAAAATAAATAAAAAGGGGAGGGGGGGGGGGAACTCCGCTCCCTGGTTCTCATCCACCATGAGGGGTTCCTAATTAGGTATGGTCTGGGGGTCATGGGTCAAGTATCTATTCCACGGGTCCTATATCTTTTCGAACACCTGCATTTTATCCTAGATGGTGGCCGTTAACCGTTCGTTTATCATAATCCAGGAAAGTTTGTGCTTAAGCTGATCAAATTGTATGATAGCGGATTTCCAATTTTTGGCTATAGTAATTTTAGCAGAAATAAATATAAAAATGGAGGAGTCGTCTCTGGTTATTTGAGGCTCCCTCCACTTTACATCCCAGTAATGCGTGCTTTGGGGATTTGGTCAGATTAATTTGTGAAATGATAAACTCTGATCCAAACTACAGTGCTCCTTCCTGACCACGACCGCTGAAGCACTTAGACAACACTCCCAGGACATAAGTTGCCAATCTGACCAGCACCAAATATCATCTCAGCAGTATTTTGTAGCAGTTTGTGCTATCGAGTGCCAATCTTTAAGTTTAAGGCTTTCCTGGATTTCCTGTTTCCATTTGGCCATGTAACCCAGTTTAGCCGAGCTGTATGTTAGAATAGTGTATATTTCAAATATATGCCCAGAGATTTTATCATACTTGAGACATAAATGTTCCATAGGGGACCTAGTTACAAGGTCAAATTTGTGAAATAAAGCATGCAGATGTTTAATTTGATTGTATCAAAAATGTTCAAAGTCTGGCATTTGGTGCTTTTCTATCAAGGTTTGTTTAGACAGCATTCCTTTATGATCAAATAGGTCCGCTATGCGCAACAAACCTTTGTTTGACCACCATTCAAATGCAAGAGGAGTGAGGCCCTATTTCGTAAGAAGGGAGCTAATGGGCTAAGGGGTGACTTAAAGTTATGAGGCTTGGATAATTGGTCCCAAATACTAAGCAACAGTGAAAGGGAAGGGCACAAAATTGGAGGCAGATCCTTAGTTGGCAACCACATAACATGAGAAACCTGCCACTGTTGACAGGAGTATGATTCCACCGTCATCCAGTGGGTGGGGTTGCTGGGAATGGAATTTAGCAAGTTGAGCTAGCTGTGCCGCATAGAAGTATTTCAGCAGATCAGGAACTCCCAGTCCTCCCTTCTGTTTGGGGATAAACATTGTGCGTTTATTCACCCTAGGTCTCTTGTCCCCCCCAAATGAATTGAAGAAGCCTCTTTTGGAATACAATCAGACCTAACCAAGGCCACCAGTATAGTACCAAAAAAATATAAAAGTCTCGGAAGGATATTCATTTTTAAAAAATGTAGTCTGCTGAACCACAACGGGGGGTATAACTGCCATCTAGCCATGTCAGCCGTTAGGCGTTTATACAGTGCAGGATAGTTCTGAGAATATAAGGTGTTAAAAGAGGGTGTCAGGTGGATACCTAGGTATGGGAGTGCCTCTAATTTCCAGCGAAACTTAGAAGCTTGTTCAAGAGCTGTTTTTGTGCTGTCCTCTAAGGAAATATTTAGTGCCCGTGAGTTTGTCATGATTAATTGTAAGGCCTGAGATTCTTGAAAAAGGCTGGAGTATCGCATAAAGGTTAGAAAGGGTGGTTATGTGGGACAAGGTAACCATCAAGATGTCACCTGCGAATAGTGCACATTTGTGCTCCCTATCCCTGCAGTCTATCCCCTTTACATCTGAACAGTTATCAATTTTAATGGCAGGGGGCTCTAGTGCCAAAACGAACAGCAAAGGGGATAGAGGACATCCCTGCCAAGTTCCCCTTTGTATTGGGAGAGAATGTGTAGAGTATCCCTTTAGCATTAGAGTCGCAGTAGGCGGGCAATATATTGCCTGAATTATAGTCAAGAATTTCTGACCAAAACCCAAATCGGGACAAAACATGAAATAGATAATCCCAGGGCAGGGAATCAAAAGCCTTATGCATATCCAAGAACAGCAACATGCCTCGTCGGAGTCCTCTGCCATCCCAATCAGAATGAATGGTTGAAATGATATCTAAGATTCTCCTGGTTTTGTCGGATGCCTGGCGATTAGGGACCCGTCTGGTCTGGGTTGATAGTGGTTCATATTTTTCACATTGGAATTTAGAAAAGAGTAGGGAACATAAAGGAGGGTGTTGTAGATCCCCTTTAGAGTTCTATTGGAGTTCAGCACCAAAAGTGTTGGTGCTTGCACCCAATTCATGGTATGTTTACCATATCCCCAAGGTCCATAAGGACCCCAGGTGTCCACCTGGGAGACCAATTGTGGCTGGCATGGAAGGCATCACCAGTAAGATATCCCAATATGTACATATTTTTACAACCACTGGTGACGTCCTTGCCAGCCTACATTAGGGATTCTTCCCAGGTTTTGGACACCTTGGCAAAATACAAATGGGAAGCCAACTATTTGTGATCATCCTTAGACGTATGTTCTCTCTACACATCCATTCCCACATGAGGGTGGGTTAAGGGCAGTAGAATACTTTCTTTCTGAAGCGGAATACATGCATCCGCTTCAGTCTGAATTTATATGCTCATGTACTAAGTTTGCGCTGGAAAGAAACTACTTCCAGTTTCATGGCTCATTTTATAGACAAGTTGCTGGCACAGCCATGGGTGCACATTTTGCGCCTAGCTATGCTAACTTGTTTATGGGCTTCTTGGAGAAATGTTATATCTGGACCCAGAACCCTTTTGCCAAGCATCTTGTTTATTATGGGCGCTACATCAACGATGTGATTGTCATATGGGATGGTGACCTCAATTCAGTTTTTGAATTTGTGGCCTATTGTAACTCTAATCCCTATGGTATTAGTTTTACACATGTCGATGCGCAAACTCTGGTGTTTTTGGATTTAGAGTTATCCTGGGATGCTGATGGAAACATCACCTCTAGGACGCATTTCAAGGAGACTGCAGGCAACTCGTATTTACATCGTAAAAGTTGCCATTTACCTAAGTGGAAGGAGAATATACCCCACAGTCAATCTTGTAGGTTGCGTAGGAACTGTACAGAAGTCTCAGAGTACCTGGTGCAGGCTGATATATTGAAGAGAAGATTCCTAGAAAAAGGTTACCGTGAGGAGCATATTGATGAGGCCATTGATAGGTATGCTATGGGTGGTGAGAGTAGAAGGACTAAGGGTAAAGGTAAAGAACTCTCTAATGCTCTGTTAATTACCAAGTTTACCAATCAACATTGGGCTGTCAAAAGGGCCATTCAAAAACATTGACCCATCCTTATGCAAGATTCCGCCCTATGTAAAGTACTTCCCACTAAACCTAAGGTAGGTTTTAAGCGGGCTAGAAGTGTCCGCAATATTGTGGCACCTAGCCAAATTAAAAACAAGAAACAACAGTCAGCAAATAACATCCCTCAGCTTCTAAATATGGTGGGTTCTTATAGATGCAGACTCAGGAGGTGCATGTCCTGCAATTTCATGCACCATGGGAAGAAGTACTTTACTGGTAAAAATGGGCGGACATTTAATATTCAACAGTTTATCTGCTGCAGCACGCAATTTGTTGTTTATGGTCTGCGGTGCCCATGTGGATTATTCTACGTGGGCAGAACAGTGAGGGCTATGAGAACCAGATTTGGTGAACATCACCGGTTCATCGAACAAAAGAAAGATAAACATAGTGTTCCCCGGCACTTTTGCCAAGTACATGGGGGTAGCACTGAGGGGTTATTTGGTATTGAAGCCATCCCTATGACATTATCAGAAGGTGAAAGATTTTCGCGTCTATGTATGCGCGAAATGTATTGGATATTTACGCTCAATTCTATGTCCCCTGATGGCTTGAATGAGGAACTGGAGTTTGGCACCCTGATTTGAAGTCTCATGTCTATATATCGTTATATCTTTAAGGTTTATTTTTAATAGTTTGTCAGCATACATTTATATTCTCTTCAACTTCTATGGTTTTTCATGTTAGTATACATACATGTGTGCATGTGTGACCGTTTATACGTACCCAGTAAATTCATGCGGATGCGTGTTGAGATACACATGCGCACATGTACGGTATATTTGGGTTGGTGGGCGTCATTTGATATTTTTGTTTTGTTTTCCACAGTGTCATGTAGTGTCATGTAGTTTATATATATATATATATATATATATATATATATATATATATATATATATATATATATATATTTATATATATATTTATATATATATATATATGTATATATATATATATATATATATATATATATATATATATTTATAGTATTTATTGTATTATGAATTTATTCATTTTTTATAAACTTTTATTAAAATTGTACAATTTATGGATATATAATAATGTTTTGATATGATTGCCCTTGATTATAGGCTCTTTATTGTCTTGTCCCTTTAAGAAACTGTGAGGGGAGGAGCCGCTATATCGTTATATATATATGAGGGCAAAAGATTTTTGGGGTGTTGAGACCTGAAGAAGGAGTCCACGCCTTCAAAACATTGTCCCTAGCAACCCCATGAATGTCATGTCCTAGGTCCTGATTGGGGATCTCTCCTTTGTGTAACCGCACTGTCGGCTACAGCACCCGGCTCTTGGAGAGTGTGCAGCGGTGGCTGGACCAGATGCACCACATTGAGTCACCCTGTGTCATCTGAGGCGGTTGGCTTAGCCGGACGTTATCTACTTATCAGTGCGGGACGAACAGCTGAGCCGCCAAGGCAAGGAGGAGAGTACCCTGTACACATCAGATCGGGGGATATAATTTCCATGCATGACACTATATGTTTGTTGAGTACCTGTTTTTATGGCTTCTATTATTTTCATTAAATTGTGTTACACTAGGGCGGTGTGCGCTCTGTTTCTTTTGTATTCTGCTTAGTTTCTCTGCCTCACATCCCATGGAGGGTTAAGAGAGCTGCCACGCTTTTTCTTATGTGTTTCACCACTGGCCATACTACAAGGTTCCCCAGCTTGAGAATTAATCTCCAGGATCGGCACAGGGACTGGTAATGTGTTTCTCTTTTGCACCCAATTCATGTACCTGTCACAAGTGGGCACATTAATTTGTTGGTGTCTGCACTGAGGAAGGAGAGTCCACACTGGACACTCACTCCCTCCCTTTACAGCCAATGCCCCTATCACACTGACAGACACTTGGCTGAGGAGTTTTTTTTTTACTCCTTGGCCACTCAGAAGTGAAGCAGACCTGAAGGGGAACTTGTCTCTCATTTAGCTTTCAGCTGGGAAATCACCTGGCCAACAGCCAAATGAGGTGGGGGATACAGCACTCTGTGGAAAACTGTCACATATATGACAGCTTCCTTGTACAGGCACAGCCTGCCCTGAATACTGACATACCTCTGAACATTAGATCAGAGTTGGTCCTAATTACTGTCAATTTCCTTAATGGAGGACTGGCAATAATTCTCGAAGAATTTGTTGCTGCCACAGCGATAGATCCTTAAGCGGTAGAAAGACCTACCTGAATTTGTCGCACGAATCAGTAATCTACCGACACTGGCGCTTATGCTTGCCAGAATTAGGTGCAGGTTCTTAAGGGAACTACTGCAAGAAAACTGTCCTTAGGGCCATTTTGCACTGAGTATGTTTTTGTTGTAATTCACACCAGGGGCAAAATTTCATCAGTAGAGCTTGTAGGCACACGTACCTGGCACCCTTAGTAGCACTACTACCATACCCTGTTACACATTTACTTAATTTACTGTTCCTAACTTGACTTATGCTGGCCATTCACTATACAAAAAATCGGGCGATAGCGATTTAAAAAAACAAAAACATTTTCAGAAGGACTAAAGATACTACCATAATGTAGCGACCAAATTTTGAAAGATAAACGTTAAATGGACATAAATTAACCGATTTATCATTCAATTTAGTCACATTAGAAGGGAAATTACTAAATAAAATTGACCTCTCGACATCCCTTCTGTGTATGCCCGCTTGGTGTACCGTACATTCGTTATGGACAGATCTTTCTGTCCCTCTTCGCTCGCTTCGTTAGCATCCCCATAGCTTTTAATTCAGTATGGATCATGTGGATGAGAGGACCATTGCTTGGTATCATCGCAATACAACAGGCACAGGAAAAGAAAACTGGAAGAAGACAATGGACCAAGCAATGGCTGAGGAACCGTGAAAAATATTCTCATATGACATTGTTGAGAGACCTGAAGGAGAATAACTTTTGGAATTATCTAAAAATGTCGGATGAAGCCTTTCAGCTGCTATTGAGCCATGTAGCACCCCTCGTAAGAAGACAGGTTTCTGTCCTCAGACAAAGTATAACAGCAGAGCAACGGTTAATAGCAACACTTTGTTTTCTGGCAACTGGAAGGTAATATGAAGATCTCAAGTTTACCACAGGCATATCGGCCCAGTCGCTAGGTCGCATCATCCCAGAAACTTGTGCAGCTATAGTGAAGGTCAGGCTCCTTGGTATTAGGGTCCAGAGGTGTACCGATATATGGGGGAAGAAGGCTCACATAGAGTAGTACCGCTTTTAAAATGCTTTATTAGAATTAAAAAATAGGTACTCACAAACGAAAAAAGGGTATTAGCATGAAAGAACAGCAGTAATAGCGCACTTCCGGGACGCCGTGCGTTCCACAGGGCGGATGTGCGTTCCACTTGGGCGGATGTGGCGCAATGAAGCTCTACGTACGTTTCGTCGTTGACTCCTGAAGACGTCATCATGTCATTCCCCCATATATCGGTACACCTCTGGACCCTAATACCAAGGAGCCTGGTTTGCAAGATTCGGGCAGATATTTGGATCACCTAATCACTTTGACGGCCAGTGGAGGAGACCCAGGATTATAGATCCAAGGCCTGATACCCCTGCAGGGGTACATAGCTCTGGTGAGTGCGGTCCAAGGGGTGCGGGGAGCACTGAATGGTCACCAAATACCTGAGCACCTCCAAATATTCATCATTAGAGCACCTGCACTCAAGTCACTTTTGCCCCTTAATTTAGGAAAAGTTTTTTTACCATTGTGGGACTATCCTCCTTTTTAGGCTTCTTAGTTATTACGGACTTATTTATACTTGGACTATTGCTGCCATAATATTTACACATCCATCGTCCACTTTATTTATGCTATATCTGATGCTTTGTACTGTATAATTATAAGGTTGTAGATATTCACAGCTTATTTAAGTGGATCCAACTGTTTTTATATATTCATATTCTTTTACATTTCATACACTTTATTTATTTCTTCTTATCAATTTATATATACCAATTTACACTTATTTTGTATACACATTTTTTCTTCACGGTTTTAGCACAAATATTTATTCTTCACGGAGTTGGATCCCCTTTATTATTGCACATATTTATTTGTGACACGCACATGATGCACCTGACACTTTATTAATTTATTATCTATAGTGGTGATTGATATCGTATATACATTTAGCATCTTTGTTGGACATACGGAACCATCAGCACATTTTGGCAGCGCCATACACCTTCCTTTTTTCCTTCAATCTCACTATATTTCTAGGGAATATAGTATAAAGGTAGGCTGCAGCCAATATCAAATATTAGAAATCTAAAATTATCCTAAGCGCGGATTTTCTACATTACATTATCTCTGTTGTTTGAATGATTTACAAAAAAACAGCATAGAAGTGATGTAAGGATTTATTTTTTTTTTTATACAGTAGGTAGTACAATTTGATCAGTATGTGTTAAAGAATTTAGTACAGATTTGTCTCTGTATAGCAAGAAATTATATGTTTTATTTTTACGAAAACATTATTTAACCAAAAAACTGAGCACAAATACGTTTTTGGAGGTTGTAAACATCAGTATAACCATGAAAAAAACACATTAACACAATTCGTCAAGAGCAAGAACACAATTACAAGGATGTGTAATGGAAATCATTTCCCCAGGTGTTTTGTGTTTGTTCATGTTGTGTGAATGGTACACGCCAGTGATGTGGCTGTTGAGATTGTTGAGATTGATGCCCCTGAGTGATATTGTGTTCTGGCAAGTGTGTGCCATGTTGTGTGAGCTCCTCTCTGACTCCCTTATTTAGTAGCTGGATCAGTAATGGTTCAAGCAGTTGTTTTTGCTCTTCTGACATCCGTGGTATCTTCTTAGCAGTAAGGCCTCCTAAATCATCACATTCATCCCTCTTTTGATTCAGTGCAGCAGATGCTTGTAAAAAAAAGCTGGTAGTTGAATCTTGTAATGATCGTCTTTTTTTACCTCTGTTTGGTGTTTCAGCTGCTGATGTTGAAGGTTCCGATTAATTAATGAATAGATCCTGTGTAAAAAAAAAAAATGTAATTTGTTAATATAGTACATAAAATAGCACACAATCTTTTAAACAATTATTATTTTATGTTACAGTTACCAACTTCTGTGGAGGAATGGCTGGCAACAGCCAAGCAATTTCAAGATTATTGGAATTTCCCGAATTGTGGTGGTGCAAATGATGGGAAGCATGTGCATATTACACCCCCTGCAAACTTGGGTTCCTACTATTACAATTATAAGGGATATTTCAGCATCGTGTTAATGGCCATAGTGAATGCCAAATACAAGTTCATCTTTGTGGACATTGGGAAGAATAGACGTAACTCCGATGGAGGAATAGTAGACAAAACTGAGTTTTACAAACCTCTAAAAAATGGGTCATTCAATCTGCCAAAAGAGACAAGAGACCGTAAATAGACACAACTTCGTCTTTGTTGCCGATGAGGCATTTGGTTTAGGAGAAGATCTTCTCAAACCATTTCCTATGAAAAATCTTAGCCCAGATCAAAGAATATTTGATTACAGATTATCACGAGCTAGACGTGTGATCGAGAATTCATAATGGCCAACAGGTTTAGAATCTTCCATACCGCTATCAATGTCTCTCCTGATAACATTGATATCATTGTGCACAGTTGCTGTGCTCTGCACAATTTCCTGCATTGCACTACCTCCTCATATATGCCACAGGCCATGTTCAATAGGGAAGGCACTGTGGCAGGTAATGTGATTCTTGGTGATTGGCTGAGGCACTGGTGAACCTAGGCCATGCACATCCTCTCCAGTCAAATTGCACACCAAAATTGGGTGGAATATATGCAATACTTTGTTGGGCCTGGTGCTGTAATTTGGCAGAATAATATTTAGAGTGTATGCCACTGCTCATTTTCTGTCAGGTTATACCAAAGCCATCTATCTGAATAATCGCTTATCCAGTAAAGTGTACATACATGTTCTTTGCTATGCAATTTAAGATACATGTAAAATGAACAAGGACAAGCCATGAAGTGTTTATGTATTTTTCTTTACATTAAAAAAAAATCCACATGGTACAAATAAAAAGCATTTCATGCAATTTGCCTGACTATCGGCAAGTTCCTCTGGTATCCTATCTTCTGTGTCTGGTGAATTGTGATCTGTGGCTAAACTGGATACTGATGGTATAGCGTCGTCTTGGTCAGTGAGAAAGCAAAGACTTTCAAAATACCATAGGCGGGGTACATACATTTCATCTGCCCCAGCTCCTGATCTTTTGGAGTCGTAGATTTTGTTTAATGCTTTTTTGAACACAATATTTAGATTTGCTATTTTTCCTTTGACATAGGCAACATCAGCTTTAGAATAAACAGCAGTGCAAATTTCAGCCAATTTCATATATGCTTCATTTTTTTTAAGTTTGTCTGAATATTCATTTGAGGGGACTTTCCATAGACAGGGCAGGTCTCTATACATTTGTATGAACTGTAGTAAAAAATCTGTTAAAGTAAACTTATCCACCATAGTGCCTGTAAAACAAAAAAAAAAACATTGTTTGAACACTTACATCATGCATACAGCTCTTTAAAGCAGTACAGATCTCTACTTACCGATCCTTGTCAGAAGTGATTAGTGACAATGATCTGTCCACCGGAACAGAAAATGCATCACATCGTGTAAAGAAGAAGCTGATGTTCTCCGCCCTTCTTCTCGATCAGGCGCCATTGCGTCCATACCATGAGGAGTGACAGTCCAGACGCAGATGTGATGTCCAGGAAGCCGCAATGTAGCACCAAGAAAGCAACACCTATGTACTTGAAAGAAATTATTGCCATGGTCAGAATACTGGAATAAAAAGACTATGATGGCAAATATGCACACTATCCAAAGCCAAACACAAGAAAGGACCAAATCATGGATAAAGTTGTCCGTGCCATCTATGCTAAACATGATGTGCAAAGATACAAGGACCAGCTTCGTAAACAGTGATCTGATTTAAAGCTCAGGGAGGTTGATCAGCTCCGCAAAATCAACAAAATTATCCAGAAAGGTACATTATTTTATTACAGCAATTATCAGTGGATGAACATGGAAATGCTTATTTTACCAATTTTGTTTTGGCTTATATCTTTTAAAAACGTGAGGATCAGTTATAATAATGCAAATGCTGAACTGCTACCTATATTTAATATGTTCTTTTATGGTTTATGGTATTTTATTCCTTCAATGAACAACTCAACACCAAGTTCACTATATGGACCCCTTATGTATTTATACATGTTGATCATATCCCCCCTTAATCTCCTCTTCTCAAGAGAGAATAAATTCAGTTCCTCTAATCTTTTCTCATAGCTGAGCTCCTCCATGCCTCTTATCAATTTGGTTGCCCTTCTCTGCACTTTCTCCAGTTTCCCGATATCCTTTTTAAGAACTGGTGCCCAAAACTGAACTGCATATTCCAGATGAGGTCTTACTAATGATTTATACAAGGGCAAAATGATATCTCTCTGGAGTCCATGCCTCTGTTAATACAAGAAAGGACTTTGCTTGCTTTGGAAACCGCAGCTTGGCATTGCATGCTATTATTAAGCTTATGATCTACCAGAACACCCAGATCCTTCTCCGCTATGGATTCCCCCAGTTCTACTCCACCTAGTATGTATGATGCATGCATATTCTTAGCCGCAAAGTGCATAACTTTACATTTATCAACATTAAACCTCATTGGCCACATAGTTGCCCAATGAAACAGTGCATTGAGATCAGCTTGTAAGTTGGAGACATCCTGTAAGGAAGTTATTCCACTGCAAAGCTTGGTGTCATCTGCGAAGACTGAAATGGTACTTTTAATCCCAGACCCTATATCATTTATAAAGATATTAAAAAGTAAGGGTCCCAACACTGAACCTTGGGGTACACCACTGATAACGTTAGACCATTCAGAGTAAGAATTATTAACCACTACTCTCGGAATTCTGTCTTGTAGCCAATTTTCTATCCAATTACAAACCGATCTTTCCAAGCCAGTAGACTTTACCTTACACATTAGCCGTGTGTGGGGAACTGTGTCAAATGCTTTTGCAAAATCCAAGTATACTACGTCCACAGCCACCCCTCTGTCCAAGGTTTTACTTACCTCCCTTATAAAAACTTCATTAATCCATGCTGTCTGTTGCTTCAAATATTTTTTTCCAGCAAGAACTCATCTATGTGGTCTTTTATTAAACTCTCCAGTATCTTTCCAACTATAGAAGTTAAACTAGCAGGTCTATAGTTACTTGGCAAAGACTTTGATCCTTTTTTAAATATAGGCACCACATTGGCCCTACGCCAATCTAGTGGTACTATTCCAGTCCTTAACAAGTCCTTAAAAATTAGAAACAAAGGCTTTGAAATTACAGCACTCAATTCTTTTAGGATGTATGGGTGGATGCCATCTGGTCCAGGTGCTTTATCCACCCTTATTCTGTCTAAATATTTCTGGATCATATCACTTTTGAGCCATTGTGGATCATTTAGGGATGTATCAATACCATCCTCATTATGGTCATGAGCTCCCCCATGCTCCTTTGTATATACAGAGCTGAAGAAAGTATTTAATAAATTTGCTTTCTCTTTGTCCCCAGTCACCCACTCCTGATTATTTTGTAAAGGGCCTACATGCTCAGACCTAACCTTTTTACTGTTAATATATTTGAAGAATTTTTGGGGGTTTGTCCTACTATCTTTTGCAATCTGCCATTAATTTTGAATTTTTGTGTCCTTGATTTCCTTTTTACATATTCTGTTATATTCTTTGTAACAATTAAACAATGATAGTGTTCCTTCATTTTTATATTTTTTAAAAGATCTTTTCTTTTTATCTATAGCTTTTTTAACTTTGGCCGTGAGCCACATAGGTTTTATTTTTAGCCTTTTAAACATATTACCCATGGGAATGTACTTTGCAGTGAGTTTGCATAAAGTCTTTTTGAAAATTTCCCATTTCTGTTCTGTGCTCATTGATGCCAATAATCCCTCCCAGTCTAAATCCCGGAGAGCAGCCCTCATCCTTGGAAAATTTGCTCTCTTAAAGTTAAGTGTTTTTGTTTTTCCTGTATGTGTTTTTTGCTTACAGCTAACATTAAAATAAATCATATTATAGTCACTGCTACCCAGAATAAAACAAAGTTTTCTTAACCTGGTTGATACTTTAAACAGAATATTTTTAACTTTTTGATTTTTATGTTTAACGTTTTAAAAGATTGTATAGTTTTATATAGTTTATTTTAAAAACTCCAGATTTTTCACAAATATTGCACTTTACAAAATTATTGTCAACTAATGTTCTAAATAGTTTTCTGACCCCCTCTCTTACTACATTTTTTTTTTGGGAGACACATACTGTACCTGGTGTCATTACAGTGCACATCCTTGAACTACAACTATGGATAAAAAAAAAATAACATGCAGTAGGGCTGTCAATGCACAAGCTTAAAATGTTATTTTTGTACAGGAACAGGAGAGATTGGTATACTCACCCAAATGCTACAGGAAACATTGTTCCTCCCCAAAATCCAGTAATAAAATTGGTCTTCTAATCCTAACATCCTGAGAAAGTATAGGGCTTGATGGCCATTACAGCATTTGTGCAGCCCAACTGCATGTTAAAATATTTATTGCCTCTGACATTTCTTTTAGCTGGGATTTCAACTGCAGAATGCCATAGCCCAGTCTCAGGGCACAGTTTGGCATCATATGATTAGACCTCAGCAGGTAGAACCTTTTTTTTTTAAGTTTTAATAATATTACATGTGTAGTAAAAGATGGGATTCAATATAATGTGTCCATCTGCGATTACATTACACAATAAGGTTCCAACAAATCTGCAATACAATTATGAACACATGGCTATTCCTGTACTGTTCATTCTATCATGCCTGTAAACTTTATCATACACATTGCATTATCTTGCTTAGTGGGCACATGATGTCATTCCTGATCATAGCTGTTTAAAAAAGGGTTCCTTTATTTATATCACTAAGCAATATAGGCCTTGTTGTATTACCTAGTGGATAGCCACAAATGTCTATTCATCATTTGATGTCATAACCATTTGTGCTACCATTATTTTGCATTATGTGCTCAACATGCAGCCTGGTAACTATTATGGGACTGGAGACAAAACATTTGCACTTTGATTTGTTATTAGAAAAAAAAAAAAATGAATTGCAAAAAAGTTTGCTAAAAAACAATTTTGCTTGTCTTTACTTTTTAAATTAAATTTTTACATGACTGTGGTTAATGGCAAACTCAAATGTACTATTTGTCCTGCTAGCTGAATGTGTATTTGAGCTTGTGTAGACGAAAGATCGTTGCGTGTGTATGTTACGTTAAATTGTTTACTTCCAGGTTAAAGTTTTCTTGTACATGCGCATGAAAAAAATCGTTCAATTTTTCCCGTGTGAGAAAGCCACTGACCTTTCATATTAGGTTCATTCAATAAAAATATTTCAAAATTTTCAAAAAAATTTTCGAGGCTGAAAAGTTGAAAGTGATTATCGTCATTATCATCCACTAATTATCAGAAAATCGGCTGAACGTTGGAAACAATAGAATTTTGTCAGATTTTTAGTATAGTGTATGACCAGCTTTACAGTATTGTGATGCTGCTTTACTAACTTTCTTTTGTGTGGATCAGGGAAAAAAATTGGCCAAATCTATGCAAGGAAAAAACTGCCTCTTTGACTTTGCTGACAGTATTGCCTACTGTACCTAATATTAAATCTGTCCCTGAGCATTACGTAGGTTATTAAATGGAAATTGATTTTTTTATTGATACCAAAATATCTCAGAAAGCTGTTCCCTTTATTTGTGCCTAGAGTGCTGATCACATTATTTGTTTCCTGATTTAGTGCTGCCCCATATCGTGCAATGCTCCCTTAGAGCCTGTGTTCACGTCTTAACTACTTCACTCCCCATACAAGTGTATGAGAATTTAAAAGTCAGTTGAAGCAGGTCAAAAAGAGGACAACTGCAGGTCAAATTAACCTGTCAGTGAATTCTAAATGATCTCAAAAGCACCTTAAACTGATTTCAAAGGAAATCTGTATTTGCCCATTAATACAAACCTAAAGCCCCTTGACACAGACCCTTAGGCCCCTTTCACATGGGGCACATGCATTTTGAGGGATTCGGCTTGCTCAGCCTGTCCGTTTTCATCTGATCCCATTCGATCGGACCCGCTGGACGGATGGCAAACGTATCGCCATACGTCTGTTTTCAGTGGATCTTGTCGGATTGAATGCCAGACGGATGTCAGCGGACACAAGTCCGCTGACGGCGCTACCTGGTATATAGACGTTCCAATAAAACGAAAAAGGTGGTCTTAGTATATAAACCATATAGATGTAAAACAATATATAATAAATGATAAATAAATTAGTGCAAAACTAAAGTGCAGGTGCAAAGTGCAAACTGACAGAGACAATATTTGGGCTAAATCGTATAAGCCCTAAAAAACACTTAAAGTGCAGTGAAAGATAATAACACAGAGTGTAAAGAATTAATTTATTATAAAGTGCAACAATATATAAATCAATACAAAATAACCTGAGTGGTGATAAGATAAGAGATCAGTGACACTATAATAGTGTGGTGGTGAAAAAAGGGGGGAAGAGAAGAGACCCCTTATATACAACTGTGCTTAGGACTACTGTCCGTGATAGGTGAAGTGCGAAAGGAGAGTATAGCAGAACACAGGTGCCTGTACCTGTAATGTCCACTAGATGGAGCACTCACCCTTTCTTTTCACCTATGTAATCACAATAAATGCTATAAAAGTAGATGGGATTCCAAAGGGGTAAAATGGGATCCAAACTGTGCCTGTTGAGCCGGGTTCCACAGAATCCTCACGGATAAGCAGGTCCCATCTAGGTGCTCAAACACAGAAAGATCCCTATGGTGCAGTATTTACTGTCAAACATATAAGGCAAGTAATATCGACTCAGGATTCAGGCTGATTGGTTCAGTATTCAGTGTTGCAGCGCCGGGATGCTTCCGCGTTCCAATGGCTGGCAAACTGCAGACCGGAAGTGACGTAGAATACCGCCCTACGTACGTTTCGTCATTGGACTTCTACTGAAGCAGTGTTCCAGTAGGGGGGGGGAGGGTAGGAGCATAGAGGGCATAATATGTGACCCTGAGATCCCATACCAAACTCAGTAATATTTTATAGGAGTTGGAATAGTATGTATATTTCATTTACCTAACATGAACAGCTTGGGGGAAATATGTCTGGGGGGATGGGTGATCACTCCTGAACAATGCGCTGGGGCAATCTCTCCATTTATTATAACATAAGCTGATGCTACAAAACAGTGAATGGTGCAGAATGAATATCTAAGATTTCATTTTCAGTTTTATTAGTTTTCTATATTTTTTCCAAACAAAAAAACAATCTCATATGAAAAAGTAATTTTGCATTTCAGTGCTTTGAAATAAAAACATAACAGAGAACACAATATCTATGTCAGAACATACCTGTGCTCTGCCCCTTGGATCCATCTGTTGCATTTGCTGCTGTTCTTCCTGTCCTCCCTGGGTCTTACTGCCTTCTTGGATTTTTTCTGCTTCTGTGTCTGCTTCCTTTCCTGTAGCCATGTCCTACTTACTGCACTCCAGGTCTCTTTCCTGTGTTCTTAGAAAAATAAGGATCTTCGCCAGCACAGCTTTGTATCAATTATAATCTTGTCCTTTATTCACATAAACTACACATCACTATACTAAGTCTTGCTGGTGAACATCCTTATTTTTCTATGATTGCATGTTAGTGCCATCCACCAATTCTCTACAGAACTCTGTATGAACTGTTGGGGAGCCTGACGGATACAATACAACTGTTTCCTGTGTTCTGGTGCAAGTACATCCTACCTATTTATTTGTTCATGTGAGCTGTGCACATGCATAAGTGTTGCAAAGTGCTCCTGATTGCTCTAGACCGATGGTCTCCAAACTGCAGCCCTGGGGCAAGATGTGGCCTTTTGCTTGCCTTTATCCGGCCCTTGAGGGCTGGCCACTTCTGTCACTGACACTAACAATGGAGCACTATTCCTTCCACTGACACCAACGATGGGGCATAATTCCCCCACTAACAACAAAAATGGGGCACTTTTCCTCCAACTTACACCAACGATTTCTCCCCCTTATACCAATGATTGGGCATTGTTTACTCTCATTGTGCACAATCCATCCCCCTTAAAGTCTGAAGGCCAGTAAACTGGCCCTTTGTTTAGAAAGTTTGGAGATCCCTCTTCTAGACTCATTTAGGACACATAAATTCATTCTCCAGTTGCTCATTATAGTATTTAGCTACAGTATCCATCCCTGATATGTTGTATCCTTGTCTCAGTCCTTGCCTTTGTCATCCTGTTCCCAGAGTGCTTCTTTTTTTCCAAATTTAGCCTAGTTCCATCCCCTGTACTCATCTCCCAGTTTGTTTTTTTTATTCCTGGTTTCTATGGCCCTGGATTAGACTTCACACTTGCCTTACCTAGCTTGAAAGTCTTCTGCCCTGACCTTAGCTTTGTTATTGATTACAACCCTGCTCAAATCTGCAGCTTAGACACTCAGCTCTTGTTACCCCTGCCAATGACCCACTTCAGTCAAGTACTTATCTTCATTGGGAAATGGCCTCCTGTTGAGGTCTAATAATCTGGTGCTTCTGATTCTTAAATCTTGGAGGCATCAAGTACTAGCAATGCACATATAGGGGTTGATTTACTAAAACTAGAGAGTGCAAAATCTTGTGCCGCTCTGCATAGAAACCAATCAGCTTGCAGTTTTTTTTTTTATTGTAAAAGCTTAATTGATCAAGCCGAAGTTAAAAGCTGATTGGCTACAATGCACAGCTGCACCAGATTTTGCACTCTCTAGTTTTAGATCAATCCTATAGTGTCCTCAAGCAATGGCTACTAAAGGTGACAGACCCTAACAGAGACTCGGCCCTTACAATATATATGTGATTGGATACTGAGTATAATTAGAGGTCTAGTTACTAGATATGCAATTTGGTTTGTCCAGTCTTGTGATTTATACACCCCTACTATACTGCATAGCCAAGTAGGTGACACCACAATTTCCTGTGCAACTTCCTGTGTTGTCTCTCCCCTTCCAGCCTGCTTAGTATTATCACAATGTTACATACCTCCTACATTTCTGAAATTACAAAGGGGTACGTTTTAGCACACAGTATGGAGTCAAAGGACACGTCCCTACCATGGCTCCCTGGTACATGGACCACAAGGATCTAATTTGCAAAAATTGATTGGCTAAACCACACAAGCTCTTTTTTACTTCAATTTTTCCTTTATATTGGCTTTTTAAAATAACAAATGCAGTAATATAGAGGTTGGGAAAAAAAAGTAGAATGCAGCGTAACATTTTTAGTAGAAAAATACTTCATTTTATATAGAAATGTTCAAACCAGACCAAAAAGAGAGATAACTGAGGCTAGACGAGGGACAGAGGAATTTGTTTGTAAGGAGGACAGTCCCTCCAAATGAGGTACAATTGGGAGCCACACTATTAAGCCATAGATAGTTCAAATATTGGCCAGTTCAGCAGGGACTGGCCGAGATTCAAATTATCTATGAGTAGGCTGATTGTACCTGAGCCAATCCGTCCATCAACCAGAGTACAACCAGCATGCTGGATTTTAACATGCGATTATTGCCAATGGCTATAGCTGCTAGCAATATTTACTGTGTTTTTCCGGCCAGGACAGATTCCTGTGGCCCCTCCCTGCCGAGAGAACACAAAAGCTCCTCATGTGGGATTCCCCCATCAACCCTGAACCATGATTGCAGGAAAGAAGATTGTATCTTCTATGGCCTGCCTTACTTACTGTTAAATAAACAGACTAGTGGCACAGCAAGCTTAGTACAGATTTTGCACTCTCTCAACCCTAGAACACACTGCTAGTTTTTTTTCGTTCAACCCAGCGGATCATAGAGACCTGTGATCCTATATAGAAGGATCACGGGAGCTCTGTGATCATTCCAGAGAGAAGAACGGTCAGCTGTGTTTACAACAGCTGACCGTTCTTCTCTCTCAGCAGGGAGCGATCGCAGGTGGCAGGCAACAATCGGAGCCGCCTGCCCTGTGCATCGGAGTCCCCGCTGCCGAGTGGGGGCAGAAGCATGCCCCCTAGCTGCAGGCGCGTGACCGACATAAGTCTACATAGTTTCATCCAGGAGGGCCGCCCTGCCGCAGTAAATTGGCGGTGGGCGGACCGGAACCGGTTAAAAGATGAAGCAGTGAAAAGGAGGAAATATTTTCGGATAGTGGAGTTGTATCATAGGTGTATGAATCACAATACAGAATTTAAGTAATTTGAAAGGTAGAACAGTTCACACATATGCATTTAAACTATCTAACTGTTTGGCTCTGTAATGTCAGTTCCTATTTGCTATTTTGGGCTTTTCTATGCAATGCAACAGTATACCCATAGCATGTTAAAGCCCAATTTCCGTTTGGGCATTTAAACAAAAAGTGGATCCTCTCAGCAGCTCTTGAAAACAAAGAAGCAGCTCATACTGCTATACTCTCTACTGTCCCTAACAAACTCACAAATTGAGCGATGGTGAGCCGCCCATCTTTCAGGTTGAATGACTCCCAGCCTCATTCAACCCACTTCATGTAAACCCAGACAATAAAGGCTCCGCCACCCAACCTGAACAGGAAAACACACCACTCATACAGCAATTAGGATTCACCCACTGCCAAAGGAAGGTGTGAAGAGGACCTGTGATACCATCAGACCAAAGATCATTGGTAAAAAGGGTAGGTTTGTTGATTTACCATGGCATCATTTCTTCACAGAGTATTCCTGCATTTGTTCCCTTGGATTTTGATACAGGTAGAACTGTAAATTGCCTATGTGAATGAACTCTAATAATGCTAGCCCTATGCAAAGCAATTTGGTGGTTTTCAGTGAGATTTTTAACTGCCGTGACATACAAAATGATGCAGCGCAAATCCTATGATGTATTGCATGTGAAAAATCGCATGTAAATTAAAGAGTCCCAGAAGCTAAAAAGAAGCAGTTCCTTAAGTCCAACGAGTGTAGAAAGAGGATATAGGAGACAGCGACTCCACACAGTGATCTCCCTCCACCAGAAAGCACACTTATGCCCTCACCTCATGCTATGACCACTGTTTTACCAGAGGTCAAAAATCGCAGTTTCAATCCACATCAGCAAGAAGGCTTCAGGTACATATGAATGCACCCCTTGGTAACTAAGGACCAGGCAGGACTCATAAACCGGATACACCAGATGAAAACATTCAGGGTATTCCCAAGTAAAAATGAAAGAAGAAAGAACCTCTAAGTGCAGACTGCCAATAATGAGCTTTTTAATAAGTAAAGGTTGCACTTACATGGTACATGATAAAAGCAGGCACATCGATATTATGTACAGCAGTAAACTTCAGCGTCGTGGGCTGTGCATGACCGCAGCCAGCCACACACGCTCGGAACAGCAACAGCAGCGGGTGACGTCAGATGGATACGGCTCAGCCTCCCGTACGTACGTTACGTCCCAACGGGACTTCGTCAGCGGGGGTGGAGCCGATCAGTCACCATACTAATTAAATAATCAGACGCTGCTCACATGATCTTGAGGACGTACTTGCCTAATCACCGAGGACATCTAGTGGTCAATGACAAATACTACATCCTACAAGTAAAAGGAACCCACAAGGTCTCATATAAATAATAGAATCTCTGGGTCAATTAAAAATATATTTTTCTCCAATGCCCCAAAAGAATTAATTGAAACCTGACATCAACCGCTGCTGTAATAAATAACAAATACATAAAAATATATACAAATGATTGCGCACTCATATAATACCTATAGTGTTATAAATAGATAAATACAATGTAATATAAAATCAGACACAAATGCAGAATATAAAAATATTAAGAAAGTTAAAAATTTAATTAAAAAGAATCCATCACCTATCAGAAATAAAACAATTAAGGTCAAATTCCACATTTAACCCAGACGGATGAGAAACTCTAGTTTCAAAGATCCAATAAGATTCCCTTTGACTCAGGAATCTCACATAATGTCCTCCCCTCCAGTGCCTATTCACCCTCTCTATGCCCCAGAAACGCAAGCCTCTGGGGTCACGATTGTGCACCATTCTGAAATGTTTGGAAACACTATGGGTTTTTAGGCCTTTCTTACGTACCTGTAATGCCCTGGAAGTTCTGCCCACATACTGGAGGCCACAATCACACTCCAGCATGTAGACAACTCCCTGGGTTTGGCATGTAATCAATTCCCGTATTGGATAAACCTTGTTTGTGGCAGATGCTGAAAATTCCTTCCGTTTTTTTACATTGCACTTGGAATGCCTACAGGCTCGGCATCGCCCACAGGCATAAAAGCCTGACAGGAAAGTAAAAAGTTTATTTTCTTTTACCACCGGGGGATCAACCACTCCAGGAGCCAGTACATCTCTCAGAGTTCTGGCCTTTCTGTAAATAAAATGGGGACGGGGAGGTAGAACAGGACCCAAATCCCGATCCTTTAACAGAATGTCCTAATGTTTGGCCACTATCTTTTCAAATTGTTTGAATTGTATATTATAATCCAAAATCATCCTGAAATCCTGGGTGTTTACTTTTTTCTTAGAAGGACCAGAGACAAGGGCACCCCTGTCCATCTCTGCCACTCGAGTGGTTTCTTTGTCCAAATCAGCTTGGTTGTAACCTTTCTGCACAAATTTTATGGATAACTGTGCAGATTGAGATAGAAAATCTACTTCAGAGGAACAGTTCCTCCTCAAACGGACGAACTGTCCCCTGGGGATGTTACAAAGCCAAGCTTTGTGGTGACAGCTACTTAATGGAATGTAACCATTCCTATCAGTAGGTTTAAAGTAGCTGGGTGTCTTGATAGCATTTCCCTCTCTGAAGATCTCCAGATCCAAGAAGACAATCTTTTCCGGATTGAAATTCCAAGATAGAACAATGTTCAAATTATTGGAATTCAATCGTTACATAAAACTATGGAGACCTTCGGAGTTACCCTGCCAGATAAGGAACACGTCATCTATGTACCTATGGTAACAGATCAGCTCCTCCGGGCACTGGTGGAATACCACAGCTTCCTCCCAGTGGGCCATAAATAGATTGGCCACACTGGGAGCAAAGCGGGCTCCCATCGCCACTCCCTTCCGTTGAAGGAAGAACCGATGGTCATACCAAAAATAATTTTTATGGAGACAGAAATCAAGACATTCCAACAGGTATGATCGATGCTCATGGTTCAGTGGGGAAGCCTCGAGTGCCCAACGGACTGAGGACATAGCATCCTCGTGGCCTATGATGGTGTAGAGGGACCCTACATCTGCAGTCAATAGATAAATATCTGACTGAATCTTCGTATTCTCAAGGATCTGGATGATATGCCGGGTGTCTCGCAAATATGCTTTCGTGTCACACACTAAGGGTTTCAAGAAATGATCAATATATTGACCCAAACGTGCAGACACAGACCCGATCCCATTTACAATGGGTCTCCCAGGTGGTCTCAAGGCATCCTTATGTACCTTCGGTAGAAAGTAAATGATAGTAGTCCCGACAAGACAATGGGTCAAGGAACAATGATTCCTTCTTGTTAAGAATATTACAATCCTTCCCTCTTTGGATTAATGAATGTAACTCCTTTTGAAAATCAAAGACCGGATCTTTAGTCAAGGGTAAGTATGTTTCTCGGTCTCCCACCAATCGTCCCATTTCCTCTTTATAGTATGATTTGGACATAACCACTAAACCACCACCCTTGTCAGCAGGAAGGACAACATGATCCTGTTTCTGCTCAAGGGACTTGATACCTCGTTTGATGTACACTGGGTCATTCACCTTTTTAATTTTCAGATCCTCAAGATCTCTAGTCACCATATTTTTGAAAACTACCAAATGTTTATTATCTTTCACAGGTGGATTAAAGATGGATTTGTTGGAGAGATTGGAATGATTCCCTCTTTGTTGTATTGCGGATCTCTCACCAGGTTTTCTCAGGAAGTATTTCTTAAAGCGGAGTTCCGGGCACAGAAGTCATTTTTTAATAGACATACCCCCGGGACAGTCAGGGCTAGCACATTCCACAATGGCTGTTTCCATCTCTCTTGTGGGCAGGTGAAGCCGGCGCGGTCCTCTTCTGTGTCTTCTTCCGCGTCTTCCTGTCCCAGAATGCGCCTGCACCGGCCCCTCTCGTCACTTCCGGTGCGGCGCCGCATTCCTCCACAGCTTCTGGGCATGCCCAGAAGCTGTTTAGCAGGGGAATGCGGCGTCGCCCGGAAGTGACGAGCGGGGCCGGTGCCGTTGCATTTATTCCTGGGAGCGATGACGTTCAGCTCCCAGGAATCATCGCGAGACAGGAAGTGACGGGGGTGAGCCGCGGCTCTGAGGGAGGAAGTACTCTGAGGTGAGTATTTACGATCTTCAATTACAAGGTGAGTAAAGAAAAAAAAAATAATAACTATCCAATTCCTTTTTAGGTACTGTCGAACTAGCGGAGGGGCACAAAAAAAATATCGTTTTTGTGCCCGGAACTCCGCTTTAATATTGAGAGTCCTGACAAACTTCTGGACGTTAATATAAGGGTGGAATTTGTCAAGATTCTTGACAGGAGCAAACTTAAGTCCTTTATCAAGGACCTTAAGCTCTTCCCTTGACAATTCCGAACCACTAATATTAAAGATCCCCGCACCTAGCGGGATATTTTTCTGCTGGACACGTCTTCCTGATCTCCTCCCTCTAGTCCTCTTTTTCCTCTGGGAGTTTGTTGAAACGGCCCCTCCCTCCATGGGCCAGGAGTCCCTAAAAAATGGGAATCATCAGTTTCCTCATAATTTTGTTATACTCACCTGTCTGCGCTGATTGTATTTCATATATAGATTTTTAACTGCACTAGTTTCCTAGCTTCTAGCAATCAAAAACATGGTGGATAGCTTCATTGGGAGTATAAACGGCATTTTTGATTTCCACCTACATTTTTATTATTCAACTGCTGAACTATGAAAGTTTGTAGGTGAAAATTGATTAAAAGTAATAAAATTGCACAACTTAAAAAGCTAAGCCATATACCTTGTGATCTGACCATTTTGAACTGAAACATCAGACCTTCTGAACAATCCTTAGTTTTTTTTAATAATCACCACTATTAAGTGCATAGTGTTGTGGAATCTTTCAAAACTGCTTATGAGGTGGGAATCGTACGTTACCATTTATAGTAACATAGTTGGTAAGGTTGAATAAAGACAATAGTCCATCCAGTTCAAACTGTGTAGGTGTGTGTGCATGTGTGTGTTTGTGTAGATAATTGTTTCCCATAACCCTGTGTATTGTGTTCAATAAGATGCACGTCCAAGAATCTTTTGAAACTATCAATAATTAGTGGAGGGTTGGATGGGGAGGTAAATGGCGCTGTCAGGTATATGAAAGTGTATAAAAATAAATAAGTATAAATGTGATTGCACTGTCCCAAATAAACAGCTAAGTGTTAAATACATGTGTTGATAAAAACTTATAAACACTTAATATACTCTAAATGTATAAATAAAACATCAAATAAATATTAATGCAGGTTAAAGCGGTAGTATCCCGCTTTTTGACACTTTTACCTACAGGTAAGCCTATAATAAGGCTTACCTGTAGGTACAAATAATATCTCCTAAACCGGCATGGTTTAGGAGATATTTACAGTGCATGCAGCCGCTCTCGCGATCGGCGCATGCGCTCTGAAGGTCCGGGGGGACCTTCAATTAATTTGCAGGGAGCTTGCCGGAAAATCACTCCCGCGCGCATGCGCGGGAGTGACGTCATCGTGGCTCCTGCCAATCATCGCGCCGGAGCCGTCTCTTCCGGCCAATCACCGCGCCGGAGCCGCCGAACCCGGAAGAGATGGCGAGGGATCATGGCAGTGCCCGCAGCGATGTCCGGGGGTCCGTGTGGGGGCTTCGTTCTAAGGTAAGTTACACATAATGTGCTAGTATGCAATGCATACTAGCCCATTATGCCTTTGTCTTGCAGGTTTTTTTTTTTTTTTTCCCTAGGGTTTACAACTGCTTTAAAAGACGACTAAGTGACCAATAATGATATAAAAAACAAGTGATCCTCCTGCAAGAATTAGGGTGTATATACAGTGACTGAGTGTCTCCAATTAATAATTCAAATATCCTTTGTGAACCAAGTAAAGTGCAAATAACAATCAAGATCCAAAATAAAAGTGCTATAGTGACTGATTGTGAATACGCTTCAAACAATAGAGCAAGCCTCAAAGGGGCAAAGGGGCAGGTGCAAGTGGATACTGAATGGTATCACAACTAATAATCTAAGTAAACAAGTACTGATAATTAATAGTGTAAGGTAATGTGATTCCAAAATCGTATAATAAACAGAAAAGGTGGATTAAATTCAGGTACAAAAGGGTATGAATAATAAATAGTTTGGGGTGAAATATAACTTTCCAAAAGATAATATTAAAAGTCCCAATCGCACAATAGGTGCTCCAGTGCAGGGTTAAATCAGTGCAGACTCCTTCAAAGGTGACTTAAGTGCTTCCAGTGGTTCTTCAAGTGTGGCCGGTGTGATGGGTCAGTTGTGCTCCCCTCACTCCCAGGACCACACTTACCAGAAAGGGGAACCCCTACACGGGCCTATGTTCTGGATAGGACGTGGTTCCTATGCCCCTCAGTGGTCCTCCCTGGGTTCCTCTAGATGTACCATCAGTGGGGATCCTATCACCATGGATGACTGGGGTCTGTCATTCGGGGTCTTATGGCGTGGTAACTCAGTGTCCAGATGTACTCCGGGTACACATATGAGGAAAGAAGGCTTGTATAGTGTGGTACCGTTTAAAAGCGTTTATAATTATTTAAAGAAAAGTACTCACATAAAAACGAAGCAAATCAGGCAAAAAAGTAAGCATACACCATGAAGTATGCAGCGCTGGGGCTCTTCCGGAACGCTATGCGTTCCACGTAACCGGAAGTGCATTCCAAACAGAAGCGGAAGTGACGCAGTGATGCTCTACGCATTTCGTCTGTCATGACGTCGGACAGTAAGGTACTACTTGGTTCACTAAGGATATTTGAATTATTAATTGGATACACTCAGTCACCGTATATACACCCTAATTCTTGCAGGAGGATCACTTGTTTTTTTATATCATTATTGGTCACTTAGTAGTCTTTTAACCTGCATTAATATTTATTTGATGTTTTATTCATACATTTAGAGTATATTAAGTGTTTGTAAGTTTTTATCAACACATGTATTTAACACTTAGCTATTTATTTGGGACAGTGCAATCACATTTATACTTATTTATTTTTATATACCTTACAGCGCCATTTATCTCCCCATCCAACCCTCCATTTGCTGTTCACTTTTGTGAACATTTAAGAGGTAGGCTGCAGTCAAAACTCCCACATTCTCACCTATCCTAAGCGTGGATTTTTCCCTTTTCTTTATTTATCAATACTTCCTGTTGACACCACTGATTGTGGAAGAGAGTTCCACATCCTTACTGCCCTTACAGTGAAAACCCACTACGCAGCTTAACCACTTCTGGACCAGAAGGTTTTCCCCCTTAATGACCAGGCCATTTTTTGCGATGCGGCACTGCATTATTTTAACTGATAATTGCGCGGTGATGCGACGCTGTACCCTAATAATATTGATGATCTTTTTTTCTCACAAATAGAGCTTTCTTTTGGTGGTATTTGATCACCTCTGCGATTTTTATTTTTTGCTCTATAAAAAAAAAACGACAATTCTGAAAAAAAATATATATATACGTATATATATTTTTTACTTTCTGCTTAATAACATTCCCAATAAAAAAATATTTAAAAATCTAACTTTTTCATTATTTTAGGCCAATTTGTATTCTACTACATATTTTTGGTAAAAAAAATCCCAATAAGTGTATATTGATTGCACAAAAGTTATCGCGTCTACAAACTAGGGGAAAGATTTGTCATTTTTATTTATTTATTTATTTTTTACTTGTAATGGCAGCGATCAGGGATTTTTAGCGGGACTGCGACATTGCGGCGGACAGATTGGTCACCTAACTGACATTTTTGATTCCTTTGGGGGGACCAGTGACATTACTACAGTAATCAGTGATAAAAATATGCACCGGTACTGTACTAATGACACTGGAAGGGAAGGGGGCTAACACCAGGGGCGGTTCAAAGGGTTAAATGTGTCCCTAGGGGGTGCTTTCTAACTGTGTGGGGGTTGTATTTACTGAATGAACCTGGTCCTGGGTTCCTAAATAAGAGGAACACAGGATCCCTGTGTTCATAACTGACAGAACAGCAGTGTGCTATGTTTTCAGCGGCAGACCGCCGTTCTGTCTCCACAAGGAACGATCGCAGGTGCCCAGCGGCAATCGGGGCCATTGGACAAGTAAATTGGCTGCCCCTCTGGCAAATGGGTGGGCGTACAGTTATGTTGTTTCACGGGACAGAGCTGACCTGCCGTATATGGGGTAATGATACACAGCGCAAAAATAGGTACACTAAAAGTAGTGCAAGATGTGCAAAATAAATATGTGAAATATCTGTGAAGTGATCCAATATTGCACCATCAATCCTAAATACATAAATGAATCAATAATACATAAATAAATACTCGCTAAAGTGCAAAACAGTGCTAATTGTCCATAATATACGAACAATAATAACTATATAAAAAATATATATAAAAAGTATTTTCCTTCCCAAAATTCCAATTTAAGCAGGTAGCCAGTGAAAGTGCAATGTGCTCTGTGCTCATTGTTATGCTATTCAGTGCCAATCTGTGCAAAAATGAAGTGCAATCTTGTGCAGTTCCACCCCCTTTGGATGCTTCCACTTACCAGACTGCCAGGACCCCGTAGCAATACTGCATGTGGGTCAAATGCGCTGTAGTCCGGTGTGGAGTGGGATGCCTTTTGGGTCACATGTAGAGCAGAATCTTCCCCTGGGCCAAACTTACCCAAATGTTATCGCTCTCCCCCAGATGGGCAGGTATTTTAATGGCCATGCAGAAAGAAAACTCCCATAGTGTAGTATTTTAATATAAGCCGTTTATTTAAAAAAAGCAGATACACTCACATTTATCCAGATAAAAAGACCGCAGATATGTGGTAGGGAACTTCCTGGTAAAGAGTGGCCACTTGGGTAGCACTGGTCCCAGCTTACGTTCCACCGCAACTGGAAGGTACAGGCAATAAACCGGAAATTGCGTTGACGCGTTTCACCTGCCTATTGGGCGTTATCACAGACGTGCCGTATATGTACAGTACATGTACTGCTGGCAGTACAGTATATGTGCTGCTGGCGGTCGGCAAGTGGTTAAGGTTAAACCGCTTCTCTTCCAATCTCATTGTGTAGCCCTGTGTCCTCTTCCTGAGCCTGAATAGTTTCCTAACTACACATGGATTACCATTATGCATTTAAAACATTTAAATAGATTCCACAGTCAATTTATTAATCTTAAACTAGCCAATCATCTCTACTGTTGTGCCTCTACCCTGCTACATCTGTGTTTCTTTTTTTCCAAATATTTATCGATTAACATTAGTATGGAAACTTTAGTATACCTCATGCATAAGCATTAAGCATGCTTTCATTCTAAATGTATAAAGATCTGTATTTTAAAGTGATGATTTATATTCAGAGGCTGTCATCGGAAAGCCTAAAAAGCCTTATTTGCTAAGTTGTTTACTGGTAACGAGAGACTTGCGTTTACTGCAAAGGTCAGAGATTCTATTGACATTGCCTTTCATCTCTCTCAGATTAACTAAATAGAAATTGAAAGGTTAAAGTATGTCGAAAAAACAGCTTGAAGTTCCATCCTCTCGCCTTAAGTAGTCCATTCGCACCAGCATGTAAATTGAATTACCGAAGATGATTAGTAACAATAATTGTTTTGTGTTCTTTGTGTTTTGCATATAAAACCTTCCAAGCGTGGGAAACAGTTTGATAGTTACTATCATTTTACTTTGTAAATATCATGCACAGAACTTTTCTTTCTAGCAATTTTCCATTCTTTTATGTACATTGTACTTTAATGCTAAAAATGATTAATGGTGTACATCTAAGACTGGGATTCAGCTGGGACTGGTCTGTGCAGAAGTAGAAATAATTAAATTGGACTTATCATAAATGGTCCTTGGAAGACTATTAAGCAGTTCCGCTCTCATACCTTTATACCCCCTATAGACCAAAACAATGTATACATTTCTACTATGGGCTGTTTATTTGGCAGTCATTTTGTCATTATTTAAAATAACAAAGTAATAAATAATTTTTTAAGATAAACAAGGCCTTTTTCAACCAGGGTGCCTAGGCCCCCTGGGTCGCTTTTTCGTTTCTTTGGGGGTGCCTTTGCAAAATGCCTAAAAATTGCCTAAAGTTGCCCAAAAATTGAGTATAAGTCAGCGGGTGGATAAAGCCTGCTTTTTTTTTTGTTACACAAACCCACAGGTTTTTATTGTTCAGCATCACAGCCTTGGGCACTGTGCAGGCCAGCCACCAGCATCCTAACAATCGCTGGCATCATTGGTTGATAAGGAGAACATCGGGAACCTGCACAGGATCCCTGTTTGACCACCGCCTGCCCATCTCTGTCAGCACTAGGGTCACGTTAGTTGCATGAGGGAGAGAAAATGAGGAAGAAGAAATGTTGGAATAGTAGTCTGTTCCAGTGTGTAAAAATGTATTTGCTTTGGAAGAATAAATCACCTCTACTGTTGGGTGTCCTACATACACCGAGCAAAATTATAAACGCAACACTTTTGTTTT
Organism: Pelophylax lessonae; assembly: GCF_965119305.1. NCBI lineage: Eukaryota > Metazoa > Chordata > Amphibia > Anura > Ranidae > Pelophylax > Pelophylax lessonae. Next base: position 61,089,418 of record NC_138769.1, on the reverse strand, counting down.
TGCATACAGAAAGGGAAGATTGCCCTGGGACTTTAGATGAGGCGAATACAGGTGGCCACTCAATGAAGTAAATGTAATCTCAATTTAATGATTGGTATCAAAAAAATTTACATCATGTAACATGGTACATAAAATGTTAACCAAGTCAAACAAGGTATAGGCATAAATATAGTACATGCTTGAAGTTAGTAACTCTATTGTTGCATGGTTGTAAACAGGTATCTTAATAACGTTGACGTGTTTCCCGAGCAAACTGCTCGCTTCTTCAGAAATGGATGCACACATGCATGTCTGTGAAAAACATATGCAGAAATAGTATTGTAACAACAACTTGTGTATAAAAATTAGACTGTGCAGAGAATTGTAAACTGTGCAAAAAATAATAATGGTGCATAAAATATAAATCGCTTTAAGAAGTGCAGATAAAGTGCATCATTAATGTCCATAAAACAGTCCTTTAAAATCAAAAGTGCTTGTTCCGTGCTTGCTTGAGGGGTTACCCCCTATGTGATTCTACTTACCACAATGTGGTCAAACAGAGGCAGGGAATGTTGATCATAGTATCCTTGAAATCCTTAAAGAGGAAGTAAACCCTCCTCTACAACTTGTACCTATAGGCAAGCCTATGATAAGGCTTACCTATAGGTACTGTAAATATCTCCTAAACATGTACCGTTTAGGAGATATTTACCTTACATGTCGCCAGTGACGTCACTGGCGCATGCGCTCTGAAGGAACGGCCGATCGTGCCGTTCCTTCAGAGCCCCGTGCCGTGACTGTCGGCTCCCGCGCGCGTGCGCGGGAGTGACGTCACCGCGGCTCCGGCCAATCAGATGGCCGGATGCCGCGATCCCGGAAGACGGGCGACTAGACATGTCGCCCGTCATAGAGGTGAGTGAGCGGCACGGCGGGGGCTCGTTCTGAGGTAAGTATTGCATAATGAGCTAATATGCGATGCATACTAGCTCATTATGTCTTTCTTTTGCAGGGTGTAAAAAAAAAAAAAAAAAAAATTTATACGAGTTTACAACCTCTTTAAAGGCTGTTATGGTAATGCCGGAAAAGATCCTTTACAGGGGTAAGTACTCCCGAGTTTCCTCATAAAAACAGAAGCTTTATATAGTGAAGATCGTTTTTAAAAGGTTGCGTTTATTAAATAAAGCAAAGGGAATACTCACAAACATGTTGCAATTAAAAGCATAAACTTAGAACTCGGCCCGGTGGTCAGCTGCTTCCGCAGCGTGCGCCTCACCGGCCGAAAGTGACGTGGCAATCCGCTCGACTAATTGCTAGACGCGTTTCGCTGTCAATCACAGCGTCCTCTGTAGCTCTAGAGAGAACGCTGTGATTGACAGCGAAACGCGCCTAGCAATTGGTCGAGCGGATTGCCACGTCACTTCCTGCCGGTGAGGCGCACGCTGCGGAAGCAGCTGACCACCGGGCCGAGTTCCAAGTTTATGCTTTTAATTGTAACATGTTTGTGAGTATTCCCTTTGCTTTATTTAATAAACGCAACCTTTTAAAAACGATCTTCACTATATAAAGCTTCTGTTTTTATGAGGAAACTCGGGAGTACTAACCCCTGTAAAGGATCTTTTCCGGCATTACCATAACAGCCTTTAAGGATTTCAAGGATACTATGATCAACATTCCCTGCCTCTGTTTGACCACATTGTGGTAAGTAGAATCACATAGGGGGTAACCCCTCAAGCAAGCACGGAACAAGCACCAAGCACTTTTGATTTTAAAGGACTGTTTTATGGACATTAATGATGCACTTTATCTGCACTTCTTAAAGCGATTTATATTTTATGCACCATTATTATTTTTTGCACAGTTTACAATTCTCTGCACAGTCTAATTTTTATACACAAGTTGTTAAATATGATATTTTAACACAGGTATATATAAGCAGCGCTGCAATCTCCGTTTAACACTTTTCAAAAAGCACTAGCACTTTTTCACTGCAGCAGGCAGCTTACACATATTTATTTAATTTATTTATTTATCTAGCATCTCTACCACAAGCGCGAGGTCACTCAGTCTCACAGTATTGTAACAACAATCCAAAAATTAGTTATTGATGATGTTTGCAGGGTACAAAACCCATGAAGGATCCCAAGTCAGGAACCCATACTTACCAGTTGGCCGGGCCTGGACAGCGAAGAACTCCAGTGGCGGCATGAACGCCTGATCGGGGAGCTGATGGATGAGGGACAGGGAAATTTTTTTGATACCAATCATTAAATTGAGATTACATTTACTTCATTGAGTGGCCACCTGTGTTCGCCTCATCTAAAATCCCAGGGCAATCTTCCCTTTCTGTATGTAAATGATTTAGGGATGGAGGCGTTATCACTATAAGTGCTACCGGACCATCTATTTTTATTACACTTTTGTTTTTGCCCCCATTTTTCATGAGCTGAACTCAAAGATCTAAGACTTTTTCTATGTACACAAAAGGTCTATTTCTCTCAAATATTGTTCACAAATCTGTCTAAATCTGTGTTAGTGAGCACTTCTCCTTTGCCAAGATAATCCATCCACCTCACAGGTGTGGCATATAAGGATGCTGATTAGACAGCAATATTTTTGCACAGGTGTGCCTTAGGCTGGCCACAATAAAAGGCCACTCTAAAATATGCAGTTTTACACACAGCACAATGCCACAGATGACGCAAGTTTTGAGAGAGCGTGCAATTGGCATTCTGACTGCAGGAATGTCCACCAGAGCTGTTGCCTGTGAATTGAATGTTCATTTCTTTACCATAAGTCGTCTCCAAAAGCATTTAGGGAGAATTTTGCAGTACATCCAACCGGCCTCACAACCGCAGACCACGTGTAACCACACCAGCCCAGGACCTCCACATCCAGCATCTTCACCTCCAAGATCGTCTGAGACCAGCCACCCGGACAGCTGCTGCAACATTCGGTTTGCATAACTAAAGAATTTCTGCACAAACTGTCAGAAACCGTTCCAGGGAAGCTCTTCTGCATGCTCATCGTCCTCATCGGGGTCTCCACTTTACTGCAGTTCATCGTCGTAACTGACTTGAGTGGGCAAATCCTCACATTCGATGGCGTCTGGCACTTTGGAGAGGTGTTCTCTTCACGGATGAATCCCGGTTTTCTTCGATTTTTGATTTCAGCTCATGAAAAGTGGGGGCAAAAACAAGTGTTGCGTTTATCATTTTGTTCAGTATATATGGATGTTGCTGAATTATGTAAAACTATTAGTTTCATTTTAATTTTTTTAATTTATAGAAAAAGGTGCCTCAAGATTGTGAATAACAAAAATAATTTACAAAAAAACAAGAAAAATATAAAAAGTGTAGATATTAATGATTAGAAAAGAAAACAAATAATAATATTGAAACTGGGGAATGGTCTGCTATAGGGGGCGAAAGGTTAATTAGAGCTGTTTGGGGTAAACAAAAGTTTAAAAAGGTGTGATGTAGGTAGGTTTACTGATCAGGTTGCTTTAACCACTGGACCTCTGGAAGATTTACCCATTATTTAAAATAACAAAGTAATTTGTTACTTGACCCTTCATGACAAGGCCAATTTTTGAGGTATGGCACTGCGTTACTATAACTGACGTTTGCACGGTCATGCAAAGCTGTACCAAAATATAATTTATATAATTTTTTTTCCAGTTTTTCTCTTTTGGTGGTATTTGATCAAAGCTGTTTTTTTTTTGCATTATAAACAAAAAAAGAGTAAGATCATTTTGAAAAAAAAATATATATATTTTTTACTTTCTGCTATAAAACATATAATAATAATAATAATAAAAAAAAAACAATTCTTCATAAATTTAGGCCAATATGTATTCTAATCAGTGACTTATAGCAGGACTGATATTTTGGCGGACAGTCGGACACTAACTGAAACTTTTGACACTTAGTGGGAACCAGTGACACGAATAAAGTGATCAGTGCTAACAATATGCCCTGTCACTGTACTAATGACACTGGCTGGGAAGGGGTTTAACATCTAGGGAAATCAAAGGGTTTATTGTGTGCCTAGCCAGTGTTTAGTGTACTATTTGTGCTGTTTTTACTCAGGGAAGTGATGGATTTTTTTCCAATTCAAGCATAAATGTGCTAGTTGGTGTGAGCTGCCTTTATCAATGACAGGTAGGGAACACCTTATCAAAATGGTATGGGCACCCCAACTGTTGTATGTCCTTCATAATGCCCCTGTGTGAATACCCCGGTACTAGTTTGACCACATAGATTCTCAATACTGTGCACTAATATGGAAAAATGGAGTAGCATGGATAAAACTGACTACTTTGCAATACCCTAAGGTTTAGGGCATAATAGCTGTTCCTCACTCTTTTACGTATGTTTTAGCTGCTCAGCTCCAACACTTGACAGGATGGAATTTATGGATCCTTCTAGGACTTTACTGGTTCATTCCATGGTGGAGTATTGGACAATGTTCCAAATGGAAATGCGTCTTCCAGAGACACCATCAGATTGTCCCAGAGTGCAGCTACTCCTAAAACTTTAGACAGAATTAAAGAGTAGAATGGACACGGTGGGTTTCCTTGCAAACACTCCTATTTGGGGTAACAGATTATATGATGAACTGGCCAAACTACCTAATAGCTTGGTATGGATAGCTGCTGGAGTCAAATATTTTCCCCAATTATATGATGGGCTGGAGCTAAAATCCTTTTCCCAGTTGTTTACTGAATTCCCTGATATTATATGTACTTGCAATTACGCCACACTATGAGTGTGCAAAGTAAACACTCGGTGTTGCGTTTTAACTGTTTGTGCTTAGTGAGACACACCGTGTGGAAAAATGTATCGTTAAATGTTATCTGTTTTTAACACTTGGTATACTAATAAAATGAATTTCTTTTAATATTGTGATGTGTCCCAGAAGATTGCAGGGAGGGGAAGAGGAGAACTTAGGTGGCCCGAGCGGAAGTGGGAGCGGGTAGCTGTCAAATCTAGGTACGCCCCCCCCCCCCCAAAAAAAAATGACACCCCAAATGTGGCACGTCAGGGGGGCAGGAGGCCTTAAAGCAGAAGTTCCACTTTTGGGTGGAACTCCGCTTTAAGCAGACCTTGCTATTTACTGCAAGGTCTGCTTTAAAGACATTTAAAACAAGTTGAAATTTCCTCCTAGCATGGCTACAGAGCTGTCTGCATATCTCCCATCTCTCCATATTTTACAGAGCTACACTCCCCCACACACCCCCTTACCCAAGCTGCCACTATTTAAATCCAGCTACTAGTCCAAAGGGGCAGGTTTTTGACAAAGGAGGAGTGACCCCCCCACCCCCCCAGTATCTTCCCCCACTTTGTACAGACACAAAGGATTCGACACAAGGCAGACTACTCTTGTGCAGAATGCCGACTAATGGGGGGCAATTTGACGGCTGTCATGATCTGATCTCACTGGAGCCAGCTAGAGAGATAGGACAGGTTTACACACACTGACAGCTTTGCAGTCTCTCCATCCATTGCTTTGCTAACAGATCAGTGGTGTTTTCATCTTCTACCTGTGCTGGTTGTCAAGATTTTAACATGTAATTGTATTTATTTATTTTAATGCAATAAATTACTGTATCATTCTAATGAGGATCCCACGCTGTTATCTCTATGATGTAAGATTCAGGTAGAGCCAGCGTTGTAGGCTGGAAGACTTTCTGTCTGACACTCTCGGAAGTGCCGATTTTCTGTAAAATTGCCATAGATATTCGACCTCTGGGCAGAACAACAAGCAACGATAAAAAAGATCGTATTTAGATGTGCAATTACACAAATTTGGTAACAAGTCCGGCAAATGGATGTCTAGGTTCATCAAGGGCCCATACAAACCAACCCATATTTTTGCTCTGAAGGATAAAGCAGCCCAAATGACCCAGTCCCCAAGGAGATTACAAAAATCTTATGGCTCGTTTCCACTGAGCTTTCTGGTACGGTTCGGTTCGGTACGGTACGCTATTTATGCCGTTTCAATTATGAATGGTACCCTAATTCCGAACCGTACCGTACCACTTTTTTGGTACCCTTTCATTGGGGTACCAAGCACATTAGTACCGTACCAACAGGGTGGAGCTACACTCTGCAGAACTTTGATTGGTTGACAGAGAATTCTCTATCACAGCTTTCCTGCTACACCACGCCTATCATGAAAGGGTACTATTGGCAGCGGAAACGCAATGTGTACCGTACCGAACCGTACCGTACTGAACCGAACCGTACCGTACCACTCAGTGGAAATGAGGCATTAGAGGCCTACTACACTAATCTGTACTCCAAGGACTCCATTGACCAAGAAGCCACTCACTCATTTTTTAGAGGGCTTGGCACTTACCAACCTCACAACATCTCAACTTGATGCTCTCAATGCACCTATATCCTCAAATGAAATAATGTGCACAATCAAATCACTAGCAAACCATAAAACCCCAGGCCCAGGTGGCTATACTGCAGAGTTTTACAAAGGCGGACAATGAAACTATTCTACCTAGCCTTCTAGCTCTGTACAAATTGCCACAGATATACTGTATCTGCAAAATCACATTCCTATAGAACACATGGATTCTCTAAATACTCTTGATACAGATTCCCTGCCTGAATTTAGCTTGCTGAGAACAAGGTGGTAACAGGGTCTCTTTAAGCTGCAGCCCTACAGGTCCTATGGCTGGATATACAGGAACTCCAGGAGAAGAAGAGGTGACAGTCTGCATAATAAGGACAATGGATGGTACACAAGACCACAGACCGACCCCAAACAACAGGGGGTTCCCTTTGGAAAAACGAACACCAAACCTTCAAAAAAACAGAACCCTCCAGAGAAGGAACCGGAGGAAGAAAAAGCTCCCGCCAATCCCTCTAAGGTCAAACAGACTAAACTCTCTACCCTCAGATTCTCTCCATCCATCTTTTCTAATACTTGACCCAACCTGATTGTGCAATCTTGATCCAACCAGATTGCACAAACCTTACAATCTTCGATCCAATACAGATTGACAGACTGTGAGCCAACCACATTGTATGGACCTCATATTCGATATACCAAATCTGTTCCCCGTATCACCATTACTTAACCAACCATCGATGCCTGACTGTATCTCCCCCTTGCCCCCCTTCCTTTTTCTCTCATAGAAATTCTTCTTCAAATGATTGCTGCTAATTAATAATTGCTATTTACTTTATCAATTTTCATGACCACACTGGTTTTCTATGTATCACTTGTAAATTTACTTTGTCTATAATACTGTCCACCTCCTTCAGACCCAACCCCAAACTCCATGAACTCCCGGCACAGCAAGCCCCGAATCCTTTTGGATCGGGGCACTCGAAGCCATATGGTTGGTTCTGCACCTTCCTCCATCTCCTCGGGGATGACTTGGCTTCTCACACTGTGTCGGCGGCCTCACTGGCACATCCGCACGGTCTCTAGGGATGCGCCTTGCTGCATGCAGGCGCACTCTACACTGTGCTATGGATGATACCAGATAGCATCACGCAGCACACTACTGCGCATGCGTGACTGCCTTTATAGGCCGGGGAACACTCTGAGCCTGTCAGTCTCTCTCTGACCGAGGGAGAAGGCAGACCCAGAGCCCTCATGCTGTGACCCTACCAACGATCTCCTTAAATGTAAGTTAGACTTGGAGGAGAGTTTCAGATATCTCTCCTACCAAGTCTCCAAGGGCTATCATTATTTTTAGTCCTAACCCTTACTATGTTCATTATATACACCATACTTCATACTATTTACACGTTGCCCCCTTGGCAATTCTATATGCTGTATCCCACCAGATTACAGGACAATCCTTAACCATGTGGAATTTTTTATGAATATCCAACTTCACATTGGACTCCTGGACCAGATCTTTCTGCCCAGCAAGTAATTATTACCCAGTATACTACTAGTAACGTATCCCTCCCTTCCCTACACTCAACTACTCACCTATTTCGCCCTCACAGCATCCTGTTCCCGTAGCTCCTGGAGAAACCTCGGGGAGGCTCAACCTTAGGAAGTGGACATATACAACATGTATGTAACCTATATATTGTGCGTTTCTTGGCACTACAATTATGGTTCATTTTAATTGCCATTACTTGATACTACTTTTTGATTATTTTAGAATCGGTGACATCCTTGATAAAGGCCGCATTTGGCCGAAACATGTCGGATAACCGATAGGATACCTCCTCTGCATGTATTCCGGTCGTTTGACGCGAGAACCAGCAGAGCAGGACCACCTATAACGAAATCAAGTCACTTAATTGTCACTTATTATCACATCTCAACCTTTTCTCTTTCACTGGCACAATGGGCCTTTACCCATTTTTCACCTTGAAAGTTTGTACATAATATTATTTGTAAATAAATTTTACTTATTGCATTACTACCGCTTACTTCTGTTACTCCTGCCCTTAAAATCCCACCTTTGACTTGAGGCACCACAAACTACAAACATTTCTTGGGATGGTGGCAGACACGACTATTAACCTTCCAATGTAAGATCCAAATCCAATTTATTTCAACAATGGATGGTACACATTCCAGATGTATTTGGTAATAATGTGCTGCAAATGAAGGCAGGGAGACAACATGGGAGATAGATTTTCCAGTCTGAACAGTTTAGTATATTAATATATTTATTATGTTTTTCTCACAACCTACTAATCATTCACTGCTGGTCTTTCATTAGGCAGGTTGTCTCTGAAATAGGATTGAGCTTTTACCATAAAACAACAGGTTATGTCCCTGTTAAATCACTTTGTCCATTCTGTGATGCAGCCTGTATATCATCATCAAGCATAATATCTTAGCCATTAGCAAAGCTGTTTACTAATTCCCACACTAGGAGATGAGTCACACAGTACTCAGCAAGCGGCCTGACTTGGCTCTCGATAGCTTTGGTTTATTATTTCTTACATAAAAAGCAGCAAGAACAATTGTAGGAGAAGAGACATTGCTTTATCAGTTTAGATTTAATATCAAGCACTGTGTAGGGCAAACATTCCAACCACTTTGGCATTGTGCTGGGTATGTCTTATCCTCGCTAAGCATGGACAACATTTAGAGAACACCTTGCATTTGTCAATAAATGTGAAGTGCTCTCTGATTGGATGAGGTGGAGGGGTGGGCTGGATACATAAACATCTCCACCCTAGCGTTCAATCAGAAAATACAAGGCGTTTTCCGAATGTCATCCCCTGTGGTTATTCAGCAACAGGAGAGCTTCTTAGCATTAGGATTGGCCAGGTAGGGAATATGCATAATCACATTGGCCCAAGTTGGTCTAATATAACTATGCAAAAAAACATACTTGGAATTTCAGTATTATTAATGGGCTGTTAATGCACCACAATAGATGAAAAAATGTACCTGACCCAATATGTGTATTGTAATGTGTGGCATTGCATTGGGCTCTACCATGCAATGCATTGGGATGGCATTTAAAACGATTGTAGGCCTCAGACAAGAACTATGAGCAAAGTATATCCTTCTATAGTGTGTACTTGTCTCAATTAGAAGCACTAAGTGTCATCTCTGTCTGCTACTTCGTTTCTCTGCTATCTGCATAAATCCCTTCTGACAAGTTTTCCTGACACCAAGAGAAAAAAGGTGACAGAGGAGGGATCTCCAGCTGATTGACACTCTCAGCTCTGTTCCTGTGTGCTATGTGAAGGAGGGTGTGTCCGTTCCCTCCAATCAGCTCCCAGAGCTCTCCTCAATAAGCCCAGCAGTGTGTAACTTCAGCTCTCCTTTTCCTTCTTCTGGCAGCTAAGGCTGGACTAAACAGGTACAGCATATGTGGGAGGATTTGTTTCATTTCTGTGTATCACCTGAGACCAGTCACTTCACTGGGTGTTTGTAAGAGTTTACAACCACTTTATCGCCCCCTGTGTATTAGGGGCCTTGAAGTAAGCCCCCCCCCCACTTCCCTTAAGTTTCACATACTTACAAACGAGAGGATCTCCTGTCTATGTCATGACTTGGAATTTACACAAAAATATTGGCTCTGTCCTTTTCCCCATATGACAGTGTCAGGAATTACTACACTAGGAAACTGAGACCCGACTATACAATATATAGTAAACTAAATGCATTAAGGTCCAGTTCACACCACATGCAGTCCAGTGCATTTTTTTCTGCATCAAAAACGCATGGAAAGTAGGTTATATGGTTTCCAATTGCATAGTTCACACCAGTGCTTGCAGTTCCAGTGCCTTCCAGTTCCACAAAAAAAAGTAGAAGGGCCAGTTCACACCATAGAAACGCAGACCGAATGCGTTCCAGATGCTATTTTACATACAGATTTTTTATGCGTTCCAGTGCTTTTTTGATGCAGTCCAGTGCTTTTTTACCCCTCTTTTTTTCTTAACCTTAAATAAGAACAAGCTAACTGAAATACAATATACAAAATGAGGAACGCAGATCACAGGGTAAAACTGGAGCTGACAGGAAGGGGGGAATTGGGACTGAGATGAGGTACAAGAGGAGCAGGTACAAAACAGCAAGGTACAGGATGCAGGGCAAGAAAAAGATCAGAAGCAGGATAAATGGCAAGCAGTGTCTGCACCAAAGCAAAACACTGGAGTGATAGGCACTAGTAGAAGAGGAACTAAATACCCTTGCATCAGCTAGTATTAGGTGGGGACAGATTACTGGGATCTGCTGGCTGCTGAGAGACACCCACTGGTGGACACTGGAACCACAACCCTCTGCCCAGGGAGCCACCAGCAGGTGATTCTGACAGACCGTTTTGGGTGCTCAAGGGGCTAAATGCCAAGTATCCCCATACCTGGATCCCCATGACCTCATTGACCAAATGTGTTCATGTACATATATTGTCAAGGAAGTTACCCAGGAGACCCTACCCATTTGTATATATCATAGTGTTGAGACTGGAGCTCTCATTTGGCAGAGGGAAGTGATGGGAGAAGATTGTGTTGCCATTTTTCTACTTTCAGTGGGTTGGTGAGCATTGTGATTGAGTTGGATTTTTTCTTTCACTAAAGGACTTGTTAGAAACGTTATATGTGTGTTTATTTACATTTTTTTATTTTATGCGTTTGGGTACTATGTACCCCTTACCTATTCACATGGGGGTGGTTTTTGGGTGTCTATTTGTTGGGTAAGGGGGTTTCCAGATTTTGATACGCCCCCATCCGCAAACCCCCACAACCACTGGGCCAGGTTTGTGGAAAAAAGGCCCTTATCCTCATCCACATGAGGCCAAAGTGCTTTGCCAGGTGGCCATCCACTGACAAAGTACCCCCAATGTTGAGGGCATGTGGCTTGGTATGGTTCGGGAGTGAAGTCGCATGCTCTCCCCCTCTTCCATTTTTGGACTGCCGGGCTGCATGCTCAGACAGTGGTCCTGTGTGGATTTTTTTTTTTTGGGGGGGGGGACATTTTTTTTCTTAGATTTTTGGTGTGGGATTCCCCCCATGATTATTTTCATAATCCATACCCTTAGCGTCTGGTATGGATTTTAAGGGTGGGGGGCTGCACGCAGTTTTTTTTTTTGTGTGTGTGGGTAATCTAGGACAAGGATCTGGTATAGATGAATAGAATCTGTGGTCACTCTGTTTATAAACAGAACGAAGTGGCTGGGAGCTGTCAGTTTTTGCTAGTTTCCTAAAGTGATGGACCTCTTCTCACAGAAAAAATAATTGATTTTCTAATGTATTATTATACTTCAGATTCTTCAAAAAACTCCTCACGGTCAAATTCAGAAAAAGAAGCAGTGCATATGGATCAGTGCAACCTGGGTATATCCTGGACCCCATGCTGTGGGGACAGCCTGGAATGTTGCTTTAAGCACTGGATCTTGCTTGGGCAGTCGCCTTGGCACTTTTTAAAATTCATGTTGTGAGATGCATGGTGCTTTACAGGTCCAGGGCTGTGGTCTATCCCTATGTAATCCATACCTGAAGAGCCCTGAAGTGCCTGCCAGGAATATGTCCACAGCGATGGGTGAAGCCTGGACCCTGATTAACCTCCAGGCCAATTCTGACATTTCTTTCATACATAGAAAAAACATTTTTTTTTTTTTGCTAGAAGAAGCCCTACAGAATAAAATAGTGAGTGTTACAAATTTTTCTGTCGGATGGTATTTGGAACGGCGGTTTTCCAAACGCTATTTTTTTGGAAAAAATACTCTTAATGAATTTTAGTGAATGCTCATTTTTTTTTCGTAATACTCATTTTTTTTGTAAAATATAAAAGATGATATAAATAGATACCTAACATTAAATTTGCGTCTGCCTGTGGAACAATTACGGTACCTAAACATCTTCATAGGCAACTCTTTAAAAGCCTTTACAGATTACCAGTTTAGAGGTACACAGAAGGTCTGGTGCCAGAATTATTGCTCTTGCTCTGATGTTCGAGGCAATACCTGACACAATCACCGTTTATATACGCTTGCTGGATATACATGCATGTTTGCATTTGCGCATAAGCACGGGGGCGTTTTTCTTTTGTTTTTTTATTTTATTTGTTTTATTCAAATGTATTCTTTTAACACTGTACAGTACCTTTAATGTTTTTTTCAAATCAACTTTATTTAAACCAACTAAAAAAACCCAGAGCTACCTTACTGTCACGATCAGGGGTCAGGTTCAAAGACCATTTGCTATAGCAGTAGCGGAACTACCATAAACCAGCAGGATGCAATGCCTTGAAAAAGTATTCCTACCCCTTAAAATGTTCCACATTTTGTCATGATCCCAAATTTCAAACAAACAGGAAATGCATTTGCCCGGGGGACTTTAAATGAGACTAAACACTCAAAAATAAAATGGTGCAGTGTTATACCAATAGTTCAAATGTTTTATTAAACAACCATATGGATAATAATCACATTCAGTAAACCCATGTTGGACTGATCAGTAGTAAAAATACATGTACAATGTGTACAATATTAAAATAGAGTATACAAGTAAAAGCATCAACATACATTGTGAGCACATACAAGCATGTACAAAAGACATGATAAAATATAGCACCCTTTAAACTCTGCACGTTTCGCGAAATATAATTCGCTTCTTCAGGAGTAGGTGTACATCATGAATCTTTAAGGTAAAATAGTATTGTAAATGATATTTGTGTGCACACACATATGGAGTGTCAAATAAAGGACGGAGCAAACATGAAGGCTTCATACTACTTATTAGATCAGTCTTAGCATGGAAGCACTGGAGAAGGTGGTCTGCTGGAAGGCCTGACCCGGGAGCCATGGGGGGGCTCAGGTGGGCACAGGGGTCACAGGGAGAGCTGGACGGCTGGTGACGAAGTGTGTGTCCATGTACCTAGATTTCGTTTGAAAACAACCCAGGAAGCCAATCAGTGACTGATGTAAATATAAATAATAGTATAAATCGATCGACATATGTGATACTAAATGGCATAAAAAAGGCATAAAAAATATGATGGACTAAGGGGTGTGTGGGTTAGAGGAGACACCAAAACCCAAAGCCAGGTGCTGTCTCATAAATGTGAAAAAAAAACTGTGAAACATGAAAAATTATACATAAAAAGGGGCTGACTTACTGTGTGAAAGATGAAAAAATAAAAAATAAAAAATGTACAATTCAAAAAGTAAAGAATTACTAGGGAGTGGTGTGAAGCGGTGAGGTCCTGCTCTCTCAAGGAGATCCCAGGGCAACCACACTAGGCATCCCCCAATGACATGTGTGCTGCCAAAGGGGTGGGGGGGGGGAAGCCACAGAGTGAGAACACACTCGGCAGGGCCGCCGTGTACACATTTTGTCATGTTACAATCAAACACGTAAATATATTTTATTGGGATTTTTTGTGATAGACCAACACAAAGTGGCAGATAATTGTGAGAGAAGGAAAATGATAAGTTGTTTTCAAAATTTTTTACAAATAAATATCTGAAACGTGTGGGGTACATTTGTATTCAACCCCCTGAATCAATCCTTTGTAGAACCACCTTTCACTGCAATTGGAACTGCAAGTCTTTTTGTGTATGTCTCTACCAGCTTTGCACATCTAGGGAGTGACATTTTTCCCATTCTTCTTTGCAAAATAGCTCAAGCTCTATCAGATTGGATAAAGAGGATCTGTGAACAGAAATTTTCGAGTCTTGACACAGATTCTTAATTGGATTTAGGTCTGGACTTTGACTGGGCCATTCTAACACATGAATATGCTTTTATCTAAACCATTCCATCATAGCTCTGGCTGTTTTAGGATGGTTTAGGCTCATTGTTCTGCTGGAAGGTGAATCTCCGCCCAAGTTTCAAGTCTTTTGCAGACTCTAACAGGTTTTTGTCTAAGATTGCCCTATATTTGGCTCCATCCATCTTCCCATCAACTCTCACTAGCTTCCCTGTTCTTGCTGAAGAAAGGCATCCCCACAACATGATGCTGCCACCAGCATGTTTAATGGTGGGGATGGTGTGTTCAGGGTCATGTGCAGTGTTATTTTTCCCCCACGCATAGCATTTTGCTTTTAGGCCAAAAAGTAAAATTTTGGTCTCATCTGGCCAGAGCACCTTCTTCCACATGTTTGCTGTGTCCCCCACATGGCTTCTCGCAAACTGCAAAAGGAAATTCTTATGGCTTTCTTTCAACAGTGGCTTTCTTCTTGCCACTCTTCTTTAACATGCACCCACCAGATGTTCTTAATTAAGTGGGCCCGATGTAGCGAGGCCATCAACAAGCATGTTAGTTATATTACGTTTATACGGTTATGTATTTTGTATTACTTTGATATATATTTATTGGTCTTACTCCATTTTCCCCACTAAATGGGTTAAACTGCATTTATTTTCAGGTACTGTGTGATGCCTCTATGTTATATATTTTTCAGGTCTAGATGCGCATACGTGTGCACATATACACCATCGAGAGGCAACTTTACAATCAGATGGGATGCATGCCAAACATGGAAGCCATGCCTCTGAGGCAGCTGGTAGAACCAGAAAAACTGGTCAGGTTGGCATTTTTTCCTCCACTTTCCTCAATGCGGATGACCCGAGGACTACACTATGGACCCATGCATGGTTGAGCGATAAGTATACTGATTACTGAATACGTGAATTATGGAAGCTCAGGACTGTCTCTTCTTGGTGATGCCCACACTTTTGAACTCCAGTTTGCCTACCAGTGGATGTTTGACTAGCATTGGGACACTTGCAGTGGACACAAGAGACTCTGTGGGTCATTAATGGATGTATGGCGATTTATAAAAGGCGTGTGATGGAGGTATAGAAAATTTCTATGTCTGAAGTCCTCCATTGGACCACGCCTCTACATTCCCGTAACAGGATTTGCAAATGTGATATGTGTTTCAAAATCAGGAGCTCTGACACACTATCTTTCAGCACATATATGCGTGAATACGTTTTCCAGCATAGCATGTGAGGGAGGCTGTATGACATTATAACCCTCCCCTGGACCATGTCATTGTTCACTTGCTATCAACTTACTGTATATACCTTATATACATTGTTCACATAAAGGATCTACAACTCCTTGGAAAATAGACTTCATTGCATGTATTCTTACCTTATTGTTAGGGGGAGGTGAATCAATCTTTACGTCCTTCCCCTTTTATCACTGTACCCTGCTCTTGACCACACTACAGTATCTCTATGCATCTGTGGTGACTTTTATCCTTTATCTTTGTCATGAACGTAGGTTCAAAATGTATGAAGCTACATATATCCAAATGGACATTAGTCTCTATGTAGACACTGCATGCTCTGTGTCCAATCTATCAATACATGATAGTCCCATGGATGTGTTTTTTTTTTTCTCTTTTGGGCATCACATTTATTATAAAGAGGTTTTCCATTGCAATGTTAGAACAATACTCTGTGACCAAAGTATATACAATATGCACTAGGGCATCCGTTTGTAGTACAGTGGAGGTTTTAAAAAAATCGTTTTTTATATACCTGTGTACAATAAAGTGGAATTATACAGTGCTTTGGCTAATAAGATTTTTCTATATACAGACCTTTTCCACGTTTTATTGAGTCTATAACTAATATTTATATTCTTAGGTAGGTCATATCGTTATGACAAGGGATCCCCAGATCACCTTTCTTTGAGGATATAGAGAGGGTGACCTTGAGGCTATCCATTGTTGTTTTTTACAATGATATATAACTTGTATGGGTGCACTGGCCCCTTAGGGAGCTGCACAGCCTCCCAAGCCAATATTACCTCTCAGGCTCAGTGGACAGTGTCAACCCAACATGATTTGTCACTAGTCATGTGACTTCCTCAAGGGGAAAGTAGCTTTATTGTATTTCAAGAATGTGTTCATAATATCATGCTAATAGTGCCTTGATAGCCTGCATAAGCCATTATTTTTAGTTCACCATCATTCATAAGCTACATTTATGGTTTGTGACTTTATGTATTTATGCAAAATCCCTTTATTATATTCTCCAAATATTATAAGATCATGTTAATAGTAGACTGTTAGCAAGCTGCTTAAAGTGGAGCTCCACCCAAAAGGGAAAGTTCCACTTGTTTGCACCTTACCCTTCTCTATTGCCACATTTAGCACTTTTTGGGGAGGACGGGAAAGAGGGTATCAGGTTTTGACAGGTACCCGCTCCCACTTATGACTCAGATCGGCCTGGTGAACTGAGCCAGAAGTTTGCCCCCCTCTCCTTCCCCTGCAGTCTTTTGGGACACATCACAGGTCCCAGAAGACTATGGGACTATTCACAAGCCACGGCACAGCGCAGGAAACAGGCTGTGAGGCTGCAAGGCTTCACTTCCTGTTCCCTGTACTAGAGATGCTGATGCCTGCGCCCGAAGCCGATTGCGGAATCTGTTCGGGCGAGGACATTGCTAGATCCCTGGACAGGTAAGTGTGCTTTTTTTCTGAAAGAGCATGGAGCTCCTTTCTAAGTCACTATTGGAAGCTATCACCATTTTTCACATGTTTTTGTTGCTTTGTTATTACGGTATTAGGGCTTGATGAGGATTCAGAACACCAGTAGAGGTTATCAACATCATTTAAATGCTGTAACTTTAGCTTATATACTGTATATAAATAAATGAGTTTTGTTTTCTGTAGAATTTTATTGGGGGTTACCACTATTAGTTTTAAATTGCTATACACATGTATCTCTATTGATGTATAAAGTTTGAAAAGACCGGCTACAGGTCACCACCTACATACACCAAACACTATTGCAAAAGTACTACAGCTGGTATTATTTGTTTTGGCGACATAAGGTAGCGCTGCACTTTTTTAGTTGGTTTTTGTTGGTAATGTGGGAACACATGTTAGTGCTTGGTAGCTATCTGCACGTGGTAATATTCAGTTTGATCTAATTTTCATGTGACAAAAGAATAGTAGAGTTGTAGTATCTCCTGCTTGATCAACTTTATTGCTAACAAAAGTGCTGAACAACATTCCTTATGATAGCATGGGTTGTGACAGGTCCTGTTTATGGAGAGATCGGAGTTCTTTTAGACCCCAGATCTCTCCTCTAGCCTTCAAAGATGCTTTAGAACCCAGTAATGGCTTGTCAACAAACAAACTGAAACTGGAAGTGACAACATCCTTGCTGCTTCTGGTTTCTGACATCACAGAAGAGGGTGTGGGAACTTCTGTTCCTTCCACTTTTGGACCGAAATGGATAGAAGAGCCTGGTAAATGCCCCCTTCCATTGTCGGTAGAAGTGATCAAGTGGCTTATAGAAATACAAATAAATTGAAATTCATTGTGTAGTGTTAAACTTTTCAGACTTGGCAGTAGAATTCCACCATTCAGGGTGTAGTCTCAGGTGGATGGTTGGAAGGTGTTACATTACAACACAGGTCACATCATGACCACAATTTCTACCTAGAGCCCTTTAGGTACTTGGGCACTTCCTAACACCCTTTTGCTGAAAGCACTTCGCTAAAGGATGGTCTACATGCAGGTTGCTGCGTACTCTTTCACAAACATACTTACCCCATTTCAAAACCTACTCTGTGAGTACCCAATAGGGGAATGCCCTCACTAATAGGAATGGCAGAAACCAGATGCAAGGAAACTTCAGCAAATGTTTAGGTGAACATTCACTCTGTTGAAGACCTGAAGAATATTCAACCCGAGTGACGATGCTTCTATTGCACTGGAGCAGGACCCTACTGTAATTTGGCAACAGTCTCTGCATCCGATTCTACCTCTATCTCAGGCACACAACAAACAGTCTACCTGATCGAGACAGATATTTCTGCAACCAGCCATCACTGTTCAGAGCACAAAAGAGCCAAGCTCTTTCTTCCGCCCTGCCATCTCTATCAGAGTTAGTAATAAAAATTTCTCTTCTGAAGGATGTAGGGGAATGAAGAGGTCCCAGAGGAAATGTTAGGGGAGGCCGCCAAAGATTTCTTACCCTCAGCCTCTCATACACCTAATGTAATGGCCTCACTCAATATGCTTGCCAATGTACTGTAGATATACTCATATCTGCTGTGAGCAAATGTCTTGGCATTGTTACCTTTAATTCTCCTGTATCTCAAGGGTTACAGAATAGAGTTCAAACTATATCCCTAGTCATTTTCTTCTTTGAAACCAACTAAAATCTTGTCAGGGAAGGTCAGATCGGTAGATTCCGCTGAACCACCTCTTTTCCCAGAGAAAGGTAATTTCAGTTTGTAGCCAGGACTAAGGATCAAATAGCACTGGCATTGGATGCTCTGATAATTCCCTGGACCCTGTTCCAGTTCATGTATGCTTATCCTCAGTGTGAATTCTGCTTCAGCTGCTCTTCAAAGTGAAGCAAAATGAGAAACTGAGGATTCTAATTGCACCAAAATGGCCGAGAAGAACCTGGTACGCAGACATACCTAAACTTTCAGAAGATTTTTGCCTTTTCCATGACTGTTAAAGCTCAGGTCTTTGATTCTGTCATTCACCCATCGTTCAAAGCCAGAAAAGAAAATTCCTTTGCTTACAGATATTCCCAGTCCAGTGTTCATGTTTGTCTTTTATGTATGTGTTTGGTTCCGCCCTCCAGAACAGTCCCAGTTTCTCATGTGGCCCATTGGGAAAATGAAATGCCCACCCCTGCTCTAGTATAAACTTAAAGTGATTGTAAAGTCTATATTTTAAACAACAAACAACTTTCCTTCTCTGTGCAATAGTTTTGCACAGAGCAGCCCCGATCCTCCTTTTCTTCAGTCCCCCACCTGTGCTTCTGGCTCCTCCTCTACTTGGTGTGCCTCCATAGGAAACCACCTCCTATTGTGGAACACCTGTATGCTCAATCCTGAGCTGCGCTGTCTACATCCATTGACACAGGCAGTGTGGCTTGGCCCCACCCCCACTCCTTCATCACAGGATTTGATTGACAGCAGCAGGAGCCAGTGGCTCCCGCTGTTACCTCTCTTCCCTGTGAGGAGGGAAAGAACCGAGAGAGCTGCTGCTTTCGAGCACAGAGCTGGATCAAGAATTATTATTATGATTATTATGCACAGGCATCAGCATCTCTAGTACAGGATGCCAAAACTTTGCACATTGCTTTACAATATAAAGGGAGACAATACAGCAGCAACACAATTCAATACAGGAGGGTTAGGAAGGCTCTGCTCATGCAAGTGTACACTCTAATAGGTAGGGCTGGTGAAACAAAAGTAACTGGGAGGGATGAATTGATTGGAGAAGTATAAAATTTGTTGTTAGCTGAAGGCAGGATAGGCCTCCCTGAAGAGATGGGTTTTCAAGGATCACCTAAAAGTGGACAGAGTAGGACAGAGTAGGAGATAGCCGGTAGCGAGTTCCAGAGGGTGGGAGAAGTCCTGGAGGCGAGCATGGGAGGAGGGGACAAGGGAGCTACAGAGCAAGAGGTCTTGGGAGGAGCGAAGAGGATGGTTTGGGTAATATTGGTTCAGGTAAGTATAAACCCTTCTACCTTTACAACCACTTTAAAACAAATTTGAGCAGAAAGATTTTTCTCCTAAATGCAGTGTTTTTCTTCTTTTTTACTTTCCCTGCTCCTGTGTTTTCTCCTTTTTCTTGTATAAATTAGCCCAAAGCTAATTTATGCAGTGGCAGCAACAGTGTTGAATAATTAGGTTTTAACCACAGTTTAACATGTTTCATAAGCCTGTGAGTTGCGAATGAGGACTGGAGTACTATTGTGCTATGCTCAGCAAGCAAGATGTATGAGGCTTTCAAAATAAAGCAGAGCTGCAGCCAAAACATTTTTACTATTGAATAAAGTGCAGAAAGGTTAGTAACTATCTGATTTTAAACTTGCCTGCAGCAAGAACGCTAAGAGAATAATGAAAATACTCAACTGCTCCTATGGAATTGGTTTATTCCTGGTCAAACCAGGTGCCAGAGCTATAGAATAGGAGGACACATCTGAACAATCCATTTAATTTGTATGAAATCAGACAGGTCCTTGTAATACACAGCTGATGGGAGATCTAAAGGAAATTATACAATCAGATTGCATAGGAAGTGGGTGGAAGGTAGTATTGCAATGAAGGGGTGGCAGGAGTGGTCCAGAGTGATGAACACACCCTATCACACCCTCTTCTGTGATGCAACAAGGAAGTGAAGGCTTATGGGAGAGAATCTACAGGAAGTGATTGAATCTCAAAATCATTTTAAAAATTCAAATAAACAGACAAGATTTTAAACCTCCTGTGGATAAAGTAAGAAAAGCATATTGGGATGGTGTAACGCTCCTGCATTTTTATTGTAAGCTGGATTTGCAGCTGCAGAATCTCCACTCAGTAGTCATGTAGAGATGTGTTGGAATACCAGATCCAACTCTCCAGACTCATCACTGTGGGCCTGTCTGCTTCAGCATACAGATATACACACACTCAATAAGATGTTCCTGGAGTGATAGGATGTATATGATAGTATGGAGGTGATGTGCTGAAGGGACAGGTGTGAGCAGTGACAGTAATGGTAAGCACTTGATAGTAATGTTCAGGAGAGTAGTAGATGGTAATAGGTAGAATGCAGATAGGTTAGTAATCATGTATGGTAACAGGTGGTAAGGACAGCAGATGACATATACAGGATAGACTAACCCAGTGCAAGGATAGATGGTAATAGACTCAAGAGCTAGCAATCTATGTAACAGTGCAGATGGTAGAATTAGTATGCATAGATAGTAACAGTCCTTAATGTGCAGAAGATGATAGTGTAAGTTAGTTATGGAGGATTCCCTGTGGGGTACTTATCACTAGTAAGGTTTAGTAAGTAGAGGGGTCCAGTAGTGCGGGAGTGATCCGGTAGCGAGATACGGGATCAGTAGCGAGGTTCCGGTCTGTTCCAGGTAAAGGCAAATAGCTAGAGGTTCCGACAGCAAGACAAGGCTTGTAAGCATGTAGGCACACATTGAACGAACAACGTGAGAGAGAATGCCGGCGATTGAAATAGCCGCTCAGCGGCGCTCAGCGATGACGTCATCCGTCTTAAAGGTGTATGCGTTCCACCTAACTAGAAAGGTGGGACGCAAATGTTGAAAGGGAAATGGTAAATAAGGGTACCAAAGGTACCAGAATCTTACAGATGGCTGGGCCAGAATTGGAAAACACTTCTATTTATTATGAAAAGTAAAACTCTGCCTGAAAAGGTGAACTTATCCTTTTAACAAAAATAAATTCCCCCACTCTATCCAAGAGTAAAAAAAATTCCAAAAAACAGTTTCTCATCTACTGAGGGACACAGGAGGTCTTTCTCCTTTGGAGTATACTACTGCCTCCAGGAGGAATGGACACCACCAAGGAGAAACCTGTAGGCTGGCCCAGGATAACTCCTCCTAATACCATCATGTCTAAGTTTTTTGCCCAGGAGTAGGGTTGAGCGGACACCTAGATGTCCGTGTTCGACGGGTTCGGCCGAACTTTAAAAAAAAGTCCGGGTCCGTGTCCCGGACTTTTACCGAACTTTTCCCGGACACCGAACCCCATTGAAGTCAATGGGGACCCGAACTTTAAGGCACTAAAATGGCTCTAAAACACCAAAGGAAAGGGCTAGAGTGCTGCAAATGGCAGCAAAACGTAATTAAGAGCATGGCAAGTGCTCTGCAAACAAATGTGGATAGGGAAATAACTTAAAACAACAAAAAAAAACAGAAAAATAAAACAATGTTCTTCTTCATCTCTGAAGGACGAGGCCCATATGGAGTAGGAGGGAGGTTGAGGTGGTGGTGGATGTGGCGGTGACATAGGCGTGCGCACAGGGTGTGCTGGGTGTGCCTGGGCACACCCTAATCACCTAGGGCACATAGCATTGCCAGTGAGGAGATGGGAAAGATCTCCCTGGGACCTGCTCTGCTCTATTTCTCCTTGCCTACAGGTACATGGCCCCGATACATTACTCTCCCTGATGGCAAACACATGCATGTGTATTTCAACTTTGGGGTGCACACCTTAATGCAATAGGCTGCGCACACCTATGGGCGGTGTAGGTGGAAGCGGCGGTGGAGGAGGACCAGGGCCGGATTAACAGCATCATGGGCTTGGTGCTGAGGATTTTGAAGGGCCTTAAGGGCCGTGCCTTGCCATGCACCCAGAGGAGGAAGGGTGCAGCCATGCATGCCTAATTCAACATGGGATGCTGTCTCTGAAGCCCATAAACACATCCATGCATCGCCAACTGTCCCTCCTTGTCCGGCCTTCACGCTGTGTGGGGAGGTTCTGAGGGTGCTGCCTGGGGAAGCGAGCATAGAAGCCAGACTTCTGTGTTTACAAGTGACAGAAGAGCGGTAACAGTGAATATGGCCAACCCGGGGCCTATATAAAAGGTAGGGGCCTGGAGCTGCAGCTCCAATAGCCCCTACATTAATCTGGTCCTGAGGAGGAGGACGAGGTAGCCAACACTGCTTCTTTTCAAAAATTTTAAATGAGGGTACACCCCAAAAGAGTGAGAAAGAGCAAAAATGGAACAATGGGTGGGTAAGGTCGGTATCCATTGCTATTCTGCATAAGGTACGGAAAAGTCCCGTGGGATCCATGCCTGGTTCATTTTAATGAACGTGAGCTTGTCCACATTGTCTCTGGACAGGCGGCTGCGCTTGTCTGTTATAACGCCCCCAGCCGTGCTAAATACCCGTTCAGATAATACACTGGCTGCAGGGCACGCCAGCACCTCCAAGGCGTAAAGGGCAAGCTCAGGCCATGTGCCCAATTTGGAGACCCAGAAGTTGAAGGGGGCAGACCCGTCATTCACTACATGTAGGCGTGTGCACACATACTGCTCCACCATGTTGGTAAAATGCTGCCTCCTGCTAAGACGTTCCATCTGAGCTGCTGGTGCTGCTGTTTGTTGTGGCGTGCTGACAAAGCTTTTCCACATTTCGGCCATGCTAACCCTGCCTTCTGAGGTGCTGGCGGTGCCCTGGTTGCGTTGGCGACCTCCTCCTCCTCCTCCTCTGCCTTGTGCTTCCACTGTGGCCCCGCTGTCAGATGGGAATGCCAGCAGCATGGCGTCTACCAGCGTGCGCTTGTACTCGCGCATCTTGCGATCGCGCTCCAGTGAGTGAATTAAGGACGGTACGTTGTCCTTGTAACGGGGATCCAGCAGCGTGGCCACCCAGTAATCAGCACAAGTTAGAATGTGGGCAACTCGGCGGTCGTTGTGGAGACACTGCAGCATGTAATCGCTCATGTGTGCCAGGCTGCCCAGAGGCAACGAAAGGCTGTCCTCTGTGGGAGGTGTATCGTCCGTGTCCTCTGTATCCCCCCAGCCACGCACCAGTGATGGCCATGAGCTGGCCTGGGTGCCACCCTGCTGTGAACATGGTTCCATCTCCTCCTCCAGCTCCTCCTCCTCCTCATCCTCCTCATCCTCCAGAACTGTGCCCCTGCTGGACAATTGCGTCCCTGGCGTTTGCGTGTGCAGGAACCCACCCTCGGAGCCCCTTGCGAATGACTGCCCTGAAAGCCTTGGAAATGTTACCTCTTCATCCTCCTCCTCCTCCTCATCCTGTGCCACATCCTCTTCCATCATTGCCCGAATTGTTTTTTCAAGGAGGCATAGAAGTGGGATAGTTAAGCTGAGAACGGCGTCATTGCCACTGGCCATGTTGGTGGAGTACTCAAAACAGCGCAACAAGGCACACAGGTCTCGCATGGAGGCCCAGTTAAATTAAATAGCGGAATAGAAAATATGATCCAAAAAAAGTGTATGTATATCACACGTACACAACCACACTGGGCCCCAATTACTATTGTTTGTACCCCTAAAAGGCTAGATGAGGAGTAGGGGGAGTATGGAACAGGCAGCACCCTCAAACCTTCAGAAGTATGAGATGAACCCCAACAACTTGGAAAGGTGGATCTCTCTCACACGTACCAACACAGACTATCCCCCAATTTAACTGATCCCCAAAGGTTTTTGATTAAATAGCGGAATAGAAAATATGATCCAAAAAAAGTGTATGTATATCACACGTACACAACCACACTAGGCCCCAATTACTATTGTTTGTACCCCTAAAAGGCTAGATGAGGAGTAGGGGGGGTATGGAACAGGCAGCACCCTCAAACCTTCAGAAGTATGAGATGAACCCCAACAACTTGGAAAGGTGGATCTCTCTCACACGTACCAACACAGACTATCCCCCAATTTAACTGATCCCCAAAGGTTTTTGATTAAATAGCGGAATAGAAAATATGATCCAAAAAAAGTGTATGTATATCACACGTACACAACCACACTAGGCCCCAATTACTATTGTTTGTACCCCTAAAAGGCTAGATGAGGAGTAGGGGGGGTATGGAACAGGCAGCACCCTCAAACCTTCAGAAGTATGAGATGAACCCCAACAACTTGGAAAGGTGGATCTCTCTCACACGTACCAACACAGACTATCCCCCAATTTAACTGATCCCCAAAGGTTTTTGATTAAATAGCGGAATAGAAAATATGATCCAAAAAAAGTGTATGTATATCACACGTACACAACCACACTAGGCCCCAATTACTATTGTTTGTACCCCTAAAAGGCTAGATGAGGAGTAGGGGGAGTATGGAACAGGCAGCACCCTCAAACCTTCAGAAGTATGAGATGAACCCCAACAACTTGGAAAGGTGGATCTCTCTCACACGTACCAACACAGACTATCCCCCAATTTAACTGATCCCCAAAGGTTTTTGATTAAATAGCGGAATAGAAAATATGATCCAAAAAAAGTGTATGTATATCACACGTACACAACCACACTAGGCCCCAATTACTATTGTTTGTACCCCTAAAAGGCTAGATGAGGAGTAGGGGGGGTATGGAACAGGCAGCACCCTCAAACCTTCAGAAGTATGAGATGAACCCCAACAACTTGGAAAGGTGGATCTCTCTCACACGTACCAACACAGACTATCCCCCAATTTAACTGATCCCCAAAGGTTTTTGATTAAATAGCGGAATAGAAAATATGATCCAAAAAAAGTGTATGTATATCACACGTACACAACCACACTAGGCCCCAATTACTATTGTTTGTACCCCTAAAAGGCTAGATGAGGAGTAGGGGGGGTATGGAACAGGCAGCACCCTCAAACCTTCAGAAGTATGAGATGAACCCCAACAACTTGGAAAGGTGGATCTCTCTCACACGTACCAACACAGACTATCCCCCAATTTAACTGATCCCCAAAGGTTTTTGATTAAATAGCGGAATAGAAAATATGATCCAAAAAAAGTGTATGTATATCACACGTACACAACCACACTGGGCCCCAATTACTATTGTTTGTACCCCTAAAAGGCTAGGAGTAGGGGGAGTATGGAACAGGCAGCACCCTCAAACCTTCAGAAGTATGAGATGAACCCCAACAACTTGGAAAGGTGGATCTCTCTCACACGTACCAACACAGACTATCCCCCAATTTAACTGATCCCCAAAGGTTTTTGATTAAATAGCGGAATAGAAAATATGATCCAAAAAAAGTGTATGTATATCACACGTACACAACCACACTAGGCCCCAATTACTATTGTTTGTACCCCTAAAAGGCTAGATGAGGAGTAGGGGGAGTATGGAACAGGCAGCACCCTCAAACCTTCAGAAGTATGAGATGAACCCCAACAACTTGGAAAGGTGGATCTCTCTCACACGTACCAACACAGACTATCCCCCAATTTAACTGATCCCCAAAGGTTTTTGATTAAATAGCGGAATAGAAAATATGATCCAAAAAAAGTGTATGTATATCACACGTACACAACCACACTAGGCCCCAATTACTATTGTTTGTACCCCTAAAAGGCTAGATGAGGAGTAGGGGGAGTATGGAACAGGCAGCACCCTCAAACCTTCAGAAGTATGAGATGAACCCCAACAACTTGGAAAGGTGGATCTCTCTCACACGTACCAACACAGACTATCCCCCAATTTAACTGATCCCCAAAGGTTTTTGATTAAATAGCGGAATAGAAAATATGATCCAAAAAAAGTGTATGTATATCACACGTACACAACCACACTAGGCCCCAATTACTATTGTTTGTACCCCTAAAAGGCTAGATGAGGAGTAGGGGGGGTATGGAACAGGCAGCACCCTCAAACCTTCAGAAGTATGAGATGAACCCCAACAACTTGGAAAGGTGGATCTCTCTCACACGTACCAACACAGACTATCCCCCAATTTAACTGATCCCCAAAGGTTTTTGATTAAATAGCGGAATAGAAAATATGATCCAAAAAAAGTGTATGTATATCACACGTACACAACCACACTAGGCCCCAATTACTATTGTTTGTACCCCTAAAAGGCTAGATGAGGAGTAGGGGGGGTATGGAACAGGCAGCACCCTCAAATCTTCAGAAGTATGAGATGAACCCCAAAAACTTGGAAAGGTGGATCTCTCTCACACGTACCAACACAGACTATCCCCCAATTTAACTGATCCCCAAAGGTTTTTGATTAAATAGCGGAATAGAAAATATGATCCAAAAAAAGTGTATGTATATCACACGTACACAACCACACTAGGCCCCAATTACTATTGTTTGTACCCCTAAAAGGCTAGATGAGGAGTAGGGGGGGTATGGAACAGGCAGCACCCTCAAACCTTCAGAAGTATGAGATGAACCCCAACAACTTGGAAAGGTGGATCTCTCTCACACGTACCAACACAGACTATCCCCCAATTTAACTGATCCCCAAAGGTTTTTGATTAAATAGCGGAATAGAAAATATGATCCAAAAAAAGTGTATGTATATCACACGTACACAACCACACTAGGCCCCAATTACTATTGTTTGTACCCCTAAAAGGCTAGATGAGGAGTAGGGGGGGTATGGAACAGGCAGCACCCTCAAACCTTCAGAAGTATGAGATGAACCCCAACAACTTGGAAAGGTGGATCTCTCTCACACGTACCAACACAGACTATCCCCCAATTTAACTGATCCCCAAAGGTTTTTGATTAAATAGCGGAATAGAAAATATGATCCAAAAAAAGTGTATGTATATCACACGTACACAACCACACTAGGCCCCAATTACTATTGTTTGTACCCCTAAAAGGCTAGATGAGGAGTAGGGGGGGTATGGAACAGGCAGCACCCTCAAACCTTCAGAAGTATGAGATGAACCCCAACAACTTGGAAAGGTGGATCTCTCTCACACGTACCAACACAGACTATCCCCCAATTTAACTGATCCCCAAAGGTTTTTGATTAAATAGCGGAATAGAAAATATGATCCAAAAAAAGTGTATGTATATCACACGTACACAACCACACTAGGCCCCAATTACTATTGTTTGTACCCCTAAAAGGCTAGATGAGGAGTAGGGGGGGTATGGAACAGGCAGCACCCTCAAATCTTCAGAAGTATGAGATGAACCCCAAAAACTTGGAAAGGTGGATCTCTCTCACACGTACCAACACAGACTATCCCCCAATTTAACTGATCCCCAAAGGTTTTTGATTAAATAGCGGAATAGAAAATATGATCCAAAAAAAGTGTATGTATATCACACGTACACAACCACACTAGGCCCCAATTACTATTGTTTGTACCCCTAAAAGGCTAGATGAGGAGTAGGGGGGGTATGGAACAGGCAGCACCCTCAAACCTTCAGAAGTATGAGATGAACCCCAACAACTTGGAAAGGTGGATCTCTCTCACACGTACCAACACAGACTATCCCCCAATTTAACTGATCCCCAAAGGTTTTTGATTAAATAGCGGAATAGAAAATATGATCCAAAAAAAGTGTATGTATATCACACGTACACAACCACACTAGGCCCCAATTACTATTGTTTGTACCCCTAAAAGGCTAGATGAGGAGTAGGGGGGGTATGGAACAGGCAGCACCCTCAAACCTTCAGAAGTATGAGATGAACCCCAACAACTTGGAAAGGTGGATCTCTCTCACACGTACCAACACAGACTATCCCCCAATTTAACTGATCCCCAAAGGTTTTTGATTAAATAGCGGAATAGAAAATATGATCCAAAAAAAGTGTATGTATATCACACGTACACAACCACACTGGGCCCCAATTACTATTGTTTGTACCCCTAAAAGGCTAGGAGTAGGGGGAGTATGGAACAGGCAGCACCCTCAAACCTTCAGAAGTATGAGATGAACCCCAACAACTTGGAAAGGTGGATCTCTCTCACACGTACCAACACAGACTATCCCCCAATTTAACTGATCCCCAAAGGTTTTTGATTAAATAGCGGAATAGAAAATATGATCCAAAAAAAGTGTATGTATATCACACGTACACAACCACACTAGGCCCCAATTACTATTGTTTGTACCCCTAAAAGGCTAGATGAGGAGTAGGGGGAGTATGGAACAGGCAGCACCCTCAAACCTTCAGAAGTATGAGATGAACCCCAACAACTTGGAAAGGTGGATCTCTCTCACACGTACCAACACAGACTATCCCCCAATTTAACTGATCCCCAAAGGTTTTTGATTAAATAGCGGAATAGAAAATATGATCCAAAAAAAGTGTATGTATATCACACGTACACAACCACACTAGGCCCCAATTACTATTGTTTGTACCCCTAAAAGGCTAGGAGTAGGGGGAGTATGGAACAGGCAGCACCCTCAAACCTTCAGAAGTATGAGATGAACCCCAACAACTTGGAAAGGTGGATCTCTCTCACACGTACCAACACAGACTATCCCCCAATTTAACTGATCCCCAAAGGTTTTTGATTAAATAGCGGAATAGAAAATATGATCCAAAAAAAGTGTATGTATATCACACGTACACAACCACACTAGGCCCCAATTACTATTGTTTGTACCCCTAAAAGGCTAGATGAGGAGTAGGGGGAGTATGGAACAGGCAGCACCCTCAAATCTTCAGAAGTATGAGATTGTGTTCACTGTACCCCACAAAGATTGAGTTCACTGCACCCCACAATGATTGTGTTCACTGCACCCCACAAAGATTGTGTTCACTGCACCTCACAAAGATTGTGTTCACTGTACCCCCCAAAGATTGTGTTCACTGCACCCCACAAAGATTCTGTTCACTGTACCCCACAAAGATTGTGTTCACTGCACCCTAAAAGGATGCTGTTCACTGCACCCCACAAAGATTGTGTTCACTGCACCCTAAAAGGATGTTGTTCACTGCACCCCAAAAAGATTGTGTTCACTGTACCCCCCCAAAGATTGTGTTCACTGCACCCCACAAAGATTGTGTTCACTGCACCCCAAAAAGATTGTGTTCACTGTACCCCCCAAAGATTGTGTTCACTGCACCCCAAAAAGATTGTGTTCACTGTACCCCCCAAAGATTGTGTTCACTGCACCCCACAAAGATTCTGTTCACTGTACCCCACAAAGATTGTGTTCACTGCACCCCAAAAAGATTGTGTTCACTGTACCCCCCCAAAGATTGTGTTCACTGCACCCCACAAAGATTCTGTTCACTGCACCCCACAAAGGATTTTGTTCACTGCACCCCAAAAAGATTGTGTTCACTGCACCCAAAAAGGATTTTGATCACTGCACCCCAAAAAGGATGTTGTTCACTGCACCCCAAAAATGATTTTGTTCACTCCACCCCAAAAAGATTGTGTTCACTGCACCCCACAAAGATTGTGTTCACTGCACCCCAAAAAGATTGTGTTCACTGTACCCCCCAAAGATTGTGTTCACTGCACCCCACAAAGATTCTGTTCACTGTACCCCACAAAGATTGTGTTCACTGCACCCCAAAAAGATTGTGTTCACTGCACCCCAAAAAGGATGTTGTTCACTGCACCCCAAAAAGGATGTTGTTCACTCCACCCCAAAAAGATTGTGTTCACTGCACCCCACAAAGATTGTGTTCACTGCACCCCAAAAAGATTGTGTTCACTGCACCCCAAAAATGATTTTGTTCACTGCACCCCAAAAAGGATTTTGTTCACTGCACCCCAAAAAGGATGTTGTTCACTCCACCCCAAAAAGATTGTGTTCACTGCACCCCAAAAAGATTGTGTTCACTGCACCCCACAAAGGATTTTGTTCACTGCACCCCAAAAAGATTGTGTTCACTGCACCCCAAAAAGGATGTTGTTCACTGCACCCCAAAAAGGATTTTGTTCACTGCACCCCAAAAAGATTGTGTTCACTGCACCCCACAAAGGATTTTGTTCACTGCACCCCACAAAGATTGTGTTCACTGCACACCAAAAAGGATTGTGTTCACTGCACCCCAAAAAGATTTTGTTCACTGCACCCCAAAAAGATTGTGTTCACTGCAGCCCAAAAAGATTGTGTTCACTGCAGCCCAAAAAGATTGTGTTCACTGCAGCCCAAAAAGATTGTGTTCACTGCAGCCCAAAAAGATTGTGTTCACTGCAGCTCACACACAGAAAAATGGATGTGGATCACTGACACCTGCCTATCTCCAATCCCACACCACACAGCAATATCGATTGTAGTTTGTAGAACACAGTTTCCCTAAAATTCAGCAGACTCTGTCCCTAACAGGATTGAGAAGAGATCGTAGATCAGGATTGAGTGCAGATTCACCCCACCCCCCACACAGCAATATCGATTGTAGTTTGTAGAAGACACTGACCCTATAATTCAGCAGACTCTATCCCTAAAATGCCTACAACTCGCCCTGCCTAAACACTCCGACCTGTCCCTCAATTCTATCCGGACACAAATGGTTTTTTCCTGCCTATCTTTCCCTAATCAGCAGCCAGCACATTGATGTGTGCTCTGTCCCTTAGCTAAGCAGCAGAATGACGCTGCTGCGGCGGCTGCCTCGAACTTATAAAGACTTGGTCACATGCTTCAGACGGCCAATCACAGCTACTAAGACATTTGCAGGCATGGCTGGGATGGCTTAAGGCACACCAGTTAAACGATTGTTGATTGGCTGTTGAAAGCCCGCCATGAAAAGAGCGCCAAAGCATGCAAAACCCGGAAATAAAACGACCGAACACGGATTTTTACCCGAACATACAGTAAAGTGTCCGTGTCCGTGTTCGGGTAAAAAAAATCCAATTATTCGGTACGAACACGAATAATACAGTCCGTGTTCGCTCAACACTACCCAGGAGGATGAATTTCTTTTTCTTCAGCTCTGCTCTGTAAAGTCTAACCTATTTCTTTTAGCATTATTTACAGTGCATCTGGAAAGTATTCACAGTGCTTCACTTTTTCCGCATTTTGTTGTGTTACAGCTTTATTTCAAAATTGATTAAATTCATTATTTTCCTCAAAATTCTACAAACAATATCCCATAATGACAACATGAAAGAAGTTTGTTTGAAATCTTTGGAAATAAACACAAAACAAAAAATTTGCATATACATAAGTATTCACAGCCTTTGCTCAAAAATTTGTTGATGCACCTTTGGCACCAATTACAGCCACAAGTGTTTTTGAGTATGATGCTACAGGCATGGCACACCTATTTTTGGGCAGTTTCTTCCATTCTTCTTTGCAGGACTTCTCCAACGCCATCAGGTTTGATGGGGAGCATGAGTGCACAGCCATTTTCAGATCTCTCCGAAGATGCTCAATCGGGTTCAAGTCTTGGCTCTGGCTGGGCCACTCAAGGACATTCACTGAGTTGTCTCATACCCACTCCTTTGTTATCTTGGCTGTGTGCTTAGGATCGTTGTCCTGTTGGAAGATGAACCTTGGCCTCAGCCTGAGGTCCAGAGCACTCTGGAGCAGGTTTTTATCAAGCATGTCTCTGTACATTGCTGCATTCATCTTTTCCTTGATCCTGACTAGTCTCCTAGTTCCTGCCGCTGAAAAACATCTCCACAGCATGATGCTGCCACCACCATGCTTCACTGTAGGGATGGTATTGGCCAGACAATGAGCAGTGCTGGTTTCCTCCAGACATGATGCTTGCCATTCAGGCCAAGGGTTCAATCTTTGTTTCATCAGACCAGAGAATTTTGTTTCTCATGGTCTGAGAGTCCTTCAGGTGCCTTTTGGCAAACTCCAGAAGGGCTCTCATGTGCCTTTTACTGAGGCGTTGTTTCGGTCTGACCAATCTACCATACAGGCCTGATTGGTGGAGTGCTGCAGAGATGGTTGTTCTTCATTAAGGGTTCTCCTCTCTCCACAGAGAAATGCTGTAGCTCTGTCAGAGTGACCATCGGGGTTCTTAGTCACCTTCCCGACTAAGGCCCTTCTCCCTGATCACTCAGTTTGGCCAGGCGGCCGGCCGGCTCTAGGAAGAGTCCTGGTGGTTCAAGACTTCTTTCATTTATGGATTATGGAGGCCACTGTGCTCATTGGGACCCTCAATGCTGCAGACATTTTTCTGTACTCTTCCCCAGAGCTGTGCCTCTATACAATTCTGTCTTGGAGGTCTACAGGCAATTCCTTGGACTTCATGGCTTAGTTTATGCTCTGACATGCACTGTTAACTGTGGGACCTTATATAGACAGGTGTGTGCCTTTTCAAAATGATGTCCAATGATCAAAATGATGTCCAATCAACTGAGTTTACCATCTCAAGGATGATCAGTGGAAACAGGATGCACCTGAGCTCAATTTTGAGTGTCATGGTAAAGGCTGTGATTACTTATGTACATGTGATTTTTTCATTTTAATAAATTTGAAAAGATTTCAAACAAACTTCTTTTACATTGACATTATGGGGAATTGTTTGTAGAATTTTGAGGAAAATAATGAATTTAATCCATTTTTGAATAAGGCTGATAACATAACAAAATGTGGAAAAAGCAAAGCGCTGTGAATGCTTTCTGGATGCATTGTATTTCTTCTAAATTTTTCTATTGTTCACATTGGGCCTATTAGCAATTTTTTGATGTCTTGCCCACCCCTTGGCCGTACTCCTGTTGGACATCCCAAAGTTGAAAGGCTTCCTGTGTCACTCAATGGACAAAAAAGAAAATAAAATTTTTGAACTTACTGTAAAATCCTTTCCATTGATTTCAGTGAGGGAAACTGTTCCCCTGCCGATGTGTTTTAGATCTTGCTCTTGGTACTTCTTTGCTATAAAACTGAGGCTTGCTGAAAAACAAAAACATTAGTACTAGCAGAAAAAGGTTAGTCTTTTACACAGCTGAGCTGAGGAAAAGGACATTCACACTCATAGAACACTAGCTAAAAACGGAGGCATGCTAGTATTAGGAGGGGTTATCCTGGGATGGCCTACAGATATTTTGTTAGCCAGTGTCCAGTCCTCCTGTAGGCGGTATTATAACTTGAAGGTGAAAGACTTACCATTTCCCTCAAAAGAGTCCAAGAAAATGATTTTATGGTTACCAAAAAAATAGAATGCTAAGCAGCACACCTTTTGCCATGTACTATACCTGTAAACGTACTTATATAAGAAGACATTTCTGCAGCCACTGAAGTGAAAAGGTTAAAAAGTCCATCTTATTTTTAGACACAGCAATTTCAGGAATCTCAGTGGTTTGCAAAAATCTCTTTGCTTTATAATGTCCGTTGTGCAGACTTTCGGGCCTGTGACACTCCGCTAAAGTACACAATCTCAAAGCCTTGCTGTGATTTTCTGCACACAAAATCCTAATCTTCTGACTGCTTGCTGGGATTCCCTTTTTGTGTTCTGAGCAGAGACATCATTTCTGAAAGCTACACATTGGCGTGAGTCCCAGAAAATGATTGTTAATGTCCAACTGAGACAGAATGGCACCTCCAGCTATGAAGGTTTTGTATCTCTCTTATTCCTGCCAAATTGTCTACAGCTAGATCCTAAACAAATCTATAAAAGTGAAAATGTTATAAATGCATTTTTACAGTAGAGGAATATGCTAATGAAATAAAATAGTGTTATTTTTGAGCAGAGAGTGCCTGCTCCGGAGCTTTCCTTGAAATTCTTTGAATGCAACTGACAAGAGGCAGTTTTTATTATAATGCAGCAAAGGAAAAAATGGAGACTGCTCATCATCTAAAATCATAAAGATCCTCCTGCTTAACCAGAAGCAAGCAGATACACAGATCAGTGCATAGGGAGATAAACCAGAATGGGTCAGTACACTAAGAGGAAGGTTCAGTTTAAATTCAGCTTTTTATTGGCATTTTATTGGTAGTTTCACAGAGGGACCAAATTATGGTGACAATTAATGGCATGAGCAAACAGCTCTTGCTCAACTTTTAACACCTCTCCAAAAAAGGCTAGAATTATGGAGTATCAGTTTGCATTTTTGCAAAAATTGCTATTTTCAATTTAAAAATAAAACAAACCTCCTCTCTGTCCTAATTTTCCTTTATACCAGCCCCTGACCTTGTGTCCATCTTTATTGTGTTAGTTTCATGCTGGACCGGCAGATTCTTCCTAAAAAGGCTGTACAAAGGAGATACAAACCAAAGAATGTTTAAACCAGCCCATGCATTTGTTGATAGGCTGCCATGATAGTTATGACATCATCATGTGGTATTTTGATACGTACTGCTAGGACAACATATATATTAAAAAACGGGAAGGTCACTGTGCCTCTGTCTCATGCAACCTTCATTTTGCGGCCCCTCCAGTACATTAATTTTAATTCCCATGTTGTCCCGCTGCTCTCTTTCTGTCACTGGGCTCTCAAATTCTTGCTCTCTCTACTTTCCATCCTCCTTTTATATCTGAGCTCACTATCTCCTTCTTTCGTGTTCCCTGCTCAGTCTCTTTCTTGTGTGCCTCTAAACCAAGTGTCTCCAAATTGCAGCCCGTGGGTGGGATGTGGCCCTTTGCGTGCCTTTATCCAACCCTTGGGTCTTTATTATTTCCACTTATATAAGACACTATTCCTTTCGACTGACACCAACAATGGGGTACTATTCCTTCCATTGACACCAGGGATGGAGATGGAGTTCTCCAACTGGCACCAATTATGGGGCACCATTTCTCCCACTGACAGCAATGATGTCATTTTTTTACTCTTACTGACCACCAAGCCTAATTTTCTACTCTCACTGGCCACAGTCAGGCCCCCTACAGTTTGAAGGGCAGTAAACATT
The DNA here is from genome assembly GCF_965119305.1 of Pelophylax lessonae. Taxonomy (NCBI): domain Eukaryota; kingdom Metazoa; phylum Chordata; class Amphibia; order Anura; family Ranidae; genus Pelophylax; species Pelophylax lessonae. The sequence goes on along the minus strand of NC_138769.1, from coordinate 61,054,027 downwards.
GTTGAAAGTGTTTGGAGACCCCTGCTCCAAACGGTTCCACTTGGCTTCAACGTGTCACTCCTGGGATGTCCCGACATACACTGCACTCACTGATCTATTACCAAAGTCTTTTCTCCATCACTGGATAGCCTAGCAAAGAGTTCAAATTTCCATCAGTTTATTTCCACCTGTGACTCCAATGGGGATATTTTTTGTTTCTGGTGCACAGTCATTCTTACTCTTCCTTACACTAATAAAACTGTGTCCCTGTTTTTGTCTATGTACCCTTTGGTGAGATTTCCCATCACTTCCAGCTCTGACAAAGCGTAACAAGGAATCTCCCAAATAGGGACACCAACAACAAAAAAGATTAGAAAAAGAAAAAAAAGACACTATGGACTACTTGGTCTTGTTTCTGCCGTCACTTTTTTATGTTTCTGTTATCAAACTTTTCCCCAGTCTTTCCAAGATAAGATAATGGTGCCAGATATGGGATTCAAGTGTCTTTATCATTGATCTTCTGGTCTGGTCTTATATTATTAATGTAAAATTTACTTTACCAAAGTGCATGGAAGGGAAAAAATTGCTTTTTGCTGTAAGTGCCAGTAACCCCTATACCTACCTTCCAACTGCTCTGAGATCTTTGTGAAATCTGCTGGGAGCGGTTCAGCTGTTGCTGCAAAAGTCTTCCACCTGGTTCTACAAAAGTTCCCTGGCTTGTCTCATCTACCTATGTGTGTTTATGGAACACTCTACATTTATTCCTATAGATAGGCCATTCATCCTTAAATGGACAGCTTCCTGAATGGAATGAATGGAGATTCTTTTGCGCAGAGCCTTGAGACTTTTGCAACCAAGGGTGTACAGGGCTGCTAGTAAGCAACACAGCAAAGATCTTGGAGGACTGAGGAATAGGAATAAGGTTAGTAAGTATAACATGTTTTTTTTTTTGCAAAGTTGCTTCTCCCGAAAAGCAATGGTGGGTTATTTAATTTTTCAAAAACTTTTGGGAATCCTCCTTGCCCAAAATTACCAAGGTGAGGTTTGATAGTGAACTTTTTATGTAGTCATTTAGAGTTACGGAGAAAATCCTCAGAGAAGTCAGCCCCATATCAAAGACTAGGACTGATAGAAAAAAGGTTGCCTCCATTTAGTCATGACTAATCTATCAGCCTTTAATTCTGTCCTCTGGATTGTTCTCAGGACTTTAGTGTATTTTTATTGGTTAAAAAGAATTGTCTTTTCTGTTTTGTTTATTTTGTTTTGCTTTTTGCACTTATATAAAGAGTACGCTTGGTTTATCCATAGTGTGTAATTATGTAGAGGGCAGAATTATTTTCTCGTAATACTTTATTTTTTGCTACTCATTGATTCTTCTTTATTGCTCCTCCTCACAATGTAACTATAAATTGCCCAACTTTTTGAAAACTGTGTACACTGTATGTTGCTGATATCTTATTCTAGCTGTATCACCCTCCTAGGTAGGTGCTAGTGACAAAGAATAGTTTGAGCTCTGTCTGCCTACCAGAAGAGCTGCAGGCAAATCTATATTGTTCTCTGCCTACCAGAGAGCAGGATCTGTTAGTGAAGTCTGCTCATTGTGCTCAGGATGCAACTCATTCTGTCTAGAGAGCGTTTTTACACTGGTCCAATAGGGAGGCATGTTGGACAGTGGGAGGAAACCTGACGAATGGGTGCATGAGCTTTTGATACAGTCCTGATGATTGGCAGAGGGAAAGTCACCTCAGTGCATGTGGAATACTGTATAAAAGCCAGGATCACATGTGCTTGAGGTCTTTCGTTGGGGAGTGGAGAGAGGGGAGACACTGGAGGATCTGTCTCTGCAGTACAGTGAGTACAGAAACGTGTGTCAAGGAGCCTGACCTGAGGGGGGGCACCCCTGCTCCTAGTATAGTCAGTAGATGGCTGTCAGCGGGAAGAGGATGCAAGAGAGAGTATCCTGAAGATATATTATCATCCATCCAGTCATCTTGTTAGAGAGCAAACAGAGCAAGAGACTTAACCCCATCCACACTAGTGGCAGTGTGGTTTAACAGCCTGGCTGTTCCATATTTCCAAGCAGAGTTCTGAAGATAGAAGTCCTCAAACAATGTGAATAGTTCAATTGGAGTATCTCACTATTCCCTTCTCCTATCCCAAATTACCAATAAACAACAAAACAAACAACACCCGTAGACTGTTCATTCATGTGACGAGCTGAAGGGAAGAAGGAGGGATTCAGGGACTTTTGAAATAAATGTGTGCTGATAACCAGTGGAGCTCGTCAAGACAATACTCAGCAGTTCCTGCGGGGACAGTGCTACATAGCCATTGTGAAGAAAAGAGGCATTGATTGCATAAGCATGGGGGCTCAACCTGTGGCCCTCCATCTGTTGCAGAACTACAGGTCCAATGAAGCTTTGCAAGGGGCTGACAGCATGACTCCCAAAGGCAGAGGCATGATGGGACCTGTAGTTCCACAACAGCTGGAGGGCCACAGGTTGAGCATCCATGGTATAGAGCTTCTCTAGTGACTAATTTACACATTTCTAACAAAATTATTGTTTAACAACATAATAAAGTTACAGAAGAGCAAGCATGTGTACTGTAAGTCATGTTAAAAGCACTGCAATAATAATTCCACACATCACACAAGTGGTTATTGCTATCCTCAACATATGAAGACATGACTTTTGGAAATTAAGATGGAGCCAAATAATCCTACGACCTGGTCATCCATACTTCCTCTACTGTGTTTCCTGACTGTTCACAAAAAAACTGACTACACTGGAGTGGGGTTGTGTCAGAGAAACCTTCAGCTGCAGACTGGCCGTCATATGACACGCACCATATGACTTCCACATGACTTCCTGGCTGCCTATAAAAGCTGAGCTGTGCTTAGAGGAATTGCTGGTTTGTCTTTCAGCTTCCTGTACCTGAGTTCCTGTTTGATCATTTACCTGCTGTGACCCGGATCGACCCTGACCTACTCTGCTCTTCTCCTGGACCCGACCTTGGCTTGTTTTACGGACTTTGCTCTTGCCTCCTGTGTTTGACCCTCTGCCTGTGACCCGGATTCACCTTCAGTCTCCTGTACCTTGACCTTCTGCTTGTGACTCAGTCTTGCCTCCTGTCTCCAGTGCCTTGACCCTCAGCCTGTGTCCTGGATTGTCTGCTTACCTGTGTTTGACCCTAAGCCTGCTCTGGACTTTCTACTTACTTCTTCTGCTGGATCCTGATCAGTCTCTGCTCCAGTTCTACAGGACCCCCACGCAAGCTCTACCCTGCCTGCTGGTAGCTTGTGCCTCTTTGTGCCATCCACCCTCTGTATCACCTCCAGAGGGGCGAAGTGCGCTTAGTTGCAACAGCGAACTGCTCTCGGCATCTCGGCCTCAGTGAGTACCTCTATTTTGATAGGTTGCATGGCTAAAGCAGCCTATTAAAAAAATATTAAACACATAAAAACAGTTTAACAATAAAATAGGATTGAGGATGAATACCCTTGAAGGCAACTGAAGACCAAAACAAGACCCCTGTATCTGTGGAACAACTTCCATATGATAGACCCCCATCGGCACCACACCACCTCAAGTACAGTTGAAAAAACTGACCACAAAACACATCCTGATCCACCAAATAGCAGGTCGCTGCAAGCTGACTGCACTGAGCAGAGGAAGCCATACCCAAGATGAATTCCTAAACATTTGTTATAACCACTACATTAATCGCCATTAAACACCCAGCAACCACTAAAAACCGGCCACAACTTCAAAACAGGTAATACTATTACCAGTAAATATATTTGGTACTTGGGATCCAACGGATTAATGTCTTATGTCATAAGGATGTCATAACAAAATAGCTTCTACATACAGTTCTGCACATTGCGTCACTGAACAAAATATTATATTTTCACTTGAATGATGATGCCCAAATCGTTTGAAATATGCCAACACTAAAAAATATTCTCCAAGTATATCTAGTTTCTAATCTGGCGTAACTAAATGTATTATCAGTCTTTATGAACTGGAACTGTGTCTGAATAACGGGGATGGTTGGCAGACATTTGTTAAAGCTTTTGATAAAAAAAAAACAAAAAACACTAGTCTGGTCAAGAAGCATTAGCAATACTCCAGCAGATCGGTAGGGGTTAAACTGCTACAGCGGCGATATACAGACAAATGGAATTGTGGAGGCAGTGGAGCGAAATCTTTAGCTTTAGAAATAGTATGGATTAGCGTTTACACACACACACAGTCCTCAGTTATTAGCAATAATAGTAGCATGTATTACCAAAATCTATAAATCAGTGCAAATTAAGCCAGCCTTTGCTCGGAGTGCAACTAAAGGTACGGTAGGGTACGGCTGAAAACAATTGTTACCTCTACATTGATGTGTGACCTATTCTTTTTCCAGAGTAGTGTACCTATAGAAAACAACTACTGAGTAACTAGCAGATGGGATAAAGTACTCAAAACCCATACTTGAGTAAAAGTACAAGTGCTCTATCAAAAAGTGACTTGAGTAGAAGTGGAAGTGCTCTATCAAAAAGTGACTTGAGTAGAAGTACTAAAGTATTCAACATTTTTTGTACTTAAGTATTGCTGCAAGTAGTTTTTTTTTTTAAATTTTGCTACTCAAGTACTGAAAGTAAAAGTACAAGTACTGTGTTATGTAGTTTTTAAAGAAAGAAATCAAAAGTTTGAACATCATATTGTTTTTTATTATTTCAAATGCAGCTTTTATTTATACATACAGTAGCTTTTATTTTCATATGTGCTGATAATACACATGTTTTGAGCTTCATGAAACCTGCCATCTACTGTTCTGGCAGTGGTAATTTTTATAATTGTAACGAGTAACTATGCAGCACCAAAAAAAAATATCGGAGTAAAAGTATTGAAATCATTGAAAAAATGTAGTGAAGTAAAAGTGGAAGTAGGAGAAAAAAATTCTACTCTAGGAAAGTACAGATACCGCCTTTCGGTACTTAAGTACAGTAGTGAAGTAGTTCTACTAAGTTACTATACATCTCTGGTAACTAGTGTCTTTCTCTACAAATAATAAAGGATAGGTATACATTTCTGCATCATTAATTGACCAATAATCAAAATGATAATCCACAAGATAATTAGAATAGCAGACTTCAGAACTCAGTGACCATAGCAAGCTAGAATATTATGTGAGCATGGCTGCTGAAATATGAAGCCACTGAGAGAGGAAGATGAATTACAGTATCTCACAAAAGTGAGTACACCCCTCACATTTTTGTAAATATTTTATTATATCTTTTTATGTGACAACACTGAAGAAATTACACTTTGCCGCAATTTAAAGTAGTAAGTGTACAGCTTGTATAACAGTGTAAATTTAGGGTTTAGGGTAAACTTTGGGGTGTACTCACTGTTGTTGCCAGCAGTTTAGACAATAATAGCTGTGTTGAGTTATTTTGAGGGGACAGGAAATTTACACTGTTATACAAGCTGTACACTCACTACTTTACATTGTAGCAAAGTGTCATTTCTTCAGTGTTGTCACATGAAAAGGTATAATAAGATATTTACAAAAATGTGAGGGGTGTACTCACTTTTGTGAGATACTGTATATATATAACATTGGTGGGAACTATCAATCCAAGATATTTATAAGTGCTTTTGCTGCCATTGAGGTCCCTTCCAAAATCTAGGACCCTTGGCCCTATGATAAAGCTTGGCTGGACCTAAAATCTACTTTGTCCATGTAAAAAGAAAAAAAAAAAATTGGCTACGATGGGATTTATTTATAAAAACCACTGAGTTCTAGCCCATAGTTGATCTAATAATCACAAATTATGCTTATTTTTTAAATAGTGTATTTAAACCTGAAAACAAAGCATTAATATACTGTATTGTAGCTTACAGTACCAATCCTTAGAAGTGGTGGATACATTAGTTTTCTTTTTGCAGACTAACGATGTTTTCAGCAAGTACAGAAAATACCTGTTGATCCTGCCAGAAATGCAGTGTATGTCACTTTCTGTGAGCTGAAAAAGGATCCTTATCTTTGTTGGGTAAGCTACTCATTTTATTAGGCTTCATTCACAAGGCCGTAAAAACACATATACAGTACAAGTGTTTTTTTATCCCCTTGCCAACCACCTAACTTAGATTTTTGGCGGCAGTGCGGCTATCTTGCGCTGGATCACGTACCACTACCTAGTACCGCTGGCCCGGCTGTGCTGAGATTCGCTACAGCACAAGCCGATCTAGCCAATTATTGACCGCCAGAACCTGCTGATTGGCTCAGTGTTTCACGGAACAGAGTTCTGTGATGGTAAACAATACAGAGCTCTGTTCACTGACTGGGGATCTTGCTGTTTTTTTATTCCCTTCTAAGCAGGGCATGATCCTTGGTAAAAGCAGCACATATTACACATTGTTAGACACACAAATAACCCCTTATTTGCCCCTAGATGTTAACCTCTTCCCAGCCAGTGTAATTAGTACAATGACAGTGTATAGTACTAGCACTGATCACTATTTTAGTGTTACTATTGATGTCAGTGTCAGTCAGTTAGTGTACCCCCCCCCCCCCCCCCCAGCCAGCATCAGCTAGTGTCAGATTGCGTGTTATAAGTTGCTGATCACCGCCATTACTAGTTTTTTTTTTAACCTCCCTGGCGGTATGATTCTTTCGGATTTTAGGTGCTGAAAGCGGTACCATTATTTTGCATGTAATTCTTAAGAATGAGCAGCCCAAACCAACTATTTACATATGATTTTTTTTTTACTGTGCGTTCTTCTTTATAACATCTTGGATATGATAAGTTTGAAACACAAAATCATAAATTATAATATAATAAAAAACTATAAATAAGTTAAAGTATGTATGTATGTATACATATATATATATATATATATACTGTATATATATATATATCTATATATATATATATATATATACACACTGTATATATACTATATATATATATATATATATATATATATATATATATATATATATATATATATATATATATATATACTGTATATATATATATATGTATATATATATATATGTATGTATAGTATAGTAAAACTGCAGGAAAGGGCACTGGGGGGCAGTGTAATGTGAATTGATTTTATTTTGAACTGTATCAGTGTTTGGTGTGTTTTACATTTGAATTTGCCGCCGGTTCCACCCCCTGCAAATGTCACATCGCAGGAGATGGAGGTAAGTAACCTCTTTTTCAGGATATAGCGATGCTTCTGGCGGTACCCCGAGTGTTACCGCTTTTGGCTCTGAAATTTAACCCCGAGCCACGCTCGGGAAAACCGCTAAGGAGTTTAACCAAAGAAATGTAGCAGAGTTCATGTTGGCCTAAATGTATGCAGAAATTAGATTTTTTTATTGTAGCAGAAAGTAAAAAAACAACATTTTTTTTTTTTAAATTTTAAATTTTGTTATTTATATAATGAAAAAATAAAAACCCCAGTGATGATCAAATACCACCAAAAGAAAACTCTATTTGTGTGAAAAAATAGATAAAAATGTAATTTGGGTACAGTGTTGCATTACAATGCATTCGCCAGTTAAAGTAGCGCAGAGCAAACAATGGCCTGGTCCATAAGGGGGTAAAATCTTCTGGGGGGCAAGTGGTTAATCATGGATCTTAACACAATTGCAGTGCTTTCAATGGAGCTAGTCACACAGATGTGTAAATATGTACTGCATTGAGATCTGTAACTCTGAATCCAAAAATTAGCGTCTAAGAACATGTACTTTATGGCATTACATATAAAAAAACACATGTATATGCGTTTGTAAGAGCGTAAATAAAATTTAAACAAAGGGGGAAAAAAACGTATCATTATGTATGCATACACTCCTTTACGTGTTTAAACACATCTATTTGCAAGTATTTTACTGATCATTACACAGGAACTTCTCTCCTAGAAAGTTAATGTGGGAAAACATCAGTAAAATGTTTACAGCCGTGTGAATGAAGCCTTAATTTGTCATCTAATGCAGATGAGCAAAAGTAGACATATTTGGAGTAAAGCCTGTATGGCAACCATGGTTCTCTCCAAGGATGTAATGGAGAAATAAGTTTAGGCATAAAAGGATAAAAAAAAAAGTGTGTTATTGTGCAGGATTGCCAGATGGAAATGAACGGATAATGGCTTGACAAAAACAAAGATAGCAGCCACCACATCTAAGGACTGGTAAGCTGCAATATATTACATTTTTGGTTTTAAATATGCTTTAAGCATTGCTTTAAGCATTGCTTGAAGCTATCAGAGCGATAACAGGCGCCCTGGCAGGAACTTACTATTACATTTTTCAAGCACATTGAAAGTTTTGACACATGCCAACATTGCAGCGATTTGCACAAGGATTACCATTTTCTTGGGCCGTATTACAGTGCCTTAAAAAAGTATTTATACCCCTTGAAATTTTCCACACTAAGTGAAAGTGTCCAAATTGGGTCCAATTACCCATTTTTCCTCCCCAATGTCATGTGACTCGTTAGTGTTACAAGGTCTCAGGTGTAAATGCAGGAAGCAGGTGTGTTAAATTTGGTGTTATCGCTCTCACTCTCTCATACTGGTCACTGGAAGTTCAATATGGCACCTCATGGCAAATAACTCTCTGATGATCTGAAAAAAGAATTGTCATGTTACAACCAAAAATGTAAATTTATATTGTTGGGATTTTATGTGATAAACCAACACAAAGTGGCACATAATTGTGAAGTGGAAAGAAAATGATAAATGTTTTTAGTGGTTTAGTGGTGCTGCTCCAAGCAGAGATGCTCTGTCCTGTTGGTGCTCAGGGTAGGGGTGCCAGCACAGGATATCATGTATCTAGTAATGTAAGAAGATCAGAACAGAAAAACTGCCGCACGCCCAGCCCGTTCCTGGTAGTTACATGTACAGTATCTCACAAAAGTGAGTACACCCCTTACATTTTTGTAAATATTTTATTATATCTTTTCATGTGACAACACTGAAGAAATGACACTTTGCTACAATGTAAAGTAGTGAGTGTACAGCTTGTATAACAGTGTAAATTTGCTGTCGCCTCAAAATAACTCAACACACAGCCATGAATGTCTAAACCGCTGGCAACAAAAGTGACTATACCCCTAAGTAAAAGTGTCCAAATTGGGTCCAATTACCCATTTTTCCTCCCCAATGTCATGTGACTCGTTAGTGTTACAAGGTCTCAGGTGTAAATGCAGGAAGCAGATGTGTTAAATTTGGTGTTATCGCTCTCACTCTCTCATACTGGTCACTGGAAGTTCAATATGGCACCTCATGGCAAATAACTCTCTGATGATCTGAAAAAAGAATTGTTGCTCTACATCAGGATTGCTTAGGCTATAAGAAGACCCTGAAACTGAGCTTCAGCATGGTGGCCAAGACCATACTGCTGTTTAAAAGGACAGATTCCACTCTGAACAGGCCTCGCCATGGTCTACCAAAGATGTTGAGTGCACGTGATCAGCGTCATATCCAGAGGTTGTCTTTAGAAATAGATGTATGAGTGCTGCCAGCATTGCTGCAGAGTACACCCCTCACATTTTTGTAGATATTTTATTATATCTTTTCATGTGACAACACTGAAGAAATTACACTTTGCTACAATGTAAAGTAGTGAGTGTATGGCTTGTATAACAGTGTAAATTTGCTGTCCCCCCAAAATAAGTCAACACACAGCCATTAATGTCTAAACCGCTGGCAACAAAAGTGAGTACCCCCCTAAATGAAAATGTCCAAATTGAGCCCAAAGTGTCAATATTTTGTGTGGCCACCAGCACTGCCTTAACCTTCTTGGGCATAGAGTCACCAGAGCTTCACAGGTTACCACTGGAGTCCTCTTCCGCTCCTCCATGATGACATCACAGAGCTGGTGGATGTTAGAGACCTTGCACTCCTCCACCTTCCGTTTGAGGATGCCCCGCAGATGCTCAATAGGGTTTAGGTCTGGAGACATGCTTGGCCAGTCCATCACCTTTACCCTCAGCTTCTTTAGCAAGGCAGTGGTCATCTTGGAGGTGTGTTTGGGGTCATTATCATGTTGGAATATTGCCCTGTGGCCCAGTCTCTGAAAAGAGGGGATCATGGTCTGCTTCAGTATGTCACAGCACATGTTGGCATTCATGGTTCCCTCAATGAACTGTAGCTCCCTAGTGTCGGCAGCCCCAGACCATGACACTCCCACCACCATTCTTGACTGTAGGCAAGACACACTTGTCTTTGTACTCCTCCTCACCTGGTTGCCACCACACACGCTTGACACCATCTAAATCAAATAGGTTTATCTTGGTATCATCAGACCACAGGACATGGTTCCAGTAATCCACGTTCTTAGTCTGCTTGTCTTTAGCAAACTGTTTTTTGGGCTTTCTTGTGCATTATCTTTAGAAGAGGCTTCCTTCTGGGATGACAGCCATGCAGACCAATTTGATGCAGTGTGCGGCGTATGGTCTGAGCACTGACAGGCTGAACCCCCACCCCTTCAACCTCTGCAGCATTGCTGGCAGCACTTATACATCTATTTTCCAAAGACAACCTCTGGATATGACGCTGAGCACGTGCACTCAACTTCTTTGGTTGACCATGGCAAAGCCTGTTTTGAGTGGAACCTGTCCTTAAACCGCTGTATGGTCTTGGTCACCGTGCTGCAGCTCAGTTTCAGGGTCTTGGCAATCTTCTTATAGCCTAGGCCATCTTTATGTAGAGCAACAATTTATTTTTTTAAATCCTCAGAGTTCTTTGCCATGAGGTGCCATGTTGAACTTCCAGTGACCAGTATGAGAGAGTGAGAGCAATAACACCAAATTTAACCCACCTGCTCCCCATTCACACCTGAGACCTTGTAACACTAATGAGTCACATGACAACCGGGGAGGGAAAATGGTTAATTGGGCCCAATTTAGTCATTTTCACTTAGGGGTGTACTCACTTTTGTTGCCAGGGGTTTAGACATTAATGGCTGTGAGTTATTTGGAGGGGACAGCAAACTTACACTTTTATACAATCTGTACACTCACTACTTTACATTGTAGCAAAGTGTAATTTCTTCAGTGTTGTCACATTAAAAGATATAACAAAATATTTACAGAAATGTGAGGGGTGTACTCACTTTTGTGAGATACTGTATATGTAGCAGCCTCAGCCAGCACTGCTCCACAGACCATGCCCTCTGACAATTTCACCCTGCCCATTAGGGCTTAATCATAGAAGTGGAAACTACCTGGATTGGTCTGGGCGTGCAGCGGTTTTTATGCTCTATTTTCTTGGTGATATAAACTACATTGTCAAAAGTATTGGGACGTCTGCCTTTACACGCACATACATTTTAAAGCAGAGTTCCACCCAAAAGTGGAACCTCTGCTTATCTGATTCCTTCCCGCTCTGGTTCCACATTTGACACCTTCCGGGGGGGAGGGGGGAGCGGGTACCTGGTTTTGACAGGCACCTTGTCCCCACTTCCGTTGGCCCTCGGCGAGGTATGTCACCAGTTCAGCCTCCCTCCCCATTTGTGAGGTCAGACACTGATGTTGGAGGAGAAAGCCCGGCTTGCAGTCTCCGCTCTTATTCATACCAAAGGTGTTCTATTGGGTTGAGATCAGCCCTGGACAGGCCAGTAAATATCCTCCTCCCCAAACTCGCTCATCCATGTCTTTATGGACCTTGCTTTGAGCACTGGTGCGCAGTCATGTTGGAACAGGAAGGGGTCATCCCTAAACTGTTCCCACAAAGTTGGGAGCATAAAATTGTACAAAATGTCTTGGTAAGCTGATGCCTTAAGAGTTCCCTTCACTGGAACTAAAGGGCTTAGCAGAACCCCTGAAATACAACCCCACCCCACCCCATAATCCCCTTTCACCAAATGACTTGGACCGCTGCAGAAAGCAAGGTCCATAAAGACATGGATGAGCAAGTTTGGGGTGGAGGACCTCAACCCAATAAAACATCTTAGAGTGGAGACTGGGTGTTAGGCCTTCTCCTCCAACATCAGTGCTTGATCTCACAAGTGCGCTTCTGAAAGAATGGTCAAACATTCCCATAGCCACACTCCTAAACCTTGTGGACAGCCTTCCCAGAAGAGTTGAAACTTTAATAGCTGCAAAGGGTGGGCCAATTGTAATACTGAACCCTACGGACTAAGACTGGGATGCCATTAAAGTTCATGTGCATGTAAAGACAGGTGTCCCAATACTTTTGACAATATAGTGTATGTCAATGTATGCCACCCAAAGTTAATTGAATTTACCTATACATAAAGGAAAACTTTAAAATACTTATATTCCCATTAAGTTCCAGCATATCCCTTTCTAAGTTTAGCATTTCCCATGATACATTTAGAAAAGATTTCTCTGCTTATACACACGCATGGCTCCATAACACTGAATAATAAGTCAGGACTTGCAGCAGATGTCAGGAGCCTTGAAATGGGTCTATTCTCTCAGTGCTAGCAGATGTCACAGTGTGCTGGAAATTTATAGAAAACTATAGGGATTCTTTTGCAGATTCAAATTAGCAGCCATGAAAGATGTCAACGAAAGAAAAAATGTTACCTAAATACCTTGAGTCAACATTCTAAGGCAGACATATGCCTATTTGTATCCATTTCTGGCTTTTTTTCCCCTTTGCATAATAAGGAGTTTAAACTCCGCTAAAAGCGCCATTAATCTCGCTGTGAATGTGAAGAGAATCATAACCGAATGTAAAATCGAGAGATACATTCCATCTTCTTGTCTCCCTTGCTCACACTGAGGATTGCACTTCTCATTAAACAATGCTGAGACTCTTTTAGCTAGGAAACCTGTTAACAGGCTGGGACATTTGTGTCGAGTTAGAAAGGCTCACTTGTTTAAGTGGTTGTCAGGATTTATGTAGCTATTATACGATAGAGAAATGGCAGCCATGATGCATTGCATGCCATTTTTACCAGTATCAGTCAAGACAAAAAAGGTAAAGCCCAATTATAGCCCAAACTTTTTTTTTTTATTGTTGTTTTGTCCTTGTTTTAGAGTTTTCGCCTCTCTTCTTGCTCCAGTGACACCCATTCACAAAAGGCATTATATTAGCTGTGAACTCTCTGGCTTTTACCCAGGGAGTATAAGGCTAATAATTCCTTGTGTAATAGGGTGTCACTGGGTCTCTTCTTGCCCTAATGACACCCTATTAGGGATGATCTAACTTTTGAAAAGTTTGGTTCGACCAGAACACCCGAATTTCCCAAAAGTTCGGTTCGGATTTCAGAACCCCATTGAAATCAATGGGACCCGAACTTCGGTAATCAAAAAACACAATTTTTAAGCCCTAAAACCCAATAAATGCCCCTAAAAAGTGCCTAGGGTTCTGGGTCATGCCCCATTAACTATTAATCACACAAAAAAAAGTTCTTAAAAATTGTCATTTTTGATAAAAAAGACAATTATTGAACAAAAAAAAAAGAAAGAGAGATTTTTTGATTTAGTATCTGGGGGGGTCTAAAAAGTGTACATGTGAAGTTTCAGCTCTGTAGCATGTCCAGAACCATGAAAAAAAAAAAAGATAATTTTTCAGTAGAACAGGGATGTGGGACCCTCCTTTAACACCTATATGATCTTTTTTTCTGGTTCTGGACATGCTACAGAGCTGAAACTTCACAGATACACATTTTAGACCCCCCAGACACAAAATCACACAAAAAAAGTTCTTAAAAATTGTCATTTTTGATAAAAAAGCCAATTATTGAAAAAATTAAAAAAAAAAAAAAAAAGAGATTTTTTGATTTTTACTGGGGGGTCCAAAAACCCCCCAAAAATGCCAGCAAAAACACACCTGGGCATTTTTTTTGACGCTAGCATTTTTTTGGCATTTTTTGGGGTTCTTTTGAGGCAGGCAAAACATCTGAACTTGTGTATAGTGGTGTATATACACACATACATATATGTACTGTATATACACACCTAGACATATATAGGTGTGATAGTAGCAGAAATATATGCTTGCGCTAATGAAATCATTTACAGTAATATATTTCTGCTACTATCACACCTATATATGGCTAGGTGTCTATATACATATAATTATGTGTGTATATATAACGGAAAATTTATATCAAATACTTACCGTAATTTTCCTTTCCTGATGGACTCCATGGCAGCATACGTTTGGGTAGTCCCGCCTCCACTCCTACCCTATAGGACCCCACTCCCATAAATCCTTGCTCCCTTTCAGCATCCGTGTTCTGTAACTAGCCTACTTAGGAACTGGGAGGGGACTCCTGCTGCCATGGAGTCCATCAGGAAAGGAAAATTACGGTAAGTATTTGATATAAATTTTCCGTTTTCCTGACAGACTCCATGGCAGCATACGTTTGGGAAATAACTCGCCAAAACACAATTGGGTGGGCAGATGCTGATAAATTTTAATTAACACCTGCAACAGATAACACTTGAGCACCAAAACCAACAGAAGAAAGAGCCGCCGGCTCAACACAATAATGTGACATAAATGTATGAATGGACGACCAAGACGCCGCTCTGCAGACCACATCCGGAGCGACATGTCTTGAAGCTGCCCATGAAGTAGCGACACCACGAGTAGAATGCGCAGTCACCGCTTTAGGAGGGACCAAGCCTTTCTCTCTATAAGCCCACTGAATCGCCTCTACTATCCAGGAGGCAATTGATCTTGAAGAGGCACGCATACCTTTGTTCTTCCCAGACAATAGGACAAAGAGATAATCTGTCTTCCGGAAAGAGGCTGTAGCTTCCAAATACTGTCTGAGCGTGTTGCCCACATCCAAAGGATGGACTTCCGGAGGTTCAGCCGACGAATTAAAAGTAGGGAGAACAATTTCTTGGTTCTCATGAAAGACCGAAGTGACTTTAGGCCCTGCTCCCAGCATTGGAATAAGGACAACCCTATCCGGGAAGAAAGTCAGAAAGGGTTCCTTACTTCCCAGACTTTGAATCTCAGACACCCTTTTTGCAGATGTAATAGCCACTAGAAAGACTATTTTGAGGGTGAGATGTTTCACTGATATAGGCTCTTCTGGATTCATGCCAACTGAGGACAGAAAATCAAGAACCAAAGGCATGTCCCACTTGGGGAATCTCAGCTTCTTCTGTGGTCTTAGTCTTACTGCCCCTTTGAAAAATTGCCTGATCAAAGGATGTGCAGCCCAGGAAATGCCTGTGAAAGCAGATATGGCTGAGACTTGGACTCGCAGGGCGCTCACTGAAAGAGGTAATTCCAAACCTGACTGGAGAAAAGATAGAATATCTTGCACGGAAGGAGATGACCAGGACTTTCCTTTGGACTCCATGAAGGAAGTAAACCTAGCCCAAATTCTTTCATAGGTTTTATTCGTGCTTTGTCTTCTAGCACTCAAAAGAGTTGGTATGGCTACTTCCGGACATCCTAATGCTTCCAGCCTTCCCCTCTCAAAAACCAGACCCGAAGGTGCAGACGGGCTGGGCATGGGTGAAGGATGGAACCCTGGGACAGCAGATCCGCTCTGAGAGGTAGAGGGACTGGGTCGCGGTAGCTCAGCTGGAATAGTAGGGGAAACCACGGTCTGTTGGGCCAGAATGGGATTACTGCCACCACTTTGACTGGCTCCATCTTGACTCTCCGCAAGAATTGAAAGATGACTGGAACTGGGGGAAAGGCATAAGCCTTGTGAAACCTCCAGCAATCTGTCAGGGCATCCACCCCGAATGCTCTGGGATCTCTGTTCCTCGAGTAAAACTTCTGCAACTTCCTGTTGTTGAAGGAGGCAAATAGATCCACCTCTGGGATGAACTCCAAGGACAGGATCCAGTTGAACACATCCTCGTGGAGAGACCACTCGTTGTTGTTGAGTTGTGTTCTCGAGAGGAAATCCGCTTGTGTGTTCTGAGCCCCTGGTATGTAAACTGCCGACAGATTGACCAGGTTTCTCTGAGCCCAGGTCATTATTGGCTCTACTTCCCGAAGCAGGGATGCACTGCGAGTTCCGCCTTGTCTCCTCACATAGGCTACTGCAGTTGTGTTGTCTAACCTCAGCATGACTGAGGTGCCCCGAATGAGGTGGCCGAAGGCTAGTAACACTTGAAAGGCCGCTCGTAGTTCCAAGATGTTGGATACAGTTTGGCGAGACCAGAAATCCCATTTCCCTTGTGACATCTCTGTTCCGCAATGACCGCCCCAACCGGTGTTGCTGGCGTCTGATGTCACTATCACCCAAGATATGGGGGCTATGGAGTGACAATTGCGCAAATTCTTCAGCTGTAGCCACCAAGGAAGCCAGCTCTTCATGGTTACGGTTATCACTATTTGCTGAGAATTGCTGACTCCGTTCCATTGCTGAAGAAAACCCCTCTGAAAAGGCCTCATCTTCCAGAGAGCCCACTTCACCATAGGGGCTGCTGACACCATGGTGCCAATTACCCTTAGGCATTGTTTCGCTGTGAGACGGGATGCCGGCAAAGCCAGAGACACTCTGTCCCTGATTACCGGATCTTTTCTTCTGGCAGAGAGATGGTACTGTTTTTGGTGTTGAACAGTGCGCCCAAAAAGACCAGGGAATGAGTGGGAATCGGATGGCTCTTTTCCCTGTTCAGGATCCAGCCGAACCTCTCTAGAGACGAGATGACCAGAGCTAGATGTTCCAGGATGACAGACTTGTCTTGGGCCAGAAGAAGGAGGTCGTCCAGGTAATGATAAAGACGGACCTCTCTCAGTCTTATCAAGGCTACCACCGCTAATAAGACCTTCGAAAAGGTACGAGGCGACGTTGAAAGCCCGAAGGGGAGACATACAAATTGTAGATGATGCTGGCCGACTGCGAATCTTAGATATTGCTGAAACTCTGTTGCCACTGGCACGTGGAAGTATGCATCCTTCAGGTCTACTGAGACCATCCAATCTCCCGGTTGAACGGCTTGCTGAATGGAGAATAGAGTCTCCATCTTGAATTTTTCTCCTTTGACGAAGCGATTCAAGTGCGTCAGATCTATCACTGGTCTCCAGGCGCCGCTCTTCTTGCGCACCATGAACAGAGGAGAGTACACTCCGAGTCTTCTTTCGGATTCTGGCACTGGAACCACTGCTCCTTGAGTGACTAGCGAGTCTACGTAAGACAAGAGAATCTCTCTTTTGTCGTCTGACCGAGGAAGGGAGGTAGGAAAAAATCTGTCTCCGGGAATACTGGTGAAGGTCCAAGAATGACCTGCAGAGACCGTGTTGACGACCCAAGTATCCCGGGTTGAGGCCGCCCAGACCTGCCGAAAGTGAAAGAGACGACCTCCCACCTGACTGGCCTGAGCGGGCCCAATCTCAAAAGGACTTCGTCGTATCTCTATCCCCAGAAGAATTGCTCTTGGGGCCTTTCCGAAAGGAAGACTGCCTGGATTTCCAGTTTCTCCCAAACTCCCTTCCTGGCCTATAACTGCGTGCCTCCCTGGCACGATCAGAATTTTGTCTTCTAAGAGGTGGCCTTTTTTGACCCAGAAGACGCCTATCCTGGGGGAGAAAGCCAGATTTACCACCAGTAGCCTTGGAAATGGCGCTATCTAACTTATTCCCAAAGAGGGACGAACCCTCAAAGGGAATGCGGCACCACACCTGCTTAGAAGCAGGATCAGCCAACCAAGGGCGTAACCAAAGTGCATGCTTCGCCGTAACAGATGACAGCATTCCCCGGGCCAACAGGCGAATAACATCAATAGACGCCTCCCCCAGACAGGCTGAGGCCAGTTTCAACTCCTGGATAGGAGAGTTCTTAGCTGCATCTTCGGAGAAGCTTCTGAGGGAATCCTCCACATTGTCCACCCATACTTCCATGGCTTTGGACAGAGAAGCCAGGGCCAAAGCCGGTTTACAGGCAGCACCTACTGAAAGATAAACACGCTTCAGGTCCGTGTCAATTTTTCTGTCAAGAGGGTCCTTGAAGGAAACAGTATCCTCAAGAGGCAAAGTTACATGCTTTACTAGCCTCATGACAGCCGCATCTACCAGAGGAGGAGTTTCCAGGTGTCTGACTTCCTCTTCCTTGAATGGATAGAGCTTAGCCAATTTCAAAACCATAGAATTCTTTTTCTCCACCTTGCCCCATTCTTCCGTTATGATTTCTCCTAATTCAGGAATGAATGGGAAATTCAGCCGCTCCTTGCTCAGCTGTTTAAAGAGTTTTCTCTGCTTCGGAGCCGAGACTACCGGATCTTCCCAGTTTAAAGTTTCTCTGACAGCCTTTACTAAAGATGGAACCAGATTAAAAGAGAATCCCAAATTTGGTTCATCCTGATCCGAATCGCTATCAGACTCGAATACCGAGGGATGGCTAGGCTCAGAGGATGCAAGGGCTCCTCCGCTAGTAGTCTCTCTAACTGGAGATACAGATGGCTCTGGCGCTGGAGATTGCCGTCTATTGAAATCAGCCAGGGAGTCCTTGACTATGCGTTTGACCATGGGCTCAAGATGTTGGTTAGAGCTTCCCCTTTCACCCGCTGCCCGGGAATAACAGGAGTCGCACAGCGATCTACCATCCAGTAGACGGATACCACAGCCCCAGCACTTAGTCTTGCTGGATTGGCGTGAAGACCTGGGAGGTGACCGGTCTTTACTACGGTATCTGGACTTAGATGAAGAGCCGTGTTTGGAGGAAGAACGGTGATGCTGTGGGTTAGCATGGCGGTCTTCCCGCGTGCCCTGAGGCTGTTCCGACCTAGAGGAGGAGCTGCAAAGGAAACACATAAAGCAATAAAGTAATGCGGACCCCATCCGTACGTCCCGCTCCCCCCCTTTACTGCAGCCCTACACTTACCTAAGAGAGGGCTGGTCACAGGGGAGCGGTGACGCATCCATAGGGAAGCAGCAATGACCACTGGAAAAGGCAATACAGTCATGCTTAGAACAGGTACAGCAAGCAGTAATGCATAGGAGAGAGCCCCCAAGAAGGAGACCCACATACCTGGTGAAAGAAGTGCCAGCTCTTGGGACCGCCGTATACGACAGTCAGTTCCACCGCCTGTGGAACTGACAGCCGTTTAAATTCGGCGCCGGCCGTGATGTCACGGCCGCGGCGTACTGCGCATGCGCGAGTATCGGCAATCGCCGATACTGCGCATGCGCTAGCCAAGCCTCGTTCTCGGTCAGCCGGCGCGCATGCGCAGAGCGACCGAGGACGCCGAAGATGGAACGCAGAGCGTTCCACTGCGTCCACAGAGCCTCCCGGACCACCAGGAAGAGTATGGATCAAACGGAGAGCCACACGCCGGACCACCATGGAACGCTAGACCACCAGGTACATAAAAAGGATAATAAAGGGAAGAAAAAACACACTTACCTTTCCATCACACTAGACACCAGGGATACATTAGAGCCAGCCATCAGGATATCCATTCCAGTGTTGGGGCAATACAATGAGGCCACCCACCGCAGCTGGGCTCATCGGCCATGCCATTTTAGCCTACTTTGTCAGGCACTTTCCCGGCTCCTCTTCAACTTGCCCATCCCATACCCTGCTGCAGCAAGGGCTTATTGGGAAATCAAATCCTGCCGACTCACAATGACCCTGCGTCATTTAAAACGAACAAACTTGTAGGAATTCAGCACCAAACAGGTGCATGGAGGAGGACAAAAATAGAACACGGATGCTGAAAGGGAGCAAGGATTTATGGGAGTGGGGTCCTATAGGGTAGGAGTGGAGGCGGGACTACCCAAACGTATGCTGCCATGGAGTCTGTCAGGAAACCACTATACACAAGTTCAGATGTTTTGCCTGCCTCAAAAGAACCCCAAAAAATGCCAAAAAAAACCGCTAGCGTCAAAAAAAAAATGCCCAGGTGTGTTTTTGCTGGCATTTTTTGGGAGTTTTTGGAGACAGGCAAAACATCAGAACTTGTGCACAGTACCACTATACACAAGTTCAGATGTTTTTCCTGACTGCAAAGAACCCAAAAAAATGCCTTCTATTAAACCGGAAAGGTGTGGAAACCGAGAAGCCATATTGGTGATCTGAAAGTTTTCTAATACAAACGATCTTTTTTTTTATGGTTCTGGACATGCTACAGAGCTGAAACTTCACATGTACACCTTTTAGACCCCCCAGATCTGAAATCCAAAAAATCTCTTTTTTTATTTTTTTTTATTTTTTCAATAATTGGCTTTTTTTTATCAAAAATGACAATTTTTAAGAACTTTTTTTGTGTGATTTTGTGTCTGGGGGGTCTACAAGGTGTACCTGTGAAGTTTCAGCTCTGTAGCATGTCCAGAACCAGAAAGAAAAAGGATTGTATGTATTAGAAAACTTTCAGCTCAGGGGGTTAGCTTCTCTCCTCGGTTTTCACACCTTGCCGGTTTCAAAGCAGGCATTTTTTTGGGTTCTTTGCAGTCAGGAAAAACATCTGAACTTGTGTATAGTGGTACTGTGCACAAGTTCAGATGTTTTGCCTGCCTCCAAAACCCCCCAAAAAATGCCAGCAAAAACACACCTGGGCATTTTTTTTTGACGCTAGCGTTTTTTTGGCATTTTTTGGGGTTCTTTTGAGGCAGGCAAAACATCTGAACTTGTGTATAGTGGTATATATACACACATAATTATATGTATATAGACACCTAGCCATATATAGGTGTGATAGTAGCAGAAATATATTACTGTAAATGATTTCATTAGCGCAAGCATTTATTTCTGCTACTATCACACCTATATATGTCTAGGGGTATATATACAGACATATATGTGTATATATACCCCCTATACACATGTTCAGATGTCATGTCTGACATCAAACATGTCCTCAAAAAAGCACTGGCAGTGGCAGCCCCTGCAGCATGAAAAATGCTTGGCTGGTGAGAAGCCATATTCCTGTGCCGAAGCAATTCAGAGAAATGATCATTTCTCTATAGCGGTCACCCTGCTATGGAAGGGTTTTGTCACCCTGCCATAGCAGTCACTGCCAGTTAACCCTACACTACACTACGGTCCCTTTACACTTAACACTTTCCCTACAGAAACTAAATTTTTGAAGCTAACTTAAGTGTAAAGGAGCACTCTAACTACACTAGATATCCCTTTCCTCACACTAATAAATAGCTAAATGACACTTTTAAAGTAAAATTAGCAGAACTGCTTCCACTCTCTTCCATGTCCAGTATAACAATGCTAGGAATATGGCGGGGGCGATCTTATATACTGGGGGGCGTATTAACTAATGATTGGTCTAGGGACCCCCTAGTCACTCCAATCACATTCCTAGCATTCTCCTGCCCCCTCAATTGGCTTTTGCTAATGGTTCTGGTCCAATCACGGGCTTTTAAAGCCCATTTCCTGAAGCATTGCATTTTGGTCAGTTCTGGTTGCCGAATTCCGAACTTTTTGGGCAAAAAGTTCTAAATTCGGCCGAACCTCGAACACCCAATGTTCGGGCCGAACCGATGGTCGACCCGAACCGTTCGATCATCCCTACACCCTATCACACAAGGCATTTTAATAACTAGGAATTGTCTGGCTTTCACCTGGAGACTGCAGCTAATCTGATCATTTGGTCTCCAGGCTGTTAGGAGTTCCCCATGGATATGCTGCCTGTATGACAGATGAAGTAAAGTAGTTTATTAGTAATAGTAGTAACTCTTGCCAGCCAACAGCCAGAATGGTCGAGCTGGTGCTGTAGAGGAAAAGGACTCTGGGAAGAGTTGCCAACTGTGCTCGCTCCCCCTATGAGCTAAGGCCACTGAAGACTATTGTATTATTGAAACCTTCCAGTTGCCCGTTTCTTGCTCATCTTCTGCAACAATTGCCGATTTGTAGCCCACATTTTGCAACAATTCAATGTTTCTTGCCCATGTGTTTTCAGGATTGCCATTTTTTAACCTACATATTTGTTACTAACTTTAAATTCTCTGAAGGCCTGTCACTATCAAATCACAATACTTATTTTACCCATGTTTCTCCACTGAACACTACATGTGTCCTTATTTATCTCTTTACACAACACTGTTATCCCCCACATTTACTGTGGCATACTGCACACACACACACCAATTAGCTCTCCCCCCATGGCCCCAACCTGAAACTGAAAATGTTCAAAGGGTCCAAATGAAAAATGAGGAACATTCTCCCCAGCTTGTCCACTAATGGTATAAACTTCATGGAGTTTCTAACCCTTTTCCACTCTTCTAAATAAAAGTGTTTTATAGCGGTTCATGTTTCCATTGGGGAGATTTGCCCTTTGTTCTTGGTTGGGTGACAGAGGTTCAGGAAGTGGGGAGAAGAGGAACAGGAAGTGGGGAGAAGATGAACAGGAAGTGGGGAGAAGAGGAACAGGAAGTGTGGAGAAGAGGAACAGGAAGTGTGGAGAAGAGGAACAGGAGTCGTGGAGAAATTGTGGAGAAACATCTCTAGAAAGGATTGATACGTTTTATCTAGAGTGGGCTATACTGTATATCTAGTTAAGCTGTATAGTCCTTGATTCTGATTTTAATTTGAAGTGCTTGTAATCAAAAATGTTCCCTACAGAAATAAGAAAAAGGCACTTAAAGAAAATTTGGTCTGTTAACATTTCCTGTGAAAGACATTGTTCCTGAGCCATTTGTTGCAAGTTTTCATGTGACAACACTTGACAATAACAGTGCCTATTCACATTTGAGCAGTGTGCCGTTGCTTATCTCGCCAAAGAAGATTGTTCACTATTAGATATATAGACTGAAAAATGTGTGTATAAATGTTTTTCATGCATTTTTACATCTATCAGCCATTCCAAAAGTGCTTACCCCCGAAATTGCAAGTGAAAACATTTCAAAAACACCTAAAGAAACCGACACTCAAGTGTGAACCTAGCCTAAGAGCTAAAAGGAATATTTTTGTAGGACAACAGTAGTTATAAGTAAACTACATGTACTATTGTCATATGAACAGACCTCTATTCTAGGTGGGATCCTTGGACAAGTCCGAGAGGACAGCTGGTGCATGGCACAGGCCCCAGAGATAGGAAGGTAAATGGCTATGGACCTTTATAGAATGGTAAATGGATGTGGTATACAAAAATATAGTACATAGTTTTCAACATGAATTTATATTCTGTATTGGCTAGGCACAAGAGTTTTTTTTGTTAGAGTTTCCTTTTTCTGACTCTGCACTTGCCATTAGGAAAAATGCTTACTTACAAAAGTTAATTCCATCGCTCCAGTGCTGCTGAGGGAAGGGGCACGTAAGTGGCACACAATCAGGCAAGTTAGTCTATGACCTTGTTTTTTAAACACCTTAAAGAAGTAAAAGAAAAAATAAGGTATATTAGGTCTAGCAGTTCCAGTGATATTTGTGGATATTTACGGGCTGGCAAAGAATCTTGTACTCAATTTGCTGGCATTCAGTACTTTCTAGTCTATTATGTATTGTTTAGACCACTAAATTGTGAGATTACTCCTGCAATTCCTATGGATTACTTGTCAGTTGGCTCACCACATCATTCAAATGGATCCAGGTGTGACCGAATGTAGGCTTTGTAAGTCAGATCTCGATCTGTGGGATTCGGTTTGCTCATTATTTTTATGCTCGCGGGATACCCGCCAGACAAGATCAGGTGTAAACTTGTGGCTGATTGTATTAATTTTAATTCCGTAATTACAGACCAGTCCAGGCAGTGACATGCAGCCTGACCCCACTGATAAAGCTAATTGCGAAAAGAGATGAAGAAACTACAGTACCGGTGAGCCGAAATGGGGAGTTAATAAGCCCTGCCACATCCTATTTCCCGCTAATCAAATTACCTTGCAGTTGGAGGATTGGACTTGAATGGGAGCAGGTAATGAAGGAGCTGAGTACCAAATGAATGGGTGCAGTTGGCATTTCCATTAATGCACTCAGGCCATTATTAGTTTCATCACTATAACCGCGAAGATTAACTCAGGCATGCGCCAGTATTGACAGATGGTGCAAGTTAAATTAAAGTGTTTCATATCTGCTTTTTTCAAACGTACTTTGGCAGATCACAGTGTGCTGCCCAAAAATGTGTATTTTTATTGGAGCCATCAAGATCTCATTACATTAGGCAAACAATGTGCAATGAGAGTAATATAACATGTAAGTGAGCCTAATATTATTCATGATTTCAGTCTTCAGCACAAAATAGGAGGCATGATACAAATCTACTCTTACAGATGACCTTGTCCAGAAATTTGATTTTATTTTCTTTAGTCTATGAAATTCATAGCAGACTTTTCTGCTGAGTGCATGATGGTCACAGAATCAGCTCAAAACAGAAGCCTCCTGTTTATATTTTATCGTTTCGAAAAAAAAAAAAAAGTTTCTGAGGATCAGTTTAAAGCTGGCCATATACTGTTAGTTTAATTACAGGTTCCTCCATCCACATAAACTAGGTGACTGGAGGAATCCCTATAGTTGGGAAGTTGTATTTTGACAGCAGGGCAGCCGCTGTCAGAACACACTGATCAGCGGCTACATCTGATTGGCATTAGCTGCTGATTGAGAAAATATTTCCACTATGTCCCTTTGACAGAAGTTGACAAAATGAATGTCTTCTGTTGAGCAAGGCTGGCCACACACTGATCAAAATTTGTCAGGTCCCTGCTGAACTGGACACTTTTTAATCAGTATATGGCCAGCTTAAAGCAGTAGTAAAGTCTATACTGTTTTGTTAAAAAAATCGGTCCCCCCCACAGCTTTAGGCCATAATGTACTAGTATCCACTACATACTAGTACATTATGACAGATTTACTGTCAGGTCACCTGTAGCTAGGTGACAACTGCACCCTGTTGGAGGTAGGGGTGCAGCACAAGGTAGTGAACCCGATAGCTGACTGCTGCGGATGGACAGGAACGTGAGCCCAAGATTCCCCAGGGCGCGGAGTCTAAGACCCAGCAGGTGTTCACCAGAGCCTTTAGTGGTAAGGAAGGACTTGGCTGCAACTGGGCCCAGGTCGCAGCCCCTGGGGTCCCCCGGGTCATGCTCTGTAGGGAGAGAGGGGACGCAGCCACTCAGGACACAAGGAATAGTGATGGGTAAGCTGAGGTCGGGACAACAGGCAGACAAGGGAAACCAAGGGACAGGCCAAAGGTCAGGGTCACAGGCAAACAGGAGTAGTAAGAGACAAGCCAAAGTCGGTACACAGAAAGGTAGATCAAGCACACAGCAGACAGGAAACAACTAACAAACACTGTTGAACAGCAAAGCAGAACTGCAGTGCGCTGGTTAATATAGACTTCCTGGAATGGCCTGGGGTGGAGCCAAACAGGGAAGAGAGATGATAAAAGCAGCCAGAAGGAAGAGTCTGGCCCTTAATGCACACACAAGGAACAGGTAAGCTACCAGACATTATTGCATGTCCATGACACTTACCTACAAATGCAGCCCTCCAGCGCTGCGCTCTCACCGCCCTCCCTTTACCCCGGCAGCTTCCATCTTCACCCGGTCCTTCTTTCGGGTTTGCAATCTTTAGCCGCTTGATTGGCTGTGCTAGAGCGATGTCACTGCCATGCATGTACAATGGGAGTCACATCACAGCAGCACACAGAGCGGGCCGTAAATGTGATCTGAGCTGCCAATGTGCGGCTCAAATTACATTACTCGCTGACAGGTGAGGGGAAGATTTATGACAGCTTGCCAGCGAGTTTTTGTGAAAACTGATTTTACTTCCATTTTAAGTTAAAGAGTTCCAGTCTCAAAAAGCTGATCAAATTAGATCAACTTTTATTGTATGGTAGTATATTGTAGAACTGTGGTAAATCAATCCTTTCTAATGTTTGAAAGAAGGAAGGGTTGGTGAGCAGACGAAAGGAAGTTATCCTAGTCATCTTTATTATTATTATTTTTTAATAAATCTCTCACTTTTGTTTTCAGGCTCCTTTATTGTCCTATGCATGCTACCTATTATCCACTGATGCACTTTACCTGAAGTCTGAGAATAGCAGAAAAATTCCTGCAGTAGAGTAGTCTATCTCTACAGCATTTCTCAACATTTTAACCACCTTGAAAAAATTTTCAGGTCTCAGAGAACCCCTGCTAAAACCACTTTATTGGTGGTCAGTGGGAAGAATACCTTCCTTATGGTGGTGGTCAGAATGTCAACTTTACATACAAATAAAAAGTTCATTGGTGACATGCAGCTGGCTATGTCAAGTGGCATTGACCCTTGACCTATGTAGGCACCATAAATTGGGAATTCAATCAGCCACAGCCCACGGAACCTCTAGCAACCTCTGGAGGAACCCTAGGGTTCCATGGATCCCTGGTTTAGAATGGCAGCATTAGAGAGATGAAATAAAGAAGAGAGGGATGGAGGTACATATTACTTATATTTAAACATATTGCATTTATTTTATTGTATAAAATATGTGTGTGTTTACTGTTCCTTTAATGTGTATGTCAAGTCAAATTACTTTTTCTAGTTTTTGATCAAGTGGCGAAAGATTAGAACTCCTGTTGTATTTTCATTGCTATCTGGGGCTCAATTTAATATATTTGCCTTTATTTTATGTCCCGCTTACAACAGTTTCTCCAGACAGGAAGTGAGGGAAAATCTACAGGAAGGACCGAAAAAAAAAATCTGACAAGTGTTTTATCTATCCTACGCTACTAAAGAAAGCATTTGTATCATTGCACATGTGGCTGTTGGAGAGTTCCCTTCACTTCATATCTGATAAAATGCCAGCAAGCCAAGATATGAGAACTAAACCTGACAGAGAAAAAACAAATTGAAAAGGATTAAAAGAGGTGCATGGAAGCCAGCCAGCCCCCAGTCTGATGTACTCACCCTCCAGTCTGCCACCAACCAAGTAGACCTGTCTCGATATAAATAAAGAACAGGGGTTTAGTTGACACGCATTTGCAAACGCATGTGTAAGCTGCAGAGCCACGACACGACACCCTGTTTTATCTGCAGTCCCTAACACTTTTAAATTTGAGTGTCTCCACTCTGGGAGCACATGGCTGCTAATGGGTGGATAGGAGGCAGGTGAGAGGGAGCAGCTCAAACTTCCTCCAACCCACCTCCATCCACGAGCTGCTCCCTCCCCCCTGCCTCAGTCGTGTTCTTTATTTATATCGAGACAGGTCTACTTGGTTGGTGGCAGACTGGAGGGTGAGTACATCAGACTGGGGGCTGGCTGGCTTCCATGCACCTCTTTTAATCCGTTTCAATTTGTTTTTTCCGATATAGTGATGGAGACGCTGGGCATACCTGCCGGTGTCTCACTTAAAGTCCCACATAGCCTACATTGTCTATAAACCTGACAGAGGGTTTATCCCTTTCCCACTCTATCCAAAAATAAAAATTATTGTCTGGACATACACTTTAAAAGTACAAAGCTTTGTCTGACACCAGTCCACTCCTTTCACTGTTATCAATAATCAGGTGATCCTGAACAATGCTGGCTGTTGATGTAGAACTCCCTTACCAATGCCTCTCACATACTGATATAAGAAATGTTGCTGGCTATTGTATTATAACAGCTGGTACCTGCAGAACACCTGAACAGCAGATGTATCAAACTGGTAAATTTTCTGCTCAGCTCCTTCGATTTTCAGAACATAGAATGTTAGGCAGGAGGATGCACACATTGCCACCAATGACTTGAATTTTGTCATCAGGAGTTGGATAAAAATTGCTCATTGTAAGGGCAGCTTTATTCACAGCTACCAATAAGATTTAAACTTGCCTTGAAAGACCAAAACATGGATTGTTGTTGAAGTTACATACCACAGGTCTCAGGAAATGGACTCCTACTTTAAATTTCTGCCCTGTGATGCGCATTCTGTATGCTGTGGATGAGGTGGATTACACAGAACTCATTAAAAAGTGAACCTTCCCATTCACCAAGTAAGCTGAGAAGGTGTGCTGGGATGTTATTAATAAAAAAATTGTAACAGGTGTAACACCCACAAATGTTTATCGGGAGTAAGTCCATCATAAGGATTAAAGGGAAAAGGTGAACTAGCTTCAAATTTCCTGGCCCCCATTTCAAACCTGGCTGCACATGATGATGCTGATGATGTAGTGGTCCATACACCACAATACACAGCCCTAGAGTGAGGGCATCACGGCCACTCTGGGTACCGAGGGGTGATCAGGATATTTGAACTTTTTTTTCATGAAAAGGTAAACTTACTTAATAAAGTGGACCTTTTCCCACTTTACTAAAAGTCACATCAGCATGCAGCTCTACATTCTAATATTAAATCATCTTACATTCATTAGCTAACCAGTTCCCCCTCAGCCCTCAGCCTTTAGTGAAATGACGGCCGGGCGGGACGCTTGTTGTTCAGAGTGAACATTATATGACGTCCTCCAAGAACACAGGTCACGCTCACCCCAAGGGCCACGCTGCGGTTCGATCTGTCACCCGATCAGTGTACCTGGTGACTGATCAGTGTACCGGGCGCTGCTGGTACTATGTGATCACTGTGATCAATCACAGCAGATCACATGACAATTGTACACAATAAATGGCTTTGATTCATGCCATCCATTGTGTACTATTGTATTGATATCTATGATTGGTCAGAGTAATTACATGGTACAGAAAGGGCCAATCACAGCCCATCTGTACCATGTATCTAGCTTTGGCCAATCACAGCTAACCCCAGTAGTAAGCACTGAATGAATCCATGAAGCCATTATTAATGGTTTCTAAAGGTGCCTTAATTGTTGCTACTAAATGAAGGTTTGTAATGGCAGATTGATAAATGACACTGTATTAACATTGCGGGACATATTTTTTGAATTTTTTTTAAAAATAAATATCTTTTTAGTGCCAGACGCCTCCACTGTAGGATACTGTACCTTCCTAATGTTAAAAGCACCCCCTCATATTGTCTGAAAAGGGTGGGGGGGATATTCATTGCTCACTGCCCTTTCACTACCTGGCCAGCCAGGCTGCAGTTTGGGTAAGGGTCTGCCATGGATATTGCAGGGGGCCCCATGCCATTTTATTATTATTATTATTATTTTTATTTTTTTTGTTACGGGGAGTCCCAATTAAAAATCTATAAGACCCCTGTCTGGGATAATTTGTTCATGGCAAGTTATAGCATAAAGGGTCCCTGATGAACTGTATTAAATGGTTTGATATACTGTATTAAAGACTTTTTTTTTTTTTACAGAAATATGCTGTATAGATACTGTGTGTGTATAAGATGGCTAGCAATACATGTTTTTATTTTTTATCCTTGCTTTTTTTATTTGATTTGCACAAAAAAATTGTGGAATGTTTTTTTCATTTATTTATTTATTTGCTTAGCTGTTTAACCTCTTCAGATGCATATTTTCATGAATCCTTTTTTTTTTTTTTCTCCCCCTGAAATAGCTCATTTTCTGCTGTCCCTAAAATGAAACCTTCATAGAACTGAAAGTCAGTGGAATGCAATTGTGAAATATGTTACTCTTTGTGGAATATGTTACTCCAGTTTGATCTTCTTATCTCGCTGTGCATTAAAAACTGTAGACTCTGGGGAACAGCTGTTTTGTAATCATGCCAAGAAACAAATATTCTTTTTTATTCCAACTTATGATGTTTATTGGTAATTCTAGAATGTACCCTACTGATTCATGGGAAGTGTGAGTTTTTATGATAAGTCTGGTTTAAACAGAAACATTTTTTCTATCCTTCTTTAGTTGTGTGGTTGTGCTGGAACTGCGAGTTGTACTTTTATATTGTAGTGATACCTGGTACTGCAGTTCCATCAGTCATGAATAGTGACATGGGAAAAGGGTCAAGGTCCCTTTTTGGGTTCCCCATAATCTAGCTACAGTATATCCAATTTCTATGGAGACACTGTCATGTGGACTGATTTTCTGTTTGACAGTGTCAGTATAGATACTCAGAACAACCACAGCCAGCAAGACAGGGTTAGTAGAGCCTCTCCCTTAGGTAAATACTGACTGATGATCTATTTTGTTGAGATTTCACTGATCATTAAGTAAGGGTGCACATCTCCACTAACCACAAATATAATTGGGACCTTTATCACTTACACACAAAGAACGGGGATACCCCCCAACTGACCAAAAGATGGCACTTCTTCACTTACCACCATGTAAGGTGGCACTTCTCCACTGACCACATGTTAGGTGGCACTTCTCCACTGACTACTCATGTAAGGGGGCACTTCACTGCTTGACAATGTAAGAGGGCATTCTCCACTGACCACCAATGTAAAGGTTCACTACACTGACCACACTTCACAGTACATACCCCAAGCATTCCCCCTCGTAGCCGCATACTAAAAGCTATACTGTAAATGACATACTCTTGAACACTGTGCTGTATATAATATCATTCTAAATGCTGCATTTGTAAGCTGCTCTTTACATTTTTTTTACTATTATTATTTATTACACCCATTTATTTAGCACCAAGAATATTCACAGTGCTTTACATATTGAACATTTACATCAGTCCTTGCCCTCAAGTAGATTACGACCAATGGTCCTTAGCTCACATACCCTAGGACCAGTTTGGAAAGGAGCAAAATAACCTACTAGCTTGCCACCTAGGGAGAAGGAATGGTGATTTTCATGAATCTACAGTAATGTTTTATGCCTTGACTATCTGCTTACCTCTCTGGTCTGGTGATCAGCTTTAGGGACTATGCCCCCACACCTGTGTGTTTAAGTAATCTCCCAGCTCCTCCCCAGCCTCTAACAGGAAACACTATATTAACCTTGGCACTACAAGCCAGCTTTGTCCGAGCAACAATTGTGTGAAGACTTTCCTGAGTGGTTCTTGTTGTGTGCTCTACATTTGATCTCCGTGTACCGACTGAGGCTCTGGTGAAAATCTGCTGGCTCTTAGACTCCACGCCCTGGGGAACCTTATGCTCTAGTTCCCTGTCCAGGACTGTGGCTGCAACCCTGTGTAGCTGCTTCTCTGAGCCATCAACCCTCAGCAATCAGCCGTTGGGTTCACAACCTCTGCGGTGCGCTCCCCGTCACTTGGTCCCGCAGGTGATGCTGATATTGATGCTGGTGACATCATTGATCTAATATGGTCATATGACAATATCTGACCACATACATTGTCCAGAAATGATCATGTGGCCACATTAAGTCAGTGATGTCATCAGTATCCCACACTGCTGTTATGTGTGGCTGTGAGGCAGGAAATTCCCTGGACACGGCTGATGGGTTATAGCTGAGCTGGGTTAGACATGAACCTTAGTTTATCACTGTAGATATGCAGTCTTTAGATATTTGAATGAAGTTCTCAGATAGAGTGTGATGGAAGTCTGTTATACCCTTGCTTGCATGCAGATGTTCTCTTTCTGTCGGTGAAATTGTTATCAAAATGAATGGGTTGCCTTAATGTGACGTGTTAATGTGTGACACAATCTGCTTTAATGTCAATGCATAGGAACAACAAAGTGTGACAGGGCAATAATAATTTTTTTTTATTGTAATGCATTCTATTCTACCATGAGATCTATAGTGAATTTAAATTGAAAGTAACCGCATGGGAGAGGCTGCAGAGCATGTAGAGAATCCAGGAAGTTGTGGAAAGAGATGGCCAGCAGAAAGGCAGAACTCACAACATGAAAAGAAATATAACTATTGTTTGTATTGTTACTACAATGCTGATAGTAAAAAATGTAAGTGTATATTGTGATCATAGATTTCCTTTAAGGCAATAGAGAAGACCTTACACTAGAAATAGAAAAACAATCGTAACTAGACATTTCTTTTAAATAAATGGTCAAAATGAAAAACAAAAAACGCCCAATTTCTGTGAAACTTTTAAAAGAAGTTGAAATATTTTTCATAAAGATATACCGTTCTATATCACTGCAGATTTCTGAAGCTATAAATTAGAACAGATGTAAGAGCACTTTATCATTTCTCTGAATGCTTAACTTTATTCAGTTGTAAGGAGTTATAATAATTAGCATTAAAAATGGCAAAATCTCCAGTAATTGGATTTGGATAATGGGTCAGTGAGCTGGAACATTTTTTTCATTGTATTAATTACATTCTCATTCTGCATGTTCCTAATTTGCAAGTCAGCAATTAGTATGCTTGTTTCCATTTTGTCAAGGGAAGATCTTCAGCTTTGGTCCAACCTTAGTACACTTTTTAGCAATGTGCCATTAAAGTGAATCTTTTGTTGATGGAGAAATTTACTTTTGTTACATTTTCTAACAGGAAGTGATGGAAAATCTCACAAATAGGGACAGAGAATGCAATAAAAATCCAGTAGAGTATCTAAACCTTGAACTATTCCTTCCAAAACATAATTAAACGTTGGTCATTACCTTTTGGTGTTTTTGTTGCTGTTACCCTTGTGAATGGATTTATGTTGCATTTTACATATTTTCATTATTTGAATAGACTCATAGTATAGAGTCTTCTGACTTTTCTCGGCAGAGCCTGCACCCCTTCAGTTTTACTGCTAGCTTTTTAAACAAATGATTATGTGTAAGCACCAAAGAGTGAATGCTTTTTTTCTAGTTTATTCAAGTGGAACTTTTTAAAAAATAAATACCTAACAGGTAGGCTTTTTAAGATAGAAGAGACGTGTGATGTCTCTTCTGACATTAATACATCTTCACTGTCTGCTGGGTGCTGGAAGGAAGTAACTACCGTGCACATTCATGTCAATCAAGGTGGTCGAAGATTGCAGATCCAGAAGAAAATGAAAGTCGTGGCAGTGGAGCAACAAGGGGTCGTGCTTACACTGCATCACTAGAAGAGGTCACCGTATGTGGTATGTCTGCCACATATTTGCACAATATTGCCAGAACTCTTGGGCCCCTTTCTGCTTTGTTTCCACTTTAAATGTATTACAGGGTGTAGGGACTCATATCAAGTGTAGAGCATTTAAAGGACACCGCCACTCGCTTTTCTTTCTTTTAAGGGCTTTCTTCGTCCATGTTTATTAAAGGAAATTTCATTAAAAATGGCAGGGGTTTCAGCATTTCAGTCCTAAGCAAAATAAACGATCAATCAGCCCCCCTGGCTTGAACTTGCAGCACTGCCATTCTGGCCTTAAACTCCAGGCCCTGGTCTGTCTCCTACAGACTCCCGCTCACCAACTGGGAGCACAGAGATAGCAGCCTTGTGCTGCACTGACGCCTACGTAGAGCCCTCCTGACTCCTGGGCCAGACCTCCTGTCTGCCGGGTGGAGCCCAGAACCTTGCTCCTGTCTTTCCTAAAAGACCCAGCCACACCTGCACCATCAGTTTCCTGGCTAGTCCTAAATCCTGGTTTCAGGATTGGAGATTTCCTCCCACCTGAATTTCTGCAAAATCTCCAGGCCCAAGGTCCCCAACTGGCCATTACAAAACAAC
The DNA here is from genome assembly GCF_965119305.1 of Pelophylax lessonae. Taxonomy (NCBI): domain Eukaryota; kingdom Metazoa; phylum Chordata; class Amphibia; order Anura; family Ranidae; genus Pelophylax; species Pelophylax lessonae. Next base: position 61,020,781 of record NC_138769.1, on the reverse strand, counting down.
GAGCAAACTTAAAAGCCAGTTTCCTCCAAATAAAACACTCCTCCTGGAGCCTCTCAATCTGCCTAGTTGACAAGCCTGGTTAACATACCCGCTCACAGCTGACTGCACTATCACATGGGGTTGGACAAAAGTAGGGAAAAACCATATGATTTCCCTGTGTGAAAGTGACAACATGTTTCCGGAAGTGATGTAACATTCTTTTGCTTCCGCTGTGTGATGAGACACCTAGGTAACAGGTGGGAAGCCTTATTTTCGTCAATCGCTGCTTGTAATACAGCACCATGTCAGAGCTTACTGAGTTTCAAAGAGGGCAAATTGTTGGTGCCCACTTAGCTGTGCTTCTGTGACTGAAGTTGCAAATTTATTTGCGGTGTTGCGAGGTACAGTATCCAAAGTTATGACAGCATATACAGTTTCCAGGAAAACATCGTCTGATAAGCATGAGCGCAGTCAACTGATCCAAAAAGACAAAAGGACATGCGCAGGATTGTGACCAAGATTTATGTATTATGAGCAGTATCAGATTCCATCATCTAAGACTTATATTTGACAATTCCCAGGAGAATTCAGTCTGTCTTGGATGTCAAAGGCAGTCCAATACCATATTAGGTAATGATTTTGTTCTTTTAACAAACTTGTTTCCATAATGTTGTCCAACCTCTGTACATTTGGCTTTATAGAAAGCAGGGCTGCAAAACTACAGCCCATGGGCCAAATCTGGCTCACTGCAGGATTTAATCCGGCCAACAGCTAGGATAAGTTGCCTCTCACACAGATCTTTAGGTCAGCCTATGGTCTCCATCTGCTTCCCTCTGGCCTCCAGCTCAGGCAGTGTCATTGTTCCATCGTTGCTAAGAAAGACAGTGTCCTAACAACTATTTACATGCTTGCCCCAGCATTCACAGGAGAATGACACTTCTATTGTTTAGACCTGCTATTTATCTGCCTGCTTCTACAGCCATGCTCCTGGGCTCTCCAGGCTTCCAGCCGTGCCGTAAGTGTCATAGGTAAGGGTGGACTTTCATGAAAGAGGGGATTCTGATGGGGACACTAATGTAAGAGAAAATTCTAATGTAATGGGGTACTTTGATAGGGACTCTGATGTAGGGGTAGACTCCGATGGGGACCCTGATTTAGGAATGGATGCTAATAGGGACTGCCCTTGGCTCTCCAGGGTCCCAACCATGCTATAAGTGTCTGAGCTATGGGTGGACTCTGATGGGAACTCTCATGTAAGGGCGACTCTGATTAGGACGCTCATGTAAGGAGGAATCTGATGTCAGGGGAGAATCTGATGGCGACCCTGATTTAACCACTTGACCGTACTGCGGCAAAGTGGCTCGATTCCGTCTAGCGACGTAGACCCACGTCACTGGACTCCTCCCCCTGTAGGCGGCGCTCGCGCACCGCCGGAGGAGCGCTCCCGCTGTTTTCAGTCACCGCGGGAGTCGGGCCAGGGGAGGAGCCGATCGTCGGGGAATCGAGTTTGGAGATCCGCCCGCTTGTGTAAACAGAGCGGGCGGATCTCCTAAGTGACAAGGAGTGACAGATTGCAGTGTTCAGCATAGCTGAACATGCGATCTGTCCTTGTGTCACTCAGTCACCTCCCCCCACACACGTCAGTAAGCACCAGGCATACATTAACCCCTCCCTCTCCAATAAAATTAACCCCTTCCCTGCCAGTGTCATTTTTACAGTAACAGTGCATATTTATAGCACTGATTACTATAGAAATGTCACTGGTACCCCTAAAAGTGTCAAAAATGTCAGTCAAGGGTCCGATCTGTCCGCCGCAATGTCGTTTGGGTACAGCGTCGCACGACCGCGCAATTGTCAGTTAAAGTCGCACAGCGTCGAATCGCAAAAAGTGGCCTGGACGTAAGACAGCAAAATCCTCCGGTGGTAAAGTGGTTAAGGGGGGGGCTCTGATGTAAGGGCAAATATTGATGGGGACTCAAGTTTATTTGGAATTTCTTTGCTTTGTTTCCTTCTCTGTTGTTCTGAATCATATCATGTTGATTACAAAAAGGCTCCAAGTAAAATATTTTCATTCATTTAGATTGTATTCATTTGTTTTTAAAACCAATAATTTTTTTGGCCTGCAAATATCTGTAAAATATAAGTTGTGGCCCTCGTGCTGAAAAGTTGGGAGACCCTTGGTATAGCGAATGACAGTAGTTTGCCAATTATATGTACATTGTCCCAACTGCTATTAACTTCATCTTTTCATTCATCCTAAATTTAGAACACTAATTAGCTAAACCTAACTGTCTCTTCATAAGGCTGCCTATAGATGTGCAGGCATGATCTGACAGTCTGTTTCAAATGTCGCTGTATGCAAAAGACATACCACCTAAGGTCTAGTCTGTGCAGACAGTATGGCAGCTTTCTGACTCAACAAGATCCACAGGAAGTGTCAACTCAACAAAAAGATTGTGGAGGGAAGAAGAAGAGTAAAATGTCATTTTTTTTTCCAGGCTGGAATGTTACAAAGAATTTTTCTGGGTTTTCCTTGGAGGTCAAAAGAATTGCTTAGTCACAGCCTTTTAGTTTTATAAAGGGACTTTTTTTTTTTTTTTTACACATCAAGGCTAAAACAAAACTAACAGGGGAAAAGGGGGAAGCTGAGAATGTCTAACCCAGGCAGCACTAAAGCCAGTCATAGATGAAGAATCTTGGTCTGTTCCAGCCAAGATTCAATTAATTTATGGGGGGGCTGGTTGTACTGAAGTCGATCCATCGATTGACATCAGTACAACCAGCCTGTCTTATTTTTTCATGTGATTACTGTCAGTGGCTATAGCCTCCAGCAGTGACCATTGTGTTCTGCCAGAAGAGAAGGCTCCCCACCAGCAGAACACAACAGCACTGCAAGAGGAATTCCCCCATCAACACTGACTGTGTTGATGGGGGAATTGAACAACATGTCATAATCTATTGGCTTCTTAACCACTTAAGCCCCAGAATATTTTACCCCCTTCCTGACCAGGGCCTATTTTGCAATTCGGCACTGTGTGACTTTAACGGACAATTGCGTGGTCGTGCGACGCTTTACCTAAACGAATTTGACGTCCTTTTTTTCCCACAAACAGAGCTTTCTTTTGGTGGTATTTGATCACATGTGAGATTTTTTGATCATGCGCTATAAACAAAAAAAGAGCGTCAATTTTGCAAAAATAACAATATTTTTCACATTTTTTTATATAAAATTCACAAAAAAAAAAAAAGTAAAAATCTAAATTTTTTAACATTTTAGGCCAATTTGTTTTCTGCTACATATTTTTGGTAAAAAAATCGCAAAAAGCGTATTTTGATTGGTTTGCGCAAAAGTTATTGCGTTTACTAACTAAGGCTGGCCATACACTATACAATTTTCTTATTCAATTTCCTTTAGATTTACCTTCAACTATGTAGTGCAAGGGCCTGCCTGACTGCATACAAATTGAAAGTGTTTAGGTTTGACCCTATATTACATGGTTTTGGTAAATCTAAAGGAAAGTTGAACAAGAAAATTGTATAGTGTATGGCCAGCCTAAGGGAAAGATTTATGTCATTTTTGTTGTTCTTTTTTTAACGTGTAGAGCGGGAGTGCGCATTCGGCGGCGCGCGCTCGCTCCCCAGAGCCTCACAGGCTAGCGACGTAGACCTACTTCGCTTTGCCTGTGAGGGGCTGACTGCCGCAGTAAATATACTGTGGGCAGTCGGCAAGTGGTTAAGTAACACACATACAGAAGGGGGGCATACAAGAACATATCACGTACAAACAATAAATAATAAAACAGAACTGCCATGGTCATCCTTTAGTTGGTGCTCCATGAACTTGCAAAGCGGGTCCTGCTAACCTAGCAGGTTTATGTTAGTTCAGAGGGGCACTATGACATGCAATTTTTTTGAGATCAAGTATGTTGGTTTACTGTCATTTCATATCAATGGGCGACTTCAGTTTGGAATCCAAAATACAGTGTTGCTTCTGGAGTCCTGATTTCACATACCACCACTGAACACCTGAAGAGGTTATTTCTTATACACAGCTGAATAACCAGGTCCGGACACTTCTGTTGGGGGTACAATCTTGTAATGAATCTTCTTTTTCTTTTTTTGAATTAAAACATAGCATAGCATAACATAGCAGCATTGTTTTATAAAGTACCAATCATTATATAATATCTTACATCCCAATATTAAAGGAGAAGTACTTCTCCTATGGATCACAGGAGTGCAGTTCGTTCAGCACTCATGTAACCCATTTTCAGCAGACAGCGGCCTGAAGCACACTGTCGGCTGATGTCACAGAGACGGTTCAGGCTCAGGCAAGTTTGTGACAATGGAGTTGGGATCCGCCTACATGCCTGGACCGACACCCGGCTCAGCCTCTTATGGCGCTTTTCCACTGCATGGAACCGAACGGTTCGGCACGCTTTTGTGCTTTTCCACTGCTGGTACCGCATGGTACGGTGTAGGAACGGTTCGGTACGGTATGGTGACGCTTTTACACTGCATGGAACCGAACGGTACAGCTCTCTAAAACAGTACTACCTCGATTGTGGTTACAAGAGGTACCATACCGGTACCATATCCAACAATCCTTTGCATGCAGTCACTACTAGCCACTGATTGGTCAGAGAATCGTTGTTATCCCACCCACTTAACTTTAGCACTACTTTAGTGGAAAAGCAAACCATACCAAACTGTACCGAACCGTTCCAAAACCGTACCATGCGGTAACAGCAGTGGAAAAGCAAACCGGGCCAAGCAGGGCCGAGTAGAGCCGAGCCGGTACTTGCAGTGGAAAAGTGCCATTATGGAGCTTTTCCACTGCATGGAACTGAACGGTTCGGCTCGCTTTTGTGCTTTTCCACTGCTGGTACCGCATGGTATGGTGTAGGAACAGTTCCGTACGGTACGGTACGGCAGCGCTTTTCCACTGCATGGAACCGAATGGTACGGCTCTCAAAAACAGTACCACCTCGATTGTGGTTCCAAGAGGTACCATACCCGGTACCATATCCCACAATCCTTTGCATGCAGTCACTACTAGCCACTGATTGGTCAGAGAATCTTTAGTACTACTTTAGTGGAAAAGCAAACCATACCGTACCGTACCGAACCGTTCCAACACCAGCAGTGGAAAAGCAAACCGGGCCAAGCAGGGCCGAGTAGAGCCCAGCCGGTACTTGCAGTGGAAAAGTGCCATTAGTGAGCCGCTGAGAGCCTGAGCCAGCTGCTCTTGTCCCCGCCCCCTCCACTGCTCAGCAGAGCAGAGAGATGCTGACTGACAGCCAGAAGCTCTCTGCTCATAGAGCTGTGAAAACCGAGCGATCGGCTGTATTAGATCGTTCGGTTGTCAGAGTTAGAGGCACCAGGGGACAGATGCAGCATCGAACCAATTCTGCATCCACCCAGGTAAGTATGAATCTAAAAAAAAAAAAAAAAATGGTTCTCTTTTAAAATATCAAATACTGTGTATAACCTGAGAATTTCAACAAGAGCTTTTTTCTGAACAAACTTGTGTTCTGTTTTACATACAATCAAAGATCAATGGAAATACAAAAAATACAATTTAAAAATATGAATATAAAATATAAAAATGAAAAGTACAACTATGTAGACTTGTAAAACGACAGCCTTTATTGCCATGAGAGTAAGCCTTTGGGCATACAGATATCCTTACTGGCGTAACAAGGGTCACCCTCAGTCCTTGTGAAAAGCAGTCTTGAGCTCGGTGTCAGGGATGATTTGGCAATTAGTTGAAAAAGCACTCAATTCAGTTTCAGTGTGCTGAACCCAATCTAGAGGATTGACAGTGCTCTGCTAATAGCTTAGTCTACAAAATAATTACTGCAGCATAACACAAACCCAAAATGAATTAACATTTGCACTTAAGTATGAATATTCAGTACTGTGCCAGATTCAGGGCTGTTTTCTGTGACTACTGATTCTGCTCATTAGAGACTTGCAATGTTTTTTCAACATTGAGTGGTTCCAATTAAGAATGTAAACTGTATACACTTCCAGAGGTCTCCAAGAAAACATTTAAAGATAGAAGTTTACTTTCCAGGCTAAAGCCTTTGACCTGCTGAAATAAAGGTATATATAGTACCAGTTGGCCATTTGCACTTGAAGGACAGAGATGCTTTTTCTAAACACACCAGCAATGACCCCCAAACCCTTTAACCTCTGTAACAAACATATTAGAAACCCATACTTTGCAGGGTGCTAATTCTGAGTTTCTCAGTGTGCAGCCTAACCAGAACCAGACAGCCTCTACTTAGTATTGCCCTAGGGCTTGTTTACAAGGTGGCAAGGGGGGCAGTAAAAGCAGACAGCTGAGCCATTGTTTTACTGTCCCTCAACCACACACCTACACAAGGACATGTAGTTCAAAGACATGCTGCTTTTGGTGGGCAACAAAAAGAAACATAGAAACATAGAAATATAGACCCTAATCTGATAACTACTGTAAATGAAATTCTAGGTATTTGCACTTGTTCTTTAGATGTGGATGATGCACATTTCAACATATCTCATTCTACATGCTGGGTGTAACTGGGTGTAATTCTCAGAGTCTGGTCCTATTCTGTATGTATCAGTGGCGGCCCGTGCATAGGGGGCGCCAGAGCGCCGCCCCCCCTAAAAAAAAGAAAAAAAAATAGAAAAAAAAATGACAAAAAGAACAAATAAAGTTTTGAAAAAAAAAATTGTGTTCGCAGGCCTATGCGCTGGGCCTGGTTGCTATGGGGGGGGGGGGGGGGGGTTTATGACCCAGAAGAGGCGCCGATTGGCTGCAAGGGTGAGCGCACATCTCTACCTTACAGACTCCAACAAGGTAAGCCCTGACATAATGAACTAAACATATGGAGTCCGCAGAGATGTGCAAGTAGCTCACTCAGCAGGTGTCCAGCCTGACCCAGACTGTGTCTGAGTTGTAGCAAGAAGTGCTGATACTTAAAGGCACAGTATGTCCAGCCTGGAAATTGCACATCCAGAACCCTATGTCTTGTTACTTGACAGATTAGATGGTTCCCGTTCCTCATTTACAACCTTTTGGATGGATTGTGAGCTTCTGTTTGTCCTTAAGCCCAGGACCTATTACAGTGACTTTATCAAGGTTCTGTTAGACTTTCAGTACGAAATAGAAATACATTTTTATTATTACAGGTCAAGAATTGTGAACTTTGAGGCCTCAATTGACCTTGTTACAGATTGAGTCAAAACATTTTCAGTTTGAAGCACACATTGCGTCCATTGTTGAGATGGTTTTATTTACATGTACTTTGAGATGAGAAGCTATGTCATCTGCCACCAAAAGGTATCTGTGTTTGACAAACTTTGAATACAATGCTCGGGAAGGCAGGCAACTAAATTGCTTATCCCAGGTGGAATGGCCTTTGGGGGGGAAGGTTTACATAAGACATTCTTCCCCTGGTCATGAAACGAGAGAAGCCAGAGGGATCATAAAACTTTATGTTCTGGCCATGAGACGTGTATCACACAATGGGCAAAACTCAAATTCAGGATAACACCTGTGTTCAGCCATCCACCAGCAGATAAACTATTGTCTAAATCATGAGAAGACAAACAAATGGAAATCAGCGTGGACAAAGACTAGAATTTGTAATTCATTCCCCTACACTTACATGGTGGTAAAGATTGTGTCATACAGACAATTGTCCATTGAAAATTAAATGGTATCAAAGAGACAGACTGATGAGAACTACATCTTCAAATGAAATTCATATAATCATAAGCTTATACAACATCCTTGCCCCATCATATACAAAAGGGGGTTGTGAAACTGATGATGTTATGACAATCTTCTATTGAGAAGTACAGTATATCTATTATATAGTAGTGTCAAAATGGTCCGAATTTCTTCCATATTTTATAATCCAGTCCCAAATCATGACTGTATTGTGGTTAACATAATAATCCCTTAATGGATAATACTCTGATTGGAAACAGCCCATGTGTAGAAAAGTTTACATATACAAGTTGTTGTGTAGCAATATATATATATATATATATATATAACTGTCCATGTATCTATATCATTCCTACTACTACTAAATGTAAAGTATATGGGTAAATCAGTAATTTCCAATCAAAATATATACTGTATATATATTGTATTAGTAATATTCTTAATTCAATGGTATTACCAGGTCCAGTTACCAGGTCCAATCTTTACTTCATGGTGGATATTAGATGGACACGTATAGAGGATGAGAGCATGGATAAATTATTATGTTGTTAGTTATGATAATCTTAAATGGAGAAATTATACAGTTTTAATATCCCATATCTTGGTTAACCAGTAGAGGCATCGCCCAATGACCTTGTCAGTTAATGGTTAAGTAATCCCAACCAATGGGGATAATGTTCCTCCCACTGGGTTTGGCTTATGATAATTTTTACTGCCCTTTTGTTCAACACAATATAAAAAGGAACCCCAGATGTAATAGGATACACAACACAACACATCACGACACATCACGACACGTCACACATTACATTACACATACAACACACACGCTACTACAGCTATGCATAGACTCATCTATACAGACTCCATCTTGCTCCACCATGTACCTGAAACTTGGAGGGATGCCAATGAAACTCCTCCCTAATTGGCCACCATCTTGGAAATGCAGCCATCTTAAGGACTCTGATAACGACCATTTTAAGCTAGCCCCCATCTTTAGTATGGTAAATATACCTTGCTAATTATTTGATTATTATTTACTATCATTTCTTTTCTTCCTTACATGTTTTATATTTCATATTCAAGGGTAACAAGATTACAATCCCAGCCGTATTATACCATATTATTACCATATATAGATTTTTCTCTAAGAGATGATTTTTGCTTTTTATAACATTTTTATTAATATCAGATTTAGCGCATATTGGCGTATTAGTCTCACGTTTTGCATGGCCTATTCTCGCTTCATCTGCAGTGGAGTGATTGTCGGACTTCGCAATTCGCAGACAATTGTGGTCTGATTATATAGCATGCTGAAATATGGTTTATGCCACAACATCTGGGAAAAACGTAATCTTACTTTATTTTACTTTCATTGTCTAGCTAATATCACATTGCATTTATCATTTTAAATCTGTATTTTATGTAAGGTTACCTCTTTGTGTCACTCAAGTCTGATCATTTATGGTAAAAACATGTCTTGCGAATAAATATTCTTATATATATATATTCCCTACTGTAGACTGTTTCACTAAGATTGGTATATGCTTTTAAAAAGAAATTAATCAGGGGGCGTGTCCAAGATGGCGACTTGAACAGACGTGTCTGCTGTGAGCTCCGAGAGCATTCTATCCTGGCGGTGATCCGTAGCTTGATTCTACTCACCTGTACCCCGTTCCGGCGTTCTGCATGCCCTACAGGTCCTCCGGAAGGTCCCAGAGGGGGAAGAAGCTCCACTTTCCTCCTTCTACAGCCTCACCCGAGATCGTTGATCCCGCGCGGACTAGGCCGCAGCCCGCTCTGTGCTCTACCAACATGGCCACGCAGACGGACCCGAGTGAGGGGGCTGCTGCTAATCCCCCTGGCATCCCGGAGGTGATGGCGGCCATCGTGTCCTGTCAAACGGCCCTCACCACCAAAATCGAGGAGGTTCAGCTGGATGTGGGCTTGCTGAGACAGGACTTTGACAAGATCCGCTCCCGTCTTACCGTGGTGGAACAGCGTGTAGGCCCTGTCGAGGACACCCTTGCTGCACACTCTGCCTCCCTCCGGGTCCTCCATTCCCGGGTTCGGGCCCTGGAATATCGTGCTGAGGATGCCGAAAACCGCAATAGGCGCAACAACCTCCGGATCGTTGGCCTCCCGGAGGGTGCGGAGGGTAAGGACCCGACGTTGTTCGTGGAAGACCTGCTGAAGTCCCTCTTACCTGCAGCCCGCTATTCCCCGCACTATACTGTGGAACGGGCTCATCGGGTCCCCCCGCGCCCGGGTCCGGAGGGTGCCCCCCCTCGCACGCTGATCCTTCGGCTTCTCAATTTCCGGGACCGGGATGAGACCCTGCGGGCGGCCCGGGTCGCGGGCTCCTTGTCGTTCCAAAATGCCAGGCTGATGATTTTCCCTGACTATACGGTCGAGACGCAGAAGCAGCGCCGCTCCTTTGATGCTGTGAAGGCGGCTCTCCGTGCCCGAGGAATCAAGTATGCCATGCTGTTTCCCGCCAAGCTGAGGGTGGTCGATGGCGAGACCACCCGCTTCTTTGTGGATCCGAAGGACGCCTCGGACTGGCTGGATCAGCTGCCCCCCCGGGGGTGAGTACTGCTTCGGGCGTGTGGATGCCTCCCTGGAAGTGACTGCCCTGCCTGTCTTGTGCTGTCCTTGTCCTGCTGAGGTCCTGAGTTCTCACCCCTTGTGCCTGGCGGCCTATCCTGCTGGTCTTTCCTGGACCTGGGGCATGGACTAGCTCCGAGGATTATTGGGACTGTTCCCTGTTCAGCGATGCTGCGTTACTATCCTCCTGTTTTGCATGTATTTATTTTTTTATCTGCTCTTCCCCCCTGTTTGTTGGGGTGCAGGATGTCACTAGACACCCCTTTTTTTTTTTTGTTTGTTTGCTCTCGGCTGCGACATGCAGCTGCACTGACTCGGTACCTGTTGTGCCTTACACAGCTGTGCTACCCTGGTGCCCGTTGGCCCTTGGTTACACGCCACTTCTTTGACTGGTTGATTGTTGGGGTTTGGGGTTCCATGCCTGCCTCTGGGATGGGGTCGGGCGGGGTGGGGGGGGCGAGATCCCAGCCGTTGCTGGTTTTTACTGTTTTTTTTGTTTTTCTAATGTTGTTGCTCTTTATTTACATTGTTGTGTGGCTGCCTGGTGGGGTGGGGGGGAATTTGATTTGTGTGCCCCTTCTGGCGCGGGTGGCGGGGTGGTGGGCGCCCGACCGCGTGGTGCTATATCTCTTGTATCTCTATGGCTAAGGTTGACGTGATATCATGGAATGTGCGGGGGTTGAATTCGGCTGTTAAGCGTTCGCTGGTGTTTAATTTCCTACGCCGATTCGCCCCTCACATTTGTGTGTTACAGGAGACGCACCTGCTGAGCTCTCGTGTTTTGAGCCTGAAGCGGGCCTGGGTGGGCGCCCACTACCATGCTACGTACTCTAACTACGCCAGGGGGGTCAGTATCTTGGTTCACAGGTCATTGCCGTTCCACTTGCTGGAGGTCCGGACCGATCCGGCTGGCCGCTATGTGCTACTGCACGCCACTATATACTCTGTACCATTTGTTATTGTGGGATTATATCTGCCTCCCCCCGTTGACCCCGCATTTCTGTACACGCTTATGCAGCTTGTCATTTCTTATGATGTGTCTAATGTGCTCTTGTTGGGGGACTTTAATCTGTCCCCCACTCCTGATCTGGACCGCCTCCACCCTCCCTCTACCTGGTCTGACGCCCTGGCCCGCTGGATGTCCATGTTTTCCTTGGTGGACGTCTGGCGGTGCTTTCACCCGTCGGATAGGGAATATACCTGTCACTCGGCCTCCCACCGGACCATGTCTCGTATTGACCTGGCCCTGGCCTCCACCGAGGTGTTGAGAATGGTTACATCTGCCTCTATCTTGCCTAGGGGCATATCCGACCATGCCCCCCTATTGCTCTCACTTCGGGTGGCGGATGGGAGGTTGGGTGGGCGTTGGAGGCTGTCCAGGTACTGGATCATGGAGCCCTCGATCTTGGCGGCGTTGCCGGCTGCACTGTCTCAATTCTGGTCGAGTAATGAGGGCCACCCTAATCCTCTGATACTGTGGGATGCCTTTAAAGCGTGGTTGCGGGGTGTGTATATGACTCAAATCGCTGTGGCCCGTAGGAGTTCTGTGCAGTCTCTGGAGCAGCTGGAGGCGGCCCTCCGTTCCGCGGAGGGTGCCTACGTGGCCTCTCCAGATGCTGCTCACTATGCATCCTTCCAGTGCGCACTTCGTGATCTGGCGGTGTGCAGGACTGCTGCCACTGAGAAGTCGCTTCTCTCGACAGCTCAACGCATTTTTGAATATGGTGATAAGAACGGGCGCCTTCTTGCTTGGCTGTCGAGGGAACAGGCTCTGGTCACGCACATTGGTCGGATTCGCCTGTCATCGGGGGTTTTACTGACTGACCTGGGCGACATCAATGATTGTTTTAGTGACTACTACCGTGCTCTGTACGCCTCTAGGGTGGCTTATGGCGCTGAGGAGTTGGATAGCTTTCTTGACGGTATTATGCTCCCTGAGCTGGACGCTGCTGCTAGGACTAGGTTGGATGGCCCCATTACGCTGGAGGAAGTTCAGGTTGCTCTGACTAAGATGCAGTCCGGTAAGGCTCCGGGCCCTGATGGCATTCCGATTGAGTTTTTCTCCTGTTTTCAGGAGCAGCTGGCCCCCCGTGTGGTGAAACTGCTGGCCAGGTTTGCGGACCTGGATGCCTTGCCGGACTCTTTCTCTGAGGCCCTCATTGTGCTTATACTTAAGCCTGGTAAGGACCCTGAAGACTGTGCCTCCTATCGCCCCATCTCCCTGCTGAATGCAGATGCCAAGCTCCTGGCCAAAATCTTGGCTCTTCGTTTGGCATCGGTCATTGAGGATATTGTCCATGTGGACCAGACCGGTTTTATGCCGGGGAAGGGGACGGACATTAACCTTCGGCGCCTTTTCCTTAATCTCTCTGCTTCACATCTTAATCCGGGACAAAGGGTGGTGGCCTCTCTCGACGCGGAGAAGGCTTTCGATTCGGTCGAGTGGCCTTACCTATGGCGCGTTCTGCGTCGTTTTGGGTTTGGCCCCAAGTTCCTGAGTTGGCTGCGCTTGCTCTACCGTCGACCCATGGCCCGTGTTCGTACCAATGGTGATGTCTCGGGGGCCTTCCCGCTGAGCAGGGGGACGAGGCAGGGGTGCCCTCTCTCGCCGGGGCTGTTTGCCCTGGCGCTGGAGCCCTTGGCTACCCTGCTCCGTTCCTCAAGGGAGGTGTGCGGATGGCGGATTGGTCCCCTGGAGGAGAAGGTGTCGCTGTACGCCGACGACACCCTACTGTATTTGGCAGATGCGTCCTCCTCTCTGCGGGCGGCCCTGGATATTTTTGAGTCTTTTGGGAGGTTCTCGGGGATACGGATTAATTGGAGTAAATCTGTTTTGTTTCCCCTGGACCCGGACGTCCGAGCTCTGGCTGCCCCCTCCCCCTTGCAGTGGGTGAACGAATTTAAATATTTGGGTATCTGGGTTTCTGGGGACCCGGGGGCATACATCCCACGTAATGTGACCCCTGTCCTGGAGCGGTTGCGGGCGCGATGCGCTGGGTGGGCCTCCCTGCCCCTTAACCTTCTGGGTCGTATCAATATCATCAAAATGATTTTTTTGCCTAAATTCCTTTACGTTTTTCGCAACTCCCCGGCCTGGCTCCCCGCCGCTTTTTTTCGTGATCTAGACAGCTGTATCGGCGCGTTTTTATGGGCCGGAGCACACCCCCGGTTGGCGCGTTCTACCCTGCAGCTCCCGGTGGACTCGGGAGGACTGGCCTTGCCGCATTTTAAATTTTATTTTTGGGCAGCTGTGTTAGTTACCGTCCACTGGTGGTTTGCCGGCTCTCGTTCTAACGCTGCGACGTGCCTGGAGGCGGCTTGCCTGGGCTCCTTAGCTGACCTCGGCAACCTGCCCTACAGGGGCGCGGGTGCGTACCCCTCTCTTCCCCTCCCCACTATGACTACGCTGCGGGTCTGGCGGGTGGCCAGGGCACGGTTTCTCCAACCTAACACCTGGTCCCCTTATCAGCCCCTATGGGGCAATCCGTCGCTCCCTCATCTGCGGATGCTTCCTGACCCGCAGGTGTGGGGCCGGTGTGGTATACAGCGCTTGAGGGACATCATGCCTGTGGGCGAGCTACGCTCGCTCCGGGACCTTAAGGGGTCCTTTGCCTTGCCCCGCTGGATAGGCTTTCGTTATCTCCAGTTGCGCCATGCGGTCAGTGCTCAGTTCCCGGTCACCCCTGTCATACAGACTGATCGTCTGGAGGATGTGCTGGCGCAGGCGGACCTCCCTAAGCCCCTTTCTGCCCTATACGCTACCCTGCTTGTTGTTGACTCCCCTGCGTTGGAGCGTCTTTGGCAGAAGTGGTCTTTGGACATCCCCGACTTGGATAGGGAGGACTGGGAGGACTGCTTGGGGAATGGTTCCAGACTGGTCATTGCCTCCAGGGACAAGCTTATTCAAGTCAAGTTCCTGCACAGGGTCTATTATACTCCTCAGCGACTGCACAGAATGTTTCCTGCGAGGCCGGCAGATTGTCCTAAATGTTTTACTGCAGAGGGTTCGTACTTCCACATGTTCTGGGCATGCCCACGGGTGGCGGAGTTCTGGGGGGCGGTGTTCGAGGTCATGAACACCCGTCTTCACCTCTCGGTCACGTGCGCCCTGGAGCTGGCGCTCTTGGGCATCCCCGATCAGGTTAGGCGCAATAAGTATTCCCGTTTACTGATTTCTCTATTGCTGTATTACGCTAAGAAGGAGATTGTCCTTCGGTGGGTCTCCCCCTCCCACGCTGGCTGCGTGGGAGGCCCTGGTGCATGGGGCTCTCCCAATGTATAAGCTCACCTACATTAATAGGAACTGTCCCCATAAATACGAGAAGGTTTGGCAGCCTTGGATAGATGGCACGGGTTGATCCTCTGTTCTGTTTGATGCTATCTGTCTGTGTTCCATTTGTTTTTCCTTTCTTTTTTGTTCTTTTTTTTTTTTTTTTTTAGTAGACTTGCATCTAGCCCCACCGTGCCTTTTACCGTGTTCTTACTGTTGGATCCCCCACTGTATAGGTTTTGTTGCCTTCGGCACATCTGTTTTTTCCCCTGTGGTCTGATGATGTACAGCAGCTACACATGTAATGTATATTGTATATTGTCGTGTGTTTTTTTTTTCAATAAAGAGCAACCTTGTTTGTAAAAAAAAAAAAAAGAAATTAATCAATAAAAAGAATTTGCTACATATTGATTTATGGACATAAGTGTAGATTCTCCTTCCTCATAGATCTTTGCTTATTATTAACCATAAATAGACACTGTTATATTCAGAGCAGTATAAACATTCTGACAGTTCATTCTGCTGTTAATCTGCTTTCCGGAAGGATGAAGACATGGGCATACTAGAAACTGCAGGAGAAAAATGCTATCTTGGACAATTGGAAGTAATTTATAACTGCCTTGGACTTGCAGTGTCTTCCATCCCAGAAAGCTACTTTTAAGCCTGCTCCAGGTTTCCGCAGACCCCGGGTACCTAGACAAAATGGAAACCCATATGAATATAATGACTCTGCTTGGTTACAGTACAAGCCTGCCTTTAACAGCCAGCCTTGTCACCCTGACACTAACCCAATATGCCTTGATCCTCTAGAGGATAGAGGGGAGCCGTGTGCACCAGGCTGCCTTCCAAAGAAGAGACCGTAGGAGAAACTGTGGTCTTTGTTTCTATTGTGGAGAGAGGGGGCATTTTATCACATTTTTCCCAACTCTTCCAACCAGGCCTAAGGCTCTCCCAGTGGATACCATGCAGATCTGTCCTGTCTTCCCAGAAACACAGCCTGGAAACTGCCAAGGTTTCTGCCAGCCCTGTCCCCGTTCTGTGACTGAAAAGGGCATCCAGACTATGGCAATCTTTGAAACCAGCACCCCTGTAGAAGTCCCTTCTCCAGCTCCAGGCACGTCTGTACCTCTTCCCGAAGAAACTACTGTTCTTGCAAGCACCTTCATTTCTTCCTACTTTAGCAACAAAGTTATTCCACTTGACTGCACGTTTGCTTCTAATGGCAGCATGGTACATTAGCAGGATCTGAAAATGTTCGAAGAAGCATTGAAAGCTGCGAATGCCTCCCCTTAAAAAGTCCTGTGCGACGAACCTGTTCTCACCTGGAGGGTGTCTTTAAAGGGGGGTACTGTCACGGCTCTCGCCATGCCTTACAGACAGCCAGGCATGGCCACCGTTAAGTACCTAGCATGGGATTTGAACCTGGGTACTTTGATACTCTGTCCTGTTATCCTGCCTCTGAGCCACACTTCAGCTCATATGGATCCAGTCTTGTTAATCTGGTATTCCAAAAAAAATGAAGAGATTTCTAGTCACAACTTACCAACCAGCCAGCGACCAACCGAATTGACCTGTCTAACAGTATGCGTTAAAAACAGGGGTTTGTTTGCACACATTTGCAAATGCATGCATAAGCTGCAGCCCCCGACAAGGCACCTTGTGATCTGCAGTCCCTAACTCTACAATTTAAAGAGTCTCTACAATGAGAGCAAATGCATTTAATGGGATAGATGGAGGACAGGTGACTAGAGGGAGCCCACCCCTCCTTAAAGGCACAGGGTCACACTGAACACCCAGCACATCGCACAATGGCGGCAAAGGTGTCAGTGCGTTGCCTGGCTCAATATAGATATCAATAATGCAAAAAGTGGTCACCGCCTCCACCTATAACTGGTCTTATTGGTAAGGAGCACTGGAAGGGTGGACGCAGATTAAAAAAACAAAGAGATTTCCAGTCACAACTTACCAACCAGCCAGCGACCAACCAAATTGACCTGTCTAACAGTATGCGTTAAAAACAGGGGTTTGGTTGCACACGTTTGCTCTCATTGTAGAGACTCTTTAAATTGTAGAGTTAGGGACTGCAGATCACAGGGCGCCTTGTCGGGGCCTGCAGCTTATGCATGTATTTGCAAATGTGTGCAACCAAACCCCTGTTTTTAACGCATACTGTTAGTCAATTCGGTTGGTCGCTGGCTGGTTGGTAAGTTGTGACTGGAAATCTCTTTGTTTTTTTTTTTTTACCCGCCCTTCCAGTGCTCCTTACCAATAAGACCAGTTATAGGTGGAGGCGGTGACCACTTTTTGTATTGTTAATCTGGTATTGCCTGCAGCACTAGGGGGTTGGACTTCACTTGAGTATGCTCCTGTCTCTCATTGTCCATCTAAAGCTAATTGCTCATTTAAGCAAGCTATAAAACACTGCCTCTCGCTTGGAGCAGTGTCAGTTCATGGATCTTTGTTCCAGATTGTTCCTGTTTGACAGACTTTGTTCCTGTGTTCCTATTTCCTGAGCGTGTGTTCCAGACTGACTCCGGCTTCCATCCTTACCTTCGCTCCATGTTGTTCCTGCGACCTTATCTTCCTCTCATCTTCTGATCCTTATGTAAACTCGTGTCATCCAGTGACTACAGTTATTCCTGGACTTCCCTTCCCATTGTATTCTTGCAGGTCCTGCCTATTGTAGCACCTTCCCTGCCAAGCCCCCGTGCACAGATTCACAGCCCAGGTGGCTTTCCTGGTCACCTTGGACTGTGGATATCTGCAAAGGTGAGCGTACATCTCTGTGTTACAGACTCCAACAAGGTAAGCCTTGACACGAGCCCATCCAGACAGAAGTTGCCCCGGTGTCTTCCTCCCCCGTCAGTAGTGAGGGTGAAAATTGCCCCGTTCGAGTGGACTCCCCATCCTTCCATCTGAAGCATGGTTCTATGGAAGAAGGTACTGATGACTGGGGATCCATTAAGGAGACTGAATGGGCGTGGGGATCAGAGACTGGAAGTAGCTCCCCAGGTCCCGAAGTTGTTACACCTCTAGACCAGGAAGAGAAGGAGGCTATTGAAAGAGGGGAACTGGCTCAGCAATTGGGGTTCTGTGAGGCCTATGTCACAAGGGTCCCAGACCTCACCCCACCAGGAAATATTGCCAGGGCCAGGTATCAGAACACTGCCTATGAGGAGATGATCCAAAGAGTACATACCCCGTTTTCTCCACCAGGGAGAGGTAACCGGAAAACCCTCTCCAGACTGCCGAGAATGCAGAGGTGGATACAAAAGAAAGTTTCCTTGGAGTATGGCTATGACTACCCATATGCTCCAAGGGAGGTCATGCTGTTGGTGGAGAAATTCAGGGACTGATGGTGCGATGAACTTATCTAGGACTATCTCTTTATCCCCAAGCGGTATCGAGATTCTCCAGAGGAAGGATTGAAAGAGAAATTTAAAAAGGTCAAGGTTCAGTGGTATTATGGGCGCTCCATCTACATAGATAGGGTGGAGGTCCGTCGCCCAGATGGCTCCAGACAAGCCTGGTTCATCTGGGTCAAAAATTAAAATGGGGAATATGTTCAAATACCTCATCCGGAGTACTATATCTGAAAGAAAACAAATTTATCAGTATTCACCAGTGGCTAGAGGAGGAAGGAGAGACTTAACAAAAAAAAAATTTTGTGTGGCCGGATGGCTACCACAGCTGACCAAGGAAATCTTTTGTTCATACAATAATAGAGTGCTGAATTCAAGATGTATCTGCTAAAGGGAAATAGACCCCTTGGGCCATCGGGCCAGGGTTTTTGGAGAAGTCAAGTGTTGTGTTGCTTGACCTTTTGGGACCCTCAGGGTTCGGGGTCTTTTGAAAGCTAGATTTTTGTGTGCGGGATCCTTTGGGCCATCGGGCCGGGATCTGTTGTGGATTACAAATGGCTGTGTGAGATTTCACCCACAGTCTACACAGAAGAAGAAATTGTTACAAAGTTTGTGAGGGCCCAGATCTTTGGTGTGGGGTGCCCTGCTGGACCCCTGTGATTTTTCCTTGACTCAGCAGGACTGTGGGTCATGAGAGACTGTGACCTGCCCTGTTTTCTCACTGAAGTGCTCAAAGAGACAGCAGGAGGCACTGTGTTTCACTTCAATAAAGAGGACTCTGTTTAGACAGCTAGTGTGAGGGGATCAGCTCTTCCAAGTTAAAGGAGGACCCCAGGGTGTCAAGACACTGGTTGGCAGAGGCAGTCAGGGAGGGAATGGAAAGGTCGCCCTTGCAATTTTGAAGGAGGGTCTTTCCATTCAACTGTTCAGTTATATAGAAATGTGATGTGATTTCCATGTGATGTATGAGATTGGCTAACTTTTGCTTCCTTTCTTCATACAGGTGGGACCACCTTAGAGTTAGGCAGTCAGGATGTTTGCATTGTATTTTTCCTTGTTGTTCTCCATCAGGTAAGTTTATTTAGTGTGAAAAATAATTGGTGCGCTAAACTTAATAAAATTATACTATTCACAATAGTGCAAATATAATTAAGACATATGTGAAGAAAAAGTCCAAAATTAAGAGTCCATCCATGTGTAATAACGTGTAAAAATGAACTGATAAACTTTTGTGAAGGTGCATGGGAATCGAGTTGAAATTTTTCTATATGTTTAATACTCACGTCATATAGAAGTTTTATCTCGTAAGAAGATTAACCTGTCGGTGGTGGGGATCGTCTCACGTGGATATCACAATTATTGAATTGAGTTAACAAGATTCACATCATCATTCAAGTCACAAAAGTTTATCAGTTCATTTTTGCACGTTATTACACGTGGATGGACTCTAAATTTTGGACTTTTTCTTTACATATGTCTTAATTATATTTGCACTATTGTGAATAGTATAATTTTATTAAGTTTAGGGCACCAATTATTTTTCACAATCATTTAAGCACAACACCTTGGTAGCAGCTTTACGGAAGTTTATCAGCGCACCTTTAATTTTACACAAGTTTATTTAGTGGGGGGGGGGGGTGCATCAGTTTTCATGCACCTTAAAATGTGTATATACATGTACAGCAGATTGTAAAGATATATTTTTCATGCTAACTTATTTGTACATTCGTTTTTCCCTTTTCCCCCTTTTCCGGTTTGTGCGATAATCCTGATTTTTGGCAGAATTTTTGACAGGAGACGGCTGCCTCAGAGGGACCTGACTCATTTTGGTGTGGCGTTGGTGTAGCACCCTACAGGTAGGTGCTAGGTAAAATATAGTGGGCTTTGTCTGCCTAACGGCAGAGCCATGTTTTCTTTTGTGAGGTAGGTTGTCATGGCTACCAAGTGTGTCTGCTGTGAGGGGAGTCTCCTCACTGGCCCTGTGAGAGGCTTCTCATTGGGCAGTGAAGGAAACCCAATCAGGGACACATTCAGGCTTGTAACTACCCCAGAAGGCTGATTCTGCTGCAAAGGATTCAGGGAGTGGGTATAAGCCTTAGGGGAATGCATGACTCAACGTCTTTGGCGGGAGCAGAGTCCCAGGAAGGAGAGTGCGGCTGTCTCTCCTCCTGTCTGAGGAAAGTGGATGTCTCGGGGTGTCGCCTGAGAATCCAGAGAGTGCTGAGTTGAGCTGAGGGGGATCCGGTGTGCCGAGAGCCTGCGGAGAGAGGGGTCCAGTCCTAGGAAAGCCTACACAGGTCTTGAGTACTGCAGATTGCCCCTGGGGGTCTGCCTAGAGTCAAAGGGGACCACTCCGGAAGAGGTTCTGGGATCCAGTGTCAGTTAGCTGTAAAAGGGGGTACCTAGGTTGAGGACCCTGAAGTTGTTAAGGGGGTACATAGTCAGTGGACCCTGAGGAGTTCAAGGAGTAAAGGGGGCACCTGCAGACTGGGCCCTGAATTGTATTGCGTGTGCCAGTTACAGTGATAGCTATTTGGAGTTCTACAACATACTACCTCAAGCTGTGCCAGGTGGGGGAAAGTATTCAGAGACTTACACAGTGACACAGTGTCAGGAGTACTACAATTCTCAGTCTTGGATCTACTGGACTATAAGTCGGGGATTCAACACTTCATCTGTTATACAGAGTGTTCTCAGAGTCAGTGAGCGTTGGCTGGCGTCGGCTGGTGTCAAGGGAGCGCCAACAGGCATTTTCAGGATCGAAGTCCCAATTGTAATTAGTTCAAGTAGAAAGGAGTATCCCACTCATTCCCTTCTCCCATCCCCTTAATTTCTAATAAAAATCACAAACAAAGATGCCGGAGTTGTCACTGCTTCAGTTGTCCCACCTGGGGACTAATGGCAGACCCACATTAGGCCATAGGCTTAGAAACCTTGCTACAAGTCTATCTCAGGGCTTGACAAATTTGCTTGAAATCTAGGAGCCAGCTAGAAAAGTTAGAAGCCATTTTTTTTTTTGGCCGAATTGCCGACTTCTGTGGGACCAGCCTCCATACACACGGCCCAATGGTGGCCAGTCTTTAACCACTTGCCGACCGCTCACTGAGCTGGTACTGCGGCAAAGTGGCTCGTTAGTAAAGTGGCAGTGTTATAAAGTGCATATTTATAACACTGATTACTGTAGTAATGGTACCCCCAAACGTGTCAAAAATGTCAGTTAGGGGTCCGATCTGTCTGCCGCAATGTCGCAGTCCCGCAAAAAAAATCGCAGATCACCGACATTACTAGTAAAAAAAAATAAACAATAAAAATGACAAATCTTTCCCGTAGTTAGTAAACACGATAACTTTTGCGGAAACTAATCAAAATACGCTTATTGAGATTTTGTTTACCAAAAATATGTAGCAGAAAACAAATTGGCCGAAAATGTTAAAAAATTTTGATTTTCAAATTTTTTTTGACAATGTTTTATATCAGAATGTAAAAATATTGTTTTTTTTTTTCAAAATTGTCACTCTTTTTTTCAAAAATTAAAAATCGCACAGGTGATCAAATACCACCAAAAGAAATACATTTTGGCCTAAATATATGACAAAAATTGAATATATTGGATATTTTTTAACTGCTTTTTTTATTAATATCGCAAAAAATTAAAAGCGCAGAGGTGATCAAATACCACCAAAAGGAAGCTCTGTTTGTGGGCAAAAAAGTTCATACATTTTGTTTGTCTACGGCGTTGCATGACCGTGCAATTGTCAGTTAAAGTCGCGCAGTGCCAAGTTGCAAAAAGTGGCCTGGACGTAAAGCAGGAAAATCCTCCGGTGGTAAAGTGGTGACTGATGTTGCCATTCGACCCATGTGTACTTTGTTTACTTCTTCTGAAAGATATTAATGGAACACACCAACCACCATGATCACTTCAGTGATTTGAGTCAGAAACACTGCAAATGCTTGGATATTTACAAATATGTGCTGGAGGCTAGTTGTACCCCTAGCACATGTGACTTACTGCTGGTGGGTACTGCTGGCTGGTACTGCCGGTGGGTACTGCTGTTGGTACTACTAGCTGGTACTGCTTTGGGTACTGCTGGCTGGTACTGCTGGTGGTTACTGCTGGCTGGTGCTGCTTTGGGTACTGCTGGCTGGTACTGCTTTGGGTACTGCTGTTGGTACTTCTAGTGGGTACTACTGTGGGTACTGCTGGCTGGTACTGCTGTGGGTAATGCTGGTGGGTACTGATGTGGGTACTGCTGGCTGGTACTGCTGTGGGTACTCCTTGCTAGTACTGCTGTGGGTACCCCATGCAGGTACTGCTGGCAGGTACTGCTGTGGGTACTCAAAAAAGAAAATTGCGATGCTAAGCACCTTGCTCATGCGCTCAGAACCAGGTTCTCAGGCTGCCTCTCTCCCGGACCTCCCACTTGGCATCCACTATGGCTAAGCCTTGCTGCCCTCTCCGACCGGGGTGGTCGACAAAACACTGCAGACATTCTTTTTGTTTATGACTGCTGTGGGTACTGCTGGCTGGTACTGCTGTAGGTACACCTTGCGGGTACTGCTGGCTGGTACTGCTGTGGGTACTGCTGGCAAGCAATACTGACGGAGATCACGGAGCGGTGCAGAAGGAAGCATGCAGAGCCAATGCTTTTATTATCTCTCCTGTCACAGGTGGCGTGCATTTGATATCACTATGCAGGAAGCATTGGCTCTGTTCTGTCACAGCTGACATACACTGTTCTTTAGCCAGACATCCCGAGTCTACTGCGAGGTGCGGGAATCTCCCGCATGCGAGAGCAGGAACTTGCGGGTGTCAGGGAGCCACAGCCAACATACGGGAGACTCCCGCACCTCGCAGGAGACTTAGGATGTCTGGCGACAAGACAACTGCTGCAGTGTAACCCAGGTGCCAGGCCGCTAATTCTAGTCGCCCATGCGACCTGGCGCCTGGGGTTTGTCAAGCCCTGGTCTATCTATCTATCTATCTATCTATCTATCTATCTATCTATCTATCTATCTATCTATCTATCTATCTATCTATCTATCTATCTATCTATCTATCTATCTATCTATCTATCTATCTATCTATCGTAGAAGAGTTTGAGAGCTTGGATATACAGTAACCAGCCATTATGATCTTGAAATATCTTTATTTAAAAGTTAGGAGATGCATCTCATATTCCAATTATAAGACCAAAGCATTAGCTTATTGAAGCTTGAAGGCTGAAATGATAAAAGAATACAATTACAGCAGAATGCCATTATGGTTTGCACTAAGTTATTTATAATGTGATTTGTTTTTAAATCGTATTCTTAAAAAACAATAATACATCTTTCAGTGTCTATAAGGGGCGAGCAGTGCTAGCGCAATAGCAGACTTATTCGTTAAGGCAGTACAAAGAGCAATGATGATGAGAAAAGTGGGTCTCTCGGTGTGAATAACATTTCCATTTATATATTAGCCAGATCAGGTAAGAGATGTGTGATTGTTGGCTTTAATGGGGTTTTCCAAGTGAATGTAAAATGTTCCACCTGCTTCTTATTACTTAATGTAGGGATTGTTTTCTGTACGTTACAGCAAAAGATCCAGCATCTGTCCATTCTTCATTCAGTGGTCTCAAAGTCAGATTGAACCCCCAACTCAAACTATTTTCTTTCTGAGGTTCCCTTTTAGTCCCCATTCACACTGAATGCGCCTTTGAAATCTGGAAATGCTTCTCTGCAGATAGGAATCCATCCTAAACTATCATTTATGGCAGAAGGCTCTCAGGGGCTGGGTGAAGAGAGTGAGGAGGATGGATGCAGCAGAAGGAAGTATGAGAGAAGATGAGTACCTTTCCTTGGTTGCTTCCCATTTTGAGATAAAAAATGAGCATGGGAACTTACCAATGAAGTGTGTATATGGGAACTGCTGTACCAGCCAAACTGTGTTATGTCATGCACCTATACTGCACTGTAGAAGCAGAAAGCAACACTACTAATCACAACTGATTCTATACATCTTCTAGTGTCACCTTACTACATTTTGATATTGAATTATTCTGGTTATTATGCCATCAGTATTTCTAATATATTACATACAATTCATAACTGTACTAAAAGCTGATATATATACACTGCTAAAAAATATTAAAGTAAAACTTTGAAAACACATCAGATCTCAATGGGGAAAAATATCATGCCAGATATCTATACTGATATGGACTGGGTAATGTGTTAGGAACAAAAAGGATGTCACATCATTTGATGGAAATGAAAATGTTCAAACTACAGAGGGCTGAATTCACAGAGACTCCACAAATCAAAGTGAAAAAATGATGCAGCAGGCTAGTCCATTTTGCTGAAATTTTCTTGCAGCAACTTAAAATGGTACTCAGTATTTTTTATGGCCCCCAAGTGCTTGTATGCATGCCTGACAAAGTCAGGGCATGCTCCTAATGAGATGACGGATAATGTTCTGGAGTATTTCCTCCCAAATCTGGACCAGGGCATCACTGAGCTCCTGAACAGACCGAGGTGCAATCTGGCAGCATCGGATGGAACAAAACATAATGTCCCAGAGGTGTTCTATTGGATTTAGGTCAGGCGAGTGCGGGGGCCATTCATTGGTTTCAATTCTTTCATCATCCAGGAACTGGCTGCATACTCTCACCACATAAGGGGGGCATTGTCGTGAACCAGGAGGAACCCAGGACCCACTTCACCAGCGTAGGGTCTGATAATGGAGCCAAGAAGTTCATCCCGATACCTAATGGCACCTATAGAGCCACTCTTTTATTGCCTTGGCGGTATGTTTCAAGTCATTGTCATGCTGAAAGACCCATCCATGACCCATGTTTAGTGTTCTGGTTGAGGGAAGAAGGTTCTCATCTAAGATTTTACAATACATGACCCCGTCCATTGGCCCCTCAATGCGGCAAAGTCGGCCAGTACCTTTAGCAGAGAAACAGCCCCAAATCATAATGTTTCCACCTCCGTGCTTGAATGTAGGGATGATGTTCTTAGGGTCAAGCTTGAAAAAGGAACACGCATTTTAGTGTCCTCCTTACTGTGCATGCTCCAAAACACTTCACAGACTAGTGAGGTCAGAGGTAAATGCTGTGTTCCAGCATGCAGCCCACCCCTCAGTCCTGGCTGTTTTCCTCTTCACTGACATCGCCGGCTGGATTCAGCATGACCAGTGGCAGCCATGGCTCCAGCACAGGCACATAGCCCCTACACCTCAGAACATCTCGTGGGTGACATTTCACCTGAAAAGCTTGTATAACATATACCCATGTGAGTTTGATTATTTTATCCTACATTAAATTATCTTACAGTCAATATTCCGAGGTGCCTTTCTTTCTGTTTTTTACTGTCTATTTTTCCTCCTGCACTGACTCTGGATCTTTTATGGACCATGTTCCTGCCTGTTACTTGGACCAATTCTTTGGCTGTACTGACCATATCTCTGCTTGCTGCCTGTACTGACTATGGACAGTTTTCCAGCCTGCTGCCTGGACAATTTCTTTTGCTGTCGCTGACATAGAAAATATGTTGGTGTGTTTGCTTTCCAAAATAGGGTAGTTTTATAGGTAATTCCACGGTCCTGGTTCTCCAGGGCCTTCAAAAATGTGGGTAGTCAGGAATTTAGATGTGTGATTTATGTCCCTAGATCGCTTGGAGGTGCTATTTGGATGTGCCATTTGGTTGTTGGGCCTCTATATGTGGCCAGGCTGTGAACAAGTCTCACATGTGGTATTGTCATACTCAGGATGAGTGTTTTGGGGTATAATTTCAAGTATGCCTATGCAGTGTGTGAGAGAAATAACTTGTAAATATCACAATTTTGTGTAAAAAAAACAAGAAATAAATAATTTCTTCATTTTCCCAAGAATTGTGGGAAAAAGTTACAACTTCGAAAAGGGGAGGCCAACTTAATAATAAACCCTACAGACGAAGACTGGGATGCCATTAAAAATCATGTAAAGGCAGGTGTCCCAATACTTTTGAAAAGATAGTGTATATTCAATATACAAACAGGTATTATCAGCAAAGGGCCTGATGGGAGTCATGGTAGAATTGTGCACATATACCCAGATATATATAGCTATTTATAGAGATACCGCCAGATGAATTTTGCAGCAAAGTATAATTGCAGGGGCTCCTGAAGAAGATGCAGCAGCAGTCATGGGGGGATCCCTTAACTGTTGTTCAACCAGCCTGAGTTTCTCACCAGCAGGAACTGTGGTGTGGCACTACAACTCAACCTATATACTCGGTACTTTTATCCCTCCCTAGTAGTTTCCTAAAGCAGAGTTCCACCCAAAAGTGGAACTTCCGCTTTAAGTACTCGTGACCCCCTGACATTCCACATTTGATATGTACCGTATTTTTCGCTCCATAAGACGCACCTGACTATAAGACGCACCTAGGATTTAGAGGAGGAAAACAAGAAAAAAAATATTCTGAACCAAATAAATATATATATATATATATATATATACATATATATATATATATATATATATATATATATATATATACAGTTGTGCTCATAAGTTTACATACCCTGGCAGAATTTATGATTTATTGGCCATTTTTCTGAGACTATGAATGATTAGTTGGCTGAAGCCATTTATTATCAATCAACTGTGTTTACTCTTTTTAAATCATATTGACAACAGAAACTACCCAAATGGCCCTGATAAAAAGTTTACATACCCTGGTGATTTTGGCCTGATAACATGCACACAAGTTGACACAAAGGGGTTTGAATGGCTATTGAAGGTAACCATATGATCTATTTGCTTGTAATTAGTGTGTGTGTGTGTATAAAATGTGAATGATTTTATGGACTCCTGACAGACCCTTACATCTTTCATCCAGTGCTGCACTGACATTTATGGATTCTGAATCATGGAGAAAGCAAAAGAATTGTCAAAGGATCTGCGGGAAAACGTAGTTGAACTGTATAAAACAGGAAAGGGATATAAAAAGATATCATATCCAAGAAATTGGGAATGCCAATCAGCAGTGTTCAAACTCTAATCAAGAAGTGGAAAATGAGGGGTTCTGTTGAAACCAAACCACAGTCAGGAAGACCAACTAAAATTTCAGCCAAAACTGCCAGGAAAGCTGTTAGGGATGCAAAGAAAAACCCACATATAACTTCAGGTGAAATACAGGACTCTCTGAAAACATGTGGTGTGGCTGTTTCAAGATGCACAATAAGGAGGCACTTGAAAAAGATGGGCTGCATGGTCGAGTCGCCAGAAGAAAGCCATTACTACGCAAATACCACAAAGTATCCCGCTTACAATACGCCAAGCAGCACAGAGACAAGCCTCAAACCTTCTGGCACAAAGTAATTTGGAGTGATGAGACCAAAATTGAGTTTTTTGGCCACAACCATAAACGCTACATTTGGAGAGGAGTCAACGAGGCCTATGATGAAAGCTACACTATTCCTACTGTGAAACACGGAGGTGGA
Organism: Pelophylax lessonae; assembly: GCF_965119305.1. Taxonomy (NCBI): domain Eukaryota; kingdom Metazoa; phylum Chordata; class Amphibia; order Anura; family Ranidae; genus Pelophylax; species Pelophylax lessonae. The sequence goes on along the minus strand of NC_138769.1, from coordinate 60,993,371 downwards.
TCGCTGATGTTTTGGGGATGTGTGAGCTACAAAGGCACAGGAAATTTGGTCAGAATTGATGGCAAGATTAATGCGGTATGTTATCAAAAAATACTGGAGGAAAATTTGCATTCATCAGCCCAGACGCTAAGCGTGGGACGTACTTGGACATTCCAACATGAGAATAAAGTATAGGTTCTGGAGTGGCCATCTCAGTCTCCTGACCTCAATATCATTGAGCCACTCTGGGGAGATATCAAACGTGCAGTTCATGCAAGACAGCCCAAGAATTTACAGGAACTCAAGGCTTTTTGCCAGGAAGAATGGGCAGCTTTACCATCTGAGAAGATAAAGAGCCTCATCCACAAATATCACAAAAGACTTCAAGCTGTCATTGATGTTAAAGGTGGCAATACATGGTATTAAGAACTGGGGTATGTAAACTTTTGATCAGGGTCATTTGGGTAGTTTCTGTTGTCATTATGATTTGAAAAGAGTAAACACAGTTGATTGAGAATAAATGGCTTCAGGCAAGCACTAACCATGAGTTAAAGAAAAGTTTTTGTGTTGTCATTCATATTCTCTGAAAAATGGCCAAGAAATCATATATTCTGCCAGGGTATGTAAACTTATGAGCACAACTGTATATATATATCTATATATCTATATATATATATATATATATATATATATATATATATATATATATATTTGGTTCAGAATATTTTTTTTTCTTGTTTTCCTCCTCTAAATCCTAGGTGCGTCTTATGGTCAGGTGCGTCTTATGGAGCGAAAAATACGGTACATATCAAATGTGGAATTTCAGGGGGTCACGAGTATACTGTGTGTGTATATCTATATGTGCATGGGGGTACTTGCCGAGATTTGCTTGTAGGCAGTGGCTCTGTCTGTCTGTGGCTGAGCCCAGGAAGCATGCGGCTGCAGTATAGAGCAAAGCCACTGCTTCCTGTGTATGGCTCCTCCATTCACAGGTGGAGTGCATCTGATATCACTCCGCCTATACAGGAAGTAGCGGCTCCGTTCTAGACAGCTGAGCCGGGAGTGGGGACACCGCACTGCCGAGAGACTCGGGACACCACAGAGAACCTTGTGGATACTGCCTGGTACCCAACATGTAGGGATTTAGTCAGTATTCACTCCATAAGACGCACATACATTTCCCCCCCCATTTTTTTTTTTGGGGGGGGGAGTGTATCTTATAAAGCAAAAAATACGGCCATTTTTTTTGGGGGGGGGATGGGAGTGGGTACTTAGTTTTGACAGGTACCTGCTCCCACTTCCACTTGGAGTACCCCGGCACCCTGAGCAGAAGTACTCCTCTCCCCCTCCCTCCCTGCAATCTTCTAGGACACATCAGAGGTCCCAGAAGATTACCTGGCCATTCAGGAGGCGCATTGTGACTAGAGCATGCTCAGTGTGCACCCGGCTGTGAAGCTGGGTGCTGCCAGGAGCGAGGCTTCAGGCGTCTGCATTGCTGGACCATGGGACAAGTGAGTGTGTGTTTATTAAAAGTCAGCAGCTACACTTTTTGTAGCTGCTGACTTTTAGTAAACACAGAACTCCGCTTTAAATAGTCTATTTTAGTCCAGGATAAAGCAAAATGCATAAGACATGTGGCTGGGACTTGCTCTCTCTCCGCTTCCTCCTTCTTGGGTTTCTGACCCAGCTAGCAAGGACAGGACATGATGCATGTAAATAACTCTGTGACAGTAAAAAGCACAGCCACTTATAATTACAGACAATAAAGGGCAGGAGGAAAGTTAAAAAACTAACCTGAAAAAGTATTGTTTTTCTGAAAGAGCAGGTGATGCTTGGAACAGTCTTCCAGTAGAGGTAGTGAATTAGTTAACATTAAGTAAAATTTACACTTGCATGGGACAAACATACAAAAAAAAACAAAAAAAAACAAAACAAAAAAAAGGGGCAGACTTGATGGACCACTTGGTCTCTTTCTGTCATCACTCTTTTATGTTTTCTTTCCCATTGAAGTTTAAGGATAATTTCCTTTTTAAGTGTTCCTACAAGCTGAATGACTGTTAGAAATAAATGTTCAGCATTATGGATAAGCAGAGTGATTTCAGTTGCACTGTTTTTACCGCAAAATTGCTGGTTTGGTCTGCAATATTTCACTGAAGCGAAAACAATCAATTTTGTTCACTGAGCTGCTAAGGCACAATGTGCTTGAAAAAATAGAACAATTTTCTTTTTTTTTGCCGTTTTTTTGGTGGGGTGTATTTATAGCACTTTTACTTATTCTATCAACTGTTTTTTTTTTTTTTGTATTTGTGCTTTTTCACTTTTTTTTTTTTTTTCTTAGAATACTTGCGGTTTATAACTTTTATTATCTCTGTAAAAAAAAAAAAAAACTTAAACAATAAAGTAAATGAAAAACTGTTTAGAAAAAAAAGCAGATTCAGAATAGTTGAAAAGAACTTCAGGGTTTTTTTTAAAGTCCTTTGCATCCTTAAAAATCAACAAAATACCCCTTCATTCCACCCTCCATTGACTTGTACTCAGTTCAGAAATCTTTCTAATTTTTAGAAAAATTTCAGGATGTGCAAGCTCTCCGTTTTTCTTATTTCAACTAAGTATATACAGTACCATCTCTTTATTTGTGTTAATATCTTGGTATTTGTGTGATTTTCCTTTTTCATTTGATTATTTGTGGTTGATAACTTTGAATCAAATTGTTTTACAGTTTTGTTTTCTTCTCTAATTATGGGCAACATTTTCATACCATCTCTTTATTTTTTGTTAATTAAAGATTTTTTCTAATCCAAACTTTGAAACACTATTTCCTACTGATAAAGTTAACAACATTCTTTAAGACTACTAACCGAATAATAGAAAAGGGTGACTTTAACTGAACAGTTATGTCTCTGAATGATTCACTGAACAGGGAAGTTAGTTACCCTTTTGATTGCCAGCTGTTTCTCCAATGAGAGATAAATGAACATATGTTTGCCAATCAATGAAATGTTACTGAATCTTAATTGTTTCAGCTTTAATGCCGTTGTAAAAATTCATCAGTGTTAATAGAGTTATCTGTTCCTCCTAAATTGTAACTCACGAAGTAATAGAGGGAAAAAAAAAACATTGGTGTGTGATTTTAAATCTACTTAGTTTGATCTTTTTTTGCTAGTTATACAAGTTTAAAGTTGAACTCCAGTCAAAATGTTATAGAACAGGAAAGGGTTAGATTCTCTCTCAGACTTTTATTGCGGTCTGTGTCCCTAATGAGGCTATATGCCTTTACCTTTTGCCAGGACAAAAATAATCTCAAACAGATTAAAACAAAAACAAATTTTTAGTAGTGTGAGGAAGGTTTAGAATAAGTAGTGTGGCTGTGCAAGTATTAACTAAACCCAGCCCATTTATTTGGATGGCACAGGGATGGTAAGGCTCAATTTAAACTTGTATGACTCCAAAGTTGCACGACTTTGGAGTGCAACTTTGGGAGGATGCAACTTGAAAATGACTTTGATCAATGATAATTGACAACTGTTGCACTGTATAACATTCAGTATATGACTTGCATGCAACTTTCAAGGGTTAACATTGAAGTCTATGGCCCTTAAGTTGCATGTAAGCGGACCAAACCAGTGCATGAATTACTTGACTGCTGAGGAGCATAGGCTCATTTATGATCAACTAATAACCAATACCTTGCCCCCCAAAAAGACACGGAAGCTGATTAAGTTGGAAATAGGGCAAGGCCACAGCTTTATTGAACTTTGCAAAACTAACAACTTTCCAAATGTACCAAACAACAATGCCAGTCACGGTTATACTGTGAGCACCCATAAACATAAACTTACATAGTCTAAGGGGCCTGTTCTTACCATCAGTGCCAGACAGACATTAGACTGACCCCAGAATTTAACTTGAGGGCATAGCCCATAAAGCAACATTAATTGCTGGCAAGGTCAAAACCGCCACACGCAAGTCAGTGGTACACTGACAAGCGCCCCACCGCAGCCAGAACCTGCTCGACACCAAATTTTAGGCTGAGATTACCATATTTAGGACAATCATTTAAATGAACCCCATAAGGTCTCAATAAATACTGTTATCTCTCCCAAGACCCCCGTGGCAAACAACAATGCCACCAAACCTGTGGACAATTTTGAAAACCTAGGCATTCACCTTGCGGCGAAAAAGCTCCAAACAAGAACTATAATCAAGAACAAAGTATGTGACGGGCCAAAACGGGCACAATGTTGGACCAAACGATAGATTGGTAAAACTGTCACAACATCGAGCAAAAAGCATGCTTAATGGGGGAGATTGAAACTACAGACACATGCCCACATTTGTTCCCCTATACATGAATGAAGGGACCTGAAACCAATTGTCTCAGGTAATACCAGCAACCAGCGTAGGCCATGAAAACTGCAACAACGAATTCTGCCAACTGCAAAGGAAAATTCTCCCCAGTGTCAAGATTTGGTTTGGCAAGAGGTCCAATAAACAAAGGAGTCAGCGATGATCTGAAGTAATGCTGGGGATAAACAATAAATCAGAACAAAAGGTGAAGACGAACTTATTGCCAAAAAATGTAAATGATTCCCATTTACCCAAAAGCCATCTCTCTCATTCGAAAAAACACATTCCATGGGCAGCAATGGCTGCGCCAATGAGGAAAGAGTATGTAGGAAAAATCAGTAGGAGGCAAGACCAGCTAGGAAAGGAAAAGTTGGAAGACCTGAAAATTTTGGAATTTGCTGAGGTTGGAAGAATCAGCGTGAGATAAAAACATAGAATTCCGTGATCAGCACATTCTCTGAGTTACCACCAACTGAGCGCTTATCCTTGGCGACAAGTTCACTAATCCTAAAGGTGCCAAAGAATGCCCAAGAAAAGGCAACTAGAAACAAGTGCCCTAAATGCAAAAAAAAATGACAGGGGGCCAAATGGAGAGGATGTCGCTTAAGTTGTTCACAGAAGACAGGTGCAGCGAATCAGGGAAGCAAGTCAAAGGTTTCCAACCCTTTAAAACCATCTGGATAAGAGAGAGCGGTACCCACCGTCAAACCAGCCACAACTATATCCTGCAGGTAGAGAGGTAGGAGAAAAGATCCAGATGCCTGTCCCGCAAGGGGAAAGGAAGAACTCTTCACCAGGTACAGGCACCAATTCATCCCAAATTCGCTGGCAGGTTACCCAGGAGTTTTGGGAGGGAAAACATGGACCTGGTCCAATAGAAGTCAGAAACAAGGCTAGTGGGCGTGCAGAGGGGCAGTTAATCACTTGTACCACACTCATCTGTCTATAAAACCACTCGCTTATTCTGCAATTTTTCCACCATTAACTACACTGTCACCACCTTGGGAAAGAGCTCTAACAGCATCATGCCACACAACAAATCGAGTTGGGCCCATGAGGCCAGCCAAGGTAAAGCAGATCGGTCACCCTGGAAGAAATGCCAAAGCTACAGGAGCTGAGTGCAGCAATTTCTCCATTTATCAAAGAATGACCATTAGAGTGCAAGAAGGACAACTGTGCTTCCAAGTCATCACCATAGGTCTGATCATTTTTATATTAAGACATGTATCTGATATACATCTCATAGATTGCAACAGAAGGCACTACCCATCAGAAGTAAAAATAATGTGAAAACAAGATGGCCCAAATGTATTGAAGCTGCTACAGCCAGAGCTTCCTAGAGTCCCTTGGAAATTTAACCAAGGACAGAAACAAATTAACCCCAGGAAGTTGACAGACCATCTCTACAATGTCAATCTCAATGCCCAAAAGGACAGAAGATGGGCAGGACCTTCTGTGTTGTTGGGATGGAACAGTCACAGTGTACAGGAAGGAGGCGAAAGGCAGACCAGATGTCGGCCTTCACCAGAAGGGTAGAAGCACTAGAAAGCTCAGCAAATACATTTTTGTATCAAAAGTGGAGTATTAGTCCTGGGATTTCTCCTGAAGAATACCACCATTAACTGACAAGCCTTCAGGGATAGAAAAGTGGTGTATAAGTTGGAATGTTTTTTTTTTTTTTTTTTTTCTTTTTCAGGTACCACACCAAGTGAGGAAACCCACAAGGAGCATTAGTGGCTGCATGAAAGGGATCCAAAATCCCAAAATAAATCCCAATTCTAGGATGCAAGCCTCCCTACTGAGAGGGTACAGTGCTATTCCTCAGCTCCAGCAGGCAGGGAGTTGGGATCTGATGTCACAGACTGCACAGCATAGAGGGGAGAGCTGATAAACTAAGAACTGAGTGGAGGGAATAGACATGCCCTCCTCTACACAATTTCATGGGGAAACATGCACAGCTGAGGCTGTCAATCATCTGTGTGCTGAGGGGAAGGAATCTCTGGAATTCTGTGATGTTGGAATAACCTGTCAGAAGTGACTCATACAGATAGAAGAGGGAAGTGAAAGAGACATAAATCACACTCTGTGTGTCATGGGTCTGCTGCCTAAGGGTTAACTTAGGGCAGAGTCTGCAGATTAATTGCAGTGATTGGCAACAGGCTGCCTTATTTAAACTCCTCAGCAGCACTGTGTCTTTTCTGTCTGATTTGCAGCTTCCTGTGATCCCTGCTCCTGTTTACCTGCTTCTGTGATTGATCTCCTGTACGACCCGGCTTGACTTTTGGACTCCCCTTGCTTTCTGCCTGCACCTGACCTCGGCTCCCCTCTGACCTTGAACCTGCATGCTCCTTTGGATTCCACGCTGCCCACCTGTTGTTGACCCGACCTGTAAACTGATCCATTTGCCTGTGAGCCCCCAGAGTGAGTGAGGACTCGGGCATTCTGTCCTTCAGCCTTCCTGCTATTCAGATCCTCCTACCTGCTGGTTGTCTCCTTTTAAAGCATCTGGGACCTTGGAGCTGCCCATCCAACAGCTGACCCGCCAGGCCCTCATACCATTCTGCTCTCCCGTGCCACCTGTCTGCTCTACCAGGGGCCGCGAGTCAGATACGTAAGGGAGGCCTTCCTCTGCACTATCGGGCTCATCAGTCAGGTACGTGAGAAGTTGACACTGTGCTTTGAATTGAATCAAGTGAACACTGTAGAGCAGAACCTGTGGCACGCGTGCCCACAAAGAGAGCCGCCACCACTGCCCGCACTGTGACAAGGGGAGAAGTGAGTGCGGGCTATCAGTTTATTCCCCCTCCTTGCCCCCCTTCTTCTGTCAAGCAGCATGGGACAGCACAGGGGCAGAGAGGCTCTTGCAGGGATCTCTGCCCACTCTGATTCCTCCTGCCTCGCCATTGGCTGAAGCCAGGGACCAATGAGGAGCCAGGACAAGTGCACCATGGGACATGTAGTCCCGGAAGACTATGGCTTTATTTTAACCAATTAAAGATAAACTACAGCCCCAGCATGCCCTGAGGAGGGACAGCCTGGAGCCCGGGAAAAAAAGGGTTGAAATAGAAGGGAGAGCAAAGGTGAAAGGAGTGTGGAGACAAGAGTGAGAGGAGGCTGAGGTGGTTCAGAAGGGAGAGAGAGTCCAAGCCACAACAGCCCCTGGAGTTGATCCAGCCAGAGAGGAGCAAGAGGACGGCGCTGAGAGGACACCATCAAGAGTGAGGAGGTTGATCAAAGGCACCAACAAAAAGAGAAGCTGCAGCCAGGCACACCGACACTTGACACCAGAGCCGGGTGAGTGCTGAATTGACTACAATCTCTCTTGGAGTTTGCGATCATCACCTGGGTGTCTGCAGTTTAATTGCAGTGTTGGCACTTTGAAAAAAATACAGTAAGTTGGTTTTGTGATGAGGTTTGGGCACTTGGGCTCAAAAAAGGTTCGCCATCACTGCATTAGAGGGATATGCTCTGTTCATTTTCATTTCAGAAGTTTACAATCACTTTTGTTCTGTTTGATAACTGCAAATACCTGACCACCTTGGAAAAAATTCAAAGCTGTCCTGTACCTTGTGCAGACTTCCTGTGTTATATAAAGGAGTCTAAATAACCCTCCTAGCTAAAATCTTGGGACTACAGAATAATTGGTGTCTATGTTGTTCAGATAGGAGAGTGGGTGGGTTTGAGTAGCTAAACAAAAATCAACTATACAGGGCTGACACCACTCAGTCCACAAAAATACAGTTTGCCTACAACAGGAAGCTGAGTGCATGTCTGGCAGATTGACAGCTATTTTTGTGCTTACATGGAAAAAAACAGGGAAATGTGCATGTGTTGCAGGGATTTACAACATATTTTTCCCCTGACATACACTTTAACCACTTACCCACTGGGCACTTATACCCCCTTCCTACCCAGGCCATTTTCAGCTTTCAGTGCTCTCAAATTTTGAATGACAATTACCAAGTGATGCAACACTGTTCCTATATGAAATGCTTGTTCTTTTTCACACAAATAGAAGTTTATTTTAGTAGTATTTAATCATCACTGGGTTTTTTATTTTTTGCACTATAAATGAAAAAATACTTTTTTTGTAAAAAAAATACATTTTCTTTATTTTGGTTATAACACTTATTTATACATCTGCTGGTAAGAAGCAAACCTGAAAGGTGGTGGGATACAGGATTGTCATGTTAACACGGGAGCACTGCTTTATGCCTAATTTCACCCATCAGGATTCTTCACGTATAATTTTTGCACTCATTGTTTTGGACTTTGAATTGGAATCAATACACGGACATTTTGGCACACCCCCATTAGGGGATTTTGCACTTTTTATATGATTTGGGACACCTATGTCATTTATATGTATATTTACTTTTCCACATTTGGTGGATGGTTTGATAGATAATTAGGTATATTGTCATCATTTGTTAACCACTTGCCGACCGCCGCACGACTATCTACTGCGGCGGTCAGCCGTAGGTCTACGTCGCTAGCCTGTGAGGCCTCTAGAGAGCGTGCGCGCGCCGCCGGAGGCGCGCTCCCGCGCGGTCACGGACCCTCCCGCGCGTGTGCCCGGCGGACCCGATGTCCGCCGGGCACTCGCGATCATAAGTGACACCGGAAGAAAGGCAGGTGGCTGATGTAAACAAAGCCGCCTGTCATTCTTCCCTGTGTAAGAATGAAGATCAGACGGTTCTACTAAGTAGGACCGTTGATCTCTGTTCTTACACCAGTAGCCATGTCCAATCACAGTTAGAAGCACGTCCCTAGGACACACTTAACCCCTCCCTCTCCAATACAGTTAACCCCTTCACTGCCAGTGTCATCTTTACAGTAACAGTGCATATGTATAGCACCGATTACTGCAGTAATGTCACTGGTAACCCCAAAAGTGTCAAAAATGTCAGTCAAGGGTCCGATCTGTCCGCCGCAATGTCGCAGTACCGCAAAAAAAATCGCAGATCGCCGACATTACTCGTTAAAAAAAAAAACCAACAAAAATGACAAAAATCTTTCCCTTTGTTAGTAAACGCGATAACTTTTGCGCAAACCAATCAAAATATGCTTTTTGCGGTTTTTTTTTACCAAACATATGTAGCATAAAACAAATTGGCCGAAAATGTTAGAAAAGTTTGATTTTTACATTTTTTTTGGGGGGGAATTTCATATAAAAAATGTGAAAAATATTGTTATTTTTGCAAAATTGACGCTCTTTTTTTGTTTACAGCGCATGATCAAAAAATCTCACAGGTGATCATATACCACCAAAAGAAAGCTCTATTTGTGTGAAAAAAAGGACATCAATTTTGTTTAGATACAGCGTCGCACGACCGCGCAATTGTCCGTTAAAGTCATGCAGTGCTGAATCGCAAAATAGGCCCTGGTCAGGAAGGGGGTAAAATCTTCCGGGGCTTAAGTGGTTAATTGATTTGTCACATAGTTGTTTTATACTTGAGAGTGACACTTTAGAGTTTTAGCGCACCAGACTTTTTCACAATAAATGGTATACGTATAAAAAATGAAAAAAATGAATTAAATAAAAATATATATATAACAAAGGAAAAAAAAATTAGCTAAATAAAAAGAATGTGTGGGATATATATTGTGTGTTTAGATATATATACAGTACATATACAGGTACGTCTCATAAAATTAGAATATCATCAAAAAGTTAATTTATTTCAGTAATTAAATTCAAAAAGTGAAACTCATATATTTTATATAGATGCAATACACACAGAGTGGATATATTTTAGGCATTTCTCTTTCTTAATTTTGATGATTATGACTTACATTCAGTAAAAATCCAAAATTCTGTATCATAGAAAATAACCACTTGTCGACCAACCACCGCAGATTTACTGCGGCAGGCAGCCGCTCCTGGGCAAATCGACGTAGCTCTACGTCGCTCGCTCTCAGGAGGCTAGGGGGTGAGCGCGCGCCACCGGTGGCGCGCTCCCACCCCTGATCGTCAGCGGGGAAGCCAGTGCGGATGTCAGGCGGCTCTGATTGCCACCTGACACTGGCGATCTCCCCCCACTTACAGAGAAGGACGGACAGCTAATGTAAACACAGCTGTCTGTCCTTCTCCCTGCAATTATCACAGAGACCATGTGATCCTGCTATATAGGATCGCATGTCTTTGTGATCATCTCACAAGCCCAACCCCCCCACAGTTAGAATCACTCCCCTAGGCTTATATTTAACCCCTTGATCACCAATACTGTTAACCCCTTTCCTGACAATGGAATTATTACAGTAACAGTGCATATTTTTAGCACTGATTACTGTAGTAATGTCACTGGTACCCCTAAAAGTGTCAAAAATTTCAGTTAGGGGTCCCATATGTCCGTGCAATGTCGCAGTCCCGCAAAAAAATCGCAGATCACCGCCATTACTAGTAGAAACAGGAAAACAATAAAAATGACATAAATCTTTGCCGTAGTTAGTGGACGCAATAACTTTTGCGCAAACCAATAAAAATACACTTATTGCGATTTTTTTTTTACCAAAAATATGTAGCAGAAAACAAATTGGCCTAAAATGTTAAAAAAAAATAGATTTTTAAATTTTTTTTTGGGAATGTTATATAGCAGAATGTAAAAAATATAGTTTTTTTTTTTTTCAAAATTGTCGCTCTTTTTTTGTTTATAGCGCAAAAAATAAAAATTGCACAGGTGATAAAATAACACCAAAAGAAAGCTCTATTTGTGGGGAAAAAAAGGTAGTCAATTTTATTTGGTTACAGCGTCGCACGACCGCGCCATTTTCAGTTAAAGTAACGCAGTGCCAAATCGGAAAATAGGGCCTGGTCATTAAGTAGGAAAATCTTCCGGTCTTAAAGTGGATAAAATATTACATAAGACCAATAAAAAACAGGAATTTTAATAGAGAAATGTTGGCTTACAGAAAAATATGTCCATGTACAGTATAGTATGCACTCAATACTTAGGGCTTCTTTTGCATGAATTGCTGCATCAATGCCATGCAACATGGATGGGATCAGCCTGTAGCACTGCTGAGGTGTTATGGAAGCCCAGGTTGCTTCGATAGCGGCCTTCAGCTTATCTGCATTGTTGGATCTGGTGTCTCTTACCTTCCTCTTGACAATACCCCACAGAATTTTTTATGGGGTTTAGGTCAGGTGAGTTTGCTGGCCAATCAAGCACAGTGATACCTTGAACATGAAACCAGGTATTGGTACTTTTGGCAGTGTGGGCAGGGGCCAAGTCCTGCTGGAAAATGAAATCAGCATCTCCATAAAGCTGGTCAGCAGAAGGAAGCATGAAGTGCTCTAGAATTTCCTGGTAGAGGGCTGTGCTGGCTTTGGACTTGGGCTGTGCTGGCTTTGGACTTGATAAAACACAATGGACCAGCACCAGCAGATGACATGGCTCCCCAAATCATCACAGACTGTGGAAAATTTTGCATTTCATTTGGAAATCAAGGTCCCAGAATCTGGAGGAAGAGTGGAGGGGCACAGAATCCAGGTTGCATGAGGTCCAGTGTGAACTTTCCACAGTCAGTGATGATTTGGGGAGCCATGTCATCTGCTAGTATTGGTCCACTGTGTTTCATCAAGTCCAAAGTCAGCGCAGCCCTTTACCAGGAAAATCTAGCGCACTCCATGCTTCCTTCTGCTGACCAGCTTTATGGAGATGCTGATTTAATTTTCCAGCAGGACTTGGCACCTGCCCACACTGCCAAAATTACCAATACCTGGTTTAATGATCATGGTATCACTGTGCTTGATTGGCCAGCAAACATGCCTGACCTAAACCCCATAGAGACACTGAGGGTTATTGTCAAAAGGAAGATGAGAGACACCAAACCCAACAATGCAAATGAGCTGAAGGTGGCTATCAAATGAACCTGGGCTTCCATAACACCCCAGCAGTGCCACAGGCTGATTGCCTCCATGCCATGCCGCATTGATGCAGTATTTTATGCAAAAGGAGGCCCGACCAAGTATTGACTGCATACTATACTGTACATGGACATACTTTTCAGTAAGCCAACATTTCTGTATTAAAATCCTTTTTTTATTGGTCTTATGTAATATTCTAATTTTCTGAGATACTGAATTCTGGGTTTTCACTAGCTGTAAGCCATATATATCAAAATTAAAATAAAGAAATGCTGGCAATATATCACACTGTGTATAACGCATCTATATAAAATATATGAGTTTCACTTTTTGAATTTAATTACTGAAATAAATGAACTTTTTGGTGATATTCTAATTGATATGAGATGCACTTTTTGATGTGCACATACACATTTTGACCACTTTGCAATAATTCAAAATACATTCTAATTAAAAAGACATTAGCCTTCTTTCCTTTTTAACTTAGATGGTTTCTTCTCAAATTTACTGTAATCAAGTTTTAATTCAAGGGTTTCATTTTCATAAAGAAGTCTTAAGCAAAAGTAAAAAGCTGGCTTTTTTACTGACCATTTGTTACATGGAAATTAGTTTTAGATTTAAAGCCCATACTGCAGAACATTGATGGTACGGCTCTGAAGACTGTCAGTGATTAACAAGCTCACATTAGAGTATACAAATGACCTAATTGGAGTGAGGCTGACAGCAGACATCAGAAACAAAAACACATTTATTAAGCTTTCTGCATTTCCAATACCTATTATTTCAGTCTAAACTATTTAACATTTTTGAAACAAAAATAAACATGAACACTCCATAATGTGTAATTAAGCCAATAAATATTAAAGAAAGTAATTTAAAGCGCCAGCGTTTATGGTAGCACATTTTAGTGCTTGTTTTAAATTGCTAATTTTAAGGCAGTAAGGTTTAGTTTACAATTGTGGTTATGGATTGGTAAAAACATATGGTTGAACTGCATTTTTCCTCTTTCAGCCCCCCCCCCCCCCAACCACTCCGCTTAAGCATGCTGTATATAAAAAACTTGGCAAAAATACATTTTTAAGCTAAAAATACCCCTCTAATCCTAACATATCCCCAATTACCCTAACACTAACCCCACATTACAGTACATTACAGTTATAGAATAAAGATAAATTCTTACCATAAAAATTGATTGCAGAGCGCAGCCATCTCCGGTGTGGGCATCTAAAGCTGTGGTGTCCCCCGCTGCGGCCCTCTTCCTGGTTCTTGGCTACCCAGAATGCTGATCGCAATCTCGCGCATGCGCTGTAGATTGTGATTGGCAATGAGAATAGCGGCCGGCCGTTCCCATTGCATCCTGGGATTGATGACGCTCCTCTCCCAGGACGCAATGCAAAGGAGGAAGTGACCTCGCGGGCTGCGGCCGCACAAAGAGGAAGAGGAAGGAAGGTAAGTTTGTTTTCATTAAAAACAAGGTAAGTTAAAAAAAAAATATTAATTATCCAAGTTTTCAGTTTTTTTTAAGCTAATGGATGGTGCAAAGTTCATTTTTAGGGTGGAACTCCGCTTTAAAGAGCTGATCCACTCTCAAACAAACAGTGACCCACCACGTGTGATCTAATAATGCAGATACACTCCCCAGAGTCCTCTGGTCATAAAGACCAATATAGCCTTTTTGTTAAACCAATAGGACCAGATGCGATGATTACTCTATCTCTTGCAACCTCCACACACGCTTCCAACATATAAGTTCTCATGTTCGCGCAATAGGTTTATTACAACCTGTTTCCTAAAAACACATCCAATACACTGTGCTTACATTTAAAAGTGCCCAGACTGGCACCAGCTCAATCAGCCTATATGCATCCACAGTCTATTCACAACTGATCAAACCACCACTATATACAGTATCTCACAAAAGTGAGTACACCCCTCACATTTATGTTAATATTTTATTATATCTTTTCATTGGGCAACACTGAAGAAATTACACTTTGCTACAATGTAAAGTAGTGAGTGTACAGCTTGTATAACAGTGTAAATTTGCTGTCCGCTCAAAATAACTCAACTCACAGCCATTAATGTCTAAACCGCTGGCAACAAAAGTGAGTACACTCCTAAGTGAAATGTTTTAATAAGGCCCAAAGTGTCAATATTTTGTGTGGCCACCATTATTTTCCAGAACTGTCTTAACCCTCTTGGGCATGGAGTTCACCAGGGCTTCACAGGTTACCACTGGAGTCCTCTTCCACTCCTCCATGATGACATTATGGAGCTGGTGGATATTAGAGGCCTTGCACTCCTTCACCTTCTGTTTGAGGATGCCCCACAGATGCTCAGTAAGGTTTAGGTCTGGAGACATGCTTGGCCAGTCCATCACCTTTACCCTCAGCTTCTTTAACAAGGCAGTGGTCATCTTGGAGGTGTGTTTTGGGTCGTTATCATGTTTGAATACTGCGCTGTGGCCCAGACCTTGTAACACTAACGAGTCACATGACACCGGGGAGGGGAAAATGGCTATTTGGGCCCAATTTGTACATTTTTCCTTAGGGGGCATACTCACTTTTGTTGCCAGTGGTTGTGTGTTGAGTTATTTTGAGGGGACAGTAAATGTACACTGTTATATAAACTGTACAATCACTACTTTACATTGTAGCAAAGTGTAATTTCTTCAGTGTTGTCACCTGAAAAGATATAATAAAATATTTACAAAAATGTGAGAGGTGTACTCTCTTTTGTGAGATACTGTATAAACAGCTGCTCTGCCGTCCTTTCCTGACACTCGGCGTTTGCTCCACTTCACCTAGATGTGACGTCACCTCCTATATGCGACACAAGCAGCGACCTGACCTCAATGCATTTCATCCAAATGGCGTCATCAGAAAGTCCAGCAGAGCGGCTGTATATGTTGGAAGTGCATGTGGAGATTGCAAGAGATGGAGTAATCGTCACATCTGGTCCTATTGGTTTAACAAAAAGGCAACATTGGTCTTTATGACCAGAGGGCTCTGGTAAGTGTATCTGCATTGTTTATCAATGTATAAATGCATTATTAGATCACACGTGGTAGAGCACCATTTGTTTGGGAGTGGATAAGCTCTTCAAGTTTTTTTTATATACAGCACGGTGGATGGGATTCATTAATTGAGTGGAGCAATACAGGACTCCGCAGGACTTGAACATTTTTTCATTTTTTATTTGCATAATTTTTATTTATATATTTTTTGTTTAATATTTTCTTTTTTGTATGGAAATTAATATGATTCGCATTTTCAGCATTTGTGTTGCAGGTGGGGAATATAGATGTTTTTTCACTTTAGTGTCGAGTTAATCTGAACTGAAGTTTGGCACAAATATTGAAAAATAGCTTTAGAATTACATAATAACATATTTCTTTGATCATAATGGCATTATCGCCTTACTTTATTTGTTGATTTAAATACTGTAGGTGTATCCTTGATGAACTTGTTTGGTTCCCTTTGCCTTGATAAGATCCACATGTCATTACTGCTTTCTGCTCAATTTCTGTAAATCCTGTTATGTGACTGAATCAATGAAAATAAAAAAATAGCAAAAGGAAAAAAAAAAAGTACAGAACAGAATGCTGTTGCCCAGGTATATTACACAGTACAGAGTGCAGGAGTCTGTAGTATAAAACATACAATACAGCCTTCATAGTAGGTTGCTTTTGTTGTACACCAGCAAAGCACAGAGTGCAGTGGTTAGTACTATGTAATAAACCAAACTGCATAAAATGCTTCTGCCTGCATCTCCCAATCTATTAAATGATTTGACCCATACGTTTCACTGAAGATAACTTCTTCTTATGTGTTTTTCTCAATGGAGGTAGTTTGAATTGCTTAGGTGTCAACTAAGGTGCAAATGCCATTTCCTTACATGTAGCTCTTAAAAACCATATACAGTATTTAAATTTCCAAATAGTACTTCACTGCAATGATCCAATTAATTTATGTCCTTATTTATTACCCAGCTTCTTAGTAAATTATAAGGCAGGATAACTGGTGCAGCAAATTAGATTTTTACTTATGTGTTCTGACTGGAACATTAGCAGAAACAGATTATCAGTGTTGTTGGTTTGTGTCAAACTAATATAGTGAATATTCTCCTGCTGTAAAGGTTATATGAGAACATCAGCTGCATCTCCCAGTAAATACACTGCTCAAAAAAAATTAAAGGAACACTTTTAATTCAGAGTATAGCGTCAAGTTAATTAGGCTCTTGGGATATTGATCTGGTCAGTTAAGTAGTAGAGGGGGTTGCTAATCAGTTTCAGCTGGTTTGGTGTTAATGAAATTAACAACAGATACACTTTATGAAAAACAATGAGACGACCTCCAAAACAGGAATGGTTTTACCCTATTCATCTTTTCTGACTGTTTTTCACAAATCTTCACTACTACTAGTAGTGTCACTACTGGTAGCATTGTTGCAGAGTGCGATCACTGGGTGCAGCGGAGTCCATTCAGATCAGACATTGTGGAGTAAACAGGAACTGGCTTTTTTATTGGAACATAACACAGGAATCAAAGATGTCACTTTCTCATTGTAATAAGAACAACAGACAGGAAGAGATAACAAACAAGTACAGTGCAGTATACAGGAAATACGCATCATAGAAAATGCATAGCATATCACTTAGCATTAGCGACATCTACTGTCCTAGTTGTTGTATCTCCAACACCCCTTCTCAACAGCTAAGGCTTAGTCTATTAAACCCATCTTCTTTGTAAGCCTTGAGTGTCTTTCAGCGGTCAGAGGCTTTGTAAGGATATTTGCTGTCATATCCTCGGTTGGGCAATAAATTAACTCAAGAAGACCTTGCTCTTGAAGATCCCTAAGAAAGCGGAACTTCAAATCAATGTGCTTGGTTCTTAAATTAACTCCTTCCATGCGCGCAAGTGCGAGGCATCCTTGATTGTCCTCATAGATTTCTGTTGGTCCCAACTGTGGCTGACCCAAATCTGTTAATAGCTGTCTCAGCCATATAACTTCTTGACTTGCCTGCGCTGCAGCAACATATTCTGCTTCAGTAGACGATAGTGAAACAGAGAGTTGCTTTTTACTAGTCCAACTGATGGCACCTCCTGACAGAAAAAATAAGTAGCCACTGGTAGATTTCCTGTCGCTGGTGTCTCCTGCCCAGTCAGCATCCACATATCCAGTTAAGGTGCTTTCATCACTTGCTGGTAACTTTAGCTTGTAGTGCGAAGTCCCTTTAAGATAGCGAATGATTCGCTTTACAGCATTCCAGTCCTTTTGACTTGGCATTGAAACCTTTCTGCATAGGATTCCAACAGTTGCTGCAATGTCTGGCCTTGTAGCAGTGGTAAGATATAGCAATTTCCCTATTGCCTTCCTGTATTGAGTATTAGTAGGTAATGGGTTATCTTGGCAATTCATCTCCTTTAGGTAGTTGGTTTCCATAGGAGACTTTACTGGTTTGGCGTCTTCCATTCCAAATGTTTCGATTATTTCTTGTATTTTGTGTCTTTGGTTCAGAAGAAAGCTGCCATCTTCCTCTCTCTCGATCTGGATGCCGAGGTAATTCTTTATGTTGCCAAGATCTTTGGTGTTGAAGTTCTGATTTAATTTTTCTAGGATTTCTGCTTCATCCCCTTCTTGCTCAAAGCAAATCAGGATATCATCCACATAAATAAGCATATAGATCCATCTGTCTCCCAATTTCTTTGTGTATAAGCAGGGGTCTGCTTTACTCCTCAGAAAGTTTTGATGTGTAAGCACTTCATTTATTTTTATATTCCACGCTCTGGCTGCTTGCTTTAGACCATATATACTCCTGCGAAGTTTGCATACTAGGTCTGGCCTTTGTTCATCTTTGAGCCCTGGCGGCTGTTCCATGTAAATATCTTCTGTTAGCTCGCCATGTAGAAACGCGGTTTTCACATCAAAATGTTTCACTTGCATTTTCCTTGTGACGGCTACTGACAGTAATAAGAGACGTACAGGTGGTTTACCCTTGTTTTCTCTTGTTGAACGTCTCAGTTTTGTGTCTGAGCCTTCTTGTATCTGCTCTTCAGTACTGGTAGAGTCTGCGCTCACTTCAACTGTTTGTTCAGAAGTTACAGAGATGGGCTGGTCAATGTCAGTTTTCTCTTCTATTTTTGCTTCTACTGTTGTCATTACATTGTCTCTGAAATCTTCAACAAAAGTTATGCTGTTGCTAATGGTAACCTTGTCTGTTTTGGGATTTAGGATTCTGTAACCTTTGACATTGTCACTGTATCCAACAAAGATACATTCAAATGCTCTGTTTTGGAGTTTGGTGTGTTTTTCCTTCAGGTATGTAGATGAATGCTTTGCATCCAAAAACTCTTAGGTGTTTTACATTTGGCTTCTCATTGTGCCAAAGTTCATATGGAGTTTTCTCTATTGTTCTGGAAAGAAGTCTGTTCTGCAAATATGTAGCTGTCATAGCTGCTTCACCCCAGTATTTTTGTGGTAGTCCAGAGTCTGTCAGCATACATCTGATCATTTCAGTCAGAGTTCTGTTCTTTCTTTCAGCTACTCCATTTTGTTCTGGTGTATATGGAACTGTCTTTTGATGTTCTATTCCATTCTCTTTTAAGTATTCTTGTATCTTATATCCTGTGAATTCACCTCCATTGTCACTCCGAAGTATGAGAGGCTTCCTCTGAAACTTGTTACTGGTCTTTATTATATAGTCTTGTAATTTGTCAAAAACTTCACTCTTGTGTTGCATTAGGTAGGTGACTGTGTATCTTGAATAGTCGTCTATGAAAGTCAGTATGTACTTTTTGCCTCCAGGTGTAGGTGGGTTTAGGGGACCACACACATCACTGTGAACTAAGTCAAGTGGTCTTGAAGCTCTCTTCTGACTGACTTTGGGAAGTGTTGCTCTTGTAGCTTTGGATTTAATGCAACATTCACACTTAACAGTAACTGGACAAGGGGATATTGTTAGATCCCTTGTCAGATTCCTCCTCTGTAGTTCCTGTATGCATTCTGGGTGTCTGTGACCTAGACGTCTGTGCCATATATGTATACAGTCGTTGTGCTTGTGTGTACACAGTCTCACCTTTTCCTTCACTATGTCGAGGTGATATAGATGATCATCCAGCTTGGCACTTGCTATTGTCTGGTTGCCGTTTAGGATTGAACACTTGTCACCTTGGAATTTTACAGTGAGTCCTCTGGCTGTTAGACGCTTCACGGGTTAAGAGTCCTCCTTCTAGATTAGGAACATAAAGCACATCTTTCACTGGTATGGCTAGATTGTGTCCCGCATCATCAGGGCATACAAGGGTTCCATGCCCATATCCTTCTGCATGTATTTTGCTTCCATCTGCAAGATAAATCGTTTTTTTGTTGTTCAGATCAAGTTCTGTGAAAAAACTTCTATCACTTGTCATGTGACTGGTTGCCCCCGAATCGATGCACCAGCCTTGACATTTATTGTTGCCTGTCGCTTTAAATGTGGCATTCCAGTTTCCTTCCCATGGATCATTGATTATGGCTTTGACCTTTTGTTTAGCATAAGATGGACGCTGTCTTCTTTGCTCTGCTTTCCATATAGTACAGTCTTTCTTTATGTGTCCCTGTTTGTGACATCTGAAACACACTCTGGTCTCTTTCCTGTGTAACCTTGCATCTGTAGCTTTAAGAGCGGTTCTGGTATCGGTTTCTGTGGAGTCATGCACTAATTCCTTTCTTCTCTGATACTCATCTATGAGCCTGGTTTTTACAAATGTTAGCGTCAGATCTGTCTCAGGTCGTGTCTCCAGTGCATTGATCAGTGTAGTATATGTATCGGGCAAACTACATAACAACATGACTGTTGCGTGGCTGTCTGTTATATTCTCCCCGATTGATCTGAGTTGTGCAATCACTTCCAGCATTGCATTTTTATGCGCCTGCATGTCCTGTTCTCTGCTAAGTCTCATACTGTAAAGTTTCCGCAGTAGAAACAGCTTGCTGTTTAAACTGGATCTTTCATGCAGTCTTCTTAGTATGTCCCACATGCCTTTCGCTGTGTCCTCATGGCCTATATATGTATGAGCTGATCATCCTGCACTAGTAAGCTTATGGTGGCCCGTGCCTGTCTGTTTTTCTTGTCCCAGTCCTGATTACTGTCCTGTGGCCTCTCTGTGGTGGTAACCTCCCACAAGTCATCTCTAGATAATAGCATTTCCACTTTAAACTTCCATAGCTGATAATTGTCATTGTTCAGCTTGGCCACTGAGAGTTTAAGTTCTGAGTTTCCGGCCATTTTTCCCTCCTTTATATATAAACAGTCTTACTTGTCTATTGGAGATGTCACTGGAAAGCTTCCTTATATCGATCTCCGCATCAGTCACACTGTGTCCCATTCAAGGCTTTGTTCTGCCTGGGCCGCACCTGGTCATAAGACTTTATCCGGATCCTGGGCCCATAACCTGTTGCAGAGTGCGATCACTGGGTGCAGCGGAGTCCATTCAGATCAGACATTGTGGAGTAAACAGGAACTGGCTTTTTTATTGGAACATAACACAGGAATCAAAGATGTCACTTTCTCATTGTAATAAGAACAACAGACAGGAAGAGATAACCAACAAGTACAGTGCAGTATACAGGAAATACACATCATAGAAAATGCATAGCATATCACTTAGCATTAGCGACATCTACTGTCCTATTTGTGAACTGCAGTTAATCTATAACAGGCTAAGCTTTAAAGTTGTTGTATCTCCAACAAGCATAAGGCGATACCTGGACCCTATAGAGGTTGCACAGGCAGCCCATCTCCTCCAGGATGGCACATCAATACGTGCCATTGCCAGGTTTGCTGTTTCTCCCAGCACAGTCTCAAGAGCATGGAGGAGATTCTAGGAGGCAAGCAGTTACTCTAGGAGAGCTTGATGGGGCCATAGAAGATCCTTAACCCATCAGCAGGACTGGTATCTTGTCACGGAACCATGAACCAGACGTACAACAACAGATAAGTGAAAATAAGAAAGCTTTATTGAAAAACAAGCTATAAAGCAAAAGTCCAAACGGATGGCGAAACCGATGCAGAGTCTTTGCGAAGCCAGGGGTCAGGAACCAGGAGGGTGGTCAGACGAAGCCGGGATCAGGAACCAGCAGGGTAGTCAGACGAAGCCAGGATCAGGAACCAGCAGGGTAGTCAGACGAAGCCAGAATCAGGAACCAGCAGGGTAGTCAGACGAAGCCAGGAACAGGAACCAGAAGCAGCAGCAGTCTTAGA
The DNA here is from genome assembly GCF_965119305.1 of Pelophylax lessonae. Lineage (NCBI taxonomy): Eukaryota > Metazoa > Chordata > Amphibia > Anura > Ranidae > Pelophylax > Pelophylax lessonae. The sequence goes on along the minus strand of NC_138769.1, from coordinate 60,971,931 downwards.
AGCATGTGAACACAGGAGGACCAAGCAGGGAACTGAAGCCACAGACCTCCTATATATATGAGCTAGGCATCCAGCTCCTCCCAGTGGGAAGGAGGAGCCGCAGGGTGGGAGGCTACAAGAAACCCAGAAACCAAGATGGCCACCAGCACATGTCAAACGAAGGAGAACAGCAAGAAGGTAAGACCATGACAGTACCTCCCCCTCAAGGGCCCCTCCTCCGCGGAGTAAAGAACGGTTTCTGAGGGAAGCGTGCGTGGAAGGCTCGGAGCAAGGCAGGAGCATGGACATCTGCGGAGGGAACCCAGGAACGCTCCTCTGGACCATAACCACGCCAATGAACCAAAAACTGCACCCGACCGCGGACCAGGCGTGAGTCCAGGATATTGCTCACCTCATACTCCTCACGATTGCCCACTCGGACCGGACGAGGCCGAGGAACCGAGGAAGTGAAACGATTACACACCAGTGGCTTCAACAGGGAGACATGAAACACGTTGGAGATCCGCATGCCAGGAGGAAGCGCAAGGGCATAGGCTACCGGGTTTACCCTGCGAAGCACTCGGAAGGGACCAACAAAGCAAGGCGCCAGCTTGGGAGTGGGCACTCGAAGGTTGAGGTTGCGGGTGGACAACCATACACGGTCTCCGGCCTGGTAGGAAGGAGCAGGCGCTCGTCTGCGATCAGCCTGGAGTCTCTGGCGCTGCGCAGAGACCTCAAGGGACTTCTGGATCTGTACCCAAGAAGCACGTAGGACGGAAAGGTGATCCTCCACAGCCGGAATATCCTGGGGAGAGAATACCTCCGGTAACACGGCAGGTTGGAACCCATAGTTGGCCATGAAGGGAGACGTCCCAGAGGAAGAGTTCACCGCCGTGTTCCTGGCAAATTCAGCCCAAGGCAGGAGGTCAACCCAATTGTCTTGGTGATCGGAGACATAGCAACGAAGGAATTGCTCCAAGGCCTGATTGGATCGTCCCGCGGCCCCATTGGACTGAGGGTGGTAGGCCGAGGAGAAGGAGAGATGAATCCCCAACTGGGAGCAAAAGGCGCGCCAGAACCTGGACACAAACTGACTCCCCCGATCCGACACAATCTCCTTGGGCAAACCGTGCAACCGGAAGACCTCCCTGGCAAAAATCGTGGCCAACTCCTGTGCAGAGGGTAACTTCTTGAGAGGAACACAGTGGCACATTTTGGAAAACCGATCCACAATCATGAGAATGACCGTATGGCCTCGGGATGCAGGGAGGTCCACAATGAAATCCATCCCCAGGTGTGACCATGGGCGCTCCCCAGTGGCTAAGGGTTGCAGAAGGCCCAACGGAAGGTGCCGAGGGGACTTACTCTGGGCACAAACGGAGCATGCCGCTACATATGCGGCGATGTCGGAACGTAGGGAAGGCCACCAGAACAGACGTGAAACAGCCCAGGACAGCTGATTCTTTCCAGGATGCCCCACGGTCTTGGAGTTATGGTAGGTTCGCAACAACCGAGTGCGCAACTCCTCAGGCACAAAACATCTGCCGTTGGGTCTCCCAGAGGGAGCACCAGATTGAGCCGCCAAAATCTGCTCACCCAGGGGAGAGGTCAGGCTGGTGCGAATGGCGGCCAGGATCTGATTCGGAGGTATGACCGAAGTCGGAATCGACTCCTCCCTGGACAGGTCGGAGTACTGCCGTGATAAGGCATCCGCCCTGATGTTCTTGGAACCGGGTAGGTAGGAGACCACGTAATTAAAACGTGACAAGAACAGAGCCCATCTGGCCTGACGTGGTGTCAATCTCTTGGCCTCAGAGAGGTAGGTCAGATTCTTGTGGTCCGTCAGGATGAGGACCGGAACCACCGAACCCTCGAGCAAGTGCCTCCATTCTTTAAGAGCCTGCACGATGGCCAATAACTCCCTGTCACCAATCTGGTAGTTGCACTCCGCGGAAGACAGTTTCCGGGAGTAAAACCCACAAGGAAGCAGAGGACCCTCTGGTGTTCTACGCTGAAACAGAAGGGCGCCTACTCCCGTCTCAGACGCGTCCACCTCGAGGACAAAGGGCAACCCAGGGTTGGGATGCGACAGAATCGGAGCCGACACAAAGGCGGACTTTAGAGCCTCAAAAGCTCGGATGGCCTCGGGCGGCCAGACCTGGGAATTACTGCCCTTCCTGGTCAGATCCGTGAGAGGCTTGGCTAGCATGGAAAAGTCCCTGATGAACTTCCGATAATAATTGGCGAAGCCCAAAAAGCGCTGCAGGGAGCGAAGACCACTGGGCTGGGGCCACTGTAAGACAGCCGAAACCTTCTCAGGATCCATGGAGAACCCCTCAGCGGAAATGATGTAACCTAAGAAGGTTACCTGGGATCGGTGAAATTCGCATTTCTCAAGCTTACCGAACAGCTTGTTCTCTCGTAACCGTTGCAACACTCGTTTGACATCCAGAATGTGGGTCTCCATGGACTCAGAATATACCAAGATGTCATCCAAATAGACCACCACACACTGCTGCAACAGGTCACGGAAAACATCGTTGATGAATTCCTGAAAGACTGCGGGCGCATTGCACAGCCCAAAGGGCATAACCAAGGATTCATAATGACCGGTCCTGGTGTTAAACGCGGTCTTCCACTCATCGCCCGCCTTGATCCTTACGAGGTTATATGCCGCCCTCAGGTCGAGTTTGGTAAAGACCGTGGCCCCTTTAAGGCGATCGAACAGCTCGGAAATTAAGGGTATCGGGTAAGCGTTCTTGATCGTGATGCGATTGAGACCCCTGTAATCGATGCAAGGCCTCAACTCACCGCCCTTCTTTTTCACAAAGAAAAATCCAGCCCCTGCCGGGGACGAGGATTCCGCGTGAAAGCGCCTCCCTCACGTACTCCTCTATGGCCTCATTCTCCGCTACCGACAGTGGATAGACTTTGCCACGAGGAGGAACGGCACCAGATTGTAACCCGATGGCACAATCGTATGGGCGGTGCGGAGGTAGGGCAACCGCGCGCACCTTATCGAATACATCCCGGTACTCCTCGTATTCAGGGGGCAACAGAGAGTCCGAGGAAGTACACAGCAACTTGACAGGCCCATGGATGCAACTAGCCCCACACTGCGGTGACCACGAGAGGATCTCGGCCGATCTCCAATCGAAAATCGGATTATGCTTCTGGAGCCAGGGGTACCCCAAGACCACCGAGTAGTGTGGAGACGAAATAACCTGGAAGCAGACCGACTCTCTGTGGACGGCACCAATGGCTAACCCCACTGGAAGGGTCTCATGAGTCACGTGTGGCGGCAGAAGGGGTCTCCCGTCTATCGCCTCAAGAGCCAGAGGAGAACCTCGAGCCTGCAGAGGAATGGAATTGGCGGCAGCGAACACACTATCAATGAACAAACCACCAGCACCAGAGTCCACCAACGCCTGGGTCGTCACCGAGCCCCCGACCCAGGAGAGGACAACAGTGATCAGTGGTTTGTCAACACGGGAAACCGGTGATGAGGAGACTCCACCCAAGATCTGCCCCCGACAGGATCTCAGGTGCGAGCGTTTCCCGGACGGTTCGAACATGCCAACCGAAAATGCCCACCGAGACCACAGTACATGCATCGGCCCTCGCGTCTCCGGAGTACCCTCTCCCCCTCGGACAGGTGAGCAAACCCCAGCTGCATGGGTTCACCCCCAGACAAGTCATCCCCAGGAGGCGTGGGAGGAGAGGGAGGCACGGGTGGGACAGCAAAGGTAGGCGCCAATCTGTTAGGAGGCCTCCGCAGACTCTCCTTAAAGGAAGGTCTCTCCCTGAGTCTGGTGTCAATCAAAATCAGGAAAGAAATAAGAGACTCGAGCTCCACTGGTAGGTCCTTAGCTGCAACCTCATCCTTCAAGGCATCCGAGAGACCATGAGAGAAAGCAGCGACCAGAGCCTCATTATTCCAGCCCACCTCTGCTGCCAGGGTACGAAACTCAATGGCGTATTCAGCTACGGATCGTGAACCCTGTCTGATGGACATAAGGAGCTTCGCAGCAGAGGCAGCACGAGCCGGCACATCGAATACCTTCCGAAGAGAAGCAACAAAACCGGAAAACTCGGCAACCACCGGATTGTTGTTCTCCCATAAAGGGCTGGCCCAGGCCAAGGCCTTGTCCGAGAGCAGCGAGATTAAGAAGCCCACCTTTGATCTCTCAGTAGGAAAGGCATGTGGCAGCAACTCGAAATAAATGCCCACCTGGTTAAGGAAACCTCGGCACTGAGTTGGCTCTCCCCCAAAGCGCTGTGGAAGGGGGGCAGAACCGGACATACCCCGAAACACCGCAGGCGCAACAACAGGTGTCGGGGTAGACTCTGGCGCAACAACCGGAGCGGCAGTAGGAGCGGGACCAGGAGCGACAACCGACCCATCGGCAACGGGAGCGAAATGAGCCGTGCGTTCAAGCAGGGTTTGCAACGCCACGGCGAACTGACCCAACAGGTGATCCTGCTGATCAAGTCTGGCAACCAGCGTGGGTAGTGAGGATGGCCCTGTACCGTCAGAATTCATGGCCTGTGGTACCGTGCGTTCAAGCAGGGTTTGCAACGCCACGGCGAACCGACCCAACAGGTGATCCTGCTGATCAAGTCTGGCAACCAGCGTGGGTAGCGAGGATGGCCCTGTACGTCAGAATTCATGGCTTGGTCCTAATGTCACGGAACCATGAACCAGACGTACAACAACAGATAAGTGAAAATAAGAAAGCTTTATTGAAAAACAAGCTATAAAGCAAAAGTCCAAACGGATGGCGAAACCGATGCAGAGTCTTTGCGAAGCCAGGGGTCAGGAACCAGGAGGGTGGTCAGACGAAGCCGGGATCAGGAACCAGCAGGGTAGTCAGACGAAACCAGGATCAGGAACCAGCAGGGTAGTCAGACGAAGCCAGAATCAGGAACCAGCAGGGTAGTCAGACGAAGCCAGGAACAGGAACCAGAAGCAGCAGCAGTCTTAGAAGCATGTGAACACAGGAGGACCAAGCAGGGAACTGAAGCCACAGACCTCCTATATATATGAGCTAGGCATCCAGCTCCTCCCAGTGGGAAGGAGGAGCCGCAGGGTGGGAGGCTACAAGAAACCCAGAAACCAAGATGGCCGCCAGCACATGTCAAACGAAGGAGAACAGCAAGAAGGTAAGACCATGACATATCTGCTCCTTTGTGCAAGGGGAAACAGGATGAGCACTGCCACACTGCCAGTCCCTACAAAATGACCTCCAGCGGGCCACTGGTGTGATTGTCTCTGACCAAGCAATCAGAAACAGACGTCATGAGGGTGGCCTGAGGGCCCGATATCCTCTAGTGGGCCCTGTGCTCACTGCCTGGCACTGTGAAGCTCGATTGGCATTTGCCATTGAATACCAGAAGTCAAGTAAAGTTAAATCTTATTGTCATTCCATGTGAAAACATACAATGGAATGAAATGTCATGTCTCACAGAACCACGGTAGTACACACTGATTAAACATAAAAATATATGAAAAAAAAAAACACAACAAAGAACTAAAAAAATAGAAAAAGCACTACATATTTCTTACTGAGTCTTTGTAGCAGCAATTGTGTGTGTAGCACCCTCTTAGGTAGGTGGTAGTGAAAGAGTATAGTTTTTGCTCTGTCTGCCTATCAGAGTAGCAGCAGGGAAATCTATATTGCTTTCTGCCTACCAGAGAGCAGAATCTGTGAGTTAGGTCTGCTCAGCGTGTGATTCATTGGGCCTATTTTTTTATTTATTTAGAATTTATTTACAAACCCGATTCCAAAAAAGTTGGGGCACTGTTCAAATTGTGAATAATTGTAAGTAAAAAAATGTTACAAATCTCATAAACTTGTATTTTATTCACAATATAATATAGATAACATATCAAATGTTGAAAGTGAGACATTTTGAAATGTCATGCCAAATATTGGCTCATTTTGGATTTCATGAGAACTACACATTCCAAAAGAGTTGGGACAGGTAGCAATAAGAGGCCATACAAGGTATATGTACATATAAGGAACAGCTGGAGCACCAATTTGCAACATATTAGGTCAATTGGCAACATGATTGGGTATAAAAAGAGCCTCTAAGAGTGGCAGTGTCTCTCAGAAGTCAAGATGGGCAGAGGATCACCAATTCCCCCAATGCTGCGGCAGAAAATAGTGGAGCAATATCAGAAAGGAGTTTCTCAGAGAAAAATTGCAAAGAGTTTGAAGTTATCATCATCTACAGTGCATAATATCATCCAAAGATTCAGAGAATCTGGAACAATCTCTGTGCGTAAGGGTCCAGGCCAGAAAACCATACTGGATGCCTGTGATCTTCGGGCCCTTAGACGGCACTGCATCACATACAGGAATGCTACTGCAATGGAAATCACAACATGGCCTCAGGAATATTTCCAGAAAACATTGTTGGTGAAAATAATCCACCGTGCCATTCGCCGTTGCCGGTTAAAACTCTATAGGCCAAAAAAGAAGCCATATCTAAACATGATCCAGAAGCGCAAGCATTTTTTCTGGGCCAAGGCTCATTTAAAATGGACTGTGGCAAAGGGGAAAACTGTTCTGTGGTCAGACGAATCAAAATTAAAAGTTCTTTTTGGAAAACTGGGATGCCATGTCATCCAGACTAAAGAGGACAAGGACAACCCAAGTTGTTATCAGCGCTCAGTTCAGAATCCTGCATCTCTGATGGTATGGGGTTGCATGAGTGCGTGTGGCATGGGCAGCTTACACATCTGGAAAGGCACCATCAATGCTGAAAGGTATATACAAGTTCTAGAACAACATATGCTCCCATCCAGACGTCATCTCTTTCAGGGAAGACCTTGCATTTTCCAACATGACAATGCCAGACCACATACTCCATCAATTACAACATCATGGCTGCGTAGAAGAAGGATCCGGGTACTGCAATGGCCAGCCTGCAGTCCAGATCTTTCACCCATAGAAAACATTTGGCACATCATAAAGAGGAAGATGCGACAAAGAAGACCTAAGACAGTTGAGCAACTAGAAGCCTGTATTCGACAAGAATGGGACAACATTCCTATTCCTAAACTTGAGCAACTTGTCTCCTCAATCCCCAGAAATTTGCAAACTGTTAAAAAAAGAAGAGGGGATGCCACACAGTGGTAAACATGGCCTTGTCCCAACTGTTTTTGAAATGTGCTGATGCCATGAAATTTAAAATCAACTTATTTTTCCCTTAAAATGATCCATTTTCTCAGTTTAAACATTTGATATGTCATCTATGTTGTATTCTGAAAACAATATTGAAATTTGAAACTTCCACATCATTGCATTCTGTTTTTATTCACAATTTGCACAGTGTCCCAACTTTTTTGGAATCGGGTTTGTATTTATTATACATACATTGTGTTCATTTTTAATGTAGTGTTGCACTATTTTTCTCGGTTAATAATTTAATCCATCCCAACATTCCTCATATAGAGCTACCCCCTTAAGGGCCACTGGATTTTTGGGTCCTCCTTTTCAAGCACAGCCAGGCAACAGGAATTTTCAAGCATTCACGTAGTAGCCCAAAACCAGTCCAGAGTGTTTTGTTTTTAGTTTATTGGGGAATAAACTTAAATGGGAATAGGAAGATATGGGATGCCCAGAACTGTAGTTGAATATACCTTGAGAACTTGGGACTGTCTCCACTATCAAAAAAACACAGCTGTCCTCCCGTAGGATATATGGTTCAGCTTGACTGATAAAGAAATAAGTTCAACAACACTAAATGCAGGTGCTTTGCTTCTGTGAAAACTGTCAAGGCATCTGGCTTCTCCTTGAAATCCCCAACTATGAGGTGTAGGGTAGTTATGCTGGCTCTGAATGGCTCTAGGCTCTGGGGTGTAGTTCTTGAAGCTACTCACATAGTCCCTTTGAAATATCCTGTAGCTCATGCTGAAAAGGTCTCCTGCAGGACAGGTCCCAATAGCTCCCAGGGTGATTCAGCTAAGCCTAGCTGATCTTGAAAGGGTATGAGGCTTCCTCTGCTGCTCTCCCTCATCCTCTCTGGCTCCTTTCTTCTGTCTCCTTCTGCCTGGAGGCAGAGCCCCCCAGCACAGGGTCCCCTCTAGGCCACTGGACCCTGGACTCTGCTTTCACTTGGCCAGACTCCAGAGTACTTATAGCTATCTCTCCACCTTCTGGACCATCCTCACCCAGGGATTAGAGGAGACTCCATAAATAATAAACAAGGCTTTGCTGGGAGTGGCCATTCTGATTCCCTTTAGACTACCAGTCAATTCTTTCTCCCATTTGTTAGAATACCAATATTGCATTTTTTCTTTGTTTTAAGGCACCACACCTTTTTTGGGGTCCCTCTAACCTCGCACCTCTTGGCCCTACTGGGATTAGGAGCTCATCCATCATATTTGGTGTGGATCGGCATTTGGCTTCTCCCTCCCCTCTCCTTGTTTGAGTCCACTACGGTATTTGGATTTTGACATTCTCTTGGAAGAAAATATGGATGAATTATGCTAAGACAAGAAGCCAGGTGGGTAACAGTTCATGTGCTAATGGGTGGAGGATTCACGTCTATGGCCATTCTGTTTCAATCAGTGATGTAATACATATATATTTTTTTCTTTCTTTGTTTGTCTTTTCTTCTTTTATTTTTCCTTGAAAGGAGATAACAACATGTATATATCCCTGATGAAGATTTGAACTGAAAGTGAAAAGTTCGCTAATTATTTCGAAACGCGTTGGATTCACAACTCCCCCCCCCCTTGGGGGTTCATTCCCCATGGTGGGAGTCATGCATTCCCCTTTTCTCATTTTGTTAATATTTTTAATTGAGTATTATATGTGGTTCTATCTGCTCATGGTCAACTGTGGTTTCTTCCAGTTTGACCACATGATCAGGATTAGGTTATGTGGTTATTTAATGCTTGTATCATTATTATTTAACTAGTTTTTAATAAACATTCATATTTTTAGATTCATTCTTGTTTTTTTCTTTTTCTTTTGATTGCCTTAAAAATCCCCCATTAAGAGGAGAACAACCAATGTGTATTTCTAATGTCTTATGGGATGATGGCAATCATGGGTCACTCACCATCTGGGACAACTCTTTTTTATGGACAGTATACTTTGCTAAGGTTGTCAAGTGTTGAGTCTGCATACAAGCCCATTATTTGCACATAAAGTATCAAAATCATTAGTTGGTTATATGAAGCAGGTTATGCAGTTGAAGAATTGTTTTAACTAAGAGATACACAAAGGGGGATAAGAAATATTATTCAGAATGGGGGAAAAAAGAGAGTTGAGAAAGAATGAGTGCTGGGTGAGATTGTATAACTAGAGAACAAGGCTAAACACACACAGTGTGCTTTCTATGATTTATAACCGAACATCCCACTGAGAAGCATTTCAGAACTCCATTCCTATGTAATAATTGCACTTACACTTCCTGTAACATCTGCAGAATGTGGATGTTCACTCTGCAAATGGAATGATTAAAGGACACCTCCGCAGCAGAATGGCAACCAAGAGATTTAAATACTCCATTTTTTTTTTTTTTCAGATATAATAAATGATAGTCTTGCAAATTGGCCTTGGATAATGTTTTGGGCATCACTACTAAATTATTGAACATTTGAAAAATGACTTTATTACAGTACATGTCATTTTAAAATCAACAGGAATTTGTTAAAGTGGCATTGCTGCTTGCTTGGCTTTCACAAATCCACAGAGATCCCTTTCATTTTAGGAATCTTTTTTTTTTTTTTTACTTGCATGGTCTATGGCATTAATCAGTACGTTAGCTCTTGAGGTGCTATTGCCTTCAGGAAGCTATTACCAAGCTGTTGATGATTTTAAATAGTCTTTACGGTGAAGTATCCCATGTGGCAGATGGCGGTGGAAAATATAGCTTGGTATATATGGTAATAGATCACAAACAGATACCTGGCACAGATGCTATTAAAGACTGGCATTCCTCATGCAGGCGCTGGTTTGATATATAGTCGAAGGTTTTACTTTGCTGTTAAATATGGCCAAATTACAAGAGCGTGCTTGTAGACCAAAATAATTGGCTCCTTAAAGCATCAGTTTACCTAATACAGAAAAAGGCTACTAAAGTAATGTAGGAACCAATATGAGCATACAGAAAATATTAATATTTAAAATGTATGTCAGGGCAAAAACAAATCAATCTATTTCTAAATTGTCATTTAAGCTTGTTTTAGCCCTTTAAAATACTGAAAGACCAGAAAAATAACTGTTTATCTGCAAAAAATCCAGTGTGCTCCCAACGTCCTGTTTGCACAATTCAGTGTTTGCTGGATTGAAACCTCAACCAGCCCTGCCTGCTGGACTACAGAATTCCTCCTATCTCCCACCTTCTCTGTCCACATCACATGCATACATTCATTTATTTGCATCAAAACTGTGCTGCTGTCTTGATCCCTGCATGCCCACACACTGAAAAAGGACTTTTGGCAGATGTAGTTCTGGGAGCGTGCCCACATTAATTGGAACTGACCTTCCAGCCAGGCAAGCGCCAGACCGGGAAGGACCTTAAATCTCTCAACACTCAGATTTATGTTGCACTTTGATAGTGCCCCTCCTGGTTCAGTCTGCTCTGCGACTTTTTGGCTATGCCACGTCTTTTGTTGATCTCTATGGGTCACCTATATGAAATGGGATATACTCCCTTCATTTATGGGGGTTACTAAAGATCCATTCATACAATTGGGTCCCTTTAGACTGTACCCCTTGTGGTTAGGGTGAGCTTTTGGGACGTGGGTTCCTCCTAGGATGACCTCTTGAGTTGCAGACTGCGGTTAAACAACCAGTGCTATACACTTTATCCATGTGGTTTTCCATTGTTGTACGGTTCTAACTGAATTAATGTAATATGTAGCCTTATACCCCTGAAGAAGAAAAAAAAACATTGATTTTTCGAAAAGCATTGGTTGTTTATTTCTGTTACCAACAGTTCATTTAGATTATGTTTGTACAACAATTTACACATAACCGCATTCTTTTTATTTGCTGATTATATTTATGTCTATGTAAGATACATGCAATAAAATGTGTACATTTTTTCAACTGTTTTTGATTTATGCCCTAAAAAATCCCCCCAGAGGGGACCTGTACATACATTTTAGACTATAGGGATGTGGGCATCACCTTTACAATTCAGCATTTGTTTGTAATTATCCCACTCACAGCCCTGGTCCACAGACTGAAGGATAGAAGCATAGTGGTCACATGGCAGGTGTCATAGGCACAGGAAGTGAAGGAGAACCTCGGTGTGGCCACAGATAAATACAAAAACTTGACAGAAATTGCAAATACACCCCCACTCTCAGTAAGTAATGCAGAAGTCTCCACTGTAAGCCTCCTCCACTACAAACCTACAAACAAAAGTGGGTGCCAGCCTAGGGAGCCTATCCTTGCTCCATGAAGATGCTCAAAAAGAGAAGCTGTGCACCAGTGATATCATTACATTTTTATTCAGCCATAAAAGCACACAGCTCATCCCCCGCCTGGGGATCCAAGTGACATCATTGGTGTGAGACGTCCAAAGCTGTAAAAAAAAAAAACACTTTTCCACCTTCATGCATTCAATGCAAGAAGGTAAAAAACCCTTCAGAATGCAGCTCCCCCCTCAGCCCCCCAAAACTTAACTGAGCCTGATCTTGATCCAGCGATGTGCACAAGAGCAGCTGCTCTCAAGGCTCTCTGCCTCTTCATTGGCTCAGAGACAGTAGCGGCTGTCAGTGAGGAGGCAGCGGGGGACAGGGCCGAGCCCTGTTCCGTGTGTCTCATGGACATGGGCTTAGGAGAGAGCATGCATGAGTGCACCCATAGCAAGCAGCTTGCAGAGGGGGCACTCATCAGGGGAAAGGAGGGGAGCGCTGGTGGGAACTTGAGAAAAGTGTGCAAAACCATTGCACAGAGCAGGTAAGTATGGCATGTTTATTATTTAAAAAAAAAATACCTTTAGTATCACTTTACTTCTCGACCGCCCGCTGTAGTTTTACTGTGGCAGGCAGCCCCTCCTGCGCGAACCGACGTAGCTCTACGTCGGTCATGCACCTGCAGCTAAGGGGCAAAGGCGTGCCACTGCCGGCGTGCTCCAGCACCTACTCGGCAGCGGGGACTCCGATGCACGGGGCAGGCGTCTCAGATTGCTGCCTGCCACCCACAATCGCTCCCCGCTGAGAGAGAAGGATGATCAGCTGTTGTAAACACAGCTGAATGTTCTTCTCTCTGGAATGATAACAGAGCCCCTGTGATCCTTCTATATAGGATCACGGGTCTCTATGGTAATTTCCCAAGTTCAGCCCCCATACAGTTAGAAACACTCCCCTGGGTACACATTTAACCCCTTGATCACCCAATGTGTTAACCCCTTCCCTGCTAGTGTCATTATTACAGTAACAGTGCTTATTTTTAGCCCTGATTACTGTAGTAATGTCACTGGTTCCCCAAAAGTGTCAATGTCAGTTAGGGGTCCGATCTGTTGGCCGCAATGTCGCAGTCACGGTAAATGACATAAATCTTTCCCGCTGTTAGGAGATGCGATTAATTTTGCGCAAACCAATCGCTTATTGCGATTTTTTTTTAACCAAAAATATGTAGCAGACAACAAATTGGCCTAAAATGTTAAAAAAAAATAGATTTTTAATTTTTTTTGGAATATTATATAGCAGAAAGTGAAAAATATTGGTTTTTTTTTCAGAATTGTCGCTTTTTTTTTTTTTGTTCATAGCGCAAAAAATAAAAATCACACAGGTGATAAAATACCACCAAAAGAAAGCTCTACTTGTGGGAAAAAAAGGACATACATTTTTTTTTGGGTACAGCATCGCCCGACCGCGCAATTGTCCATTAAAATAACGTAGTCCCGAATCACAAAAAATGGCTTGGTCATTAAGGGGGCAAATCCTTTAGGTCCAAAAGGGGTTCATTTAACCGCTTCCAGACCACCTACTGCATATATACTGTGGCAGGGCAGCCCAGTTGCACAAAATCATACACATATACGTGATACATGTACGTGATTTTGTGCACAAAGTCTGGGGCCCGCGCTTCACTGGGGACCTGCTTCTGCTGTGATTGGACACAATGATTGGGTCTGGTGGTCGTGATTGTTCAGAGGAGAGGCAGAACGTTGGTTTGCCTATGTAAACAAGGAGATCGCCGTTCTATAAGTGAGGAAAATGGGGATCTTGTGTTTCGCAGAAACACAGATCTCTGTTTTCCTCCAGTCACAGCATCCCCGCCCCCCCCCACAGTTGGAAAGCACTCCCTAGGAGCACACTTAACCCTTTGATTGCCCCTGATGTTAACCCCTTCCCTGCCAGTGTCATTTATACAATGATAGTGCATTTTTTTAGCACTGATCACTGTACTGTTGTCACTGGTCCCCAAAAAGTGTCACTTAGTGTCAGATATGTCCGCCACAATGTCAATGCCCATTACTAGTAAAAAAAATATACAAAAATTCCATAAATCTATCCCATAGTTTGTAGCCAACCAATCAATTTACGCTTATTGGGATTTTTTTTTTTTACCAAAAACATGTAGCAAAATACATGTTGGACTAAATTAATGAAGAAATTCGGTTTTTTTACATTTTTTTTATTGGGTGTGTTTTTTAACACCAAGTAAAAAATATTGTTTTTTTTTTTTCAAAATTGTTGGTATTTTTTTGTTTATATCGCAAAAAATAAAAAAATGCTGAGGTGATCAAATACCACCAAAATAAATCTCTATTTTTGGGAAAAAACAGACATCAATTTTATTTTGGTACAGTGTCGCACGACCGTGCAGTTGTCAGTTAACCACTTAAGCCCCGGAAGATTTTACCCCCTTCCTGACCAGGCCCTATCTTGCGATTCGGCACTGCGTGACTTTAATGGACAATTGCGCGGTCGTGTGACACTGTGCCTAAACAAATTTACGTCCTTTTTTTACCACAAACAGAGCTTTCTTTTGGTGGTATTTGATCACCTGTGCGTTTTTTTTTATCATGCGCTATAAACAAAAAAAGAGCGTAAATTTTGAAAAAATAACAATATTTTTCACATTTTTTTATATGAAATTCCCCCCAAAAAATGTAAAAATCAAAATTTTTTAACATTTTTGGCCAATTTGTTTTCTGCTACATATGTTTGGTAAAAAAAAAATCGCAATAAGCGTATTTTGATTGGTTTGCGCAAAAGTTATTGCGTTTACTAACTACGGGAAAGATTTTTGTCATTTTTGTTGTTTTTTTTTTTAACGAGTAATGGCGGTGATCTGCAATCTTTTTTTGCGGGACTGCGACATTGCGGTGGACAGATCGGACCCTTGACTGACATTTTTGACACTTTTGGGGGTACCAGTGACATTACTACAGTAATCAGTGCTATACATATGCACTGTTACTGTAAAAATTACACTGGCAGGGAAGGGGTTAACTTTATTGGAGAAGGAAGGGTTAAGTGTGTCCCTAGGGGCGTGTTTCTAACTGTGCAGGGATGTGGCTGTTCATGTAACAGCAGAGATCAACGGTCCTACATAGCAGGACCGTTTGATCTCTGCTGTTACACAAGGGAGAATGACAGGCGGCTGTGTTTACATTAGCCGCCTGCCTTTTTCCCTCTGTAACTGACGATTGTGAGTGACCTGCGGACATCGGGTCCGCCGGTCACTCGCGCGGGGGGGGGTCCGTGAATGAGCGGGGGCAAGAGCGTGCCTCCGGCGGTGCGCGCTTGCCCCCTATTGGCTCACAGGCTAGTGACGTACCGGTAAGTCACTTTGCCTGCAAAGGGCTGACCGCCGCAGTATATAAATACTTGCGGCGGTCGGCAAGTGGTTAAAGCAACGCAGTGCCGTATCACAAAAAATGGTCTGGTCAGGAAGGGGGTAAAACCTTCTGCGGCTGAAGTGGTTAAGGAAGAATTGATGGATCCTCTCCTAAATCAGTCAATTATGAAGACTGCTTTAATGAGTGATACGTTTTGCTTTAGAAGGGCCTGTGCCAATGGATGGAGATTGAGGTTCTAAACTGGTCTTTTTAGCATTTCTGTATTTTAAAAAAATAATAAAATCATATTTTCCTTTAACTATTATATGGTATATAAACAAAAAACTTTTATTCCATTAGCAAGTGTAAAGTTTAAATTTATGCTTAATTACGTTGCGCTTATTACTGTATTTTCTGTTTTCTGGACAGATATACAGGCTTAATAAACTTTGCTTTATTTCAAGGCGGACTCATTAGAATACAAATTTTAACACAAACTGACAATCTTTAAAAATCCTCATTTTATCCCAACAGCTTCTCATATCATTGAAATTAAGCAATGAGTCATGAAGCTGAATGTTACAATGAGTCCTTTTAAATGCCCCCGGTGCATTGTTTGTGTATGTCTATTAAGCCATCCAAGAAGTGCTTAAATTGACTATTTACACAAGCCCCAGACTTGGTTAGTGTAATTATAATGCGGAGAGGACTATCACATATAAAGAGTGCAGAGCTGCAGAATTTGATGAACAGCGCTGGGAATAGTAACCTCAAGCTTTGTACGTTCCCGTTAATTTTCATGTTTCCTGATTAAATGTTTGCTTATGCAAAATAATAATATGACAATATTCTATAATTCAAGCAAACCTAATGATGTGAATAAAAACAGCAGACAATAAAGAATAACTAGCTCTAATTTGTTAGTCTCTAAGACTTAATTTTTCATGTATGGGATCCAAATACTGCGTCCTGTGTACAGATTACTATGGCAGTAAGTTATATAGTTTGAGACTTTGATTTAATGACCCCTGGAATAATTTCCTGTGCTGTAAGACCTTGGCACAGGTACCAGAAGGACTTTTTATTTCTTATATTGGCTATAATGATGCAGGCTTAACAAAATAAATCTAGCAGATTCCTTAATTTGTTCTATACAGCATGGATGGATGAAACCCCCCCCTGCTGGGCTATTGTATTTAGACAGCCACTGACAGCGGCTGTTAGAATACCTGAACAGCAGCTGCTTCGGATTGGATACAGCTGCTGTTTAATTAACAATCCTTTACACAGAGTGGTGTTTTGTTGGTTGGAATATGCTCTAGACTGCACACGAATTTTGTCGACCGACAGAATTCTACATCAGAAGTGATGTCATGTGTTGGTTTGCTTTCTTTGTGTTCTTTCTTCTCTGAGCATGCCCAGTCTTGTTTATAAGATTTTTCCCTGTCAAAATCTGTACTGACTGCCCGGAAATCGGACGTGTTTTGACGGAGGACAACAATTTTATAGCCTGCACACCAGAATTTTTTCGGCCGAAAAGTCGGAGTCGGTTGCCGGAAACATCATGCTAACAAGCCGAAAATCGGCAGATCGGTCGTCGGACGAAAATTGTCGGCCAAATTTTGACTCCTGTGTATGGGGCTTTAGATTTTTCATTCGTAGGATGTTACATGGGAGAGAACCATCAGAACCACCCATAAAGCACATTTTAGCATGGTACAAGGAACTGGTTAAAAGCTGCACAGTATATGGCCAGCTTTAGTGGTGCATTTTAGTCGTGATAAAAAATTAAAGATTTGCTTTAATAGCATATAGATCTCTGTGCTCCAAAAAAGTTCAAGTATCTAAAACCCAAACTTTTTTTTTAGTTTTGGATTTGTTTTTTTTCCACTCTCTCTGCTTTTTGGGAAGATATTTCTTCACTACTGGATTAAAATACAAAAAGGAGGCAAGGGCTCCTTAAACTTCCATCTATAATAAGGCTTACCTATAAGTACTGTAAATATCTCCTAAATGTGCACCGCTTAGGATATATTTAGGGTAAATGCAGCTGATGATGTCATCGGTGCATGCGCTCTGAAGGAATGGCCACTTGTGCCGTTTCTTCAGAGCCCTGTGCCGTGACCGGGGGCTCCCAGACGCATGCGTGAGAGTGATGTCACATAGCTACAGTCAGTCACACAGCCAGAGGGAAGACGGGTGAAGATACATGTGGCCTCCAGCAGTGACAACGAGGGCTTTGTTTGCAGGTAAGTTTGACATAATCTGCTAGTATGCGATGCAGGTCAGAAAAATAAAATGCAGTGCTTTACTTCCTCTTTAACACATGTTGCATGGACTGATACTCCTCTGAAAAGAAATCTGCACTCGGATCTGTTTCTAGAGCTGTTTGACAGGCAGTGAGGAGGCAATTTGCTGCCTACTTCCCACCTGTTTTGACATCTAAATGCCGCTCTACCCTACTAGAGTGGCCCTTCACTTGAATGGATGACATGACAGGGGGTATAATTTCTGCTGCAGCATGTGTACACCCCTTTCTGGTGCCTTTGCAGCTTAAGGGGGAGCAGTTGGAGGAGGTAAGAATATGGTTCAGCTTCCTTCTTTTACTGCCCCCTCAACCACAAGTGTGAATGTGCCCTTAGAAGAGATCTCCAAAAAGTGAAGTAAAACGGATTTTAGATCAGAGTAATTGTTCTCATTTGAAGATTTCCTCTCTGTTTCTGTTATGATGACATGATTTGTGGTCCCAGTGACAATGCTCATCAGCACAAATAGAGAGTGTGAATCTACCAGGGCCATAGACAGCAGAGTTATTTTTTGTTCAGCTGGTGGTCTAACCAAAATAAAATTGGATTCCTCCATCTACACAAGTGAGCTAGATGGAAGAATCCCTCGCCGTCGCATTGTATTCGGACAGCAGGAATCTCTGCTGTCAGAATACACTGATCAGTGGCTGCAGCAGCTGATCTCTGAAAACCTTCCAGTGCGTCCATTCTATCAATAAACCTCTGTCAAACAGCACAGTTCCCACACATAGATCCAAATCCAGCTGGTCTCTGCTGAACTGGGTAGATTTTGGTTTGTCTGTACTCAGCAGGGGTAGATTAACTATCCAGACACTCGGGCACTGCCCAAGGGCCCAGGGCCAGTAGGGGACCCCCATGAGAGGCAGCAGGGGGAATCCAACAGTCAAGGTGTTGTGGAAATTGTATTAGGATTAGGGTGGACATTTTTCAGGATGTGTTTTTTTTAGCTTGTCATTATGACTCCTGCTGTCGGTTTGCTTGCAAAACCTTCCGTTAGATAAAGTATATATATATGTGTATATATATATATATATATATATATATATATATATATATATATATACATATATATACATATATATACAATTTTTTGAGAACTAGCATCAAACAGAAGAGCTTTCAAGGACTTCCTTTTCTTATTTTTAAGGTCTCTTCTTGCTCATTTTTATTAAAGGAATAAAAGAAAAAAACAAAACCTGAGTTTCCCTCACAGGTATTCAGCAATCCTTTTCCATTGAAAAACAAATGTCATTCAGCCCTCCTGGCTTGCACCTTCAGACCTGCAGTTTTGGCCTTACTCATCAGGGCCTTGTCTGTGTCCTACAGACCCTCCTCTCACAAACATTTGGACCATACACTTAGCAGCCCCTTGCTTCTCTGGTTTCCACCTCTCTCCTAGGTGGAGCCCCCCTGACTCCTGGGCAAAAAACCTTCTCTGTCTGCTGGGGTGGAGCCCAGAACCATACTCAGGTCTCTGAGCATTGCACACACCTGTGCAATCAGTGTGCTGGCTGTTTACAAAACCTGGACCCAGAATTGGAGATTTTATTCCACCCGGATCTCCAGGCTCCAGGTCTCAAAATATATTTGGAGAGCCATGTCATCCGCTGGTGTTGGTCCACTGTCTTTTATCAAGTCCAAAGTCAGCGCAGCAGTCTACCAGGAAATTCTACAGCTCTTTATGATTCCCTCTGCTGACCAGCTTAATGGGGATGCTGATTTAATTTTCCAGCAGGACTTGGCACCTGGCAAAAGTACCAATAGCTGGTTTAATGATCATGGTATCACTGTGCTTGATTGGCCAGAAAACTCGCCTGACCTAAACCCCATAGGGAATCTGTGGGGTATTGTCAAGAGGAAGATGAGAAACACCAGACCCAGCAATGCAAACGAGCTGAAGGCCGCTATTCAAACATATAAAAACAGAAAAAACACTGTGCTTTAGGAGAAGCAGCTAACACCTGAAACAATAGTACAAGTTCAAAATAAAATAATAAAAACAGAATGGTGTAGCGCTAGATTATGAATGACAAACACCTATACTGAATCAAAGTATGATGTTAACATGTACAGTCCAAAAAATGAACACTAAAAAAGTCCACAAAGGAAGATATTGGCTGAAACAGATTCCCAGGAAAGGAAAAGCTCCAAACAAATGAAGAAAGGTCAAGATCAGGTGTGCCCAGGAGTAGAAATGAATCCACCAGACAATATAGTGAGAGATGGCTCCTTACCAAATAGCTCTTGCCACTAGATTATTGGTGGCTGAACGCTCATATGAAAGAGAGATCCTTAAATGTAGTGGAATGGCCAGGCCAGAGCATAGGTCACTCTCTCCGGGGACAACCAATCATAAGTCACAGGGGTATCCAGTGTATAACCATGGAAATAAAAAATAAGGGGGGGTGGTATTGTCCTTTTGGACAAGAGTGAGTATATCCAAGAGATGAATAGACTCCTCTCAGACCGCTCCACCTATATCCCACTGGCATCTAATCCTACCAGTAAGTATAAGGCTGATCTGAAGTTATTGGTGGATGAAGGTTTCAGTTTGGGTATTTTAAACAAAAAGGAAAGAGCTTTTCTGATCCCAGCCACTCCTAGAATCCCTGTCATCTACTACTTGCCTAAAATCCACAAAAATCAAACCAAACACCCTGGACGTCCCATCATAAGTGGATTTGACTCTGTCCTGTCCAGGATAGACAAGTATGTAGATGAATATTTACAACCGTATGTGATTAACACCACTTCTTACCTCAGGGATACTACTCAGGTGCTTACCACACTTGAGGAGTTTGTGTGGGATGATGGATACCTTTTGGCCATGGCAGACGTGGCCTCTTTGTATACCATCATCTCACACGAACATGGACTGGAGGCTGTGCGGCATTTTCTTAATGCTGACGACTCCCTCCCCTTGTTGCAGAAGGAGTTTCTGACGTCTCTCCTTACTTTTTCAACCAGTCACAATTACTTCTGGTTTGGTGGCAGTTTCTATTTACAAAATTGTGGCGTTGCGATGGGGGCCAAGTTTGCTCCCAGTTTGGCCAATTTATTTATGGCCTACTGGGAGGAGGATGTTATCTGGACATGGCCCCCGTCGCAACTGCGATTATGGAAACGCTACATGGACGATATATTCATCATATGGGATGGAGACTCTGATTCCCTATGCGCGTTCTTTGAATGTTTAAACCAGAATAACAGGGGTATTCGACTGGAGTTTGAAATCAGTGCTTCCAAGTTGCACTTTCTGGACTTGGATATTAAGGTTCAGAATGGGAAACTTGTCACCTCTACGTTCTTTAACCACTTCCATAAAGAGCAGTTAGACACCCTTCCTGCCCAGACCAATTTTCAGCTTTCAGCACTCTCACACTTTGAATGACAATTGCTCAGTCATGCTACACTGTAACCAAACAAAATTTTTATCATTTTTTTCACACAAATAGAGCTTTTTTTTGGTGGTATTTGATCACAACTGGGGTTTCTACGGGTTGCCATCTTTGAGTTACAGAGGAGGTCTAGGGCTCAAATTATTCCCCTTGCTCTAAAGATCGCGGCGATACCTCACATGTGTGGTTTGAACACCGTTTACATATGTGGGCGGGGTTTATGTATGCGTTCTCTTCTGCGCGCGAGCTCACGGGGACAGGGCGCTTTAATTTTTTTTTTTTTTACTATTTATTTTATTTATTATTTTTTATTTTTACACCATTTAAAAAAAAAAAAATTGATCATTTTTATTTCTATTAAAAGGAATGTAAACATTCCTCGTAACAGAAATAGGCACGACAGGACCTCTTTTTTGTGAGATCTGGGGTCAAAAGTCCTCAGATCTCACAAGTACACTAAAAGATAGAAAAAAAAAAAAAATTATTATATAAAATGAAAAAAAAAAAAGGACCTTTAAACCGGTTGCTAGGCAACAACATTTTCCGTAGCTCCGGTCCTCCAAGACCATAGAGTCGAGTGAGGGCAAGCTTGCCCTCACTCGACATCCTGTCTGTGAGGATCTGGGCCCGGATCGTTTTCCCCGCTGCCGGCGGGTCCGGTAAGCGGGGAAAAGGACCGGAATGCGGCGGGAGGGGGGGGGGGGGCCCTCTTCCGCCATCCCGGAAGGGTGATCCCACGGTGAATCCACCGCTGGGACCACCCTTATCGGAAAGCCAACCGTCCACCGTTTAAAAAAATACCAGGGTTATGGCAGCTATCTGCCATTCCACTACATTGAAGGATCTCTCTTTCATATGAGCGTTCAGCCACCAATAATCTAGTGGCAAGAGCTATTTGGTAAGGAGCCATCTCTCACTATATTGTCTGGTGGATTCATTTCTACTCCTGGGCACACCTGATCTTGACCTTTCTTCATTTGTTTGGAGCTTTTCCTTTCCTGGGAATCTGTTTCAGCCAATATCTTCCTTTGTGGACTTTTTTAGTGTTCATTTTTTGGACTGTACATGTTAACATCATACTTTGATTCAGTATAGGTGTTTGTCATTCATAATCTAGCGCTACACCATTCTGTTTTCACTGTTCAAACAGCCTGGGCTTCCAAAACACCTCAGCAGTGCCACAGGCTCCATGCCATGCCGCATTGATGCAGTAATTCATGCAAAAGGAGCCCCGACCAAGTATTGAGTGCATACCATACTGTACATGGGCATACTTTTCAGTAAGCCAACATTTCTGTATTAAATATTCTGTATGTAAGCCATAATCATCAAAATTAAAAGAAAGAAATGCTTAAAATATATCACTTTGGGCGTAATTTATATAAAAATACATGAGATTCCCCTTTTGAATTGAATTACTGAAAAAAATTTACTTTTTGATGAAATACTAATTTTATGAGATGTACCTGTATACTGTATGTATGTGTAAATATATATATATATATATATATATATATATATATATATATATATATATATATACTGCATATATATTATTTTATTTTTTTAAATCTATAATGTATGAATATGTATATATAGCACTAGGATCACTTTTCTAACAATGTAGATGAAAGCCTTATCTGCTTGACAACTTCAACACTTATCAGATGAACTGAGGAGAATTAAAATGATTGCGGCTGGTCATTTATACTACTTAAAAAGGATTTTATCCTTCCCCTCCTTGGCTTTGTATGACATTGAGAGCTTTTGAGTCGATTAGATGGATTTAGACTGCTCCTGTAATGTATATTTCTTGTTCTCAAACACATTTAAATGGATCATCTTCCTCGACAGTCCTCTCCAGTCTATATGGAATGCAATAGACATATTATGGAGATATATCCTAAATGTAAAGAGACTCAAATGACTAGCGAATGTTTGATCCACTTGGCAGGTTGTTAAAGAATGTCCACTACTCTTCATAGTGCAGCCAGATATGGTAGATCATGTATTTTTGTTTCATTTTTCTGTCTTCTGAATTGGCTGCTGTATAAAGTTCCTAGAATACTTAAAAAAATACATTCAATGCTACAGTCATTGTCAATCCTTTATCACCGTACAAAAAATAATTTTCATCTTTGAATTATAACTGAACTTTCATTAAAGTTGACACATTTGTAGTTGTCCCAGCAGCCTCTGGTGATCCTGCCAGTAACACACTTCCTGTTTTATGATGTATCCACTCTGGATGGAGGAGCAAACAAAGACACCTTTGGACGGCAGAATTGTCAGTCTGGGGACAGTGTAGTGTTAGATGCCTAGCAGATTTAAATTGCAGAAGGATTTTGCAAACAAAAAAATAAAGTTTAACTCCAGCTAAAATGTTACAATTACAGCAACAAATTTATTTTATTCTTTTTGGGTTAAAGGGTTTTACATAAATGAACAAAAAGTTGACCATTGCAAGCACACTGTCAGTGGCAAATGGTTTGCCTCAACCCTCCAACTGCCAGTTTTGCTCAACAGCTTGGGCTTAGCAGAACTAAAGTCCTGATTTTGAAGATTGCGAACAGGCTGACTTTTTATTGTAGAAGACACATGCAAAGTCTTTTCTGCAATAAAATATACCTACCTATCTGGTCACAGTCTTCCTTGAAATGTACACTGAGCTGCACAAGCACAGCTCAGTTTACATTCTGGCACAGATCCTGTGTGCTGGAATGACTGAACTCCTCTGCATGCAGGAGTGTAATCATCCTACATCGGCCAAAGAAACGGCTGCAGCCCAACACCCAGAGGAAATTGGGTAGAAGATGTCAGCAAGGGATATCGGACCGTTAAAAGTAAGTTTTGCAAGCTATAGTTCCGCTTTTAAAAAAATAAAATAATAGATATCTATTTTTTGTGCAGTGCTATTTTTCCAAATACCTTTAAAATACTACTATTCAAAAAAAGAAAAAAAATATATATACCAAAAAAAATTGATAAAAAGTTTTGGTGTGTGTGTGTGTATATATATATATATTTTTTTTTTTCCTTTTTTGAATAGTGTTTATTGGTATTTGGAAAAATAGCACTGAACAAAAAATAGATATTTGGTAATTGCGACACATACATGAGAGTGTGCACAGCTTATCACAGGAATCGCATAGCAGCTCACAAGGCTATAATATATTTAAAAAAAAAATAGCAAACTGCCAGATCAAGAATTGAAAATAAATGAAAAAAAAAAAAAGAAACTACTGCAGCCACCACATCTAAGAATAGGTAAAATGCAATATAGTACATTTTTATTTTGGGGTTTATTAATGCTTTAAAGAATATGTTACCCTAACATTTTATTCCTGATATGCTGTACCATGTACTTGTGTTAAAAACGATCCTGTTCTCTTTGTATTGCTTCCTTTGTGTGAAATACCTGGTGATCCCACCAGTCCCCCTGCTTTCCTCTTTCAAGCTGACCATGCTAGGCATAAGAACAGATCCATCTGAGTGTGATCAGTTTTCTGGCTGTGCTAGAAGAACAGCCTGTCTGTCTTCTAATGGTCAAACTCAGGCTGATACCCTGTGCCTCCCCACACAGCCATTTAATAGGAAGATCAGTGTAATGTTGTTTCTTCACCTCCAGGTTCCTAGGTAAGGGTTCACATATATGTTAAGCATAGGGCCATGCTAGTGTTTTATCTTCTGCATATTGTTTAGCAAAACTGCAATTATACTTTGAAGGTGATAGGACAAATACTTTCATATAGCACCAAACAATTATATTTGCCATCAAATGTCAATTTGTAATTCTGGCCATCTTTAAATTCAAGATGATGATAAGACATTGAAGAGATTTGTGTTGTTCATACAGTAATAGATGCTTTTTGTGTTCTTTGCTTTCTGTAAAACCTGCTCTTGATGCTGAGCACATAATGCAGTTTTCTGTTCTCCTACTGTGTATCCTCTAACGAATGCAGACAAGCGTCAAATTAGGCCTCTAAAGACGCAGCTCAATTCTTAGGAGCTTTGACATGCCCCAGCGCACATACAGAATGGCCCCCATCCACCTCTGTGGTACATAATTGTTGTGAACATGTTAGTGCTGCAATGCACTTAAAGCAGTATTAAAGCCAAAACCAAAAATATAGAGGAACACATATAAGGGAACACAAGGGGGCGCCAGACTAAGTGTAGCAGGTAAGAACACATTTTTTAAATTATTTTTTATAATATAATTTTTTAGTTATTTATTACCATCTTTTAGGAGCCCTGTTGGTGGGCTTTGGGGAAATATCATGGGTCTAAACAGACGCCATATGTCTCACTTTAGAGACAGACTAATGGACTGAGGACAGAGATTCCCTTTCTCTGCAGCCTCAGCATCTGGAAAGTGCTTTGTGCTGAGCGGCTGCCTGTTCATAGAAAAAACTGTTTACCCTAAAGCTCCTCCTGTTAGATATGCTTTTCAGCATACCTTACAGAAGAATCTCAGACTACTGAGCAACCTTCACATCAGGAGCCCTCCCCTCACTTCAGGAGTCCACCATTAAGAGCCCCACCTCCCTCCATTCACATCAGTCCCCTTTGTCCCCCTAACATAAGAAGTCCACCCTTACTTATGAGGTCCTCCATTCACACAGAAGTCCCCCATTGTATCAGCCCCCCCCCCACCCCCACATCAGTGTCCCCTCTTGCATCAATGTTTCCCCTTACATTAATGTCCACCTTACATCGGTGTCCCCTCTTACATCAATGTTCACCTTACATTGGTGTCCCCTCTTACATCAATGTCCACCTTACATCGGTGTCCCCTCTTAAATCAATGTCCACCCTTCATCGGTGTAGCCTCTTACATCAATGTCCACCTTACATCAGTGTCCCCTCTTACATCAATGTCCACCCTTCATCGGTGTCCCCTCTTACATCAATGTCCACCTTTCATCGGTGTCTCCTCTTACATCAATGTCCACCTTACATGGGTGTCCCCTCTTACATCAATGTCCACCTTACATGGGTGTCCCCTCTTACATCAATGTTCACCTTACATCGGGGTCCCCTCTTACATAAATGTCCACCTTACATCAGTGTCCCCTCTTATATCAATGTCCACCTTACATTGGTGTCCCCTCTTCCATCAATGTCCCCCCTTCATCGGTGTCCCCTCTTACATCAATGTCCACCTTACATTGGTGTCCCCTCTTACATCAATGTCCACATTACATCGGTGTCCCCTCTTACATCAATGTCCACCCTTCAACGGTGTCCCCTCTTACATCAATGTCCACCCTTCATCGGTGTCTCCTCTTACATCAATGTCCACCTTACATGGGTGTCCCCTCTTACATCAATGTCCACCTTACATGGGTGTCCCCTCTTACATCAATGTTCACCTTACATCGGGGTCCCCTCTTACATAAATGTCCACCTTACATCAGTGTCCCCTCTTACATCAATGTTCACCTTACATCGGGGTCCCCTCTTACATAAATGTCCACCCTTCAATGGTGTCCCCTCTTACATCAATGTCCATCTTAAATGGGTGTCCCCTCTTACATCATAGTTCACCTTAAATGGGTGTCCCCTCTTACATCAATGTCCACCTTAAATGGGTGTCCCCTCTTACATCAATATCCACCTTAAATGGGTGTCCCCTCTTACATCAATATCCACCTTAAATGGGTGTCCCCTCTTACATCAATATCCACCTTAACCACTTGCCGACCGCCGCACGACTATCTACGGCGGCGGTCAGCCCCTCACAGGCAAAGTGACGTAGGTCTACGTCGCTCGCCTGTGAGGGTTTAGGGAGCGAGCGCGCGCCGCCGGAGGCGCGCTCCCGCTCCCGCGTGGTCACGGACCCCCCCGCGCGTGTGACCGGCGGACCCGATCGCCGCCGGCCACTCTGCGATCGGCGGGGGAGAGGGAGAAAGTCAGGCAGCTTGTGTAAACAAGCTTGTGTGTGTCATTCTCCTCTCTGTATGAGAGCTGATCACATGGATCTACTATGTAGATCCATTGATCACTCTGCATACAGTTGAAGCCACAGCCAATCACAGTTAGAATCACGCCCCTAGGGACACACACAGCCCCTCCCTCTCAAATAAAGTTAACCCCTTCACTACCAGTGTATTTTTACCGTAACAGTGCATATATATAGCACTGATTACTGTAGAAATGTCACTGGTAACCCCAAAAGTGTCAAAAATGGCAGTCAAGGGTCCGATCTTTCCGCCGCAATGTCGCAGTACCGCAAAAAAAATCGCAGATCGCCGCCATTACGCGTTAAAAAAAAAAACAACAAAAATGACAAAAATCTTTCCCTTTGTTAGTAAACGCAATAACTTTTGCGCAAACCAATCAAAATACGCTTTTTGCGATTTTTTTTACCAAACATAGGTAGCATAAAACAAATTGGCCGAAAATATTAAAAAATTTTGATTTTTACATTTTTTTTTGGGGGAATTTCATATAAAAAAAAGGGAAAAATATTGCTATTTTTGCAAAATTTACGCTCTTTTTTTGTTTATAGCGCGTGATCAAAAAATCGCACAGGTGATCAAATACCGCCAAAAGAAAGCTCTGTTTGTGGGAAAAAAAGGACGCCAAATTCGTTTAGGTACAGCGTCGCACGACCGCGCAATTGTCCGTTAAAGTCACGCAGTGCCGAATCGCAAAATACCCTCTGGTCGTTTAGCAGCCAAATCCTCCGGGGCTTAAGTGGTTAAATGGGTGTCCCCTCTTACATCAATATCCACCTTAAATGGGTTTCCCCTCTTATATCAATGTCCACCTTACATGGGTGTCCCCACTTACATCAATGTACACCTTCCATGGGTGTGCCCTCTTACATCAATGTCCACCTTAAATGGGTGTCCCCTCTTACATCAATATCCACCTTAAAAGGGTGTCCCCTCTTACATCAATGTCCACCCCAAATGGGTGTCCCCTCTTACATCAATGTCCACCTTAAATGGGTGTCCCCTCTTACATCAATGTCCACCTTAAATGGGTGTCCCCTCTTACATCAATGTCCACCCTAAATGGGTGTCCCCTCTTACATCAATGTCCACCTTAAATGGGTGTCCCCTCTTACATCAATGTCCACCTTACATGGGTGTCCCCTCTTACATCAATGTCCACCTTACATGGGTGTCCCCTCTTACATCAATGTTTCTCCTTATATCAGTTTCCCCGCTTGCATCAATGCCTCACCTTACACCAGTTTCACCTTTGCTACAGAGTCCCCCATTACTTTAGAATCCCTCTTTGCATCAGTTTCCCCCATTACGTTAGAATACCCCCTAATGCCACAGTCCCTCCTATCTTCAGAATCCCTTTTTACATCAAAGTCCTCCTTGACTCAGTGCCCCCCTTCCACCATAGCCCCGACTTACATCAATGCCCCACCTTGCATTACATGCCCTCTTACTTCAAAGTCCCCCCTTACATTAGTTCCTCGGTTACATCAGTGTCCCCTCTTACATCAGTGTTTCCTCTGAAAGAAAAGTCACGTCATCCATCAGTATAGGAGTATCCTGGAGGCGATTGGTCCTTATTTCTTATATGCGTGTACACATCTTACGTTTGTGAGTACAATGTATGCTACCTTTTTTTTGATTTTAATAAACTTTTTTAGTGGTAATGCACGAGGTTGGTGCGCCCTTCTCTTGTTGTTGCTGCCCCAGAATGACCTGGGCTGAAGATAGGAGCGGAGACATATTGGTGTTAATTATTTCATTAGCGCAAGCATAGTGTTCTGCTACTTTCACACCTATATACTGTATGTGTATATATACAGACATGGGTGTGTGTATATATACCCTTACACAGAAGTTCAGATGTTTTGCCTGCCTCCAAAGTCCCCCAAAAAATGCTCAAAAAAACGCTTGCTACAAAACCGGCAAGGTGTGAAAATAGCGGAGCCATATCCCTGTTCTATATTGATTCTAATACAAACAATCTTTTTTTTTTTCTGGTTCTGGACATGCTACAGAGCTTAAACTTCACAGGTACACTTTTTAGACCCCCCAGACACCAAATCCAAAGAAATCTCTTTTTTTTTTAATAATTTTTTCAATAATTGGCTCTCTATCAAAAATGACAATTTTTAAGAACTTTTTTTTGTGTGATTAATAGTCCCTGGGGCATGACCCAGAACCCTATGCACTTTTTAGGGGCATTTATTGGGTTTTAGGGCTTCAAAATTGTGTTTTTTGATTACCAAAGTTCGGGTCCCATTGATTTCAATGGGGTTCTGAAATCCGGGCCGAACTTTCGGGAAGTTCAGGTGTTCTGGTCGAACCGAACTTTTGAAAAGTTCAATCATCCCTAGTCTCTGTAAGGAATTATTTATTGCTTCCAACACAAAAGCAAATGTACTTGCATAATACCGTATATAGGGAACTAAAAGCATCCCGACATATGTGTAGTAGTGCAGTAATATATTCACACTTGCGTCTACGGCAGGGGAACTCAATTTCATTATGGGCCACATCAGCTTTATCCCAAATAGCAAGCAATTGTGTTTCAAGTTTGAAAATGACCTGCTAAGCTATTGCTAGACTTGCCACACTTCACAATTTTTTTGCACAATTTCAGCAAGTCCGCATGGCATGAATCCAGAACAACTTTCTTTGAAAACATCCTGTAAATCTGCTTCAAGTTCTGGTTCAGTTATGTTGTGCAATAGTCATCCCACCACAGGGGTCACTGTGGCTGAATTTTCCTGCTGTAGACTTGCAGAGCTCTTGCTGTAGACTCACCACTGCAACTTTTCTCTTGCAAGAGACTTGCCACGCAAATTTGCTACAAATTGGAAAAGTGTCAACTAGAACTTGTGCTTCAAGTTCTCTGCAAGTGTACAACTTGCCAGTTAAAATGTGCAGCAAGTTAACAGACTTACAATTGAACAATGCCACAAATTTGTGGAAAGTTATCCTTGCTATCTGGGTTGGGCACCCTCAAAGGGCCAGTTGTATCTATAAGATTAGATTAGCTGAGACCAGGGAAGGCGGAAAAAAGGGGGTGCTGCAGTTGCACAAAGAGGTACAGGATCTGTAGCAGGAGTTCTGTCCTCCTCTATGCTGCCGAATACTAATACGGGGGCTGGCAGACACAAGCCTCCCTGCAGCTGCACGGAGAAGTGAAGGATCTGGCGGAGGAATTCTGTCCTCCTCTGTGCTGCTAACTGCTGAGACAAGGGGGAATGGAGACAAGGAGGGTGCCGCAGCTGCAGGAGAGGAGCAATAGCAGTAAAGGTAAGTGAAAAAAGTTTAAACTACTGTGTGAACAGTATAGTAAATTTTAAAAAGAGCCACTCCCCTACTAGGGATGATCGAACGGTTCGGGTCGACCATCGGTTCGACCCGAACATTGGATGTTCGATATTCGGCCGAATACCGAACTTTTTGCGGCAAAAGTTCGGTATTCGGCCACCAGAACCGCCCAAAATGCACTGGGACAGGAACTGGGCTTTAAAAGCCCGTGATTGGCCCAGAAACGTCTGCAAAAGCCAATGAGGGGGCAGGAGTCTCCTAGGAACGTGATTGGAGTGACTACGGGGACCAGAGGCCAATCAGGAGTGAATACGCCCCACACTATATAAGATGGCCCCGCCTAACCCCTAGCACAGTTATCCAGAGCCTGTTGAAGAGAGTTGAAGCAGTTCTGTCTGACTCCTGCTTGCTACACTACATTTCCTA
Organism: Pelophylax lessonae; assembly: GCF_965119305.1. Taxonomy (NCBI): domain Eukaryota; kingdom Metazoa; phylum Chordata; class Amphibia; order Anura; family Ranidae; genus Pelophylax; species Pelophylax lessonae. Next base: position 60,941,796 of record NC_138769.1, on the reverse strand, counting down.
CATATCGAGTGGTTCTAAAGCTCCATATAGCAGAATTGTATTTAGCTTACAGCCAGTGTAGTTAGATACAGCGATTGTGCTGGTTCTTAGAGTTAAAAAAAAAAAAAAAAAAAAAAAAAACTTAAGGGACAGTGTCAGTCTTCTGCTGTATGGAGCTTTCTATTTAGTGGAAAGGGATATCTAGTGTAGTTAGGGAACTTTGTACTACATTAGTTAGATTTGAAAATTTAGTTTCTGTAGGGAAAGTGTGAGGGTTCTGTTTAGTGAGCACGTGGCACAGTGCTGCTGTATCACAGCAGGTATACGTGCTTGCTAGGCAGCAAAATACAGTGACAACTTAACGCCTGTTGTTCAAAGCGTTAGGTGCACTGTACAAAAGCCTTTGCAACTGTGCGTGACACGCAACTGCTGTGCTGTATCCAGCGACAACTGTGGGTCGCATAGCAGTGTGCGTTTTTCACCGCACACAGTTGCCAACGCATCAGTGACAACCTAACGCCTGTTGTTCAAAGCGTTAGGTCCACTTTGCAAAAGGCTTTGCTACTGTGCGTGAACCGCAACTGCTGTGCTGTATCCAGCGACAACTGTGGGTCGCATAGCAGTGTGCGTTTTTCACCGCACACAGTTGCCAACGCATCAGTGACAACTTAACGCCTGTTGTTCAAAGCGTTAGGTGCACTGTACAAAAGCCTTTGCAACTGTGCGTGACACGCAACTGCTGTGCTGTATCCAGCGACAACTGTGGGTCGCATAGCAGTGTGCGTTTTTCACCGCACACAGTTGCCAACGCATCAGTGACAACCTAACGCCTGTTGTTCAAAGCGTTAGGTCCACTGTGCAAAAGGCTTTGCTACTGTGCGTGAACCGCAACTGCTGTGCTGTATCCAGCGACAACTGTGGGTCGCATAGCAGTGTGCGTTTTTCACCGCACACAGTTGCCAACGCATCAGTGACAACCTAACGCCTGTTGTTCAAAGCGTTAGGTCCACTGTGCAAAAGGCTTTGCTACTGTGCGTGAACCGCAACTGCTGTGCTGTATCCAGCGACAACTGTGGGTCGCATAGCAGTGTGCGTTTTTCACCGCACACAGTTGCCAACGCATCAGTGACAACTTAACGCCTGTTGTTCAAAGCGTTAGGTGCACTGTACAAAAGCCTTTGCAACTGTGCGTGACACGCAACTGCTGTGCTGTATCCAGCGACAACTGTGGGTCGCATAGCAGTGTGCGTTTTTCACCGCACACAGTTGCCAACGCATCAGTGACAACCTAACGCCTGTTGTTCAAAGCGTTAGGTCCACTGTGCAAAAGGCTTTGCTACTGTGCGTGAACCGCAACTGCTGTGCTGTATCCAGCGACAACTGTGGGTCGCATAGCAGTGTGCGTTTTTCACCGCACACAGTTGCCAACGCATCAGTGACAAATATGCCTGGTAGACCAAGAAAAGGCATACGTGGCCCTGCTGCGGAAAGGGGCACAGCTTCTAGGGTGTCTAGAGGCAGGGGTGGACGTGGTGGTCAGTCCTCAGCCAGGCCACCATTTGGATTGTTCTCCGGCAGTGGCCAAGCTATACGTCCACAGTATGTACAGGAGGTGGTGGACTATATGAACAAACCCTCATCATCGGCATCATCTGCAACTACAGTGACCCAGGCAGAGAAAAGTGGTCAGTCTTCTGCAGTTGTCAGAACAAATACAGATGAGTCCATGTCCACCTCATGTCCTCCCTTAGACCCAATTTCAGACATGGCAGAGGAGTCAGCTGAGCTGTTTGACCACAGTGTCGGCCATCTACTCCAGCCTGATGCTCAGTCCTTTATGGAGTCTGATGTTGGGTCTGAGTTTGAGGAGGAGGCAGAGCAAACAAGAGGGGAGAGCAGACGGCCCGCTCCATCTAAGGCCGCACCTGTTGTCTCCCAGGCCAGGCCTGATGCTCAGTCTTTGATAGAATCAGATGTTGGGTCTGAGGTTGAGGAGGAGGCAGAGCAAACAAGAGGGGAGAGCAGACGGCCCGCTCCATCTAAGGCCGCACCTGTTGTCTCCCAGGCCAGGCCTGATGCTCAGTCTTTGATGGAGTCAGATGTTGGGTCTGAGGTTGAGGAGGAGGCAGAGCAAGCAAGAGGGGAGAGCAGACGGCCTACTCCATCTAAGGCCGCACCTGTTGTCTCCCGGGCCACTATACACACCTCATCTTGCTGGGCCTTTTTTGAGACATCCCATGCAGATAAAACAGTTGCGATCTGCAAGATTTGTAAGAAGGGTATAAAACGTGGCAAAAATGTCAACCACCTGGGTACAAGCTGCCTAAACAGGCATTTGACAACCCACCACTCGGCCCGTTGGCAGGAGCATTTAAAGAACCCACAAAAGGGCCAAAGATTGGTCAGTCGGCCTCCTAGTTCTCCTCGCGCTCCTCCTCATGCTCCATCTGCTCCACCTGCTCCACCTGCACATCAGTCTGTTCCTGGCCCTGCTATAGTCACTCGTCACCTGTTGGCAGCCTCCACTGGCAGGGATGATGATATAGCAGGCAGTGTCGCATCTACCTCCAGCACACCACCAGCTGTATCATCTAGACGCCAAATTTCGATTCCACACATGCTGGAACGAAAAAAAATGTATACTCCCCGCCACCCACATGCCCAGCGTCTAAACAGTAGTTTGGCTAAACTACTGGCTCTGCAACTATTACCATTTAACCTGGTAGAGTCTGCTCCCTTCCGTGACTTCGCAAAATGTGCAGTTCCACAGTGGCAGGTGCCAAGTCGGCATTACTTTTCCCGTAAGGCCCTGCCATCCCTATACCAACATGTGGAAGGCAATGTAGTGTCATCCCTGGCCAAGTCAGTCAGCCGTAAGATACACTTGACGGCTGACACTTGGTCAAGCAAACATGGGCAGGGACGGTACATTTCTGTCACTGCTCACTGGGTGACACTGCTTGCCAGTGGAAGGGATTGTAGCCAGGGCTCGGTGCTGCAGCCAGTGTTGCCCCCACGTCTGCAAACAGCTGGTGGTGTCGCTGATCCGGGTAGATCGATCACTTCTACCCCCTCCTGCTCCTCCTCCTCTACCTCCTCCATGCCCTCCTCTGCAGAATGGTCCTTTGAATATGATGAGATACCACGTAAACGTTCAAAGGGCTATTCTATGTCTCAGGCCAAAAGGTGTCACGCAGTGCTGCAGCTTGTGTGTCTAGGGGACAGGCAGCACACTGCCCCTCAGATTCTTGGGGCTCTGCAGGCACAGGCCCAGAGGTGGTTGACACCACGCCAGCTGCAGCCAGGGATGGTGGTTACTGATAATGGGTCAAACCTCCTGGCCGCCCTTCGTCAGGGAAAGTTAACCCATGTGCCATGCCTGGCGCATGTCCTGAATCTCGTGGTACAGCGGTTTTTGAACTCGTACCCGGGAATGCAGGATGTGCTAAGGATGGCAAGAAGGGTGTGCAGTCACTTCAGGCGGTCGTACAGTGCCACTGCACGTTTGGCCGAAGTGCAGCGCGAGTTTCACCTGCCGGTACACCGCCTCATCTGTGACATGCCCACCCGCTGGAACTCCACCTTGGCTATGCTGCAGCGCCTGTACACGCAGCAGAGGGCCCTCAATGAATACCTATGCGAGTACGGCACCAGCACTGGCTCTGCGCGCCTGGGCTTCTTTTCACCACGGCAGTGGCTTTTGATTAAGGATGCATGCGCTGTCCTCTCGCCATTTGAGGAGGCCACAAGGATGGTCAGCCGGGACAGCGCATGCATCAGTGACACCCTACCGGTACTGTTTTTGTTGGAGCACACTCTGCGTGGCATTATGGACAGGGCACTGGAGGCAGAGCAGCAGGAGGAAGAGGAGGACTTCCTTGCCTCTCAAGGCCCCCTTTATCCTGAGAATCCTGACCCCATTATGCCTAGCTCCCAGAGGCCCGAGCAGGATCCAGGGGTGGAAGAGGAGGAGGAGGACGATTCTGCGGGAACTTTTGCAGGGTTTGAGGAGGAGGAGGAGGAAGACATGCGGCAATCTGCAAGGCCTAGTTTGACTCCCTCGGGACACTTTGGAGTAGTACGTGGCTGGGAGGAGGAGGAGCCCGTTGAAGATAATGTCGTTATGAGTGACCCCGAGGAGTCAGCTTCTCAGGCCTTCGCTAATTTGCGACGCATGGGAAACATCATGCTCCAGAGCCTGCGAAAGGACCCCAGAATCAAGGCCATTAAAGAGACTAACCACTATTGGTTGGCCACCCTACTTGACCCCCGGTACAAGTGTAAAGTCTCGGAGCTTTTCCCATCCACCCATAGAGTCCACAGGATCAAATCCCTTGAGGACAGTCTCAAGAGGAATCTGGTGAACATGTTCCCCGACTCCCGTAGGGTGCAGGGGCGGGGACAACCTACCATGGATTCTACTGGTGGTCACGAGAGGAGCGTTGGAGAAGGCGTGCGGTTGACGGATGCCTTTCGGTCTTTTTTTAGTCCTCACCGCCCAGGCCTCTCAGCTGCCACATCGCATCGACAGCGTCTGCATCACATGGTGGACGATTACGTGAGGGCACAAAGTGACACAGAGGGCTTTTCATGTGACGAATCCGATCCACTGGCATACTGGGTCTTAAGATTAGACCACTGGCCAGAACTGGCCCAGTATGCCATGGAGTTGTTGGCCTGCCCTGCTTCCAGTGTCCTATCGGAACGGGCATTCAGCGCAGCAGGAGGATTCGTCACAGACCATCGAACTAGACTCTCCACCGACTCAGTCGACCGTTTGACATTCATTAAGATGAATCAGTCGTGGATATCAAGCTTTGATGCACCTGATGCAGACCTTGTAGACTAGGCTATCGTTGTGATGTGGCAGTTGAGCCTCAGTTTAAGCCTGGACCATGGTGCCACCCTCAAACCCTCCTCTCATTCTCTTTACGTTCACAGAACCTCATTTTGGTTATGACAAAAACGACAATGTTTGCGCACCTGTTCCACAGGTGCACACCTTTACAATTTTTGGGCCTCCTTCAACACCAGCTCTTTGGGGTTAAGGTGGGGAGGCTATGCTAAAACAAAAACGACAATGTTTGCGCACCTGTTCCACAGGTGCACACCTTTACAATTTTTGGGCCTCCTTCAACACCAGCTCTTTGGGGTTAAGGTGGGGAGGCTATGCTAAAACAAAAACGACAATGTTTGCGCACCTGTTCCACAGGTGCACACCTTTACAATTTTTGGGCCTCCTTCAACACCAGCTCTTTGGGGTTAAGGTGGGGAGGCTATGCTAAAACAAAAACGACAATGTTTGCGCACCTGTTCCACAGGTGCACACCTTTACAATTTTTGGGCCTCCTTCAACGCCAGCTCTTTGGGGTTAAGGTGGGGAGGCTATGCTAAAACAAAAACGACAATGTTTGCGCACCTGTTCCACAGGTGCACACCTTTACAATTTTTGGGCCTCCTTCAACACCAGCTCTTTGGGGTTAAGATGGGGAGGCTATGCTAAACAAAAACGACAATGTTTGCGCACCTGTTCCACAGGTGCACACCTTTACAATTTTTGGGCCTCCTTCAACACCAGCTCTTTGGGGTTAAGGTGGGGAGGCTATGCTAAACAAAAACTACCATGTTTGCGAACCTGTTCCACAGGTGCACACCTTTACAATTTTTGGGCCTCCTTCAACACCAGCTCTTTGGGGTTAAGGTGGGGAGGCTATGCTAAAACAAAAACTACCATGTTTGCGAACCTGTTCCACAGGTGCACACCTTTACAATTTTTGGGCCTCCTTCAACACCAGCTCTTTGGGGTTAAGGTGGGGAGGCTATGCTAAAACAAAAACGACAATGTTTGCGCACCTGTTCCACAGGTGCACACCTTTACAATTTTTGGGCCTCCTTCAACACCAGCTCTTTGGGGTTAAGGTGGGGAGGCTATGCTAAACAAAAACTACCATGTTTGCGAACCTGTTCCACAGGTGCACACCTTTACAATTTTTGGGCCTCCTTCAACACCAGCTCTTTGGGGTTAAGGTGGGGAGGCTATGCTAAACAAAAACTACCATGTTTGCGAACCTGTTCCACAGGTGCACACCTTTACAATTTTTGGGCCTCCTTCAACACCAGCTCTTTGGGGTTAAGGTGGGGAGGCTATGCTAAACAAAAACTACCATGTTTGCGAACCTGTTCCACAGGTGCACACCTTTACAATTTTTGGGCCTCCTTCAACACCAGCTCTTTGGGGTTAAGGTGGGGAGGCTATGCTAAACAAAAACTACCATGTTTGCGAACCTGTTCCACAGGTGCACACCTTTACAATTTTTGGGCCTCCTTCAACACCAGCTCTTTGGGGTTAAGGTGGGGAGGCTATGCTAAACAAAAACTACCATGTTTGCGAACCTGTTCCACAGGTGCACACCTTTACAATTTTTGGGCCTCCTTCAAAGCCAGCTCTTTGGGGTTATGGTGGGGAGGCTCCGCCAACACCAAAACTACCATGTTTGCGCACCTGTTCCACAGGTGCACACCTTCATAATTTTTACGCCTTCTTCAACACCAGCTCTTTGGGCTTACAGTGGTATGGCTCCGCCAACACCCAAACAACAATTTTTGCGCACCTGTCACACAGATGCATATCATTGTAATTTTTTTCCTTACAAAGGCAATTATTGCTTTCATTACCAGCACTTTCATAGGGATATGGTGTCAAGGCATCGTCCGCACCACCAAATGCCCAATTTTTAAGCATCCTTTACTTCTATTCAAAGTCAAGAGACAACAGTATTCATCCAAAACATCTCTAATCTTGTTCACTCTGCACTACATTGTGGCCCCTACCCCTAACCCTCAATGTATCCGTGCATATATGTCTGTTTCTTGTGAGATTTCAAGTTAAAGTGCACCAAACACCATTTTACATGAAATAAAGTGCAATTACATACATCTTTGGACTTCTTGAAACATTTGGTAATAAAAGCCCCATTGTGGAAATACACCCGTTAATTATATGCACATTTAAAGAGACAGCACCTTTTTCCAAAAAAACCTCTAATCTTGTTCCCAGTGCACTGCATTATGTCCCCATCATACACATTGGCTGAGCCGTTGATTAGGAGCAAAAGAAAGGTGCGGTTAAGCAAAAAAGTCATTTTTGAAGGTTTGGTATGCTGTAATTCTGGTTCTGGACATGCTACAGAGCTGAAACTTCACAGGTACAACTTTTAGACCCCCCAGACACTAAATCCAAAGAAATCTCTTTTTTTTTTTTTTTTTTTCAATAATTGGCTATCTATCAAAAACGACAATTTTTAAGAACTTTTTTTTGTGTGATTAATAGTCCCTGGGGCATGACCCAGAACCCTAGGCACTTTTTAGGGGCATTTATTGGGTTTTAGGGCTTAAAAATGGTGTTTTTTGATTACAGAAGTTCGGGTCCCATTGATTTCAATGGGGTTCTGAAATCCGAACCGAACTTTCGTGAAGTTCGGGTGTTCTGGTCGAACCGAACTTTTCAAAAGTTCGATCATCCCTATCCCCTACCACCACACGTACCTGCACATTTTTCCATAAATGCACATGTTGGGTGCGCCTAGGTATGGAAACAAAATTTATGCTACATATATTAGGTATTGCTATGCACGCCAGAACAATAATTCTAGGGCCATCTTTCATGATTTATTCTAAATAAATGACAGATAAAGGCTTTTAAAGCGGTTCTAAGGGCAGAAGGCTTTTTTTAAATCTTAATGCATTCTATGCATTAAGATAAAAAACCTGCTGTGTGCAGCAGCCCTCTCAGCCCCCCCCTAATACTTACCTGGGCGCCATCTCGATTCAGCAACGTTGCATGAAAGCCTTGGCTGTCTGGGACTCTCCCTCCTCATTAGCTGAGAGCCACTGAGGAGAAAGAGAGGGGGTGGGCCGAGCCTGGAATCTGTGTCTGAAAGGAAACATTGGGCAGCAGCTCAGCTCATAGAAAGCTGCTTGCTGTGGGGGTCACTCGGCAGGAGAGAGGGGCCAGGAGCACCAGCAAGGAACCCGAGAAGAGGAGGATCGGGGCTACCCTGTTACACCATAGCAAACCATTATACAGAACAGGTTTTTAGACAAAAACAAAACAAGACTTTAATATCACTTCAGTGTTACTAATCCCACAACAGTAAAATCAGCGTGTATGCTTGTTATACTCACTGTGGAACCTAAGGGGTTAATCCTCTGCATTGTGTATAAAGGCTGTGTGATCATGTCTTCTCTGATTATCCTCTTCTTTAACCACTTGCCGACCAGTCACGTTAACTGTACTGCGGCAAAGTGGCTCGTTCCCGTCCAGCGACGTAGACCTACGTCACTGGACTCCTCCCGCTGTATTCAGTCACAGCGGGAGTCGGGCCAGGGGAGGAGCGGCGGTGATCACCGCCGCTCTTTCCTGATCGTCGACGAATGGAGTCTGGAGATCCGCCCGCTTGTGTAAACAAAGCGGGCGGATCTACTAAGTGACAGGCAGGGTCAGATTGCAGGGTTCAGCATAGCTGAACTTGCGATCTGTCCCTGTGTTACTCACTCACCTCCCCCCACATACGTTAGTAAGCACCAGGCATACATTAACCCCTCCCTCTCCAATAAAATTAACCCCTTCCCTGCCAGTGTCATTTTTACAGTAACAGTGCATATGTATAGCACTGATTACTGTAGTAATGTCACTGGTACCCCCAAAAGTGTCAAAAATGTCAGTCAAGGGTCTGATCTGTCCGCCGCAATGTCGCAGTCCCGCAAAAAAATTGCAGATCCCGCCATTACTCGTTAAAAAAAAAAAAAACACCAAAAATTACAGAAATCTTTCCCTTAGTTAGTAAACGCAATAACTAATAACTTTTACGCAAACCAATCAAAATACGCTTATTGTGATTTTTTTTTACCAAACATAGGTAGCAGAAAACAAATTGGCCAAAAATTTAAAAACATTTTGATTTTTACATTTTTTTTGGGGGGGAATTTCATATAAAAAAATGTGAAAAATATTGTTATTTTTTCAAAATGTATGCTCTTTTTTTATTTATAGCGCAAAAAGTAAAAATCGCACAGGTGATCAAATACCACCAAAAGAAAGCTCTATTTGTGGGAAAAAAGGACGTAAATGTTGTTTGGGTACGGCGTTGCATGACCGCGCAGTTGTCAGGTAAAGTCGCACAGTGCCGAATCGCAAAAAGTGGCCTGGACGTAAGACAGCAAAATCCTCCGGTGGTAAAGTGGTTAACTGACTCCAACCCATCTCATAGAACAGAGTCTATGGAGTCAGGCTGCACATGCTCAGTTTAGTGTGTATTGCTAGAGAGTTTTTTTTTTTTTCCTTGGGAGAGTGCATGTGATCAGCACACGGCCAATCAGCACTATCCAGACAAAGGATGAGGGGAGAATGAAAACTCCTCCTACTAGCTTTACTAGGAACTGATAGGAGTCACAAGACTGCTATATACTGCTAATGAGAAAAGGTATTTAGCAGTTTATATTTACTATAATAACTGCATTTCCATGTTCTGTGTACTGTGGGAAATCAGATATAGTAAATGCAAGCTCCTGGGTTTAGTAAGACCTTAAAATGTTAGCTATGGACAATTTTTGAGTACCCTTGTTTTGGCACATGCAATCTTCAGGCTTGATATATTTGGTGTCTATAAACTAGACACAACTTCAACCTTTATTCACACGGCTGTTACAGATCTGAACTCAGTTACATTGTACTGCATTGCATTCAGTTCATTATATGCTTATGCATATAAACGCATGTATGTGTGTTTGTAAGCATATAAATTAAGTCTAAACAAAGGGTAAAATAAATTATCACTGTGTACACATTTGTGTCTTTACGTGTTTCAGCCCCCGTTCACACTAAGGCGACCTGTGAGGCGACCTGGTCGCCTCACAGGTTGCCATAGGTCGCCTTCCATAGGGAAGCTGCGGACCCGTTCTAATAGGAGTGACACATCGCTTCTCGGCCTTTTGGCTAAGATCAAGTGTAGTATCTGTTCTTATCAGTTGGTATGGACCCTGATGGTTAGTATCGGCAGGGGCTGAAATGAACCGGGGCGCTCCAGACGTCACTGGGGGACCGGGAAGTAGGCACTGTCAGAGAAAGCCGGATGGGTCCGTTGCCTTCTGATTTGAATGGGTCCGCCCCTACCAGTTTGAAGGGAGCGAGAAAACTGGATCTGCGGCCAGTTAGTACTGCTCCTGGATGTGATTGGTAAGGAACGGCGGTGGCGGTGGGGGAGCCTTTCCTCCTGGGTTGAATCTGGCCTTGCAAAAGGCTTGTCCCCAGTTGAAGGCAGGCTCTCCCTAAGCTGTCCAAAGTTCTGATGCCTCCTGGTAGGATAGGGCTACGCTTGGTCTGGCCTTTGGGCCGGGGTAGAAAAAGCCCGTAGTGTATGTGCCCCTGGGGTGGCAGCCCAGGGGTGCCTTAATTCTCACTGGTGAGGGGCAGCTCGCCTTGAGTTTTTCGGCACCATGGTCACTGCACCTACGCACACTTTTTTAAGCACCTGCCTCTTGGGCAAGGCCTTTTGGCTTCGACCAGAGGAATTTTTATTCCGGCCGGAAGGCCTGCCTTTGTATTTTCACAAGGGCACTAATTCACCTCTCCACTTCCCCTCCCCCACCTTTTTGTTTGTGTGTGCCTTTTCTTTGTGGTTTGTCACCTTTCTATCACCTTTTTTCACTTTGCACGACTTGTAGGGTGTGGGTCCTCGGGCCCTACCTTGAGTCTTGGGAGGGGGTGGATATGGCCTTTTGGCTTGGTCCGCCCTCTCTCATGGGGTCTCCCTTCGGGGGAGCCCCACTTAGTACTCGGTGGGGGCTGTTTCGGCAGTCCCCCTGAAGAACGGGGTCAGTCTGGTTCCGGCCAGACAGACCATGAGTACCTCAAATCCCTGTCAGGAGTCTTGCGCCCCGGGGGATCGAGGTTCGGGTCCTACCTCTTCGGAGGGAAGACCACTTTGTTCGCACACCCTGTGCACTTTTTGTGTTCCTCACGTTTGTGTGTGTGCACTTTTTTATGCACCGGGTGAAGTCTTTTGAGTGTGTTTCACACGCTACGGGCTTTAAAAAAAAAAAAAAAAAAAAAAAAAAAAAAAAAAAAAAACAAGTCGCTCCGACTTAGAAAAAGGGTCCGGAGCTTCTTTGGGGCGACCCGGAGGCGACCGCCATAGACTTCAATGTTATGAAGTCCGTGGCGGCCTCTCCGAGGTTGCGGCGCGCTGCTCGCACCGCAACCTCGGAGGTCGCCACCCGAAGTCGGATCGCCCCTATGTGAACAAGGCCTATATGTATCTATACACAAATATTTTTACTGATCATTACACAGTTACTTGTTTACTAGAAAACACGTGTAATAATATCAGTAATATCTTTATGGCCATGTAAATAAAGCCTTATATTTCATCATTAAAGTGGAGTTCCGGCCTATTTTGCAACTTTAGTGATTCCTGGAGTGCTCACTATGCTGATTAACAATTGGACATTTTCAATTTTTGTCGGGGGTTCCTTACCTTATTTTCAGGGCATTTTTGATTGTACTTCCTCCTTCTCCCCCCTCTGTGGCCACGGCCACCGACATTTACTTCTGCCTTTGCATTGCATCCTGGGAGCTGTTTGTCATCACTCCCAGGAGGCTGGAATCAGGAAGAACTCCCAGAACACTCCCTGGAATCAGGAAAAAGGACACAGCAAATTATACTGCGGCTTCAGATGCCCACATCCAAGATGGCCGCGCCCAGACAGCGTTTTTAAAAGTAAGATTTTGATTAAAAACCAATACTGTACATCTTGTAAGTATGAGAATAGCAGTTCTGTAAAAGGCGATGGATTAGTATTATAGGGGTATGTTTAGTTAAAAAAGGTATTTGAGGCCGGAACTCCGCTTTAAGAACTGCCCAGTGGCAGGAAGAAATCTGCAGAGGAAGAGGACTAGTAGAATTTTTCTGCTAGTTGGCAAAACAGGAGACTGTAAGTGCCTTTTCACCACCAATTTCCACTTTAATTAAAATCAGGCAAGGTAGGTAAAACTAAATAAAGGGGCAATATGAAACTTTTACAAGCAATCCTGTACAGTTATGATAATTTAGGAATAGGGTTGAGCGAACACGGACTGTATTATTCGTGTTCGTACCGAATAATTGGATTTTTGTTACCCGAACACGGACCCGAAAACTTTACTGTATATTCGGGTAAAAATCCGTGTTCGGTCGTTTTATTTCCGGGTTTTGCATGCTTTGGCGCTCTTTTCATGGCGGGCTTTCAACAGCCAATCAACAAGCGTTTAACTGGTGTGCCTAAGCCATCCCAGCCATGCCTACAAATGTATCAGTAGCTGTGATTGGCCGTCTGAAGCATGTGACCAAGTCTTTATAAGTTCGAGGCAGCGCCGCTGCGGCGTCATTCTGCTGTTTAGTTCAGGGAGAGAGCACACATCAACGTGCTGCCTGATGATTAGGGACAGACAGGAAAAAAAAAACATTTGTGTCCGGATAGAATTGAGGGACAGGTCGGAGTGTGTTAGGCAGGGCGAGTTGTAGGCATTTTAGGGAGAGAGGAGAGAGTCTGCTGATTTTTAGGGTCAGTGTGTTCTACAAACTACAATCGATATTGCTGTGTGGGGTGGGGTTTGCAGTGACCGATCTACGATCTTAGCAATCCTTTTAGGGACAGAGTCTGCTGATTTTTAGGGTCAGACAGTGCGTTCTACAAACTACAATCGATATTGCTGTGTGGGGTGGGGTTTGCAGTGACCGATCTACGATCTTAGCAATCCTTTTAGGGACAGAGTCTGCTGATTTTTAGGGTCAGACAGTGTGTTCTACAAACTACAATCAAAATTGCTGTGTGGGGTGGGGTTTGCAGTGACCGATCTACGATCTCAGCAATCCTTTTAGGGACAGAGTCTGCTGATTTTTAGGGTCAGTGTGTTCTACAAACTACAATCGATATTGCTGTGTGGGGTGGGGTTTGCAGTGACCGATCTACGATCTTATCAATCCTTTTAGGGAGAGAGTCTGCTGATTTTTAGGGTCAGTGTGTTCTACAAACTACAATCGATATTGCTGTGTGGGGTGGGATAGGAGATAGGCAGGTGTCAGTGGTCCACATCCATTTTGCTGTGTGTGGGCTGCAGTGAACACAATCTTTTTGGGCTGCAGTAAACACAATCTTTTTGGGGTGCAGTGAACACAATCTTTTTGGGGTGCTGGCTGCTGATTAGGGACAGACAGGAAAAAAAAAAAACATTTGTGTCCAGATGTAACGCTCCTGCGTTTCTTATATGGTGTGGATTTTCAGCTGCAGAAATAGTTCCACGTCAGTAGTCATGTAAGAGATATGCTGAGATACCATTCCCAACCTCAATGACTCATCATGTGTGGAAGGTCTTATTTAAGCCAGTAAATACACACAATTAGCAAGCTGGTTCCTAGCGTGACTTTATATATGTGGTAACACAATGATGAAGGTTGAGGGATAGGTTGAGTGGAGGTGGTAGGTGATAGACACTTGAAGGTGAGACAGTAGCAGATGGATGCAGGAAGGTTTAGCAATGTTGTATGATAGCAGATGATAGAATAGCAGGTGGACATACAAAAGAGATCAACCCAGTGCAGAAAAGTAGCAGTAGTCTCAAGAGCTAGTCTTTACTATGCAGAGCTAGATAGTGTAAGCTTAGTATAAGTTTATAGAGAATTCCCCTGCGGGGTACTTAGCACTATTAGCGATACAGCCGAAGGGTGGTTCAGGAGAGGCGGATGATCCAGTAGCGGGATACAGGGATCAGCGCAGCGAGGTTCCGTCAGCGAAGTAAGCTTGCAAGCATGGAAGCTTCAAGCAAGGTTAGCATCCAGGTAAGGGTGTTTGAACGAACACATGTGAGTGAGAACCGGCGCTTTAAATAGCCATCTAGTCCGGCGCTGGGTGATGACAGCTCCAGTCTTAAAGGTGTATGCGCACCTTTCCAAAAGTAAATGGTGGGGTGCATACACTTGTGGAAAGTGTAATTTAGGGTACCAAAGGTACCGGAACATTACACCGGATAGAATTGAGGGACAGGTCGGAGTGTGTTAGGCAGGGCGAGTTGTAGGCATTTTAGGGAGAGAGTCTGCTGATTTTTAGGGTCAGTGTGTTCTACAAACTACAATCGATATTGCTGTGTGGGGTGGGGTTTGCAGTGACCGATCTACGATTTTATCAATCCTTTTAGGGACAGAGTCTGCTGATTTTTAGGGTCAGACAGTGTGTTCTACAAACTACAATCGATATTGCTGTGTGGTGTGGGATAGGAGATAGGCAGGTGTCAGTGGTCCACATCCATTTTGCTGTGTGTGGGCTGCAGTGAACACAATCTTTTTGGGGTGCAGTGAACACAATCTTTTTGGGGTACAGTGAACACAATCTTTTTGGGGTGCAGTGAACACAATCTTTTTGGGATGCAGTGAACACAATCTTTTTGGGGTGCAGTGAACACAATCTTTTTTGCCCACTGAGGAGGAGGGAGAAAAGTATTTTTCTATCAGGCACTGTGTGCAGCATTTTTCCTTCAGCTGTGCTGTGCTGAGTGACTGATCATACACTGCTGTGTTCAGTTCACATGTGCTAATATTGAGTGGTTTCAGAAATCATACACTTTTTTTCTATTCCACTATTCAATATACAGCCTTGGGTTAAAAAAAATTAAATTGTGGCCTGCAGCAGAGCTGAATGATATTTGGGGTTTTTGGGGTTCATCTCATACTTCTGAAGATTTGAGGGTGCTGCCTGTTCCATACTCCTCCTACTCCTCATTCAGCCTTTTAGGGGTACAAACAATAGTAATTGGGGCCTAGTGTGGTTTTGTATGTGTGAGATACATACACTTCTTTTGATCATATTTCCTATTCCGCTATTCAATAAAAACCTTTGGGGATCAATTAAATTGCGGCATAGTCTGTGTTGGTACGTGTGAGATCCACCTTTCCAAGTTTTTGGGGTTCATCTCATACTTCTGAAGATTTGAGGGTGCTGCCTGTTCCATACTCCTCCTACTCCTCATTCAGCCTTTTAGGGGTACAAACAATAGTAATTGGGGCCTAGTGTGGTTTTGTACGTGTGAGATACATACACTTTTTTTGATCATATTTCCTATTCCGCTATTCAATAAAAACCTTTGGGGATCAATTAAATTGCGGGATAGTTTGTGTCGGTAGGGCTTCAGAGACAGCATCCCATGTGGAATTAGGCATGCATGGCTGCACCCTTCCTCCTCTGGGTGCATGCCAAGGCACGGCCCTTAAGGCCCTTCAAAATCCTCAGCACCAAGCCCATGATGCTCTTAATCCATGATGCTCTTAAAACCACCAAAGCTGCCATAACTCCAGTATTTTTGAAAACGGCCGGCTTTCAGGTAAGGGTGGTCCCTGCGGCTGATTTGCCGCGGGATCACCCTTATGGTGCCGCGGAGGAGGTGCTCCCCCCTTCCCGCCACGTCCCGGTCATTTTCCCCGCTTACCGCACCCGCCGGCAGCGGGAAAAATGATCCGGTCCCGGACCTCTTAGACAGGAAGTCGAGTGAAGGCAAGATGGCCCCCACTCGACTCTATGGTCTTGGAGGACCAGAGCGACATCAAATATTGTTGCCTAGCAACAGGTTTAAAGAGCTAAACATTTTTTAAACCTTTTTTTTTTCTTTTTTAGTGTACTTATGAGGTCTGAGGTCTTTTTGACCCTAGATCTCACAATAAAGAGGTCCTGTCGTGCCTATTTCTATTACAAGGAATGTTTACATTCCTTGTAATAGGAATAAAAATGATCACATTTTTTATTTTTTTTTTAAAACTGTGTAAAAATAAAAAATAATAAATAAAATAAATAGGGGAAAAAAAATTAAAGCGCCCTGTCCCCTTTAGCTTGCGTGCAGAAGCGAATGCTTATGGAAGCCCCGCCCACATATGTAAACGGTGTTCAAACCACACATGTGATGTATCGCCGTGATTGTTAGAGCAAGAGCAATAATTTGAGCCCCAGACTTCCTCTGTAACTCTAAGCTGGTAACCTGTAGACATTTTTAAAATGTCGCCTATGGGGATTCTTAAGTACCAAAGTTTGTCGCCATTCCGCGAGCGTGCGCAATTTTGAAGCATGACATGTTGGGTAGCTATTTACTCAGCGTAGCATTATCTTTCACATTATGGAAAAAAATGTGGCTAACTTTACTGTTTTCTTATTTTTTAATTCAAAAAAGTGAATTTTTTACAAAAAAATTGCGTTTGGAAGACCGCTGCGCAAATACGGTGTGATAAAAAATATTGAAATGATCTCCATTTTGTTCACTAGGGTCTCTGCTAAAAAAAATATAAAATGTTTGGGGGTTCTAAGTAGTTTTCTAGCAAAAAAAAAAAAAATATTTTAGCTTGTAAACACCAATTGTCAAAAATAGGCCCGGTTTTAAAGTGGTTAAAAATTATTTTGTTATTTAACCACTTTACCTACGCTCACATGGAGGCTACTGCGGCACTTTGCCACGATCCCGTCCAGCGACGTAGACCTACGTCGCTGGACTCCTACCCCTGTAGGCGGCGCTCGCGCGCCGCCGGAGGCATGCTCCCGCTGTTTTCATTCACAGCGGGAGTCGGGCCAGGGGAGGAGCAGCGGCGATTGCCGCTGCTCTTACCCGATCATCGGGGATCTCCATAGTGACAGGGAGTGACAGATCGGAGTGTTCAGCATAGCTGTCTCACAAAGTCCCTGTCTCACAAAGTCACCTCCCCTCCCATACGTCAGTAAGCACCAGGCATACATTAACCCCTCCCTCTCCAATAAAATTAACCCCTTCACTGCCAGTGTCATTTTTACAGTAACAGTGCATATATATAGCACTGATTACTGCAGTAATGTTACTGGTATCCCCAAAAGTGTCAAAAATGTCAGTCAAGGGTCCGATCTGTCCGCCGCAATGTCGCAGTCCCGCAAAAAAAATCGCAGATCGCCGCCATTACGCGTTAAAAAAAAAAAACACCAAAAATGACAGAAATCTTTCCCGTAGTTAGTAAACGCAATAACTTTTGCGCAAACCAATCAAAATACGCTTATCGTGATTTTTTTTACCAAACATATGTAGCAGAAAACAAATTGGCCAAAAATTTAAAAAAAATTTGATTTTTACATTTTTTTGGGGGGGAATTTCATATAAAAAAATGGGAAAAATATTGTTATTTTTTCAAAATAAACGCTCTTTTTTTGTTTATAGTGCAAAAAGTAAAAATCAAATACCACCAAAAGAAAGCTCTGTTTGTGGGAAAAAAAGGACGTAAATTTCGTTTGGGTACGGCGTCGCACGACCGCGCAATTGTCAGTTAAATTCGCACAGCGCCGAATCGCAAAAAGTGGCCTGGACGGAAGACAGCAAAATCCTCCGATGGTAAAGTGGTTAAAATGTCACAGTTTAGATTACTTTAACTCTCTTTTATTATTTTTATTATTGCTAGTATTATTAATGTCATTGTTGTTAGTAGTAGCATTGATATTAGTAGTACATTTTGGCTCTGTTTTATAGTCGCACATGGTTTACACAATGTTAGATTAGACAACGGTATAGAAGTTCTCACGTTATTACCTCTACAGTTTCGCTCTTTGCCTACACAGCCTTCATTTCTATTACATTTTTGTATTTATTTAGATTATGTTCATAGTCATAACACTTCAAGAAAATGAGTTGGCTGATGCATATCAGCAACATCTGCTCACAGTAATTGTCACAAAATAAGAGACAAACAAATATATTTTTCTGAATAAATTGTTCTTTTTTTTTTTTTTTTTAAGATAGAATTAAGTCTCACTGAAGAATAAAAAGAAACCAGCTAATGCTGTACAAAAAAAAAAAAAAAAAACATCTATTAGGTTGTGGCTATGTTCAGCTGGGAAATGTGGCAAGTATCACATCTAGAACACAGACAGTGGGCTCCGTAACTCAAAAACATTAGCTTCCCATTCAAAAAAATTATACACTATATTACCAAACGTATTGGGACGCCTGCCTTTACACACACATGAACTTTAATAGCATCCCAGTCTTAGTCCGTAGGGTTCAATATTGAGTTGGCCCACCCTTTGCAGCTTTAACAGCTTCAACTCTTCTGGGAAGGCTGCCTGTCCACAAGGTTTAGGAGTGTGTCTATGGGAATGCTCGACCATTCTTCTGGAAGCGCATTTGTGAGGTCAGGCACTGATCTTGGATGAGAAAGCCTGGCTCGCAATCTCTGCTCTAATTCATCCCAAAGGTTTTCCATCAGGTTGAGGTCAGGACTGGGTGAAGGCCAGTCAAGTTCCTCCACCCTAAACTGTTCAGGTGTCAGCATTCCCCCTCACCCCCCTTTTACTTGAGCCCTCATTTGATCCAGCGTTATGCACATCTGCAGCTCTTCAGTCCCCTCACTTTCGGGCCTCGCAGGATTTGATGGGGCACAGGTAGCCATTGGTTCCTAACGCTGTCAATCAAAGCCATTGATGAGGGAGCGGGGGGCAGGGCCAAGTCCCACTCTGTGTCAATGGATGCAGCAACAGCTCTCAGGTACGAGCACACACGATTGCCCCAATTGGGCTCTGGACAAAGGGGAGGGGCTAGAAGCAAAAGCGGGAGACCCGAAAAGAGGAGGTTTGCAACCACTCACACACAGGTAAGTATAGACATGTTTGTTTGTTTTTGTTTTTAATTTACCTTTACAATGACCCAAAAATCATAACTTACCTTTTTTAGATTTATTTTCTGGAAACTGCAGCACTAAAAATTTCTGCTAGTTCTTTTGTTTGTGGGGAACTGTGTTTGTCATAAATAACCCTGTCTGTACTGTGCTGGCAAATCGCCAATATCAGTTGTGAACAGTCTTGAACACAGTCTGTCCTGAAAAATGGTTAAAGCTGAATTCCAGGCATGACTATTTTTACATAGATGGAAAAACTTATCACATTGTTCATATAAAAAGGTATACAAAACTTTATTTTGTCCAATAAAAACATCTTCAATAAAAACATATTTTTTCCTATATGCATGTGTACAATGATACCCTCAATTACATTTGCCAAAAGGGATAAAGACCATTGTGGCTTAGTTGAGATAGTAAAAAGTTGGAGTCAACGCATTTCGCGGGATTACCACTTACTCAGGACCTCCTATCTTTTACATTAGCATGAAGGAATCAGTCAACTCTGAGGGCTGAGGATTGTCACATAGCATAGTATTAGGTATTCAAGTGTGTCAGTTCAAGTGATCAATAAGCAGTGAATTGATGGGAGGGAGCTGATGTATGTACAAAGCTGAGCAAACAGACTAAACTGGCAGCGTGATGTCCAAGCCTCAGGAGTCTAATCCCATGAAATGCATTAACCCCAACCTTTCCTATCTCAACTAAACCACAATTGTCTTAATCTATGTGGCAGATGTTAATTTAGGGTATCAATGTATTCAAAATATAAAAATAAATTGAAAATAGTCTCTCAAGTGTTGTGAAGAGCTCCGTTCCCAGTAGACGACTCCTAAGTTGAAACGCGTCGGAGGGGGCTAGCTGCGTCACCACATGTCATGGACTGTTCTGCAGGCGGCCGTGCACGTTTTATTCTGAGTTGTTATTTTGAACCTATGTTGGGATACTGTATTTTTTATTCACGTACGGACTGGAGTTGGGGACCATTTATTGCTTCCTACAACTGGAGTTTAGACACGTTTATATGAAATTCACATTTTTCATATCCTTTTTAGTATTTCATTGAATTTTATCAATTACTATTGTTAGCGCACTATTTGTTTGTCTATTCCTCATTATTTAAACCTGTCTAGTG
The DNA here is from genome assembly GCF_965119305.1 of Pelophylax lessonae. NCBI lineage: Eukaryota > Metazoa > Chordata > Amphibia > Anura > Ranidae > Pelophylax > Pelophylax lessonae. The sequence continues at coordinate 60,921,981 of NC_138769.1, read as the reverse complement.
CTGCTTTCCAATTTTTCACTTTTGTTTTGCACACCTTCCACTTTCACTATTATTACTTTATAATTGTACCACTTATGAATTAATGGATGAGACCCTCCACCAGCACATGGGACCAGAAATAACCTCCCCACACACACATTCTAAACATTACCACATATTTTTACATAGATACATTGGTCCAGCTTTGACATCAGTGTATATTTGTATTCACCATACTTGTTGGATCCCTGTGGAAGCTGGAAATCACTGTAGTAGGCTCTGCTACTGCGGTAATTGCAATTGGTTTCCATGTCCCATGCTGAGTGGCTGCCCTTCTGCTTAGAGAAGACAGAAAGTTGCTTGCATTGAGTTTTCTTAATGAAAGCAAAGGTGATTTGTAAATGGATGCCCAATTAGAGAATGAATTGCTTTTAATGAAAAACCCAAAAGCCAATGGTAATCATTGTAGTAGCGGGGCCAGGTATGGCACATGCATAGTTACATTGGCCCTAACCAGGGCTGGCGCTACCTATAGGCAAGGAAGGCGCCGGCCTAGAGCATATGTCAGTCGGGGGCTCCGTGTGTGGTGTAGCGTGGGGGGGGAATTTGGGTTCCAGGAGTCCAGGTTCGGTGGTCAGCCGGGCATCCAACTTCACTCCACGTTTTGAGATAGAGGCAGGGGTGGACTGACCCATCGGGTCATGGAGTCCAGGTCCAGTGGTGGGGAGCAGGTAGGAGGCCGCAGGCAGCAAAGGCCTTGGAGCAAGGGGCAGGATGAGAGCAGCCAGCTCCGAGTACCATGATCTCCACAGTGAGTGGGCAGCCTCACAGTCGGAGGCCAAGGGGATGGTGAGCAGCAAGGGCAGCCCGGAGGATAGGCTCACAGGGGGCCCAGAAGACGAGGACGTGATGCGTAATGGATCCGCTGGAGGGAGAGCAGCACAGCACCCCCATCATCACCAGAATTACTGCTGATGGTCATTGAATGTCCTCCTACTGCTGGCAGGAAGGTATTGGGCATCACACACCTACCTGCAGACACGGACTGGGACAGAGGGACATAGGAGGAAGAGACTGCAGACACCCACCTCTCTCTCCCACCCACTCTTTCTCACCCAACCCCCCTCTCTCCCTCTCTCCCCCCCCTCTCTCACCCCTCCTTTCACCCCTCTCCCATGCTCCTCTCTCTCACCCTCCTTTCTCTCTATCTCTCACCCCTCTCTCATCCTCCTCTCCCCCCCCTTCGCCCCTCTCTCACCCCTCTCTCATCCCCCTCTCTCCACCCTCTCTAGTCTCTCAGCTCCCTCAATCTTCTCTTCCCCCTTTCTTCCCCCACCTCTCTTCCCCCTGCTTCTCTTCCCCCTGCTTCTCTTCCCCCGCCTTTGTTCCCCCCCTTTTTTCCCCCTTCCCCCCCCCCCTCTTCTTTCCCCTTCTCTTTCCCCCTCCCCCCTTTGTCTTGCTCTTTCTCAACCCCCTCTTCCCCCTCTCTCTCTCATCCCCCTCTTTCTTGCCTCCCCTCACCCCTTCTATCACACTTACCCTCTCTCACCCCTTCTCTCTCTCACTCCAAGACAAGATGAATACAATTTTGTGCAAATATATATATATATATATAATAAAATCAGTGCAGAATAATGTCAAAATATAACTAGTAGTAAACACAAAAAATCAATAATATGTATCACACAGGTAATGTACGAAATACAGTCAAAGGATATTATTACAGAATATCAATGTAACCAAAACCTATAACTTCTGGAAAGTGATTAATAACTTTTCATGAGCTCACACAAATATGGAAAAAAAATTTGACAGATTTCACACGTAACCTCTCTCAGCCAACAGATGTTCACAACTCAATGTTTAAAAATGCATGGACAAAAATTGCTACACCATGCACCCAGACTTGCTAGAAGTCAAGATTGTTTTTGGGATAAAGGTAATTTCCACAAAGTTAATTTATTTTAAGTATACATCACAACTGCACCATTTACTATAAACTGAAATCAGCCTCAAGGGGATTTATACATATGTGTATAATCTCCCAAGATTGGGAGACACAGTAAACCTTCTGGCAATGACACATATTGATGTGCCATCCTGGAGGAGTTGGTCTGCCTGTGCAACCTCTATAGGGTCCAGGTATTGCCTCATGCTATCAGTAGTGACACTGACACTAGCCAAATGCAAAACTAGTGAAAAACAGTCAGAAAAATGAGTAGGGAAAATATTTCAGTGGCCTCCACCTGTAAAACCATTCCTGTTTTGAGGGTTTTGGGGGTTGTCTCATTGTTGCCCATCTAGTCAACCTGTTGTTAATTTCATTAACACCAAAGCAGCAGAAACTGATTAACAACCCCCCTCCGCTACTTAACTGACCAGATGAATATCCCAGGAGTTTAATTGACTTGATGCTGTACTCTGATTAAAAAGCATTCCTTTAATTTTTTGAGCAGTGTATATTATCTATGCTGTTTGAATTGGTATACTTAACAAGCATGTAGTGGGGTTTTCTTAGACTTGACTACCAAAGTAGAAATGCACTTCAAGTATACACAGTAAACACACACACTCACAAAAAAGAGGCAATGCTATTCTATTTAAGCTGTTATCCTAACTTTTCCACTTCTTACCTCCAAAACTTTACATAAACTCAGCTGCAGAGATTTATAACTTTGCATAGAGAAACAAATCACTATGAAGCAAGGTAAAATACAGTTACATTAATAATAATCTTGTGGCTGCTACAGCCATTAATCTGTGGAGGAAGTTTCAAGCTCTTGCTAGGTGAGATAATAATGTGTCATTTACTAAGTATCAAATAGACTGCTAGGTAATTGAGTAGCTGGCATGAGTTCTAGCTGCAAATGAAAAATGCTTACAGTATGTCACTTCCTCAGGCAAGATCCTGAGAGATCAGACTGAAAGGTAGCTTCCACAATTTAAAATGTTCTATGCCTTAAAAACCCTAGTGTCTTATGCAAGAAAGAGCAGCCATGAGACACGCACGTGCAAAGTGATGATCATGCACAAAATGAAATATATTATAAATTGTTTTAAAATCAAATCAATTATTTTGAGGAAATCAAACCTTTGACATAATCTAATTGTAGTTGAAGGTTATTGCAGATCCCTAGCTACTTTTGTTCTGTAGGCATCTACATACAGTATCTCACAAAAGTGAGTACATACCTCACATTTTTGTAAATATTTTATTATATTTTTCATGTGACAACACTGAAGAAATTACACTTTGCTACAATGTAAAGTAGAGCTTGCATAACAGTGTAAATTTGCTGTCCCCTCAAAATAACTCAACACACAGCCATTAATGTCTAAACCACTGGCAACAAAAGTGAGTACACCCCTAGCAAAAAAATGTCCAAATTGGGCCCAAAGTGTCAATATTTTGTGTGGCCACCATTATTTTCCAGCACTGCCTTAACCCTCTTGGGCATGGAGTTCACCAGAGCTTCACAGGTTGCCACTGGAGTCCTCTTCCACTCCTCCATGACAACATCACGGAGCTGGTGGATTTTAGAGACCTTGTGCTCCTCGACATTCCGTTTGAAGATGCACCACAGATGCTCAATAGGGTTTAGGTCTGGAGACATGCTTAACCATTCCATCACCTTTACCCTCAGTTTCTTTACCAAGGCAGTGTTCCTCTTGGAGGTGTGTTTGGGGTCGATTATCATGCTGGACTACTACCCTGTGGCCCAGTCTCCGAAGGAAGGGGATCATGCTCTGCTTCAGTATGTCACAGTACATGTTGGCATTCATGGTTCCCTTAATTAACTGTAGCTCCCCAGTAGCACTCATGCAACCCCAGACCATGAAAGTCCCACCACCATGCTTGACTGTAGTCAAGACACATTTGTCTTTGTACTCCTCACCTGGTTGCCACCACACAGGCTTGATACCATCTGAACCAAATACGTTTATCTTGGTCTCATCAGACCACAGGACATGGTCCCAGTAATCCATGTGCCTTAGTCTACTTGTTTTCAGCAAACTGTTTGCTGGCTTTCATGTGCATTATCTTTAGAAGAGGCTTCCTTCTGGGACGACAGCCATGCAGACCAATTTGATGCAGTGTGCGATGTATGGTCTGAGCACTGACAGGTTGTCCCCCCACCCCTTCAACCTCTGCAGCAATGCTGGCAGCACTCAGTAGTCTATTTCCCAAAGACAACCTCTGGATATGACGCTGAGTACGTGCACTCAATATCTTTGGTAGACCATGGCAAGGCCTGTTCTGAGTGGAACCTGTCCTGTTAAACTGCTGTATGGTCTTGGCCACCGTGCTGCAGCTCAGTTTCAGGGTCTTGACAATCTTCTTATAGCCTAAGCAATCCTAATGTAGAGCAACAATTCTTTTTTCAGATCCTCAGAGAGTTCTTTGCCATGAGGTGCCATGATGAACTTCCAGTGACCAGTATGAGAGAGTGAGATCGATAACATCAAATTTAACACACCTGCTTCTTGCATTCACACCTGAGACCTTGTAACACTAACGAGTCACATGACATCAGGGAGGAAAAATGGCTAATTGGACCCGATTTTACACTTTCACTTAGGGGTGTAGTCACTTTTGTTGCCAGCGGTTTAGACATGAATGGCTGTGTGTTGAGTTATTTTGAGGGGACAGCAAATTAACACTGTTATACAAGCTGTACACTCACTACTTTACATTGTAGCAAAGTGTCATTTCTTCAGTGTTGTCACATGAAAATACAGTATATAATAAGATATTTACAAAAATGTGAGGGGTGTACTCACTTTTGTCAGATACTGTATACCGAATCTCAATTTTTTTTGAAATATTGCATCCACAATATCCCTTTACATGTTAGAGACATGATCTGTTTGAGTTATTATTAAAAGTTGCACCTAAAGTTCAATGGCAGGTATGAAAATTTTTACATGGTCCAGTTTGGGCCAATGCAGGTATGTATGTGCCATACTGGTGGGACCTTCTTGAATGCTAGAAGTCACTGTAGCAGGCACTGCGACTGCTGTAATTGTCTCAAGCTTCCAGGTCCCATGCCAATCGTCTTCTCTGCTGCTTGCTGAACACAGGAGGTTTCTTGCTTGGCACAGTTGCCATTCAGAGAACACTTTGCATTTTCTTAATGGGTTCTCAAAGTGTTCTCTAATTGGTTGAGGTGGAAATTGAGACATCGTCACCCTACCTTTCCACCTTGTCCAATCAGAGAATGCTTTGCATTCATTGAGAAAGTTCAGTGTTCCATGAATTGCTCCTGTGGCAAGCGAGTTACCTCCTGTGTTCACAATGCAGCAGCACAGCGCGAAACTTGAAAGCTAGTAGAGATCACTGTAGTAGTGGTGCCTACTACAGCGAATTCCAGCTTCCATGGGGTACCACAGGTATGGCATATACTGTACATACTTACACTGGTCCAAGCTTACCTTAGGTTAAATCAATAAAACCACTACCTGCTCCTACCCCACACCCCTTTAGATAATAATAAGATTTTATATTAAAAAAAAAAAAAAAACACTAGACCTGAAATCAGGGTTAAAGGACTGGCTGGGTTCTGAAATTTCCTCTAATACTGTATATAATGTGGGAGTGTTCTTTTGGCAGTGTTTATGTTGATGTGCTACTGGTATAATGTTAACCATTAGGAAAACAAGGTTCATGCCTGTGCCTAGAGAGCACACAGAAATGTCGACAGACCTGTGCACAAAGTTAGAGCCATGCACGGACCTGTATGTTTGAATTGACTTGGTAGCCAATAGCCTATTAATAGCACTCCAAGGCCCAGAATCATGTGTAAGTGGTGGTCAGCTCCTGTGATCTGTGATCAGACCCTGCTTGCTTCTGTGTTTTACTGGCTTATGTTCTGTCATCGCCTGATCTTGACTCCTCTGGTACCCGACCAATGGCTTGACTCCACATCCTGCTTACTGTTCTTGCTTGTTCCTACTCATTTGAAACTAACCTTAGCCTGGTTCCTGTTTAAGCTCTGGTTTCCTGAATCTGTATCTTTACTGCCTGACTGCATGAGTTTCCTGCTCCTCATCTTCTACCTCACCACAAGATCCAGCTCTTCTGTTGGCCAGATTGTTCTATCATTGCTCATGTTGCTCCATGTCCTGTCTAACCCTGCCATCAATCTCAGGGGGAGAACAGGACAGGAGAGGTAAGGGATTGCCCTCTCATCAGTTTGGCCTCCACCAGGTACGTGACATGTATGCTACCCCTTGGTTGCCAGAGGTGTCCATCACAGGGAACCTTCCAGGATCCACAAGGAGCCCTCACGAGGTCCTGAAGTCTTTCAATGGTGATATGTTATGTCACAACATGAAGAGCTTCTGATTATTGGTCTTCACTCCTGGAAGAGGCACCAAAAAGGGCCTAGATTCAGGTAAATTTTTATAATAAATGTAGCTGTTCTAAGTGGTAGTGGAATAAATCACTAAATTCACAGTTTCCTTATTATATGTATGTATAAACTTGCTTACCCACAAAATTTATAATTATGTCCAACCAGTCTTCTCATTCAGACCCTCCTGTCAGACAGTATATCTTGGTTCTAAACTCACTTTTCTTTACTGCAGTGAAAACAATATAGCTTGGTCAAGGACCACTTAATCTTTGATTTGTATCAAGGAGTGGCAGCAGCACCCTGAACATTTCAGCCTTGTGCTCCTCCCTTCTCTCTGCCAGCTCCCTGTAAACTGTGTAATGATATAAAGCCTTAGTGTGCCGCAGAGCTGCCCCTTCTTCTTCCAATTAAAATCATACTGACAGACCTTAAATGTAAGTATTATGTAAAATATATTTAGGGATGTTTTAACAAATTTTTGATATATTAGTGGATACGGTTAGATATGCCCCTTGTCCCCACAGTGAAATCACCTATGATTGATTGACCTAATAAGTGAGTCTGCAAATTGTGATGTAGGGGTCAGTAAGAACTTTGAGAAACTCACTATTTGCACAACTCATTGCTCTAAAGGTGGTCCATCATTTTCTAGCACTCTGGAGCCAGGTTAGCAAGGATAACCTGTCACAAATTTGCGACAGTGTTGAATTGTAGGTCTTGTTAACTTGCTGCACATTTTCACTGGCAAGCTGTACACTTGCAGAGCACCTGAAGCACAATTCTAGTTGATACTTTTCCAATTTTCAGCAAATTTGCGTGGCAAGTCTCTAGCTGTGGTGAGTCTACAGCAAGAGCTCCGCAACTCAAAGTGACCCCTGTAATGGGATGACTATTGCACAACATAACTGAACCAGAACTTGCAGCAGACTTACACAATGTTTGCAAAGAAAGTTGATCTAGAGTCATGCAATGCGGACTTTCTGCAATTGGGCAACAAACGTTAGAAGCCTTGCAAGTCTAGCAATGGCTTAGCAAGTCATTTTTAAACTTGCAGCTCAATTGCTTGCTATATAGGAATAGAATATACGGTAGTAAGGGCAGAAGGGGAGTTGAGTGTTTGTTGCTTTGGATTCAACTTTCCCCTATTGCAGTGGTATGTTTGGTACAGTACAGCATTAATCTACTGAGAATAAATTGTCAAAAACACAGTTGGGAAAAAAATGTACCTTATTCCTTCATTGTCAGTAGGCCAGGTTCTTTATTAATCATAAATGATTCCTGGATAAAACAAAGGAAAACCCAGAATAGATATTGAGTACCTATAGCGGTATATTCTGGATGCCATTTCCTGGTGCATTCATCCTAATTAATTAAATTGCATGTTTGAAAAATGGTTTGGAGATGTATGGGGAGGAGTGCGTTTTGACAAAAATTTTCTTGCTTAGTTGGAACAGAGTAGTCTAAACAATGACTTCGTAAAAAATATTAAACAAAGGCTTAGGAATAATAAAACAGGAAAAAATGAATGAGCACAATACAGGTGAGTCATTGAGAGGAATCAGGAAACAGCCTTCAGCAGAGTCACAATGATGGTTAGATGATGGTTTTTACAGGGTAAGAACTGGATATAGTCATATTTGGTTTAAAATGATCCTTTGGACTTGGGGTAGGACTGAATTGAAAGGACCAACTCAGTTTTATTTGAAACCCCTCTTGCTTACCCTCCTTAGCCATTTAACCTAACCTAACCTTGGAAACCCTCACCCAGGTGCTTACTTACGTTGTACTCCTCTTTGACAATGATGGCCTCCTCAGGTGTTTACACCAGGTGTTTACTTCTCTGGAGCTGGTCTGGTTATTCCTATCCAGTAACGCCATTTACAATTGAATGGCACAATGCTCCTAGCATCTCTAGTGGGGACGGGTACATCCCTTTTAAATTTCATGGGGAGTTAGCAGGAATTTACACCTAAGCAGAAAATAAGCAGAATGTATTCCTGGTGATTTTGAACATTTTGCACATGTATCAAGCTTCAGGTGTTTATTTCCTGAACTAGACAATGGAAAGAGAGCAGTTTTAAATTGAGAGGAGTTCTAGAGTAGAGGGGAGTTCTTCAGGTGTAAACACAATTGAAAAAACATGTATTGTGCTCTTATCGGTGCTCCTATTGAAGTCTATAGGGCCAAAAACAGTAAAAAATGCTAAAAAAAGCTGATATACATTCTTGAGTGTAGGCTGTAGTGCGTAGGGCAATGGAGTGTAAATACGGACAATCAGAAAGAATGGGATTCTACAGGTTGAGCATTAGGAAACAAACTAAAAAATGCTATAATGTGAATGGAGGCTTACTGTTAGGGCATGGCTAGGTAAGTGAACATCTGAAGGGGATTATAAATTAGATAGGGGTAAGGGAGGGTAGGCAAATCAGTTTTTGCTTATACTGTCAGGTAAAGTGATTGTAAACCTCCACCTTGTGAAGCAACACCTTCAGTTTAAAATAGAAATAAAAGGCAAAACATTTGTGTATATGTACAGTATATTATTGGAGCAGAGTACACTGAGTTCCCAACATAGCTAGAGAACTGAGCACATTGTGTTCTCCTGCGTAGTGTGATCAGTTTATGAAGGAAAGCAGAGGGACTGGCAGGAACACCAGGGGTTTCACTTAAAGGAAGCAATGCAAATAGAACAGGATACTTTCTCATACAAGTACAGTACATGGTACAGCAGGCACATGTCAGGAATATCAAATGCCGAGTTTACATATTCTTTAACTGCAGTTATGTTATTGTGGCATTTTTGTACTTTGCACAGATTCATTTCAGTAAGGTTAAATCTGGGGGATTTGGCTCACTGGTAAATCTAACTGCTTCTGGACCTTAGAAGAGAAGTTCAGGATTTAGACAAAAAAAAAAAAATATGCTCAGATAGGTGGATGCAGCATCGATCTGATCTGGCTCTGCACCACGAAATGAGCGATTAAAGACAGCTGATCACTCGTTTCACAGCCTTCAGTGAGCAGAGACCCCCCCCCCCCCATGCTCACTTTAGCCCGCTATTTGCTGAAAATGAGATATAGGAATGCAGAACTAACTCCTGTGATCTATAGAAGTTTATCCAAAATTGCTTTTTTACATAGGTATACATATCTTAAAAACAATGTTCGTGACTTCAGATACCATGTATATCTGTGTGATAGAAGTGAGAGAAATACCGCATGTGTGAAGAGGGGTGAGGATTCTGAGAACTTCTGTCTGCAAACTAAACAGTTGCTATGGTCCAGAGAGGATATATATAATGTGTATTTATCATATGTAGTGATGTGATAATTTCTTTGCCCATCTTTCAAGTGTGTATTCCTGTTATGCAGTGTTTGTTTTTGCCCTTTGTCAATATGGCTGCTGTGCTCTCTTTCTTTCTCTGCAAGAAGGATGAGGTCATCAAAAAGGGCAGAGCAAGGTTTTCTGGGTAAGACTGGGGAAAAGAGAGACATGAGGAGACACAGACATTTTTCCTGCTGGAGAACAGACTGTAAGTGCTGTAACATCCCCTCACGGAGACACACAGAGACACTGCTGATGATTTCATGTTCCTGAGGAGAATTTCTTATGTTGTATGGCTTACTGAATGTTATTTCTTCAATACATGGACATTTAAACACTCTGCTGTGTGGATTACTGTCTATATGGATATGTTTTCTCAATTGGGATTTCACTTGCTAATCACAAGTCCTGATTGAGTGGAGGCACTGGCGCTTATTATAAATCCTGTCCTGATCACACAGATTATATAGACTCTGCTCCTAAATACTACACAGGTGGCGTCATCATACCCCAGTAGCTGCCAAGAGTGACCAAAATAGCGCTACACATATATAATAAACCGTTGTGCCTTTAGCTTTAAAAGGACCTGTAATTTTTAATGCAAACTATTAACAACAATACTTTATACAGTTGACATTTTTTCACACTCTAAATAATCCTTTTATTTTTTCACTTTTCAGAGGTTTGAAATGTAGCAAGGATTTCATTTATACTCAGGAAAAAACATTTCTGCCAGATTATTTTTTTTTATTCTGTCAGTGTCTTACACATTCCCATAAGTTCATTGTTACAAGGTCCTGTTATTTTTTTCAATTATCGTTTCTCTGATATCCAACACAATAGAAGAAGTGTGCTTTCATATTTTATTCTATTCTAATCATTTGAATTTAATACACAGTTTTAAATCTAACAGTGCTTTTCTGGCTTTAATTCTGTGGAATAAATGAAATGCCCAATGAAATTCTCCAATATTCTTTATTTACATTCATGATGAAGATAAAAACAAACTTTAACGCCCTAATATAGTAGAACTGTACAAATCATTGTAACTAGTGTTGAGCGAACACGGACTGTATTATTTGTGTTCGTACCGAATAATTGGATTTTTTGTACCCGAACACGGACACGGACACTTTACTGTATGTTCGGGTAAAAATCCGTGTTCGGTCGTTTTATTTCCGGGTTTTGCATGCTTTGGCGCTCTTTTCATGGCGGGCTTTCAACAGCCAATCAACAATCGTTTAACTGGTGTGCCTTAAGCCATCCCAGCCATGCCTGCAAATGTCTCAGTAGCTGTGATTGGCCGTCTGAAGCATGTGACCAAGTCTTTATAAGTTCGAGGCAGCCGCAGCGGCGTCATTATGCTGCTTATATCAGGGACAGAGCACACATCAACGTGCTGGCTGCTGATTAGGGAAAGATAGGCAGGAAAAAACCATTTGTGTCCGGATAGAATTGAGGGACAGGTCGGAGTGTTTAGGCAGGGCGAGTTGTAGGCATTTTAGGGATAGAGTCTGCTGAATTATAGGGTCAGTGTCTTCTACAAACTACAATCGATATTGCTGTGTGGGGGGTGGGGTCTGCACTCAATCCTGATCTACGATCTCTTCTCAATCCTGTTAGGGAGAGGATGCTGCTGAATTTTAGGGTCAGAGTGTTCTACAAACTACAATCCATATTGCTGTGTGGGGTCTGCACTTAGTCCCGATCTACGATCTCTTCTCAATCCTGTTAGGGAGAGGCTGCTGCTGAATTTTAGGGAAACTGTGTTCTACAAACTACAATCGATATTGCTGTGTGGTGTGGGATAGGAGATAGGCAGGTGTCAGTGATCCACATCCATTTTTCTGTGTGTGAGCTGCAGTGAACACAATCTTTTTGGGCTGCAGTGAACACAATCTTTTTGGGGTGCAGTGAACAACGTCCTTTTTGGGGTGCAGTGAACAAAATCTTTTTGGGGTGCAGTGAACAAAATCCTTTTTGGGGTGCAGTGAACACAATCTTTTTGGGGTGCAGTGAACAAAATCCTTTGTGGGGTGCAGTGAACACAATCTTTGTGGGGTGCAGTGAACACAATCTTTTTGGGGTGCAGTGAACAACATCCTTTTTGGGGTGCAGTGAACACAATCTTTGTGGGGTGCAGTGAACACAATCTTTTTGGGGTGCAGTGAACAAAATCCTTTTTGGGGTGCAGTGAACACAATCTTTGTGGGGTGCAGTGAACACAATCTTTTTGGGGTGGAGTGAACAAAATTCTTTTTGGGGTGCAGTGAACAACATCCTTTTTGGGGTGCAGTGAACAAAATCCTTTTTGGGGTGCAGTGAACACAATCTTTTTGGGGTGCAGTGAACAAAATCCTTTGTGGGGTGCAGTGAACACAATCTTTGTGGGGTGCAGTGAACACAATCTTTTTGGGGTGCAGTGAACAAAATCCTTTTTGGGGTGCAGTGAACAACATCCTTTTTGGGGTGCAGTGAACACAATCTTTTTGGGGTGCAGTGAACAAAATCCTTTGTGGGGTGCAGTGAACACAATCTTTGTGGGGTACAGTGAACAGAATCTTTGTGGGGTGCAGTGAACACAATTTTTGGGGGGTACAGTGAACACAATCTTTTTGGGGTGCAGTGAACAAAATCCTTTTTGGGGTGCAGTGAACACAATCTTTGTGGGGTGCAGTGAACACAATCTTTTTGGGGTGGAGTGAACAAAATCCTTTTTGGGGTGCAGTGAACAACATCCTTTTTGGGGTGCAGTGAACAAAATCCTTTTTGGGGTGCAGTGAACACAATCTTTTTGGGGTGCAGTGAACAAAATCCTTTGTGGGGTGCAGTGAACACAATCTTTTTGGGGTGCAGTGAACAAAATCCTTTTTGGGGTGCAGTGAACAACATCCTTTTTGGGGTGCAGTGAACAAAATCCTTTTTGGGGTGCAGTGAACACAATCTTTTTGGGGTGCAGTGAACAAAATACTTTGTGGGGTGCAGTGAACACAATCTTTGTGGGGTGCAGTGAACACAATCTTTGGGGGGTACAGTGAACACAATCTTTTTGGGGTGCAGTGAACAAAATCCTTTGTGGGGTGCAGTGAACACAATCTTTGGGGGGTACAGTGAACACAATCTTTTTGGGGTGCAGTGAACAAAATCCTTTGTGGGGTGCAGTGAACACAATCTTTGTGGGGTGCAGTGAACACAATCTTTTTGGGGTGCAGTGAACAAAATCCTTTTTGGGGTGCAGTGAACAACATCCTTTTTGGGGTGCAGTGAACAAAATCCTTTGTGGGGTGCAGTGAACACAATCTTTGTGGGGTGCAGTGAACACAATCTTTTTGGGGTGCAGTGAACAAAATCCTTTTTGGGGTGCAGTGAACAACATCCTTTTTGGGGTGCAGTGAACAAAATCCTTTGTGGGGTGCAGTGAACACAATCTTTGTGGGGTACAGTGAACACAATCTTTGGGGGGTACAGTGAACACAATCTTTTTGGGGTGCAGTGAACAAAATCCTTTGTGGGGTGCAGTGAACACAATCTTTGGGGGGTACAGTGAACACAATCTTTTTGGGGTGCAGTGAACAAAATCCTTTGTGGGGTGCAGTGAACACAATCTTTGTGGGGTGCAGTGAACACAATCTTTCACAAACACAACACCTTCACCACCAACTTCAGCACGGCCAGGGGTAAACGACAGCAGGCAGTTTTACAACTTGCCTGTTTGGGGGACAAACCACACACCGCGCAGGAGTTGTGGAGGAGCATGGAACAGCAGACAAATGAGTGGTTGCTGCCAGCGAGCCTCAAGCCCGGCCTGGTGGTGTGCGATAACGGGAGAAATCTCATAGCAGCTCTGGGCCTAGCCGGTTTGACGCACATCCCTTGCCTGGCGCATGTGCTGAATTTGGTGGTGCAGAGGTTCCTTAAAAACTACCCCGATATGTCAGAGCTGCTGCAGAAAGTGCGGGCCGTTTGTGCGCACTTTCGGCGTTCTCACCCTGCTGCTGCTCGCCTGGCAGCGCTGCAGCGTAACTTCGGCCTTCCCGCTCACCGCCTCATATGTGACGTGCCCACAAGGTGGAACTCCACCTTGCACATGCTGGAAAGACTGTGCGAGCAGCAGCAGGCCATAGTGGAGTTTCAGCTGCAGCACGCACGCGTGAGTCGCTCTGCGGAACAGCACCACTTCACCACCAATAACTGGGCCTCCATGCGAGACCTGTGTGCCTTGTTGCGCAGTTTTGAGTACTCCACCAACATGGCCAGTGGCAATGACGCCGTTCTCAGCTTAACTATCCCACTTCTATGCCTCCTTGAAAAAACAATTCGGGCGATGATGGAAGAGGATGTGGCACAGGATGAGGAGGAGGAGGATGAAGAGGTAACATTTCCAAGGCTTTCAGGGCAGTCATTCGCAAGGGGCTCCGAGGGTGGGTTCCTGCACACACAAATGCCAGGGACACAATTGTCCAGAAGGGGCACAGTTCTGGAGGATGAGGAGCTGGAGGAGGAGATGGAACCATGTTCACAGCAGGGTGGCACCCAGGCCAGCTCATGGCCATCACTGGTGCGTGGCTGGGGGGATACAGAGGACACGGACGATACACCTCCCACAGAGGACAGCCTTTCGTTGCCTCTGGGCAGCCTGGCACACATGAGCGATTACATGCTGCAGTGTCTCCACAACGACCGCCGAGTTGCCCACATTCTAACTTGTGCTGATTACTGGGTGGCCACGCTGCTGGATCCCCGTTACAAGGACAACGTACCGTCCTTAATTCACTCACTGGAGCGCGATCGCAAGATGCGCGAGTACAAGCGCACGCTGGTAGACGCCATGCTGCTGGCATTCCCATCTGACAGCGGGGCCGCAGTGGAAGCACAAGGCAGAGGAGGAGGAGGAGGAGGTCGCCAACGCAACCAGGGCACCGCCAGCACCTCAGAAGGCAGGGTTAGCATGGCCGAAATGTGGAAAAGCTTTGTCAGCACGCCACAACAAACAGCAGCACCAGCAGCTCAGATGGAACGTCTTAGCAGGAGGCAGCATTTTACCAACATGGTGGAGCAGTATGTGTGCACACGCCTACATGTAGTGAATGAGGGGTCTGCCCCCTTCAACTTCTGGGTCTCCAAATTGGGCACATGGCCTGAGCTTGCCCTTTACGCCTTGGAGGTGCTGGCGTGCCCTGCAGCCAGTGTATTATCTGAACGGGTATTTAGCACGGCTGGGGGCGTTATAACAGACAAGCGCAGCCGCCTGTCCAGAGACAATGTGGACAAGCTCACGTTCATTAAAATGAACCAGGCATGGATCCCACGGGACTTTTCCGTACCTTGTGCAGAATAGCAATGGATACCGACCTTACCCAGCCATTGTTCCATTTTTGCTCTTTCTCACTCTTTTGGGGTGTACCCTCATTTAAAATTTGTGAAAAGAAGCAGTGTTGGCTACCTCGTCCTCCTCCTCAGGGCCAGATTAACGTAGGGGCTATTGGAGCTGCAGCTCCATGCAGGCCCCTACCTTTTATATAGGCCCCGGGTTGGCCATATTCACTGTTACCGCTCTTCTGTCACTTGTAAACACAGAAGTCTGGCTTCTATGCTCGCTTCCCCAGGCAGCACCCTCAGAACCTCCCCACACAGCGCGAAGGCCGGACAAGGAGGGACAGTTGCCGATGCATGGATGTGTTTATGGGCTTCAGAGACAGCATCCCATGTTGAATTAGGCATGCATGGCTGCACCCTTCCTCCTCTGGGTGCATGCCAAGGCACGGCCCTTAAGGCCCTTCAAAATCCTCAGCACCAAGCCCATGATGCTCTTAATCCGGCCCTGGTCCTCCTCCACCGCCGCTTCCACCTACACCACCCAAAGGTGTGCGCAGCCTATTGCATTAAGGTGTGCACCCCAAAGTTGAAATACACATGCATGTGTTTGCCAGCAGGGAGAGTAATGTATCGGGGCCATGTACCTGTAGGCAAAGAGAAATAGAGCAGAGCAGGTCCGAGGGAGATCTTTCCCATCTCCTCACTGGAAATGCTATGTGCCCTAGGTGATTAGGGTGTGCCCAGGCACACCCGGCACACCCTGTGCGCATGCCTATGTCACCGCCACATCCACCACCACCTCAAACTCCCTCCTACTCCATATGGGCCTCGTCCTTCAGAGATGAAGAAGAACATTGTTTTATTTTTCTGTTTTTTTTTTGTTGTTTTAAGTTATTTCCCTATCCACATTTGTTTGCAGAGCACTTGCCATGCTCTTAATTACGTTTTGCTGCCATTTGCAGCACTCTAGCCCTTTCCTTTGGTGTTTTAGAGCCATTTTAGTGCCTTAAAGTTCGGGTCCCCATTGACTTCAATGGGGTTCGGTGTCCGGGAAAAGTTCGGTAAAAGTCCGGGACACGGACCCGGACTTTTTTTTAAAGTTCGGCCGAACCCGTCGAACACGGACATCTAGGTGTCCGCTCAACCCTAATTGTAACTACTTAGTGTATCCAGCTAAATTATGCCTTGTTTTTTTTGTTTTTTTTTTTCAACAGATTGGGATTGGTGGTTAATGTTAATGGATATCTCCTGGTTTTGTTTTATTAGCAAAGGAAAACTGTCCCCAAATAGTAAAACATACATTTTTTATATTTAACTGTATAAAACCACTAAAAAAACCTGCACAATAAATGTGTCTGTAGCGCCCTCCTAGTTAGGTGATAGAGATAGTGTATATAGTTTTTGGTTTCTCTGCTTAACAGGGAGACAGCCAGGAAAAATGATGTGCTTTCTGCTTAACAGAGAGCTGAGATTGTTTAGCAGAGGCTGCTCAGTGTGCTCTGGTGCTGCTCATGCTGTCTGGAGGTTTCATACTGATTCAGTAGCAATGGAGTTTACTGGATAGTGATTGGAAATCTAGCAGATGAGAGCATCAGATGTCTTTACAGCCCTGGCCAATTGGAAGGGGATGAGCCCCAAGGTATACTTGGTGACTGTATTTTTATCTGAGGAGCACATGGGCTCGTGGTTCAGTCCAGCCCTCCTCTACAGGGAGAGTCACAGGTGGGGAGAGGGCTGTTGCCTCTCCCCAGCACAGACTGCCATGCGGCCTCAGGTAGGAGACCTGAGGGCCTGAAACACTGAAGCTACAACCCATGGTTCTCTTGCAAGCTGACTGAGGGAGGATGTCCGCACATCTTATCTGGTATCACGGAGGAAGGTGACCTGTGTCCAGGGCCTTGTGAATATAGACCCCCTAAAAGAATCCTAGAGACTGTTGTTGCTAAAACCTCCCTCTTTGTGCTAGTCAGCATAAGTCAGCTTACTGGGTGTAAGCTAAAAGGGATACTGGCTAGTGTCTTGAAGAAGCAAGGTATACTAGATTCCTTCTGCTACAAAGGGACTTGCTTTATTCTGTACAGCCTGCTGCATAGTGCTACTAAACATTAGAGGTGTACCGAACTATTCGCCGGCGGACAGTTCCCCAGCGAACTTAGCATGTTCGCGTTCGCCGCTGCGGGCGAACATATGCGATGTTCGGTCCGCCCCCTATAATACATCATTGAGGCAAACTTTGACCCTGAACTTCACAGTCAGCAGGAACATTTCCAGCCAATCAGCATACCTCCCTCCCACACCCTCCCACCTCCTATAAATAAGCAAGGGCAGCATCCATCTTAGATCATTCTGAAGCAGTGTGTGTTAGTGAGAGCAGGGAGAGCTGCTGCTGCTGCTGTTAATAGCTAGGAACAGTTGTCAGTGTTCCTGGTCCTTCTAGTCAGTGTTCTTGGTCCACTACTGCTGTAAGGACAGCATCCTATTCCTGACAGCACCCCAAAAAGCCCTTCTAAGGGCTGGTATTTGTGTAATTTTTATATATATATATATATATATATATATATATATATATATATATCTAGTGTCCCCAAAAGCCCTTTTAAGGGCTGGTAATTGAGGATTTTTTATATATATATATATATATATATATATATATATATATATATATCTTGTGTCCCCAAAAGCCCTTTTAAGGGCTGGTAATTGAGTTTTTTTCTTTTTATATATATATATATATATATATATATATATATATATATATTGTGACAGGAAGTCAGCTAAATCTGGGAATGTAGTCACTGAGAGGAGACACATTCCCACCTGCTTTGAAAAGTTCACTGATACTATAGGGTGTTGGCTGCAAAAAGAGCCAGCAGGAAGTTGAAAACCATTCAGCTGTTCAGAATGAGGAGATCAAGGCCTCTATAATTTGTCCAGAGAAAATCTATTGAGTGCTGCCTCCTGTCGCCGTGTGGGCTGGGAGAGGAGGACAGACATACGTGTACCTCCCGACGCCGTGTGGGCATGGGAGAAGGACTGCTGCCTCCTGTCGCCGTGTGGGCTGGGAGAGGGGGACAGTCGGATGTGTGCCTCCCGACAAGCTGGTGAGCATGGGAGAAGACCCCCTACAGCGATGTGAAGCTAAGGAGGGTAACCACGAGTGAAGACGTCTCAAAGGTGAGAAGACAAAGTGTTCCATGTGAAGAGTGTGAAGAGTAAAGGGACCTGTTAAATGAACTGTGTTCAATGTGAAGAATCTGAAGAGTAAAGGATCCTGTTATAAATGAACATGTGCTGTGTGAAAGAAAACAAAGGGACATGTTCAATGGACAATGTTTGTGCTGTGTGAAAAGCAAACAAATGGACATTTGAGTGTCTGCTGTAGGATCAGCAGTGTCGGCCCAACAGTAGGTTGGGAAGACTTCTTAGGTAGGTTCCAGCGTGAGAAGGTAGCCGCCCACAGAGGCAAGGATTTATTTTGTCTTTTATTTTATTTTGGCTGTTTTGACGCTTGCAATTGTGTGAAGTAAATTGCATGAATAAATCAGTCTTGTTTTCAACCTCTGCTCGGCTATCTCTCTGTGAAAACGCACCCCCAAAGGGGTCATCCACGCCTACCACCGAGCTAATCCCTTACATATGGTGGAGGTATGCAGTGGGCATAAGCAGAGATCCCTGCAAGGAAGTGCACATGTTTGATGAACTTTGTCTGGTGCATGAGATTGCACAATCTATGTGTGCAGGAGAGAAGATCCTGAAAGAAAAAAAAAAAAAAAAAAAACGTGTTTTAAAGAGACAGCGGTCTCAACATTTTTGATGAACTTTGTTGTGTCTGGTGCAAGGGACCGCACAAACTGTGTGTGCAGGAAAAGAGATCTTGCAAGAGAGAGAAAAACTACATGTGTTAAAGAGACAGTGGTCTGAAAATTTTTTGCTGGACTGTGAAAAATTTGTTTGTGGAGTTATTGAAGATGGGGCGTTCAAAACGCCTGAAGAATGCAAAGATAGATGAAATGAGAGACCGGATTCTATGGATGGAGGGGATGTTACCGTCTGAACCAGCCCCATCCATGCCTAAAGAGAGTCTACTAAAGAGGAAGGTTGTTGTCCCTAGCAACACTGATGAAACTGCTATGGAGACGCAGTGTGCTCAGATGAAAAGTAAGCTCAAAATGGAGGAGATGTTGAAACAACTGATTATATCAAATACAGCTCAACAGCAGGCAAATGCAGCTCAACAGCAGGCAAATGCGGATTTTCAGCGGAGCTTTGCAGCTCAACAAAAGGCTCATCAAGAGAGCATGGCAGGCTGGAAACAGAGACGCCAGCAGCCAATGGAGGCCATCGGTTTGGAAGAAACCGAGTATGTGTGCAGGGCTGAGTTGGATGCCTTGCAACGGAAAATGGAAGAAAAGGAACAAGCCTTGGAATTGCTTAAAATGGAGCATAGAAACTTGCAGGAAATGAATGAACTACTCAAGTCTCATGTGTTACAGTGGGAAGAATCCACTGCTCTTCTTTTGGTCGAGTTGCAAAAATGTCAAGACACTATAAAGGAGAAAGATACCATCCTCATGGAAAAGGAAATTGAAATTCAGACTTTGCAGAAGCAAAGTATGTGTGAAATGTTGGAGTTGCGTAATCAGCTGGAAAAAAGTCTTCAGTGTTTGGAAGTTACAAAAATAGACCTGCAGGAGTCGCAGGAACAGAATGTCGCTCTGAAAACGACATTGTCTCTCAGCGACAACGAGAAAAGTGAAAGAGAGGCTAAATTACTGAGTACTGTGTATGAGCTCACCACTTTGAGCAATGTGGTAGATGAATTACGTGCAGACTGTGAAAGTTGGAAAGGTGAAGCCCAACGTTTCCAGCAGCAGTTAAAGGAGAAAGAAGCCTGTGTGGCAGAATTACAGTCTCATTCCCAGAAACTAGCCAATGAGGTGAAGGCTCTTATGCAGGGAAAAGGAGATTGTGAACATAAGAGGGAAAAAGTAGAGGCACGGCTTCTGGAATCGCAAGTCAAGGTGTCAGAAGGTGACCGATTGTGTGCTAAGCTGTTAGAGAAGGCAAACCGATTGCAGGTTGAGTTGGACAGTGTCACAAATCGGCTTTCTCAAGCAGACAGCAAATCTAGAGAAATTGCGGAAGATTTTTCTATCTTGGAATCGCAGCTGCAAGACACGCAGGAACTCTTACAGGAAGAGAGGTGTAAAAGGCTGAGTTTTAGCACAAAGCTCAAACAAATGGAAGATGAGAAAAATGGCTTCCTGGAACAATTAAAAGAGGAGGCGGAAGCAAAGAAAAACCTATCAGAGCAAGTCGCAACATTGCAAGCTCAGATAGCGGATATGAAAAAACGCATGGAAGAAAGCGTTGGTTCATTACAGTGTGTTGAAGATGTGAAAAAGAAGTTTGATCAGATGCTTGGTGAAGAGAAGACTGTGTCTGCAAAATATGCAGAAGAACGCGACCGCGCAGAAGCGGAGGCGCGTGATAACGAGAGCAAAGCCCTGTTCTTGGCTCGCTCTTTGGAGGAAGCTCTAGAGTGTAATGTTAAACTAGAAAGAGTTAACAAACAGCTGTGTACAGAGATGGAAGATTTGGTCCGCTCCAAGGATGATGTTGTGAAAAGCGTTCAGGAGCTAGAAAAGTCTAAGCGAGCCTTAGAACAGCAAGTAGAAGAGATGAAGATTCCGTTGCAGGAACTGGAAGAGGAATTCCAGGCAACAGAGGATCTGTCCCAAAGAGGGGATAGTGTGCCTGATGCAGTTTTTAAAAGGATCAGTGTTTTGGGGTCTGTCCTGAGTGAGCCTCAGAAATGTGATGACATGTGGCTTGAATCACCCCTTTGGAATAAACCGTTCCTTCAAAAACTTCAAGCATTGGAAAATGTATCATTAGAACTTCAGCAAACAAAGGAGCTGAGTAAGAAATGTGATGATTTCTCAGTTCAGGCTGAAAACCTAGTGGGGAAAACTAAGGCTGTTGGTGAAAACGTGAAGCAAATGAATAAGTGCCTTTCAGGGAGTGTTTCCAAAATGGAACTGGTGAAAGACGGGTGGCAGAAGTTTGATCGTGATCTTGAGATGCATTCCATGTGGAATTCAGATAGAGAAAAAGAACTAGGTGACCTTGAGCGGTCAAATAGTTCAGCAGAAAGTGCATTGAAGAAACCTGTAAAAGAATGTGTTGCAGTTCCATGCTTCTTCACTGATGCAGAGAGGAGGTCTATAATGGATACCACCCAGATCGCTGGGTTCAACTGTGTTGTTGCCTTTAACCCCTATGTTGGTGGAAGGAAAGTTGATGATGTTCTGGTTGGCTACTTCTGTGAAGAGTTTGGCAAGAAATATAAACTGAATATCAAATCAAATAGTAGGCCTTTACTGCGACTCGCTCAGGAGGGCGAAAAGTTTAAGAAGTTGATGAGTGCAAATGCTTCAGATCTGCCTATGAATATGAAATGTTTGAATGATATTGATATCTCTGGGAAAAGGAACAGGGGTCACTTTGAAGAAATGTGTGACAGCCTGTTGTCTCAATTGGAAAATCCTCTGCACAGCATCTTAGAGCAAGCAAAGCTCAAGAAGGAAAATCATTCCCTTTTACAACAAAAAGTCAATGATTGTGTACAGCTGTATGGAGAGGCAACTCAAGTCACAGAGGGATGTCAAGAGTCCCTACTTGGAACAAAGCTTAGTGAAGCAAAGGTTCTCAAAGTTTTGTGGAAAACATTTATGGATTGCAGAGAGAGGCGTCTTAAGAATGTTGAAGACATTAAGACTAGCCCAATTGAGTTGCCTATGGATCACGGTCCTCCATGGTGGATTGGACAGACGGTTATGAGGGACAAGCTGTCTGACATTTATGAGAAAGCTGTCAATGAAGATGACAGAAACGAGAAGGAGCAAAATTATGCCAAAAATGCAGTTGAAGAATGTGTATATGAGATGAGAGACAAACTGTGTGGCATTTATGAGAAATCTGTCAGTGAAGATGACAGAAACAGTTTCATCCGGAAGCTTGAGGATAATAGGAGGCTTATCAGTGAGTCAGCAGTGCCTGACACATGCGTGCCTGGAAATATGTGTCCCAACCCTAGGGTTGAAACAAGAGGGGGGGGTATGTGACAGGAAGTCAGCTAAATCTGGGAATGTAGTCACTGAGAGGAGACACATTCCCACCTGCTTTGAAAAGTTCACTGATACTATAGGGTGTTGGCTGCAAAAAGAGCCAGCAGGAAGTTGAAAACCATTCAGCTGTTCAGAATGAGGAGATCAAGGCCTCTATAATTTGTCCAGAGAAAATCTATTGAGTGCTGCCTCCTGTCGCCGTGTGGGCTGGGAGAGGAGGACAGACATACGTGTACCTCCCGACGCCGTGTGGGCATGGGAGAAGGACTGCTGCCTCCTGTCGCCGTGTGGGCTGGGAGAGGGGGACAGTCGGATGTGTGCCTCCCGACAAGCTGGTGAGCATGGGAGAAGACCCCCTACAGCGATGTGAAGCTAAGGAGGGTAACCACGAGTGAAGACGTCTCAAAGGTGAGAAGACAAAGTGTTCCATGTGAAGAGTGTGAAGAGTAAAGGGACCTGTTAAATGAACTGTGTTCAATGTGAAGAATCTGAAGAGTAAAGGATCCTGTTATAAATGAACATGTGCTGTGTGAAAGAAAACAAAGGGACATGTTCAATGGACAATGTTTGTGCTGTGTGAAAAGCAAACAAATGGACATTTGAGTGTCTGCTGTAGGATCAGCAGTGTCGGCCCAACAGTAGGTTGGGAAGACTTCTTAGGTAGGTTCCAGCGTGAGAAGGTAGCCGCCCACAGAGGCAAGGATTTATTTTGTCTTTTATTTTATTTTGGCTGTTTTGACGCTTGCAATTGTGTGAAGTAAATTGCATGAATAAATCAGTCTTGTTTTCAACCTCTGCTCGGCTATCTCTCTGTGAAAACGCACCCCCAAAGGGGTCATCCACGCCTACCACCGAGCTAATCCCTTACAATATATATATATATTGTACACTGCAGTTGCCTGCCCGCTGTGTGTGAGAGGCCACAGACCCACCACAGACTGTACTGTGTGCACACCACACTCATTTCGGGTGGCACAGGCACAGTACCGTGCATTTTAAAAAATATTTTTTTTTCCTCTGTCATAATTGCAGTGAGTGCTGTGTCAGGTCCACAGAGTGTACTGTACCCACTGCAGTGCACTGCCCACCACTGATATATATACGGTGGCACAGCATCTTGTTGCAAATTAAAAAAAAATATATACATTTTTTATTATTGCAGTTGCCTGGGCTGCCAGTGACTGTCAGGTCCACAGAGTGTACTGTGCCCACTGTAGTGCCACTGCGTGCCCACCCACCACTGATATATATACGGTGGCACAGCAGCTTGCAAAGTAAAAATATATATATTTTTTTTATAATTGCAGTTGCCTGGGTGCCAGTGACTGTCAGGTCCACAGAGTGTACTGTGCCCACTGCAGTGCCACTGCGTGCCCACCCACCACTGATATATACGGTGGCACAGCAGCTTGCAAATTAAAAATATATATATTTTTTTATAATTGCAGTTGTCTGGGCTGCCAGTGACTGTCAGGTCCACAGAGAGTGTACTGTGCCACTGCCCACCCACCACTGATATATACGGTGGCACAGCAGCTTGCAAAGTAAAAAAATATATATTTTTTTTATAATTGCAGTTGCCTGGGTGCCAGTGACTGTCAGGTCCACAGAGAGTGTACTGTGCCACTGCCCACCCACCACTGATATATACGGTGGCACAGCAGCTTGCAAATTAAAAATATATATATTTTTTTATAATTGCAGTTGCCTGGGCTGCCAGTGACTGTCAGGTCCACAGAGAGTGTACTGTGCCACTGCCCACCCACCACTGATATATACGGTCGCACAGCAGCTTGCAAATTAAAAATATATATATTTTTTTATAATTGCAGTTGCCTGGGCTGCCAGTGACTGTCAGGTCCACAGAGTGTACTGTACCCACTGCCCAACACTCCTATAGGGTGGCACAGCACCTTGCACTCATAGTACAACACATTAAAAAAAAAAATGACAGGCAGAGGCAGGCCACCCCGCAAGGGCCGTCGTGGTCGTGGTGCTGTGATTTCCTTAGGCCCTAGAATAATGCCCAGTGTTCAGAGGCCACCACAGACCCTGAACTCAAAAAATTCTGAGGACATAGTTGACTGGCTTACACAGGACACCCAATCGTCTACAGCTTCCGCTCGGAACCTTAATGCACCATCCTCCTCCAGCTCAGCTTCGGGCACCTCTCAATTTACCACTCGCCAGCCCGCCGGCACCACCACCAACACTAGCACCACAGCCGCTTCACTTGATCCGTCAGAGGAGTTATTTTCACATCAGTTGGAAGAAATAAGTGATGCGCAACTATTAGTGCCAGAGGATGTAGATAACGGGGATATGTCTCAGTCAGGCAGCATTATACACATGGACGTACATTGTGATGATGATGATGATGTTGTACCTGCTGCTGCTGCCTTTGCTGAGTTGTCAAGTGAAGCGGCTGATGATGACGATGTGTCTGTGGATGTCACCTGGGTGCCTGCTCGAAGAGCAGAAGAAGAGGGGGAAAGTTCAGATGGGGAGACAGAGAGGAGGAGACGAGTTGGAAGCAGGGGGAGGAGGTCATCGCAAGGAGCTAGTGGCGCAGTCAGACAGCATGTAGATTCGGCACCCGGGGTCAGCCAGACAGCACGCCAATCAACGCAAGCTGTTGCCACCACCAGAATGCCGTCCTTGCAAAGCTCAGCAGTGTGGCATTTTTTTTGTGTGTCTGCCTCTGATATCAGCGATGCCATTTGTAACCTGTGTCCAAAGAAACTGAGTCGTGGGAAGTCCAACACCCACCTAGGTACAACTGCTTTGCGAAGGCACATGATCTCGCATCACAAACGCCTATGGGATCAACACATGAGTAAAAGCAGCGTACAAACTGAAAGCCACCATCCTCCTCCTGGTCCAGCATCTTCAGCCACGTCAACCACTGCTGTCCTCCATGCCCCCTATCAACAACCCGCCCCTCCGCCTCTCACCTTCAGCAGTTCCTGCTCACCTGCCCACAGTCAGGTGTCTGTCAAGGAAATGTTTGAGCGTAAGAAGCCAATCTCACAGAGTCACCCCGTTGCCCGGCGTCTGACAGCTGGCTTGTCTGAACTCTTAGCCCGCCAGCTTTTACCATACAAGGCCTTCAAAAAATTTGTCGCTATTGGGACACCGCAGTGGAAGGTACCCGGCCGAAATTATTTTTCACAAAAGGCAATCCCCAACCTGTACTCTATTGTGGAAAATGAAATCATGTCACGTCTGGCACACAGTGTTGGGGCAAGGGTCCATCTGACCACTGATAGCTGGTCTGCAAAGCACGGTCAGGGCAGGTATATCACTTACACTGCGCATTTGGTAAACCTGCTGGCAGCTGCCAAGCATGGAATGCGTGGCTCTGCTGCAGAGGAGTTGGTGAAACCGCCACGACTTGCAGGCAGGCCTGCTGCCACCTCCTCTACTCCTCCTACTCCATCCTCTTTGCTAACCTCCTCGGCTGAGTCCTCTTCTGCTGTTGCGTCTTGCTCCACACCAACTGCACCCCCCCCAGCTCCCCAGGGGCTATTCCACATGCCGGATACGACAGTGTTACGCTGTCTTGGGGTTGGCTTGCCTGAAAGCAGAGAGTCACACCGGAGCAGCACTACTGTCCGCCCTAAACGCACAGGTGGATCAGTGGCTGACCCCGCACCAACTGGAGATCAGCAAAGTGGTGTGTGACAACGGAAGCAATTTGTTGGCGGCATTGAATTTGGGCAAGTTGACACATGTGCCGTGCATGGCACATGTGTTGAATCTGATTGTACAACGCTTTGTGCAGAAGTACCCAGGCTTACAGGACGTCCTCAAGCAGGCCAGGAAGGTGTGTGGCCATTTCAGGCGTTCCTACACGGCCATGGCGCACTTTGCAGATATTCAGCGGCGAAACAACATGCCAGTGAGGCGCTTGATTTGCGACAGCCCGACACGTTGGAATTCAACACTGCTAATGTTCGACCGCCTGCTCCAACAAGAAAAAGCGGTCAACGAGTATTTGTATGACCGGGGTGCTAGGACAGCCTCTGTGGAGCTGGGTATTTTTTTGCCACGTTACTGGACGCTCATGCGCAATGCCTGTAGGCTCATGCGTTAGGTGATTTATGCCCTTTATGGATCAAAACCCGACTCTGCGTCAACTACGTAATTTTCCATGGGAGTTTTGCCATGGATCCCCCTCCGGCATGCCACAGTCCAGGTGTTAGTCCCCTTGAAACAACTTTTCCATCACTATTGTGGCCAGAAAGAGTCCCTGTGTGTTTTAAAATTCGCCTGCCTATTGAAGTCTATGGCGGTTCGCCCGGTTCGCCGGTTCGGCGAAATTTAGGTTTGCGACATCATTACTAAACATCTGCCACTCAATTCTATTGAAGAAGTTGTCCTCGCTTGTGAATAGTTAATTTCTAGTATCCTACTAATTCCCTTCTTCTTTCCAAGTTCTCCAAAATAAAATAAAAAACACATCCCCTAGACAGGGTATTGGGGACGAGTGGAAGAGTGTGTGCACCTGGCTGTATGAAAATAAAGTGTAACTGGCTGTGGATCATTCAGTGAGAGACCCGGGCACAATTATTAAAGCGGCTCTTGCAGGGGTAACGCTACATGTCTATTCCTGGTGATTGCAGCCATATCATATTTAAGTGTATAATTTGTTCTTTGTGTCCGTAGTAGGACCAAGAAACACTAGCATGCATTTCTTTGACACATTGACACTGACCCTGACACACTGCTACTAATTGCCACTTACACTGACGCTAACTGACTGACACTTAAGCCCCGTACACACGTTCAGATAATCGGACGACTTATCGTTCGCATATTGTTGCATGATACTAACATCGAATTCAACAATGCGTACAAACCATATGATTTTTGTTGTACGATTCTGGAAAAGCTTCCTGGTTGCTTAGCTACGTATCAGATGGTGCAAAACAAAAACAATGGCAGCCAGGCTTTTTCCGTGCTATTTTAGTGTTTCTGATCATGCGCGGTGTTTGTCGATCGATTTTTAGCGAGCGCATAGTGTACTGATGAAACGATTGTCATTCGCGGGGCTATCGTACGACAGAAGTTTTCCTGTTTGTCCCTTCGGATTTTGTTGGATGAACTGTCGTGATCGGCTGTCAAAAGCTGTGTACTAACGATGAGATTAACGTGCAATCAGGTCGAAAGCGAGTTTTATCGTATGATTATCGGAACGTGTGTACGGGGCATTACACTGGTACTGACACTCACTAGACTAGGTACAATGTAATATCTTTTCCTCTTCACAGAAGAGAAACAACACAGGTGTGGGCTGTAGAATTAATGATCACTGTGATAGTGAATCACAGGCTATTACAGTGATTACAGTGATCGTGTGATCGAGAGTCGTTTCTCCCAGCTTCCGATCATAAGTACAAGACACAGAGCACTCAGTACCAGCTCAGTTTCAGTGCTGGGAATGTGTAATAAGGAAAACTTACAGTGCAAATCAGGCCCGTATTGGCTGATTGGGAGCACCGGGAGAATTCCCGGTGGGCTGGTCTTTCATACCTGCCAATTGGGCTGCCCGTTACTGTTTTTTTTTCCTTAACTCTAAATCCTTCTGCCGGTGTTCCGTGAGAATTACCTACCCGTGAGAATTACCTACCCCTCGTCACTTCCGGTTCTCCGCACTGTATGTAATGCGGCGGTTACATTAAAACAGCTGGGCTGCAATACGAATCATCTCCGCTCCTGTCCCGGTCACTTCCCTGATCTCGGATAGTAAATATAAAAGCGGCAGCGGCTGTATGAAAACATAAATCACGGAGCCGAAAGCCGCTTTTATAGTTACTTGCCGAGAGCAGGGAAGTGACCGGGACAGGAGCGGAGATGATTCGTATTGCCGCACAGCTGTTTTATGTAAGCGCCGCGTCGGTAGGTTTTTCTCACGGTACACCGTGATCGTTTCATACTAGTGCGCATGCGCACTAGTAAGCTCCTCTGTTCTTCCATCACGTATCCGGGGCTCTGAGCATGCGCAGTGCTGCGCTGCTCAGCTCTTTCTGGCCGGAAGTGACGAGGGGTAGGTAATTTTCACGGGGTAGGTAATTCTCACGGAACACCGGTCAATGGGAGAATTACGGCATTATGCCAGTCTCTTCATCCAGCCTCTAGAGGCCTCCACTCTGGAGAGAGCACACAGGGATGAATGCGGGATTGGAGGTTAGCGCAGCCTCCAGCCTTCGCTCTAGTAGCGAGATGCCGCTGGTGTTCCGTGTGGGCCAGTGATGACGCAGGAGGAGGCGGAAATAGAGAGATAGCAGATGGGGAGAGGAGTACCGGGCCAGCTGTGAGTGACACTGGGGGGTTGGAAGGGGATTAGGTGGGGGGATGATGGCGGCCCAGCCTGTGTTATCTGAGGGGAGATGTTGGATGCTTTTTGTGCAGGGGAGGGGTATTAAAGAGCCACCTGAACACCCGCCTGAGATGTATTCCACTGTCACCACACGCACTACTGTATAACCTATGTATGCTCTGCTGGCTCTGCCATCTCACTGACATTGCGCTATAGCCTATGTATGCCCTGCTGGCTCTGACATCTCATTGACACTGTACTATATAATACCGTACAGTGTCAATGAGATGTCAGAGCCAGCAGGGCATACATAGGCTATAGCGCAATGTCAGTGAGATGGCAGAGCCACCAGGGCATACATAGAATATGGCGCAACGTCAGTGAGATGGCAGAGCCACCAGAGCATAGACTATAGCACAGTGTCAGTGAGATGGCAGAGCCAGCAGGGCATAGACTGTAGCACAGTGTCAGTGAGATGGCAGAGCCAGCAGGGCATAGACTGTAGCACAGTGTCAGTGAGATGGCAGAGCCACCAGGACATACATAGACTATAGCGCAACGTCAGTGAGATGGCAGAGCCACCAGAGCATACATAGAATATAGCAGGGCATACATAGATTATAGTGCAGTGCCAGCGAGATGCCCTGCTGGCTCTGCACTATAATCTATGTATGCCCTGCTATATTCTATGTATGCCCTGGTGGCTCTGCCATCTCACTGACACTGTGCTATAGTCTATGCCCTGCTGGCTCTGCCATCTCACTGACACTGCGCTATAGTCTATTTATGCCCTGCTGGCTCTGCCATCCCACTGACACTATGCTATAGTCTATGTATGCCCTGGTGGCTCTGCCATCTCGCTGACACTGCATTATAATCTAGGAATGCCCTGCTATATTCTATGTATGCCCTGGTGGCTCTGCCATCTCACTGACACTGTGCTATAGTCTATGTATGCCCTGGTGGCTCTACCATCTCACTGACACTGCATTATAATCTATGTATGCCCTGCTATATTCTATGTATACCCTGGTGGCTCTGCCATCTCACTGACACTGCGCTATAGTCTATGTATGCCCTGCTGGCTCTACCATCTCGCTGACACTGCATTATAATCTATGTATGCCCTGCTGGCTCTGCCATCTCACTGACACTGTACTATAGTCTATGTATGCCCTGGTGGCTCTGCCATCTCACTGACACTGTGCTATAATCTATGTATGCCCTGCTGGCTCTGCCATCTCACTGACACTGCGCTATAGTCGAAGCCCTGCTGGCTCTGCCATCTCACTGACACTGTGCTATAGTCTATGCCCTGCTGGCTCTGCCATCTCACTGACACTGTGCTATAGTCTATGCCCTGCTGGCTCTGCCATCTCACTGACACTGTACTATAGTCTATGTATGCCCTGGTGGCTCTGCCATCTCAATGACACTGTGCTATAGTCTATGTATGCCCTGGTGGCTCTGCTATCTCACTGACACTGTGCTATAGTCTATGCCCTGCTGGCTCTGCCATCTCACTGACACTGTGCTATATTCTATGTATGCCCTGGTGGCTCTGCTATCTCACTGACACTATGCTATAGTCTATGTATGCCCTGGTGGATCTACCATCTCACTGACACTGCATTATAGTCTATGTATGCCCTGGTGGCTCTGCCATCTCACTGACACTGCATTATAATCTATGTATGCCCTGGTGGCTCTGTCATCTCACACACTGACACTGTGCTATAGTCTATGCCCTGCTGGCTCTACCATCTCGCTGACACTGCATTATAGTCTATGTATGCACTGGTGGCTCTGCCATCTCACTGACACTATGCTATAGTCTATGTATGCCCTTCTGGCTCTACCATCTCGCTGACGCTTTACTATAATCAATGCATGCTCTGCTGGCTCTGCCATTCCACAGTTTTTTTGAAAAATACAATGAATTACAAGGCTGTAGAGAACAGTGCGCCATTGCAAACTTATATTCTGAGGTTTTAATTACATTATTTTTAATATAGTCAGTCCTGAACTAAAGTGGGCCGGTCTAAGGTATGAAACTCCAGGGCTGAAAATTAGTCCCACTCCGGCCCTGGTGCAAATACAGGAGCGCATACAGTATATGCAGAGCCCAGGAATAAAGCCCGTTTCCCAGATGTCACATATCCAATATGTGTTACTCAGTCGTGAAGGGGTTAAAGGGTTAAAGAGATCTTGTTGCCAGAACCAGATTCATTTCAACAACAATCTTCCCATAAGTTTATATTTGCTTTAAGCATATATCATGCATTCTATTTACCTTTTAAAAGGCACCCTTGTGTAGACAGCCACAAGCTCTGAGGCTGCTGCTGGGTGCCACCAAGTTGGATGTGATGTCAGCAACCCAGCAGCTGTCAAATACCTGGTGGAGATCGAGCAGTAGAGGGGGCTTCTCTTGTCCAAAACCCCTGGTAGCGATGACAGGAAGTGTGAGGAAAAGAGTGGCACGAGGGCCGGTATACCAGGATGTGCCAGCTGAGGTTTGCAGGAAGCAGATGATCATGGATCACCAGGCAGGAACCAGGGAATGGAACATGGTGAAGCTTGATCAGCAGGCAGGAGCGTAGCCAGGACACAAGCCAAAAGGTCATCAACAGTCAGGCAGCAAAGGTACATGAACATACCATAGAGGAAGAGTCAGGCCAGAGGTGGTACACAGTTGGGCAGAGAGGCACAGAAGCACAAGACAGGAGCAGATTTAGAGTACAAATCGAGGTCACAATAGGCAGGCAGGAATCCTGAGATTGGTCAAGGGCAAGCCGGGTCAAGCATGGGTAGGCAGATGTAGCCGGTCAAGGCACAGGTAAAACAGGAACTAACTGAAGACCCCTCAGCAATCTGTTCATACCACAGTCCAGCCTAAATAGGCTGTTTGGTGCCAGTGTGTGCACGTGTACTTACGTGTATGTGCATATGCACATTTCTTCTTTTGCACATGCTAATACGTTTGCACATGCACGCTAATGCCCGTTTTGAGCCTTTACTCATAAGTATGAGCAGGAACACATAATGGCCTTATGGTTCCAACTGAGCTTCTCTTACAGCAGCTATGTAAAAAGTTATGTTGGGAGGTCTATCTTTTCCACTGCAAGTGGGGCTTGTCCGCAGCGGCAATGCAAGTGTAGGATGGCATTGAGAGGAACCTAGTTCCTCAATGGTTTCCTCGGTCACAAGGAGCCAGCTATCCAATTGGACACTGGCACCCGATGTAACTTTGGTGGCCATCTTGGGTCAGGTGGCCATCTTTTGTCAGGCAGAGTCTATTTAATACCCTAGCTACTGGGTTTGATGTGCATTTTATGAGTGGCTAGAGTAGGGATATGTCCCCCGTTTGTCAGGGATAGTGCTTAGCGTCAAGGCTCCGGAGGAGTAGGGAAAGTGACAGGACACTCCATCCTTCCTGAAAGTTATCCCATTGGGTGCAGACTGGCCAGGCTGCATTCCACTCCTCGAGTCATAGGCTTCCTCAGTCACAGGAAGCCAGCTATCTGATTGGATACTGGCACCCCATGTAACTTTGGTGGCCATCTTGGGCCAGGCAGAGTCTATATTTAAGACTGTAGCTACTGGGTTTGATGTGCATTTTACGAGTGGCTAAAGTAGGGATAGGTCACCGTCTGTCAGGGACAGTGCTTAGTGTCAAGGCTCCAGAGGAGTAGGGAAAGTGCAGGGACACTCCATGCTTCCTGAAAGTTTTCCCGTTGGTTGCAGACTAGTGAGGCCGCATTCCACTCCTCGAGACATACGCTGCCAGCACCTCTGGTCCACTACTCTTCTGACACTTTACTGTTACAACTTGTGGGTGCTCCCAGTTGGGATGCCTTCCCACCGGGTCTGTTTGTTTTGCTGGACATCTGTTTTACTATATTCCTGTTACTGCACCAGGGTTCTGTGTGTTTTCTGCCACCGCATCATGCTGCACCTACGAATAGGTGGAGGAGCTTGGCCAACACATACAGAAATTACTATAAGGGCTATAACATGCAGGGAAACAAAGCTGAACTTCAAAATTGACTCTTCCCGAAGAAGTCAAATTTGTATAGCATATTGCAAGGGAATAAAACAGAGTTTTTTCTCTGTCAGCTTCTCAGGACAGTTTCCCACTGGCAGGCAGATATCAGCAGGGACTTTTGGAGATCTTAGTATAACTCAGTTATACCATCACCTCTCCAAGGGAAGTGCTCAGCTGGCATTCTGTTATCTGTAAATGTGTCCAGGACACTGCTGGAAAACTGCCTTGATGATAAACACTACATTTTCTACCTGAAGAACTACTGTATGTAGTTTACAACATACTGTATGTAGTACTATTGCTTTAACTGTATTGTCTGTGCCTTTTCAGTTTCTGCAATATATATAAACAGTGTTCACATAACTCTGTGTGGTGATTCCTCTCAGAGCCCGTTCACACAAGAATAGGGTGTTCCGGGCGCATTTCCTGCACCACATTTAAAACACACTTTGCCATTTTTGCTCTATTTCCATTTTCTGTCTTGCACACCCTATGATCTCACTATAGGTCTTCCAACCAGAGTCTGTCTAATTGAAAACAATAGACTCTTTGTGGTTTCTAATCATGTGAAACGCCCACAATTCTCCTAGTTGTGACAAACCATGTGATCTAGGCTTTATACTTTTCTGTATTTTTTTACAGTAGTCAATTATTCTCATATAATATGTCTGCATTTATGCTTTTTGTTACACAGGTTTCATCGCTGTTACATTTTGTGTACGTATTTAGCTCATGTAAATAGCAAAAATACTCAAAATTAGAAGGTTGAAGCATATCCATAACATCTGCTCAAAGTAACTGTCTAAATACAAACACATATGCTTGCTTACCAATAAATCATTTGATTTTAGAAATGAGAATTAATTGCTGGTATGAAATAAAAGATGCTTGTTGTTACCTACCGATAAATCTCTAGCTGTGTCTATTCAAGCAGGTTTACCATTTGTGACTGTTTGAATAACTGAACAAGGACTATCTGATAGGATGTAACTACTGTTCGGCTGACACATTTTCACTTGGATCTTTTGATTTTTTAATAGGGCCATCCTTGAGTTGAATTATGGACAATTCAGCAGGAATCAGCTAAAGTTGGAGCCACATATAATTAGCTTAAACCAGATTTTCCCTTTTGCAATCAAATTTGAGAAAACCCCACTATATGTTTGTTATGTGCTCCCATTCACACAGCATGCCTAAAAAAAATAAATACATAAATAAAACATTTTCTTACCTGTTTAGATGTTTCTCAGGAGGAGGTGTCATGGCTGACTTTAAGTTTTTTTGAGCAATGTTTGAGTGAGACTGTCCCAAGTTTGTCCTCATTAACATACAATGCAGAAAAGACCAGCCTCTAAACCTTTAACCCATTGACAGTGTTCAAATCAATTGATAATGAAGATCTGCCTGCACAGTACAGACAAGGTTAACTATGGAAAACACAGCTGCCTTGTGCATTGTGTTCCAGCAGCGGTACATCCCTTCCATGGTATTCATTGATAAAATACAAGGCTTTATGAGAATGGCTGCAGCGCTCATCCTGACTCAATTTTGCTATCCATGTCCTCTAAGAAACCTGCCCCCCCCCCACGCCTACAAGCGCTCTCTGTGATCAATGTGTCTTTTGGACACAGCTAATCACATGTAGAGGTAAAGGGTCAATCGCAGCGGCCCTTTACCATGTGATCAGCCGTGTCCACAGTGATCACAGTGTAAACAGACTTGCCGGTTATTGTCAGTCTTCTCTTCACATGCTGCGATTCTCACAGGGGACATCTACACTGATAATCAGGGCAATGATCATCAGTACCCTAATTACCAGTGCAGCCTCATAAGTGCCAATCAGTGCCCATCAGGACTGCCTATCAGTGCCCATCAATGCCAACTATCAGTGCCTCCTCATCAGTGCTGTTTATCAGTGCCCATCATTGCCACCTATAAGTGCCTATCAGTGGCCCTCTGTGCTGTCTATCAGTGCCACCTATCAGTGCCCATCAGTGCAGCTTATCAGTGAACATCAGTGCCGCATATTAGTGCAGCTTCATCAGTGCCCATCAGTACAGCCTATAAGTGCCTATCAGTGCAGCCTCATTAGTGAAGGTGAAAAATTACTTTGCAAAATTTGTTAAATTTTTTTTTCAACATTTTCGGTCTTTTTTCGTTTGTTTAGAAAAAACAAAAATCCAGAGGTGATTAAATATTATCAAAAGAAAGCTCTATTTGACCCCAAAAAATTATAAAGATTTCATATGGGTACAGTGTTGCATGACCACGCAATTGTCATTCAAAGTGTGACAGCAATGAAAGCTGAAAAATGGCCTGGGCAGGAAGGGGATGGAAGTGCACTGTAGGCAGGTGGTTAGTGATAGCAAAGCTGTAGTTAAGCATGATAAATGATCAGATTTATTTTCTGCAATCACTCGATTTCCCCATCAACACAATGTCAACATCAATGTTGATGGGGGTATCCCTCCCGGGGAGTAAATGTGTTCTCCTGCCGGGAGGGCACAGGGAGCTGTCCTTGTCGGGAGAACACAGTGATTATTGCTAATGGTTATAGCCCCCCACCCCCCCGGCAATGATCGCATGTAAAAATCTGGCATGCTGGTTGTACCCAAGTTGATGTATGTATGTGTACAATCAGCCTTCCCATACATGGTTCAAATCTCGGCTGGTCCCTGCTGAACCAGGTGAGATTCGAACCGTTAATGGTAGGCTTTAGGTGTAAAGTTGATTGACCCTTTGAAACCAATCAAAAGAGACACAGATCAATTGAACTGAGACACTGAGGGCTCCCTTTAGTGGCTAAAGTACAAAATAATATATTTAGGGTAAAACCAAAAACTATGGAAGAGAAAGCGTGTAAAATGTGTATGTCATATTAAGGATTACATTGTACACTACAATAATAACTCAAAATATGGTATCACTGATAATTCATTATACGGAATATAGATTCGATTTCTATAAAACGTAGACTGCAAGTTGCAAGTAAGATCATATAAATTTAAAGTGGTTGGCTAACTTTGCACTGCTCTTGGAATTAACCCCAAATATTTTTATAGCCTTAATTTCATATCCAAGTTTCTTCTCTAAACATCTTTACACTGGCTGATAATGGGCACCACTCACATCATTAGGTAAAGTCTTTATGACACATTGTTATTATAGAACAATAAAGTATGCATGGTTTACGAAATCGAGTGCAAATGTATTAATTGTAACACTGTTGATTTGAGTCACAGCTCAGTGTTTTAAATTTGCATAATTAGGTTTAAATATTTTACTGCTGACTTGATCTTAACCTCACAACAGTGCAAAATGCTAATGACTACTTTGTTATAATTTTCAATCACGGCTAATGAAATGCTGCTATTTTGCCATGAAATAAAGTTTTATCTATTCTTTATTAAAAACCATGTGTTACTTTCTAAATAATGAGAATGCTGCTTGCCACCAAAACTTTTTAAAGTCTTTGCTCCATTTACTTTGTGCTCTTCATGGCCACAAAGAATGAAAATGAGAAATGAAATTAGTTTGATTTAATGTACGCCATCGAAAAAGGTCTGAGCACCCTATTTTTCTAATGAAGATATTATTGAGTTATGGAAAATGTTTAGAAAGAAAATAATTTAAATGGAGCAAAGTAAATGCATTTTAAAATGTAAGCCTACCTTTTGGGCAAAAAAAGCCTACTTAGATTCACAAATTATATGAATACATCATCAGACGTATTTATCTTTTTTATGGATGGCATTTTCTACTAGTCAGAATTTACATATGGACATGAGTTGGTGATGAGACATTCGGGTATGATCAGAATGCTAAATAAATCTTTTGTATGAATTATATGCCTATAAACCTGCATGTTTGGATCAATGTATTTTTTGTGTTTTTGGAAGAGGGGAGATTAGCAATGATCAGACATTTTCTGGTTCTGGCTTATCTTCGGCAAAAACAGCATTGATCAATTAGGAAAGTCTCAATTGACCAGGGCATGCCTGGAAAGGTTAGCAAGTGTGTACAGACATAGTGTTGAGATTCCACAAATATCATCTTATGTCTGCAGGCAGCTATAGTCAAATATCCTGCCATCAGCTTTAATGTAAACTTTTTACAACTGTTATCAAAGTACACTAACCTTGCCAATGCCATTTTATATACTCAATGCCAATCTGTGGGTTTTATTTGCCAAAATGCTACTCCAGGGTACCCATGGGGCCTAAAATCTAAGCACTTACAGGATGCAATTCTTAACTATTTCTACATTCCTAAAGATAATGATAAAGCACAGTGTGGTGCAATTTACTCCCATTCTGGCTCTTGTGGTGCCATACAGTAGAAATTTGGAAAATGCATTTTGAAGGATTGGAACTAGGTGGTACCTTGTATTGACTTTCAAGGTTAACCTCCTTTATATAGTCTACTAATAAAACTCTCCAGAGCCTCAACACAGAAATCTCCTCTTCCTAGCTCTGCTAAAAAGATGAGTCACCAGTGACAAGTGATTGATTCACTACACTGATTGAAATGTTCTGTACTCACCTTTTCTCCCACAAAATGGTTTTTAAAATATTGCAGCGACCGTTAAAAATATGATATTGGTGTTATATCTTGAGCAGAAACATAAACTTCTTGCAATCAGGGCTTTTTTCCTCAGAGAATAGTTGCGGGATCTCAACCATGCCACCCCCCGCTAAACTGCATCAAATGGTGGGTGTGTCCAAGTTGCAGTGGGAGGATCTTAAAGAGGCAATAATGACCAGGAATGTGTTATGTACAGAGATCAGGGATGTGCTTTGTACAGAGTGCATATGTGCTAATATTCGGGTCAGTGTTTCCATTTTTCATCCCACCTATTGTGCTCCATTGCACAGGTGCATATACACTCACCAGCCACTTTATTAGGTACACTTTGCTAGTACCAGGTTGGACCCCTTTTTGCCTTCAGAACCGCCTTAATCATCACGGATCGGGTGAACAGATTATTGGGTGGGGCTGGGGAAGACCCAGCTGTCATGGTACACGTGGGTACCAATGACATAGGCAGAGGAAGATGGAGAGTCCTAAAAGATTTCAGGGACTTAGGCGCTAAGTTGAGGAGAAGGACCTCCAAGGTAGTATTTTCCGAAATACTACCTGTACCTCGAGCCACACCAGAGAGGCAGCGGGAGATTAGGGAAGTTAACGAGTGGCTGAGGAGCTGGTGTAGTAAGGAGGGTTTCGGGTTCCTGGAGAACTGGGCCGACTTCTCAGCCGGCCACCGGCTCTTTGGTAGGGACGGATTGCACCTAAATGGGGTGGGTGCAGCCGTACTGGGTGCGAGGATGGCCAAAAAGTTAGAGGGGCTTTTAAACTAGGGAATGGGGGGGGAGGGTACAGATGTAGAATTAGCCAGTGGAAAGCAAGATTCAGAGGGCAGAAATGGGGGCATTAGCAGTAGGGTGTTCGGAGCTCCTATACCCAGGGGGGGTATGAGGAAAAATCACAAGAGCAGCCTAAAAACATCAAATGAGGATATTTGTAACCGGTCAAAATTACGAGGTTTGTATACCAATGCCAGAAGCCAGGCCAACAAGATGGGAGAGCTGGAGC
Source organism: Pelophylax lessonae (assembly GCF_965119305.1). Taxonomy (NCBI): domain Eukaryota; kingdom Metazoa; phylum Chordata; class Amphibia; order Anura; family Ranidae; genus Pelophylax; species Pelophylax lessonae. The sequence continues at coordinate 60,883,917 of NC_138769.1, read as the reverse complement.
TGCTGATGTTTGAGGAGGACTTAGATTTTGTGGGGATAACTGAGACTTGGTTTGACAGCTCTCATGACTGGATGGCGACCATTCAGGGGTATTCCCTTTATCGCAGAGATAGAGAAGGTAAAAAAGGGGGAGGAGTATGTTTGTATATTAAGAACAGTATACAGGTAAATATGAGGGATGATATTAATAATGGAGCTAAGGACGAGGCAGAATCCATATGGGTAGAGCTTCAAAGGGAAGGTATGGTGGGGAAGGTAATATTGGGCGTATGCTATAGGCCCCCCAACCAGAGGGAGGAGGGGGAGGCGGACCTCATTTTACAGATAGGATTGGCAGCAAGGATGGGAAATGTCATTATAATGGGGGACTTTAATTATCCTGATATAGACTGGGCAGAAGGAACCGCACAATCAGCCAAGGCTCGGCAGTTCCTAAATGTTTTGCAGGACAATTTCATGGGTCAGATGGTGAATGCACCGGCAAGAAGCAATGCGGTACTTGACCTACTGATTACTAACAATACAGACCTGCTCACGGATATAGAAATACGGGCCAACTTAGGAAACAGTGACCATAAGTCAATAAGTTTCAGTATTAATTACAGTAATAGGAAGCACAAGGGTAATATTAAGACGCTGAATTTCAAAAGAGCCAATTTCCCAAAACTGCGCTCGCTGCTAGAAAATATCAATTGGGATAGAACCCTGGGAACAAAGAACACGGAGGAAAAATGGGAGTGCTTCAAGAGCATACTTAACAAGGGGATTGGCCAGTGCATTCCAAAGGGAAATAAATTTAAAAGAGCAAAGCTAAACCCTGGGTGGCTAAACTCCAACATAAAAATGCATATTAGTGCTAAAGAAAAGGCCTTCAAAAAATACAAGGCTGAGGGGTCATTGGCAGCATTTAAGCATTACAAAGAGTGTAATAAGAAATGTAAAGATGAAATCAGGGCGGCTAAAATAGAACACGAGAGACATATAGCGGAGGAGAGTAAAAAGAACCCCAAGAAGTTTTTTAAGTATATAAACAGTAAGAAAGCGAGGCCAGAACACATTGGCCCCATAAAAGATGACAAAGAAAATATGGCCACTGAGGACAGAGAAAAGGCGGAAGTGTTAAATAATTTCTTCTCTTCAGTCTTCACAAAAGAATCGGGGGGCTACACGAACCTAGCTTGTAAGACCGAACTAAACAACACGCCTCAGGAAATACCGCCATGGCTAACAGAAGATAGACTTAAATCTAAACTAGAGAAACTTAACATAAATAAATCACCGGGACCGGATGGCTTGCACCCGAGGGTTCTGAAAGAGCTCAGCCAGGTGATTGCCAGACCATTATTCTTGATCTTTAAGGATAGTTTACAGACGGGTATGGTGCCAGCTGATTGGAAAAAAGCCAACGTGGTACCAATATTTAAAAAGGGGCCGAGATGTATCCCGGGTAACTATAGGCCGGTCAGCCTAACATCTGTAGTCTGCAAGATTTTGGAGGGGATGTTAAGGGACCACATACAAGACTTTAGTAATGAAAACTGTATTATTAGTAGTAATCAGCATGGATTCATGAAAAATCGTTCTTGCCAAACCAATCTATTAACCTTCTACGATGAAGTGAGCTGCCACCTAGATAAAGGGAAGCCTGTGGATGTGGTGTATCTGGACTTTGCAAAGGCCTTTGACACCGTTCCCCACAAACGCTTACTGTACAAACTAAGGAAGGTAGGTATGGACCATAGGGTGAGTACCTGGATAGAGAACTGGCTCCAGGGGAGAGTCCAGAGGGTGGTGATTAATGGGGAGTACTCGGATTGGGCGGGTGTGGAAAGTGGGGTCCCCCAGGGTTCTGTCCTGGGACCAATCCTGTTTAATTTATTCATAAATTATCTAGAGGAGGGGATATCTAGTACAATCTCAGTATTTGCGGATGATATTAAACTAAGCATGCCAATATCTTCTATGCAGGATGTGAAAACCTTACAAGTGGACCTGAACAAAATAACGGGGTGGGCAACTATATGGCAGATGAGGTTTAATGTTGAAAAATGTAAAGTAATGCACTTGGGGGCCAGAAACCAGAAAGCAAGCTACTCACTAGGGGGGGAACCTCTGGGTGAGTCTAGGATGGAAAAGGACTTGGGGGTACTGATAGACAACAGGCTTGGCAGTGGGATGCAATGCCAAGCCGCTGCAAGCAAAGCCAACAGAATACTGGGATGTATAAAAAAGGGCATTCACTCCAGAAATAAAGAGATTATTCTCCCGCTCTACAAGACTCTGGTCCGGCCACATTTGGAGTATGCTGTCCAGTTCTGGGCACCGGTCCTCAGGAAGGATGTGCTGGAATTGGAAAGAGTCCAGAGAAGGGCAACAAAAATAATTAGGGGAATGGAGGACATCAGCTATGAGGAAAGACTACAAGCACTGAACTTATTCTCTCTGGAGAAGAGACGATTGAGGGGGGATATGATATCAATGTACAAATACTGTACTGGCGACCCTAGCATAAGGAACAAACTATTCAGAGAGAGGAGATACAATAAGACACATGGCCATTCACTAAAACTAGAGGAAAGGCGGTTTAACCTTAAAATGCGTAAGGGGTTCTTCACTGTAAGAGCGGTAAGGATGTGGAATTCTCTTCCACAAGCAGTCGTATCAGCTGGGAGCATTGATAGTTTCAAAAAACTATTAGATGGGCACCTTGGAGACCACAACATACAGGGGTACACAATGTACGGTTAAAAGCAAACACACACACATCATAGGTTGAACTGGATGGACTGATGTCTTTTTTCAACCTCACTAATTATGTAACTATGTAACTATGTATTTGTGGCATAGATTCAACAAGGTGTTGGAAGCATTCCTCAGAGATTTTGGTGCATATTGACATGATAGCATCATATAGTTGCTGCAGATTTGTTGCCTGCACATCCATGATGCAAATCTCCCGATACACCACATCCCAAAGGATGCTCATTTGGACTGATATCTGGTGACTGAAGAGGCCATTTGAGTACAGTGAACTCATTGTCATGTTCAAAAAACCAATTTCAAATGATTTGAGCATTGTGACATAGTACAGTATGCCGCCGGAAGTAGCCATCAGAAGATGGGTACACTTTAGTCATAAAGGGATGGACATGGTCCTGGTCAGCAACAATACTTAGGTAGGCCGTTTAAAGATGCTCAATTGGTACTAAGGGGCCCAAAGTGTGCTAAGAAAATAGATGCTGTAGCCCATCTGCTTCAAGGTTCGATGTGTTGTGCATTCAGAGATGGTATTCTGCATATCTTGGTTGTAATGAGTGGTTATTTGAGTTACCGTTGCCTTTCCATCATCTCAAACCAGTCGGCCTATCTGCCCGTGTACAAAGCAACTTCCCCGCATCTACATTCCCGTTAAAAAAAAAAAGCTGTTCTTGTAAAATGTTCTTTGCAATATTGAACAGTTGATTATAGCTATTCTGCTTTTTAAATAGAAGTTAATATCCATCTCTGTAACTACACAATATATGTCAAAGGTCAGTGTTGTCCTAGATTGTAGGACAGTAAAACTCCCTTTTCAAATGGCCCCTGTTTTACACTCCTTAGAAGGATATATCCTATGCATTTGCTGGTACAGCAGTAAGAGCTGCTTATTGTGCTTCATATGACTTGGAATGCTTTATCTACATACATTAAAATAAGCAACAGTACTTGGAAAAGAACAAACAAAAAAAAAAACTTGGAAAAGAGAATAAGCAACAGTAGCTGTTAGCAACATATGTTTCACTCATTGGGTTCCACTGAGTACATTAAGAAAGCAGTTGTTATGTTTTTCCTGTTTTATAATGCATTGCAAACTACACTTTCTGATTAGCTTTAATTTCCTAGAATAGACCAGGGGGTTCTATCTTTTATGGAAAAAAACATTTATTGGGTTTTTACTGTGTGGTTTGGTAATGATGTATCGTATAGGTTTTGAATGCAGCAACATCACAAATTCCTTGGCTGCTTGCCCTGTAGCCAGATTCACTTAGCCATCATGCCATTATTTTGAGTCAAATGTTTTTCTTTAATCTTGCTTTAAGTCAACACCCAGGAATATTCCTGTCATGAGGCATGGTGTGAGGTTTATCACAGGTAAAGCCCTATAGAGATCACATGTTGTACCTCAAAAACCTTTCACATTCTCCAGTGTAGTGATAAAGATTATACATTACACAAGATCATGATAGCATTGTGTGGGGGATTAGCTCGGTGGCGGGTGTGGATGACCCCTTGGGGGGGTGCGTTTACACAGGGAGATAGCCGAGAAGTGGTTGCAAACAACAGTTTGGTTTATTCTTGCAATTTACTTCACACAAGTGCAAGCGTCAAAAACATCCAAAATAAAATAAAACACAAAATAAATCCTTGCCACTGTGGGCGGCTACCTTCTCACATACAGGAACCTACCTACGAAGTCTGTCTCCAACCTACTGTTGGGCAAACTTTGCTGATCCTACAGCAGACACTCCATAGTCCATGTTTTTTCTTCACACAACCAATGTCCATTGAACATGTCCCTTTGTTTGTCTCTTCACATAGCAAACAGTTCATTTATTTCTTCCACATAGAAATAGTTCATTTTCTCACCTTGAGAAGTCTTCACACTTTTTACCCTCCTCAGCGCACATCGCTCCAGGAGGTCTTCCCCATGCTCACACAGCTTCAGGGGGCATTCCTTCTCCCATGCTCACACAGCGTCGGGAGGCACACATCTGACTGTCCTCCTCTCCCCAGCTCACACAGCGTCAGGAGGCAGCAATCAATAGACTTCCTTTGGACAAATTATAGAGGCCTTAACTTCCTTATTCCGAACAGCTGAAGGCCTTTCAACTTCCTTAAAGAGGAAGTAAACCCTCCTCAGGAAGTTGTACCTATAGGTAAGCCTATGATAAGGCTTACCTATAGGTACTGTAAATATCTCCTAAACATGTACCGTTTAGGAGATATTTACCTTTAATGCAGCCAGTGACGTCACTGGCGCATGCGCTCTGAAGGAACGGCTGATCGTGCCGTTCCTTCAGAGCCCCGTGCCGTGACCGTCGGCTCCCGCGCGCGTGCGCGGGAGTGACGTCACCGCGGCTCCGGCCAATCAGATGACCGGATGCCGCGATCCCGGAAGACGAGCGACATGTCATGTCGCCCGTCATACAGGTAAGAGAGCGGCACGGCGGGGGCTCGTTCTAAGGTAAGTATTTCATAATGAGCTAGTATGCGATGCATACTAGCTCATTATGTCTTTCTCTTGCAGGTTGTAAAAAAAAAAAAAAAAATTTTAAACAAGTTTACAACCTCTTTAAGCCGTCCTGGCTACCTCTGCAGCCGACACCCTATAGTAATTGGTGAATTTTCTAAACCAGGTGGAAATGTATCTCCTGTCTGTGACTACATCCACAGATTTACCTGACTTCCTGTCACAATTGCTTCTGCATTGTATACAGGAGCAGTATGAAGCATTTAAAATGCTAAGCTTTCTTTTAGAATATATATATATGTATACATTGCTCAAAAAAAATAAAGGAACACTTTGAAAACACATCAAATCTCAATGGGGAAAAATACAATGCTGTATATCTATACTGATACTGACTGGGTAATGTGTTCAGAACAAAAGGATGCCACATTGTTTGATAGAAATTAAAATTATAAACTTTGAATTCAAAGACACCCCGAAAATCAAAGTGAAAAAAATATACAGCAGGCTAGTCTATTTTGCTGAAATTTCATTGTAGCAACTCAAAAATGGTACTCGGTAATTTGTTTTGCCCCAACGTGCTTCTATGCCTGCCTGACAATGTCGCAGACCATCACTGACCCACCACCAAACCGATCATTCTGAATGATGTTACAGGCAGCATAACATTCTCCATGGCTTCTCCAGAACCTTTCACGTCTGTCACATGTGCTCAGGGTCTGTGAAAAGCTCTCATCTGTGAAAAGTATAGGGTGCCAGGGGCCGACCAGACAATTCTGGTGTTCAATTCCCATCTAATGCACCTCTGTTAATTTCATTAACACCAAAGCAGCTGAAACTGATTAACAACCCCCTCTACTTTACTGACCAGAGCAATATCCCAGGAGTTTAATTGACTTGATGCTATACTCTGATTAAAACGTGTTCCTTTAATATTTATGAGCAGTGTATATATATATATATATATATATACACAGTATCTCACAAAATTAAGTACACTCCTTACATTCTTGTAAATATTTTATTATATCTTTTCATGTGACAACACTGAAGAAATAACACTTTGCTACAATGTAAAGTAGTGAGTGTCCAGCTTGTATAACAGTGTAAATTTGCGGTCCCTTCAAAAAAACTCAACACACAATCATTATTGTATATACGGCTGGCAACAAAAGTGAATACACCCCTAAGTGAAAATGTCCAAATTGGGCCCAATTAGCCATTTTTCCTCCCCGGTGTCATGTGACTCGTTAGTGTTTCAAGGTCTCAGGTGTGAATAGGGAGCAGGTGTGTTAAATGTGGTGTTATCGCTCTCACTCTTCTCATACTAGTCGCTGGAAGTTCAACATGGCCCCTCATAGCAAAGAACTCTCTGAGGATCTGAAAAAAGAATTGTTGCTCTACATAAAGATGGCCTAGGCTATAAGAAGATTGCCAAGACCCTGAAACTTAGCTGCAGCACAGTGGCCAAGACCATACAGCGGTTTAACAGGACAGGTTTCACAGAACAGGCCATGGTCAACCAAAGAAGTTGAGTGCACATGCTCAGAGTCATATCCAGAGGTTGTCTTTGGGAAATAGATGTATGAGCGCTGCCAGCATTGCTGCATCGGTTGAAGGAGTGGGGGGTCAGCCTGTCAGTGCTCAGACCATATGCCGCACACTGCATCAAATTAATCTGCTTGGCTGTCATCAAAGAAGGAAGCTTCTTCTTAAGATAATGCACAAGAAAGCCCGAAAACTGTTTGCTGAAGACAAGCAGACTAAGGACATGAATTACTGCAAACATGTCCCGTGGTCTGATGAGACCAAGATAAACTTATTTGGTTAAGATGGTGTCAAGTGTGTCTTGCCTACAGTCAAGCATGGTGGTGGGAGTGTCATGGTCTGGGGCTGCATGAGTGCTGCCTGCACTGGAAACAGTTCATTGAGAAACCATGAATGCCAACATATACTGTGACATACTGTAGCAGAGCACGATCCCCTCCCTTCGGAGACTGGGCCGCAGGGCAATATTCCAACATAACAACCCCAAACACACTTCCAGGACAACCACTGCCTTGATAAAGAAGCTCAGGTGAAAGGTGATGGACTGGACAAGCATGTTTCCAGATCTAAACCCTATTGAGCATCTGTGGGGCATGCTCAAATGGAAGGCGTAGGAGTGCAAGGTCTCTAACATCCACCAGCTCTGTGATGTCGTCATGGAGGAGTGGAACAGGAGGATGCCAGTGGCAAACTGTGAAGCTCTGGTGAACTCAATGCCCAAGAGGGTTAAGGCAGTGCTGGAAAATATATATCTCTGCTGTACAAATATTCACACATTTTTGTACACATACAAGGTGCATATAAACCAATGCACCCCCCACCAAACAAAAATCTGCTTGACAGGTAAAAGGCATGACCCTATCTAGCTAACTAAATACAATATCTACATTGTATAGAAATTTGCATTAAACAGTGGAGGGCCTATCCAGACCCGGAAGTCCTAAGCAAGCCTGCAAAGGAAACAGAAGTTAAACACAAATTTGTACAGTGTTACCTACTCACGGTGAGACTGCCCTCTCCTCAGAGGTGACCTTCTCACCACAATATCCCTAACTGCAACATCCTCATAGAGATCTTCATCACACCAGGCCCCCTAAGGGCACGCTTGACTCAACGTTCTGTTGATTACCTAAAATAGACAATAAACAAGTCCTGCCAAGCTGACTATCTAACGCTTTCACCATTGGTTCCTACTAAGAACCATGTTGTTGATTAAATAATAGGCACAGTCCCTCTCAGACACTAGGGCACTGACTCTCTGTCTTTCCTATTATGGTCAGACCCACAAGTTCAGAATAAAGAAATGTGGAGTCCACCCGACTGGTGTCCAGTGTCCTCTTCTTCTGTAACACCGACGTAACACATACTCTTCTGCGATAAGCTATTTTGCTGGAGTCTGAGCAAACTTTGCTTTACTTGTGGTTTTTGCAAATCTCTTCAAGGGGCCTTTTACTCTAGCACCCCTTTTCTGAAGAGACAATGAGCCTCTACCTTCTTCTCCCAAGGTAGCAACTCCCAAAGTTCTTCCCACTGGCCTAACAGGATCTTCACAAAGTGTCCTTTGAGCAAAGTATCTTTGTAAAGTGTCCTCTTCTTCTGTACTTCAACCATCCTGGCCCGTTGGCCCAAACTCTTCACAAAGTGTCCCTTTAGCAACTAGTGATCCTGGCCCATTAGCCCAACGGATCTTGACTGAATATCCAGTGGATATGGCTTCTTGTAGCAACTGGGGCACAAAGCTAAGTGCCTACCAAAGTTCTCTGAACAGAAAGTCTTTATGGGTTAGAGGGTCGGCCCTCCTCCATATGAAAAACTGCACAGTGATAGTTGTTCTGTTGATTCCCAATTCCTCTTGCAAGGATAGAAGGGAAAGGGGATTTGGAAATAGGGCTTTCGGCCCTAACAACAACAATTTGTTTCTGGTGAACTTTCTTCAGGCTCTCTAAGCCCTTTTTAATTTCCAACATTTTATTGAAAATATATAGCATAACATGAAATAGTACAGAGAATGATATTAAAACAATATAACCTCTTATAACAAGTCGACAAGCCATAATAAGTGTAGAAAAGTTGGCAAAATCGCATTATAACATCAAAAAGTAAACATCGGGTAGCAGCTCTGTAGAATTCCATGCACCAAAGGACTAATGAGACGTACTTAAGAGAGTTGAGTAAATGTGGGTAACGTTGTGATCGTAGGTAAAGGCTAAGAACAGGCAAGAGGTCTTCATTAAAGTGGGGATTCCACTGTGTAGTGGAGTTAAGGACTATAAGAGAAGAGCTGTCAAGTGTGCATGGAATATGTGTAGTTGTCAAGAAAGAGTGCTACGCTTGGTTACTAGGACGAGCGTTGTCAACCATTGTATGCATCTCTGTCTAGCTTATTCGATGTGGTAATGATAAGTCTAATTATTGTGTGGGTCTGAAAGCGTTATAGAAGGAGAAGGGTGGAGTAGGGGGTGGGGGGTTGGGTGGGGAAGAAAGAGGGTCCAGGAACCTCTAGGCCCTTTTTAATGGACATCCAGGCCAACCAGCCCTGTAACACAATTAACTCTCCAGCAGGGTGAGAACTCTGCATCCTTAAGAGTAGTAATCAGGATGAGGTATCCAAAAGGTCTTCCCTGCAAGTCCGGACCCTGAACAGCCCAAGCCTGGCCAATGGGCCTTCCACCAGACCAATATGAATGGACTGTCTTAGGTTCCAATTAGCCTTCACAGATAGGAAAATGTCCCACATCTCTGGCCTCTTCCGATTGCAATATGGCTTGGGAACGTACAGGAAATCCCAAACTGTCTCATCGCACCATCCCTCTCTCCTGGCCTTGATCTCCTCCATAATCTCCCGAGGAGTGTAGGTGTAGTCATACCCATATTCCAGGGCCACCTTCTTCTGTATTAGGCGTTGACATCTAGAGAACCTGGGAAACTTTTGTCTGTCTTCTCTCCCAGGTGGGGTGTATAGGGTCTCCTCTCTTCTGATGAGACTGGCCTAGGCCTCATTCTGATCCAGAGCCCGGGTGTAGGTGCGAGGTGGGGATAGATCTGGGACCCTCGTGGCATAGGCCTCACAGAACCCCAAGTTCCTGTCATGTTGCATACGCACCACCACCCCCTCAGTCTCATCATTGAGTGAACTGGGTCTTGCAGAGCTGCTCCTCTTCTCTGTTCCCCAGTCTCATTCAGTTTCCTCTTCAGATTTCCATACATCGATACCCTCTTCCAGGGACCAAAATCAACACTGGAAAAGGGGTGACCAATGAAACGGGGTGATCAATGGCTCCAGCCTCTTCCTCACTGGACGCAATAGAGGCCTTCCTCTCAGGAGCCCATTGATTCCCCTCTGCCACTTTTAGAGCAACAGATTCTGCCTTTGCAGGGATTGCTGGCCCTTCTTGCGGCCACGATTTGGCCTGCACAACCTGGGTGCATCTAACCTCCCAGATGCAGGTCTCCCTGGCCTGGCATACAGTGGTGTAGGTCTGCGCCGCTGGTCCCGGCTCCAGCAGTGCTCTCAACACTCCTCTTTCTCTGCCCACCATAGGCGCCAGCAACTCTCGAGTGACTCCTGTCTCCCAGCTCACACTCAATCTTCTGAGCCGACAATCACTCTGCACCGCCTGCATTAGCATGTCACCACAATGCCCACACGGGCTCCATGCCTGCAGCTGCATAGACATATTCAAGCATTGGCTACATACCAGCCCAAGATGCTCCTTGTACCCTCCGCTGCACGACGCCAGTCTTCGAATGGGCACTAATCGCACTCCTGTGTCTCACAGGATCCAATCTGGTGATTCCACTCGCTCTCAAGGTACTCCACCAACATGCTCTCTCCGGCATCCACCATCTTGCTCCTCCACACATGTGTCTGCTCCTCAGCTACACCCAAAGGCGGAAGTGATGTCTCAGCTCTCCTCCTCCACTCAAAATTGGCAGTTCGTGGACGGCGACTTCGCCCACGACTCCAGACTAGCTGACTCTCTGGTGGTGGCTCCTCCTGTAAGGCACATCTCTTTAGTGCGTGCTTTCCTGTCCCGCTTTCATTAACTGGACGGCCAACACTTTCCTCAGTACATGTACAGACATGACCCCCAACACACCGATCCCTGAGTCCCGAGTTACTGCTTTCTCCATCAACATTTGAAATTACACTTGCACCAATTACTGTAAAGAAGACACAGTTCTCTTGTACAATACAGCATATTCCTGCTCCATCAACCCTCCAGCAGTTTACTTGGGAAAACATACTGTTTCTTTGGTAAATGTCCATTTGTTGCCCATGGCAACCACTGCTGCAATCATGACTTATCAACACACTTCGACTGATCACTGTAGAGCAGACATTACTTTCTTTACTGACACTCCAGCACATTACTTGGAAAGACATTTTGTTACTTGGTGCGACTGCTCCGCCATTGCCGTTAGCAACTGTTTCTGTAACCGAGGTGTACATCCCGGACGAGCCCCCAAATGTAGCACTGCCCCCGTAGGGACTGCTTGATATTGACTCTGTAGGTTGCCCCTGGTTACCAGCACCCCACCATAAGTAAAGACAAGCCCTTCATTCTCCTTGGCTCACACTCCAATAATCAATCCAGGGGTATTTGATTGTTTTGTGGTTTATTGTAAAATAGGGATAGGAGAAGGAAAGAGTGGGATACTCTAACTTTAACTGTTCACAGTGATTGAGGACTCCTATCTTCTCTGCTTTATTATAGATTTGGAACAGCCAGGCTGTTGATTCATCCTGCCACTTTGGATGAATGTGGATTAAGCCTCTTATCCTTAAGATGACTTGGTGAACAACTAGTTATCTTCAGGACACTCTCCCTAGTATCTCTCTGCCTTCTTCGGCCGACACCCGTCCACTGACTGTCCTACAAGCAGGGGTAGCTCCCCTCAGGTCAGGCCCCTTGGCATGAGTCCCTGTTCTCTCGATACTGTAGTCCCAGGGTCTCCAGTGTCTCCCCTTTCAGTCAGCTCTTTTGGACCTCTGGGTTCAGCTCCTTTCCACTGCTCCTCTGGCCCTCAGGATGAACTCCTGCGACCACATTTGACCACTACAGATGAGGAGGCAGCCACCCCCTCCCTCCGGGACTCTGCTCTCCAGCCAAAGACCCCACAGCACATGTGCTCCTGGCTTTTATACATTATCCCTGAATGCACCGAGGCGACCTGCCCTCTGGGAATCACCAGGACTGTATCAAAAGCCTATGCACCCATTCGTCAGGTTTTCTTCTACTGTCCAATATGCCTCCCTATTGGACCAGCGTGAAACACTCTTCAGACTGAATAAATTGCATACTGAGCACAATGAGCAGACCTCAACAATAGATCCTGCTCCCTGATAGGCAGTGAGCAATATAGATGACCTGCAGCTCCTCTGGTAAGCAGGCAGAGCTCAAAACTATACTCGCTCACTAGCACCTACCTAGGAGGGTGCTACATTTACAAAAATGTGAGGTGTGTAGTCACTTTTGTGAGATACTGTGTATATATATATATGTGTGTGTGTGTGTGTATATATATATATATATATATATATATATATATATATATATATATTGTGACGGTATGCGAGGTGAGGTAGTAGATAATCACTATATTTTACCTTGCATACGTTCTGTAGTGAGAGACTGAAGCGGAATTCAGCCCGGGTTTTTCCAACCTCTGTGAAAGGCTAGGTTCCGGTCCAGAGATTGTGGGTAACCTGAGTCCTTGCTCAGGTGGACTTTAATCACCTCAATACAGGGCAGTTACACCCCCTTCCTTCCCAGGCCAATTTTCAGCTTTTAGCGCTGTTGCATTTTGAATGACAATTGCGCGGTCATGCAACACTGTACCTAAACCACATTTATGTCATTTTTTTCCCACAAATAGAGCTTTCTTTTGATGGTATTTGATCACCGCAAGGTTTTTTTCTTTTTTGGTGCACAAATAAAAAAAGACCAAAACGTTTGAAAAAAAAAAAAAAAAAACGTTTTTTGTTTATGTTGTAAAATTTTGTAAATAGATACGTTTTTTCCTGCACTGATGAGCACTGATGAGGCCGCACTGACAGGCAGTGATGAGGAGGCACTGATGGGGTGGCACTGATGGGGTGGCACTGATATGCAGCACTGATGGGCACTGATAGGTAGCACTGATATGCAGCACTGATGGGCACTGATATGTGGCACTGATAGGTAGCATTTATATGCAGCATTGGTGGGCACGGATAGGCAGCGCTGATGGGCACTGATAGGCAGCACTGATAGGCGGCACTGATGGGCACTGATAGGTGGCACTGATAGGCGGCACTGATCGGCACTGATGGGCACTGATAGGCAGCACTGGAGGGCAATAATGGGCACTGGTGGGCAGCACTGATAGATGGCAATAATGGGCACTGGTGGGCAGCACTGAGCCCTAATTGCCATCCCTGGTGGCCATGGTGGGTATCCCTGGTGGTCATGGGTGGGCATCCCTGGTGGCTCTAGTGGCACCCCCCCCTCAGGGCTGCACTGGTAATCAATGTTCTAAATGCCAGCACAGAACCCCCCTGTGATCAGTGAGCACAGATCCTCTATTCTTCTCCTCACTGACAGGATCTGTGTGAGGAGAAGAAGAGATCAAAGCTGTTACAACGGCTGTATTTACATTACATGACAGCTGTGATTGGACACAGCCGTCATGTGATCAGGAGAGCCAATCACAGGGCCCTTCTGCCAAAACTTGTTGCTATATGTCCGAGGGACACAGGCACATCGAGATCGCGCCGCTGCGCGTGCCCGCGGTGGCGCGATCTCGCTCCTTCTGCAGGACGTTCCGGAACGTCTGATCAGAAGGACGAGACTCCCACCCGGCCATATATATACACTGGCCGAGTGGTAGGTGGTTAAATGAACAGAAAGAGAGCACAGAAATGCTCTGGCCTGAGACTCAGAAGGGAATCTGAGAGAGGAGCTCTGTTTGGACTTTCAAAAGAAAAGGTTTGATTTACCATCTGTTTTTGTGGGTGATGGGGACCAGCCCCCCATGGTATAGTGAGAAAAACTGTTGTTTAGTTTAGTGCCGGACGGCAAGGATTTATTTTACTGTTTTGTTGTTTTTGCATATTTGCAAACCTCTGCTAAATAAAGCTGGCAACCCACCAGACTTTAAAGAAATTACCTGCATGCTGGCCTTACTGATCCCTGTGAGCTAATCTCCCACACGAGATATATATATACACAGTGAGGGGGAAAAGTATTTGATATGGTAGGTTTATTTTAACAGTGAGAGACAGAATAGCAAACAAAAAATCCAGAAAACACATTTCATAAAAGTTATAAATTGATTTGCATTTTAATGAGCTCTGACGAGCAGAGTCCTCTAATTCCTCCTGTATTGAATTGTATTGTAACTGTATTGTCTTCCCTCACATTGTAAAGTGCTGCGCAAACTGTTGGCGCTATATAAATCCTGTATAATAATAATAATAATAATAATAATTACCTCTTGCAACAGAAAGCTCCTAGTGAGCAGACCCTTAAGTGACTTTGAAAACTGCTGTCACCTGGGAGATCGAGTTGAGAAGACTATCTCCCAGACCTATGCTTGGCTACAGAAACACACTGATTCTGGTCAGGACAGATTCAGAGAGAGATGGAGCTCCTCGTTGAACACCCCTATTTCGGAGGCTCAATGGAAACGGGTTTGCACACTTACGCACAAGTGCTCACTAAGCACGAAAATGCAGGAAACTGCTTACAAACTACTCTGACAGTGGTATGCCACACCTGATAAAATTAAGAGATGGTACCCTGCTTCTGATGATACCTGTTGAAGATGCGGCCAAGAGAAAAGGCACTTTAATCCATATCTGGTGGTCCTGCCCGCCCATCTCCAACTACTGGCAAAAAATTCAGACACTATGCTCGTCCATTGTAGATGAGGAGGTTACCCTCTCTCCTGAACTCTGCCTACTGCACCTCAGCTCAATACCACTCCACAACTACAAGAACTCCTTGCTCATTCACCTTATTAACGCAGCCAGATCCCTTATCCCCTTGCATTGGAAATCCACCACTGTTCCCTCTGTCCCAGATTGGCTGAGGAAAGTCTCGGAAATTTGTGAAATGGAAAGGGTAAGCGCACTTGCAAATGACAGAATTCCCGGATTCCTATCCCGCTGGAATCCTTGGCTTGAATCCCAGACTTCTCCACAACATGCCCTATCTTTTCCCGGTTTACCCTGAGCCGGCCCCCTCATATTCCTCACCCTTTCTGACTCCTGTCTTCCTCACTCTTTACCTACTCTATCTCTTACTGTACTCTTACACCTAGTACTGTAGCCTCGATGTGCTTCTTCAGCCCTGCTCAGTAATTGGACTGGTGCAGCTCATTGAGCTTTAGTTATGATAGTTTCTACGCCTGCTAGTCCTGATAGCTCAGTATGAATGTTTGAACATAGATCTTTAAACCCTGAGGACAATTTGTGATTGGACACAGCCGTCATGTGATCAGGAGGGCCAATCACAGGGCCCTCCTGCCAAAACTTGTTGCTATGTGTCCGAGGGGCACAGGCACATCGAAATTGCGCCGCTGCGCGTGCCCGCGGTGGCGCGATCTCGCTCCTTCTGCAGGATGTTCCGGAACGTCCGATCAGAAGGACGAGACTCCCACCCGGCCGTATATGTGTAGTGGCCGGGTGGGAGGTGGTTAAATGAACAGAAAGAGAGCACAGAAATGCTCTGGCCTGAGACTCAGAAGGGAATCTGAGAGAGGAGCTCTGTTTGGACTTTCAAAAGAAAAGGTTTGATACTCTATCTCTTACTGTACTCTTACACCTAGTACTGTAGCCTCGATGTGCTTCTTCAGCCCTGCTCAGTAATTGGACTGGTGCAGCTCATTGAGCTTTAGTTATGATAGTTTCTACGCCTGCTAGTCCTGATAGCTCAGTATGAATGTTTGAACATAGATCTTTAAACTCTGAGGACAATTTGTTTCAGCCTGTTTAACAGAACCGATCCCTTTAGAGCTAATTGCTCGTTGTTTTGTCTGATCCTAGGATCTTATGTTTCTATTAGATTTTTCTCATATGCCTATGCACTATTTTGTTAATCTCCTGTATATTACACTTGACTATTGTATGCTTCAATTGCTTCGCTACGTCAGTTTGTTCAAGCTTTGTGATGCAATAGTTCCTGCACAGTTTTGACATGTGTGACCTTGGCTTATAACGTGTTTTTTTATTTCTGTACTGTACTCCATGTTTTCAATAAACTTGATTGTTAAAAAATAAAATAAATAAATAATAATGATAATGAGTGAAATAAGTATTTGGCCCCTTCACAAAACATGACTTAGTAATGTATGTCTAGGTTTCGAGGCTGATGTTTGGTAACTCGAACCTTCAGCTCCCTCCACATATTTTCTATGAGATTAAGGTCTAGAAACTGACTAGACCATTCCAAGACCTTAATGTGCTTCTACTTTAGCCACTCCTTTGTTGCCTTGGCCTTGTGTTTTGGGTCATTGTAATGCTGGAATACCCATCCACGACCCCTTTTCAATGCCCTGGCTGAGGGAAGTAGGTTTTCACCCAGGATTTGACAGTACATTGCCCCGTCCATCATCCCTTTGATGTGGTGAAGTTGTCATGTCCCCTTAGCAGAAAAACACCCCAAAGCATAATATTTCCACCTCCATGTTTGACAGTGGGGATGGTGTTCTTGGGGTCATAGGCAGAATCCTGCCTCCTCCAGGCACGGTGAGTTGAGTTTATGCCAAAGAGCTCGATTTTGGTCTTATCTGACCACAACACTTTCACCCAGTTCTCCACTGAATCATTCAGATGTTTATTAGAAAACTTCAGATGGGCTTGTACATGTGCTTTCTTGAGCAGGGGACCTTGCAGGTGCTGCAGGATTTCAGTCCTTCACAGCCTAGTGTGTTACCAATTGTTTTCTTGGTGACTATAGTCCCAGCTGCCTTGAGATCATTGACAATATTCTCCCCTGTAGTTCTGGGCTGATTCCTTACCATTCTAATGATCATTAAAAGTCCACGAGGTGAGATCTTGCATGGAGTCCCAGACCGAGGGAGATTGAGTTAGTTTGTGTTTCTTCCATTTACAA
The DNA here is from genome assembly GCF_965119305.1 of Pelophylax lessonae. Classification (NCBI taxonomy): domain Eukaryota; kingdom Metazoa; phylum Chordata; class Amphibia; order Anura; family Ranidae; genus Pelophylax; species Pelophylax lessonae. Next base: position 60,867,040 of record NC_138769.1, on the reverse strand, counting down.
ATAAAACTGTTGTCACCTTCAAACCAAGCTGCTTGGCGATGGTCTTGTAGCCCAATCCAACCTTGTGTAGGTCTACAATCTTGTCCCTGACATCCTTGGACAATTCTTTGGTCTTGGCCATGGTGAAGATATTGGAATCTGATTGATTGCTTTTGTGGACAGGTGTCTTTTATACAGTTACTAAGCTGAGATTATAAGCACTCACTTTAACCACCTAAGGACTGCCCCACATACATTTACTGCGGCAGGGCAGCCTTTAAGCCTGTACGTGATTTTGAAGAAGGTCTGTATGGAAGAGTCAGTCACTGGATTATGAATCATTTTTTTTACTTTAACCCACCCCTAGGAGGCTGGCACAGGAGGTGTGATTGGGGAGAAGATACCGTACATATTTGGAGGATCTGATCAGAGCTCTTTATTCCTCAGGCAGCATTCATGTGTCTGTTTCAGAGATGTTACTGATGCTAGGCCTCTGCAGATGTTTTGGCTGGGGGGTCTAAAGAAAGCTGGACTTGAGGAAATCTGCTGGAGGAATCCTGCCCATGAACCTGCCTTTCTCCTGAAGCTCCAGGTACAGAACTGCTCACTGACTGTTCGCATAGGGCCTCACATTGACTGACTGCCTCCTCCTCCTTGAACACGAATGTCAAATGGGACTCTGGAGGCTGCTGTTCATTGTAATATTTACAAATACTCTGCTGTATTTTGTCATCTGTTACAAGTACCTTGTGGAATGTTCTGAAATCCAATAAATGTGTCGCTTTGGGTGAACCAAGTTGCTGCGGGAAAATAAATTTTTGGATTTGAGGAATTTGCATTTCATGCCAGCTAATCTTGCCTCAGCAACAATTTTTCTAACAATAATTATCACTCCTCATCTATATATCACAACATATTGGCGCTGTGGCTCTGGGAAAGAATCGTTGAACTTATTGCTGCAGAGATTAATTTTATAATAATAATTATTAATCATCCCTCTCTATATGACAACATGGGAGTCCAAGACTACTGTGTGCCCAAAGTTCTCAATGGATTGTCCTGCCTGCCCTCCCTGCTGTGTGCCCAGAGTCCCCAGTGGATTGCCCTCCCTGCTGTGTGCCCTCCACAGAGTGGCCTGCCTACCCTCTCTGCTCTGTGCCCAGGGTCATCCACTGATTGGCCAGCCTGCCCTCTTTGCTGTGTGTAAAGAGTCCTCCACGGAGTGCCCAGCCTGGATCCCCCTGATGCCAAGACCACCACACCCTCTACCCAGGACAGTTGGACTTCTGGAGCATGAATCTTTGAACCCTTCAACTCCTTATTTATCCTTGCTGTTCCTTCTTGCTACCCTGTACAAAAGTTCCCCTTGCTGTGCCTTATTGCTGCCTCATGGACTGTTTTTCTTTGTTGTGCCACTTTTCCACTCCATAGACTATTAACCATTGTTGTGCCATAGTAATGCCCTGAGGATCATCTCCCCTTGCTATGCTATATTACCGGCCTGAGGATCATCTCCCCTTGCTAAGCCATATACAGTAACTACCCGTGTACAGTTTATCCATGCTGTGCTGTATTGCTACCTTGTGAACTTTTCATCCGTGCTGTGCCCCATTGCTTCCCCCGCGAACTGTGTATCCATGCTGCTCAATATTGCTACTCTGTGGACTGTCTGTCTGAATGTGCTGTAACCTATTGCCGCCCCTTTCATACAACCAAATTTCTCAATAAAAAAACATGCATCAAGTTCCATGGGATTTGCCTCTGTGTGCCCTCTCTCTGCACTCCTAGTTCATCACAGCTTGTGTTCTTCTGGGCCTGGACACAGACACCTCCGGGCACCACATTTACAACACATGTGTCTTAAATACAAACTACAAAATATTTCAAGTAAATATGAAATGATGCATATTGATATTTTGTAATCTCCTTTTGAGCCAGCAGGTACAGTCTGTGTGTGTCTGTACCTGCTACCCCCCCCCCCCCGCTGCTGCACAGTGACAGAGTGCCTCCTCTTCTGAGACCAGGGAAAGGCGCAGCTGCCTCCAAGCAGCAATACAGTGGACCAATCAGTGGGAAACTAGACATGTAGGCTATGGGGTTTGGACTTCAAAGACCACTATTCTCTGCAAACAGGAAGAGGAGAAGACACCAGAGGTTTTGGTAGCCTAGTGCAGGGAGCCAGAGAGTACAGACCTGCTGCTGGAGTCTGTATACTACACCAGAGAGAGGACAGAACTACTGTGCAGAGTATGCTTAGTGCCTGTGTGCAGTTACCAGAGCTGGGCAGACATTGGATCCACGTGCGTCTGCACCAGTGATTGGCTCCTTGAGTCCTTCTCAGCACCCAGGGAGCTGAGAGACTGAGCCACAGGGAGTTATTGTGTCTAGGGTTCAGAGCTGGGGAGAACTGTTGCCATGTGTGCTCACATCAGAGAGGACCTGATCTTTAGGACTTGATTGTGAGGGCTTAGCTTTCTGGGGTAGCTGACTGCCAAGCGTTTCAGACCGGATTGGTTGCATACCAGGAGTGGTGAGCGGAATTACCAAGCTTAATCACTTACTGCCCCCAGTTAACACCAATGGAGACTGTTCCTTACCTAACAGCCCATCAGCCATCCATTGAGTACAGTCTTAAAGGGGCAGCTTCCTGTGCATCATGTTACAGACAGGCCCCAATGATAGCCGGATTACTACTACTAAACTAAGCGCCAGAAACTTCATAGTTACTTCAAGGGATACCCCTTTTCAGGGACACATACACTCTTAGGGCTGTATGCATAGTGTGCACTATAAGACATTTATTTTTGGGTCAGTTATTGCTGACAATTTATACCCTGTTTGCATTAGTCAAAATTCGGTTTAGCATCTCTGTAGTTCAGTTGATTGCCATAGTATGTGTACAGCATCTTTTATTGTGTTTGGTTGTCTGTTTATTGATTAATGCACTGTCTTACTTGCCTTGCCATAATACATCTAATTAATCTAAGTTGCTTGTGACTAGTAGGGATGGCCTTGCGGTTCGCCCGACGGTCGGTTCGCTGCAAATTTTGCTTGTTCGAAAATTCGCGAAAAGTCTGACTTTTGCCGATGTTCGCGAACATGTCCGCGCCGCCATTTTCTTTTTCGTTCAGAAGAACTTTGACCCATGACACAGCCATCAGGTGGAACGGGACAGCCAATTAAAACATTTCAGCACATGGACATGCCCCCTACCCTATAAATAGACCTGAGCTGTCGGCCATTTCACATTCTGCTTTTTGCCAGCGTAGGGAGAGGTCAGCTGTATGCATCAGGGAGAGATTGCCAGACACAAATAGCTCTGTTAAGATCCACAAAAGTCCTTTTCAGGGCTGGTATTTTGGTATAGGCCTACTAGTATCTTTTCAGGTTAGGGGCAGATATCCAGTCGTTGCTTTAGGGGCAGTTAGAGATCGGCAGCAGTCACACAAATCGCTCTGTTAATGTCCACAAAAGTCCTTTTCAGGGCTGGTATTTCGGTATAGGTCCAGTCTCTTTTCAGGTAAGGGACAGGTATCCAGTCTGTGCTTTAGGGGCAGTTAGAGATTGACTGCAGTCACACAAATCGCTCTGTTAATGTCCACAAAAGTCATTTAAAGGGCTGCCATTTTTGGTATAGGTCCACTCTCTTTTCCGGTTAGGGAAAGGTATCCAGTCTGTGCTTTATGGGCAGTTAGAGATCGGCAGCCGTCACACAAATCGATCTGTTAATGTCCACAAAAGTCATTTAAAGGGCTGCAATTTTTTTGGTATTGCTGTGCAGTGCACTATATAGGGGGGGGGGGGTCCACAGTATATTATATACTTTGTAGAAAGCATATTATAGTGGATTAGTAGTATTATTGTGCACTGTTGCTGCAGCAATACTACAAACAGTGACAAAAGCACTTATAATGTATTATAACTGGTGTGATAGACCAATGGCCCCCCCAATACCACAGATTGAAGCGGGGTGTTATCTGAGTATACTTTTACAAGTGTATTTGTGTCCTGCAACAATATTGCCTCTTTTGCTGAGTTAAGTCTGGTATACACAGTGCCAAACTCACTGGCCAATTTTTTGAACAACTGGTGTGATAGACCAGTGGCCCCCCAATACCACATATTGAAGAGGGGGGTTATCTGAGTAAACTTTTACAAGTGTATTTGTGTCCTGCAACAATATTGCCTCTTTTGCTGAGTTAAGTCTGGTACACACAGTGCCAAACTCACTGGCCAATTTTTGAACAACTGGTGTGATAGACCAGTGACCCCCCAATACCACATATTGAAGTGGGGTGTTATTTAACAGTATAATTTTCTAAGAGTGTATTTTAGTCCTGCAAAAATTTGGCCTCTTGCTGTGTAAACAGTGCTACACACAGTGACAACAGTTACTGGCCAATTATTTGTAGAACTGTTGTAATAAACCTGTGGCCCTCCAATACCACAGATTGAAGTGAGGTGTTATTTAACAGTATACTTTTCTAAGATTGTATTTTAGTCCTGCAAAAATTTGGCCTCTTTTGCTGTGTTAACTGTGCTACACACAGTGACAACAGTTACTGGCCAATTATTTGTAGAACTGGCGATCTGACGGACTAGCAGATAGGGAGGAGAGGCAGGCAGAACTTGCTTTGCACAAGAGGTACAAAGCAGACTGCAAATGTATCAGGAGCAAGCCATCAACCATGTACAGTCATATCTGGCGCTCCCAGGACGCCGGCACATGGCTCCGCAGTGTGGGCTTTTTTTAATGTGTCCGTTGCTGACAACAGTGTTGCCATCTGCAGCCTTTGCAGTCAACGCATAAGTCGCGGTAAGCCCAACACTCATCTAGGGACAACCGCCTTAAGAAGGCACCCGAAATCCCATCACCGAGCCCAGTGGGAGCAACACCGTCAGAACCCACAAAGCCACACTCCAGGCCTTCACCGTCCAGCCTATTCTCCTTCTCCTCTCTCCTCACATTTGTCCTCCACTCCACCTTCGATGATCCTGTCGTCATGTTGTTCTTGAAAAAGGCAGGCTTCTGAGGCCCAAATGTTGGAGCGTAAAAAAAGGTGTCCGACAGGTGTCCGACTATATCGGGTTAACGGCCGATGTGGACGCTCTGAGGAGTGATGAACCCCTGGACTACTGGGTGGGCAGGCTTGACCTCTGGCCAGAGCTTGCACAATTTGCAATGGAACTGTTGGCTTGCCCCCCCGTCCAGTGTCCTGTCCAAAAGGACGTTCAGCGCAGCAGGGGGGATCGTGACTGATAAGCGCACTCGCCTAGCTCATGACAGTGTAGACTACCTCACATTTATAAAAATTAATGAGGCATGGATCTCTGAGGAATTCAACACATGTGACCAGTAGACCACGTTTCATTGAAATTCCTCATGCCAGGCCACAAATATCCGCCAGACCGCCATCCACCCACAGCAATTCCTGGTCCTTGGCTTCGCTACATACAGCGGCATAAAAGGCATTTCATGTCCATTGAATGGCTAATTTTTGGGGCCTATACAGGCCGACACTTACTTCTGTATACTGTGAATGCCTAATGTACCTCTAGTCATCAAATACACTATATTCTTTGCTGTCAGTTAAACCCATGTGAGCAAATTTTTGGGGCCTATACAGGCCGACACTTACTTCTGTATACTGTGTGAATGTCTAATGTACCTCTAGCCCTCAAATACACTACGTTCTTAGCTGTGAGTTAAACCCATGTGGGCTAATTTTTGGGGCCTATACAGGCCGACACTTACTTCTGTAGCCTGTGTGAATGTCTAATGTACCTCTAGCCATCAAATACACTACGTTCTTAGCTGTGAGTTAAACCCATGTGGGCTAATTTTTGGGGCCTATACAGGCCGACACTTACTTCTGTATCCTGTGTGAATGCCTAATGTACCTCTAGCCATCAAATACTGTACTACATTCTTTACTGTCAGTTAAACCCTTGTGAGCTAATTTTTGGGGCCTATACAGGCCGACACTTACTTCTGTATACTGTGTGAATGCCTAATGTACATCTAGCCATCAAATACACTACGTTCTTAGCTGTCAGTTAAACCCATGTGGGCTAATTTTTGGGGCCTTTTATGGCCAACACTTACTTCTGTATCCTGTGAATGCCTAATGTACCTTCAGCCACAGAATACTACGTTCTTAGCTGTCAGGTAAACGCATGTGGGCTACATTTTGGAGCCTGGAATGGCCGACACTTACTTCTTTATCCTGTGTTAATGCCTAATTTTTCAGACTGGAAATGAAAAACAATGGGTCTGTAAAGGTTCCGCCAAATTGAGGAATGGATGCGGACCCATTTTACAAATGTGTGAGTGGACCCTATATGTATTAGACACGTATTTAATACCGGCTGCTGTCAGTTCTGGCTGATTTATGAAAAAATAATACAATTATTTTTTGCTGTAAAAAAAATAAATACATTTAGGGCAACTTTTTCAATTGCAATACTTCTGTTATGACATTGTCCATGTGCGGAGACTATTTGTGCACAGCTAGTACGTCTTTTGTGGCTGCAAATATGACCTAAAGGTTTTTAAAGTTTGCCTCCCATTAAAGTCAATGGGGCCCGCCGCGAACTTGCGGTTTGCGGACTTTTGAGAAAATTTGCGGATGACGTTCGCAAACCGCCCCGGCCGATGTTCGTCCATCACTACTTGTGACTTATTTTCTGTGCATTATTATAGAGTGGTAGCAAAATAATGCCTAAATTACACAGGTTTGTCAGTGGGGACTGAACAACTTGAGTCATGGCAGAACAGGGACTCCATCAAATTGAGTGGCTTCTGTGGCTGTAGCCCTACACAAGTATGAATGTTTTTTATTTCAATGTTTTTTGCAAAAATTGTATGTAAATAGTACATAAGTAGTAGTAAATAATTGTATCTATCTACAGAATGTAGATAAGCCCTTCTTGGTCATCACTAGGTAGTGCTATTTAGAAATGGGAGACCTTATCATCACTAGGCTACATGAGCAACCCTTCAAACAAGAGAAGATTATTCAGAGCACAACAGGAGGTGCTCAGAACAAGGAGGGTGCTGGTACAATTGCTGGAAACTAGACATCTCTGTAAAAAAAAGGTAATTCATTATATTTTTTTGTTTTCATAGGCTGCTGGGACAAGTAAAACATTTTAGTTAAAGTGAAGTTGTGCAAAAAAGCAGTTGTGTTGCATGTTGTACTGGGTTTCAAACCGCATGCCATTAGGTATGCATATCATTTTGTACAGCACAGTTGTAGATGATGACACAATATAAATTATTAACATTATTATTATTAACCACTTCCGGACCACCCGTGGCAGTTTTACTTCGCTACTTTGATGTTAAATACCAGGGTTATGGCAGCAGATAGCTCTTTCACATAAAAGTGATCAAGCTGGCCCCCAATCGACTCTTTGGCCTTGGAGGACCGGAGCGATGTCGTACGTCGCTTCCTCCCAATGGCCTTAAAAGGCCCATTTTTTTTCATGATGGATCGATTTTTTTTTTTTGGCGTAGATGTGAGATCTGAGGTCTTTTTGACCCCAGATCTCACATTAAAGAGGTCCTGTCCTGCTTATTTCTATTACAAGGGATATTTACATTCCTTGTAATAGGTATAAAAGTGATCAATTTTTTTTTTTTTTTAAAGACAGTGTAAAAATAAAAAATAAAAGGTAAAATAAATTAGAAAAAAATAAATCAGTTTAAAGCACCCCGTTCCTCCGAGCTCGTGCGCAGAAGGGAACGCATAGTGTAAACTGTGTTCAAACTACACATGTGAGGTATCACCACGATCGTTAGAGCAAGAACAGAAATTATAGTACTAGACCTCCTCCGTAACTCTAAACTGGTAACCTGTAGAAATTTTTAAAACATCGCCTATGGAGATTTTTAAGTACCAATGTTTGTTTCCATTCTACGAGCATGCGCAATTTTGAAGCATGACATGTTGGGTATCTGTTTACTTAAGATAACATTATATTTCACATCATGGAAAAAAATTGGGCTAACTTTACTGTTTTCTTATTTTTTAATTTAAAAAAGTGTATTTTTTCAAAAACAAATTGCGTTTGTAAGACCGCTGCACAAATACGGTGTGACATAAAATATTGCAATTATCTCAATTATATTCTCTAGGGTCTCTGTTAAAAAAAATATGTTTTGGAGGTTCCAAGTAATATTCTATAAAAAAAAAAATATATATATATATATATATATATATATAAATATATAATTTTTTTTTAAATATAAAAAAAATTGATTTTAACTTGTAAACAAGTGTCAGAAATAGGCCTGGTCCTTAAGTGGTTAATGAAAAATGTATTATTATATGAATGAATACATTAGGCATTAGATTTACAGTGAATGTGATATCTCTAAGCTTTCTATTAAGCATGGCACAATATGCTGCTAAAATATGACAAAAAGGTAATATCAGTTTCAACAAATACAACTTTTTTTTGATTGTGTCCCTGCATATGCTCGGTTAGCTCCATAAGAGAATACACTTGTGACTATGGATTTTATTTTCCTACAACTGCCCAGTACCATACAGGACATACTAAGTCAGTGTAGCATATTTTTTTTCTTTGGCATTATCCATGTCAAGTGGGAAATGCTGCCTGGCAAGGTTGAGAGGCCATGAGATTGTGTTAAGCTACACTCATGAAAATGACCGGCTTGGCTATTTTGGTATAAGTGTCTGAGCGTTTTTTCAGACTGTAATTTTCCTGTTCTGTTATGTGTAAAGGTGACCGCTCAGCACTGGGTCCTCAGCAGTTTCCACTCGACAGCTAATCAGGTTGATTCATTTGGTGAGGTGGGCAGCAATCTGTATCTGCTGCTTAAAAAGAGCGCTGAGCGCTTCCATGCTTCCAGAACACAGCGCAGTGGGCCTTTGCCGCACAACAAACAACAACTTGACTTTTGCCATTTTCTCTCTTATTCTCATGTAGTGATTTTCAGCTGTTTGTAAAAATTGTGTTTTGCTTCTGGCTGCTTGGAAAATTTATTTTAGAACTCTTCAATAAATTTTCTAACATCAGTGGCCCTGTGCCGACTACTGAAACCCTCACTGGTTATTTATTACACCTTTGCAATATTTGCAAAGTTTTTTTTTTTTTTTGAATGTCTACCAAACTTTAATCATGTATTTATGCATCTAGGGAATATGCCAACTCATTCTTAGTGTGGAAGTTAATTGAGCAATAGGGTTGAGCGGACACCTAGATGTCCGTGTTCGACGGGTTCGGCCGAACTTTAAAAAAAAGTCCGGGTCCGTGTCCCGGACTTTTACCGAACTTTTCCCGGACACCGAACCCCATTGAAGTCAATGGGGACCCGAACTTTAAGGCACTAAAATGGCTCTAAAACACCAAAGGAAAGGGCTAGAGTGCTGCAAATGGCAGCAAAACGTAATTAAGAGCATGGCAAGTGCTCTGCAAACAAATGTGGATAGGGAAATAACTTAAAACAACAAAAAAAAAACAGAAAAATAAAACAATGTTCTTCTTCATCTCTGAAGGACGAGGCCCATATGGAGTAGGAGGGAGGTTGAGGTGGTGGTGGATGTGGCGGTGACATAGGCGTGCGCACAGGGTGTGCTGGGTGTGCCTGGGCACACCCTAATCACCTAGGGCACATAGCATTGCCAGTGAGGAGATGGGAAAGATCTCCCTGGGACCTGCTCTGCTCTATTTCTCCTTGCCTACAGGTACATGGCCCCGATACATTACTCTCCCTGCTGGCAAACACATGCATGTGTATTTCAACTTTGGGGTGCACACCTTAATGCAATAGGCTGCGCACACCTATGGGCGGTGTAGGTGGAAGCGGCGGTGGAGGAGGACCAGGGCCGGATTAACAGCATCATGGGCTTGGTGCTGAGGATTTTGAAGGGCCTTAGGGCCGTGCCTTGCCATGCACCCAGAGGAGGAAGGGTGCAGCCATGCATGCCTAATTCAACATGGGATGCTGTCTCTGAAGCCCATAAACACATCCATGCATCGCCAACTGTCCCTCCTTGTCCGGCCTTCACGCTGTGTGGGGAGGTTCTGAGGGTGCTGCCTGGGGAAGCGAGCATAGAAGCCAGACTTCTGTGTTTACAAGTGACAGAAGAGCGGTAACAGTGAATATGGCCAACCCGGGGCCTATATAAAAGGTAGGGGCCTGGAGCTGCAGCTCCAATAGCCCCTACATTAATCTGGCCCTGAGGAGGAGGACGAGGTAGCCAACACTGCTTCTTTTCACAAATTTTAAATGAGGGTACACCCCAAAAGAGTGAGAAAGAGCAAAAATGGAACAATGGGTGGGTAAGGTCGGTATCCATTGCTATTCTGCATAAGGTACGGAAAAGTCCCGTGGGATCCATGCCTGGTTCATTTTAATGAACGTGAGCTTGTCCACATTGTCTCTGGACAGGCGGCTGCGCTTGTCTGTTATAACGCCCCCAGCCGTGCTAAATACCCGTTCAGATAATACACTGGCTGCAGGGCACGCCAGCACCTCCAAGGCGTAAAGGGCAAGCTCAGGCCATGTGCCCAATTTGGAGACCCAGAAGTTGAAGGGGGCAGACCCGTCATTCACTACATGTAGGCGTGTGCACACATACTGCTCCACCATGTTGGTAAAATGCTGCCTCCTGCTAAGACGTTCCATCTGAGCTGCTGGTGCTGCTGTTTGTTGTGGCGTGCTGACAAAGCTTTTCCACATTTCGGCCATGCTAACCCTGCCTTCTGAGGTGCTGGCGGTGCCCTGGTTGCGTTGGCGACCTCCTCCTCCTCCTCCTCTGCCTTGTGCTTCCACTGTGGCCCCGCTGTCAGATGGGAATGCCAGCAGCATGGCGTCTACCAGCGTGCGCTTGTACTCGCGCATCTTGCGATCGCGCTCCAGTGAGTGAATTAAGGACGGTACGTTGTCCTTGTAACGGGGATCCAGCAGCGTGGCCACCCAGTAATCAGCACAAGTTAGAATGTGGGCAACTCGGCGGTCGTTGTGGAGACACTGCAGCATGTAATCGCTCATGTGTGCCAGGCTGCCCAGAGGCAACGAAAGGCTGTCCTCTGTGGGAGGTGTATGGTCCGTGTCCTCTGTATCCCCCCAGCCACGCACCAGTGATGGCCATGAGCTGGCCTGGGTGCCACCCTGCTGTGAACATGGTTCCATCTCCTCCTCCAGCTCCTCCTCCTCCTCATCCTCCTCATCCTCCAGAACTGTGCCCCTGCTGGACAATTGCGTCCCTGGCGTTTGCGTGTGCAGGAACCCACCCTCGGAGCCCCTTGCGAATGACTGCCCTGAAAGCCTTGGAAATGTTACCTCTTCATCCTCCTCCTCCTCCTCATCCTGTGCCACATCCTCTTCCATCATCGCCCGAATTGTTTTTTCAAGGAGGCATAGAAGTGGGATAGTTAAGCTGAGAACGGCGTCATTGCCACTGGCCATGTTGGTGGAGTACTCAAAACAGCGCAACAAGGCACACAGGTCTCGCATGGAGGCCCAGTTATTGGTGGTGAAGTGGTGCTGTTCCGCAGAGCGACTCACGCGTGCGTGCTGCAGCTGAAACTCCACTATGGCCTGCTGCTGCTCGCACAGTCTTTCCAGCATGTGCAAGGTGGAGTTCCACCTTGTGGGCACGTCACATATGAGGCGGTGAGCGGGAAGGCCGAAGTTACGCTGCAGCGCTGCCAGGCGAGCAGCAGCAGGGTGAGAACGCCGAAAGTGCGCACAAACGGCCCGCACTTTCTGCAGCAGCTCTGACATATCGGGGTAGTTTTTAAGGAACCTCTGCACCACCAAATTCAGCACATGCGCCAGGCAAGGGATGTGCGTCAAACCGGCTAGGCCCAGAGCTGCTATGAGATTTCGCCCGTTATCGCACACCACCAGGCCGGGCTTGAGGCTCGCTGGCAGCAACCACTCATTTGTCTGCTGTTCCATGCTCCTCCACAACTCCTGCGCGGTGTGTGGTTTGTCCCCCAAACAGGCAAGTTGTAAAACTGCCTGCTGTCGTTTACCCCTGGCCGTGCTGAAGTTGGTGGTGAAGGTGTTACGCTGTCCGGATGAGGAGGCGGTAGAGGATGAGGAAGCGGAGTAGGAGGAGTTAGGAACAGGAGGCAAACTGAAGCGCCCTGCAATCCTCGGTGGTGGAAGGACATGCGCCAAATTGCTATCCGCCTCAGGCCCATCCGCCACTGCATTTACCCAGTGTGCCGTTAGGGAGATATAACGCCCCTGACCGTGCTTACTGGTCCACGTATCCGTAGTTAGGTGGACCTTGGCACAGATGGCGTTGCGCAGTGCACACCTGATTTTTTCCCCCACTTGGTTGTGCAGGGAAGGGATGGCTTGCCTGGAAAAGTAGTGGCGGCTGGGCACGACGTACTGTGGGACAGCCACCGACATAAGGTTTTTAAAACTGTGCGTCTCCACCAGACGGAATGACAGCATTTCAAAGGCCAATAATTTTGAAATGCTGGCATTCAGGGCCAGGGATCGCGGGTGGGTAGGGGGGTACTTCCTCTTCCTCTCAAGTGTTTGGGAGATGGAAAGCTGAACGCTTCCACGGGACATTGTGGAGATGGTTGTTGGTGACCCAGGTGGTGGTGTTGCTGACAGATCGTCTGTTTGCGGGGTGGCAGGTGCCGGTATCACTACAGATGTGGCTGGAGCGGCCGAGACTGCAGCAGAAGAGGAAGCAGGATGAGCCAGAGACGTTTCTTGGTTTTGAAGGTGTGTACTCCACTGCAGCTCGTGCTTTGCACTTAGATGCCTGATCATGCAGGTTGTGCTCAGGTTGAGAAGGTTCATGCCTCGCTTCAAGCTCTGATTGCACAGGGTGCAAACCACTCGTGTCCTGTCATCAGCACATTTTCTAAAGAACTTCCACGCTAGAGAACTCCTTTGAGCTGACTTTGGTGCGCTCGTTCCCTTGCTGCGTTGGGCAGTAGCGGGCGTAGTGTCTAGGGCACGGCCGCTCCGCTTCTGCACCCTGCTCCCTCTTCTGCTGTGCTGGTGGCTCTGTGCGACCACCGCCTCTTCCTCCAAACTACTCAGTTCACCTGCATGACGTTCATTCCATGTGGGGTCGAGGACCTCATCGTCCTCCACATCATCTTCCACCCAGTCTTCACCCCTGCCCTCCTTGTCGGTCTCCACAATGCTGAACGCCGCAGCAGTTGGCACCTGCGTTTCGTCATCATCGGAGACGTGCTGCGATGATCCTTGCATGTACTCATCTTGAGAAATAAGTGGTTGGGCATCGCTGCACTCAATCTCTTCCACTTCTGGGGCAGGGCTAGGTGGATGGCCCTGGGAAACCCTGCTGACAGAGTCCTCAAAAAGAATAAGAGACTGCTGTATGGCTTGGGGCTCAGACTGCTGGCCTGATTTGCAAGGGGGTGAGGTGAAAGACGGTTGGACATTGGCTGCAGGTGCCAACTCTGACCTTTCTGCAGTAGACTGGGTGGGAGACAATGTGAAGGAACTGGAGGCACTGTCAGCAGCAAACCAATCTACTATCGCCTCAACTTGTTCTGGCCTCATCACTTCTAGGGGCGTTTGATGCCCTACCAAATACTGATGCAGGTTCTGTCGCCTACTCACACTTGAGGAAGGTGTTTTACTTGTGCGTGTAGCTGGCACAGATCGACCATGTCCTCTCCTTGCAACAGGAGCTCTACCAGCAGCACCACGACCCAGGCCACGGCCCTTATTTGACGGTCTCCTCATATTTCTGTAATTTAAGATCTTGCCCTAGAAAGGTTTTTATTGAATAGCGGAATAGAAAATATGATCCAAAAAAAGTGTATGTATATCACACGTACACAACCACACTAGGCCCCAATTACTATTGTTTGTACCCCTAAAAGGCTAGATGAGGAGTAGGGGGGGTATGGAACAGGCAGCACCCTCAAACCTTCAGAAGTATGAGATGAACCTCAACAACTTGGAAAGGTGGATCTCTCTCACACGTACCAACACAGACTATCCCCCAATTTAACTGATCCCCAAAGGTTTTTGATTAAATAGCGGAATAGAAAATATGATCCAAAAAAAGTGTATGTATATCACACGTACACAACCACACTAGGCCCCAATTACTATTGTTTGTACCCCTAAAAGGCTAGGAGTAGGGGGAGTATGGAACAGGCAGCACCCTCAAACCTTCAGAAGTATGAGATGAACCCCAACAACTTGGAAAGGTGGATCTCTCTCACACGTACCAACACAGACTATCCCCCAATTTAACTGATCCCCAAAGGTTTTTGATTAAATAGCGGAATAGAAAATATGATCCCAAAAAAGTGTATGTATATCACACGTACACAACCACACTAGGCCCCAATTACTATTGTTTGTACCCCTAAAAGGCTAGGAGTAGGGGGAGTATGGAACAGGCAGCACCCTCAAACCTTCAGAAGTATGAGATGAACCTCAACAACTTGGAAAGGTGGATCTCTCTCACACGTACCAACACAGACTATCCCCCAATTTAACTGATCCCCAAAGGTTTTTGATTAAATAGCGGAATAGAAAATATGATCCCAAAAAAGTGTATGTATATCACACGTACACAACCACACTAGGCCCCAATTACTATTGTTTGTACCCCTAAAAGGCTAGGAGTAGGGGGAGTATGGAACAGGCAGCACCCTCAAACCTTCAGAAGTATGAGATGAACCCCAACAACTTGGAAAGGTGGATCTCTCTCACACGTACCAACACAGACTATCCCCCAATTTAACTGATCCCCAAAGGTTTTTGATTAAATAGCGGAATAGAAAATATGATCCCAAAAAAGTGTATGTATATCACACGTACACAACCACACTAGGCCCCAATTACTATTGTTTGTACCCCTAAAAGGCTAGGAGTAGGGGGGGTATGGAACAGGCAGCACCCTCAAACCTTCAGAAGTATGAGATGAACCCCAACAACTTGGAAAGGTGGATCTCTCTCACACGTACCAACACAGACTATCCCCCAATTTAACTGATCCCCAAAGGTTTTTGATTAAATAGCGGAATAGAAAATATGATCCCAAAAAAGTGTATGTATATCACACGTACACAACCACACTAGGCCCCAATTACTATTGTTTGTACCCCTAAAAGGCTAGGAGTAGGGGGAGTATGGAACAGGCAGCACCCTCAAACCTTCAGAAGTATGAGATGAACCCCAACAACTTGGAAAGGTGGATCTCTCTCACACGTACCAACACAGACTATCCCCCAATTTAACTGATCCCCAAAGGTTTTTGATTAAATAGCGGAATAGAAAATATGATCCCAAAAAAGTGTATGTATATCACACGTACACAACCACACTAGGCCCCAATTACTATTGTTTGTACCCCTAAAAGGCTAGGAGTAGGGGGAGTATGGAACAGGCAGCACCCTCAAACCTTCAGAAGTATGAGATGAACCTCAACAACTTGGAAAGGTGGATCTCTCTCACACGTACCAACACAGACTATCCCCCAATTTAACTGATCCCCAAAGGTTTTTGATTAAATAGCGGAATAGAAAATATGATCCCAAAAAAGTGTATGTATATCACACGTACACAACCACACTAGGCCCCAATTACTATTGTTTGTACCCCTAAAAGGCTAGGAGTAGGGGGAGTATGGAACAGGCAGCACCCTCAAACCTTCAGAAGTATGAGATGAACCCCAACAACTTGGAAAGGTGGATCTCTCTCACACGTACCAACACAGACTATCCCCCAATTTAACTGATCCCCAAAGGTTTTTGATTAAATAGCGGAATAGAAAATATGATCCCAAAAAAGTGTATGTATATCACACGTACACAACCACACTAGGCCCCAATTACTATTGTTTGTACCCCTAAAAGGCTAGGAGTAGGGGGGGTATGGAACAGGCAGCACCCTCAAACCTTCAGAAGTATGAGATGAACCCCAACAACTTGGAAAGGTGGATCTCTCTCACACGTACCAACACAGACTATCCCCCAATTTAACTGATCCCCAAAGGTTTTTGATTAAATAGCGGAATAGAAAATATGATCCCAAAAAAGTGTATGTATATCACACGTACACAACCACACTAGGCCCCAATTACTATTGTTTGTACCCCTAAAAGGCTAGGAGTAGGGGGAGTATGGAACAGGCAGCACCCTCAAACCTTCAGAAGTATGAGATGAACCCCAACAACTTGGAAAGGTGGATCTCTCTCACACGTACCAACACAGACTATCCCCCAATTTAACTGATCCCCAAAGGTTTTTGATTAAATAGCGGAATAGAAAATATGATCCCAAAAAAGTGTATGTATATCACACGTACACAACCACACTAGGCCCCAATTACTATTGTTTGTACCCCTAAAAGGCTAGATGAGGAGTAGGGGGAGTATGGAACAGGCAGCACCCTCAAACCTTCAGTATGAGATTGTGTTCACTGTACCCCACAAAGATTGAGTTCACTGCACCCCACAATGATTGTGTTCACTGCACCCCACAAAGATTGTGTTCACTGCACCTCACAAAGATTGTGTTCACTGTACCCCCCAAAGATTGTGTTCACTGCACCCCACAAAGATTCTGTTCACTGTACCCCACAAAGATTGTGTTCACTGCACCCCAAAAAGATTGTGTTCACTGCACCCCAAAAAGGATGTTGTTCACTGCACCCCAAAAAGGATGTTGTTCACTCCACCCCAAAAAGATTGTGTTCACTGCACCCCACAAAGATTGTGTTCACTGCACCCCAAAAAGATTGTGTTCACTGCACCCCAAAAATGATTTTGTTCACTGCACCCCAAAAAGGATTTTGTTCACTGCACCCCAAAAAGGATGTTGTTCACTCCACCCCAAAAAGATTGTGTTCACTGCACCCCAAAAAGATTGTGTTCACTGCACCCCACAAAGGATTTTGTTCACTGCACCCCAAAAAGATTGTGTTCACTGCACCCCAAAAAGGATGTTGTTCACTGCACCCCAAAAAGGATTTTGTTCACTGCACCCCAAAAAGATTGTGTTCACTGCACCCCACAAAGGATTTTGTTCACTGCACCCCACAAAGATTGTGTTCACTGCACACCAAAAAGGATTGTGTTCACTGCACCCCAAAAAGATTTTGTTCACTGCACCCCAAAAAGATTGTGTTCACTGCAGCCCAAAAAGATTGTGTTCACTGCAGCCCAAAAAGATTGTGTTCACTGCAGCCCAAAAAGATTGTGTTCACTGCAGCCCAAAAAGATTGTGTTCACTGCAGCTCACACACAGAAAAATGGATGTGGATCACTGACACCTGCCTATCTCCAATCCCACACCACACAGCAATATCGATTGTAGTTTGTAGAACACAGTTTCCCTAAAATTCAGCAGACTCTGTCCCTAACAGGATTGAGAAGAGATCGTAGATCAGGATTGAGTGCAGACCCCACCCCCCACACAGCAATATCGATTGTAGTTTGTAGAAGACACTGACCCTATATAATTCAGCAGACTCTATCCCTAAAATGCCTACAACTCGCCCTGCCTAAACACTCCGACCTGTCCCTCAATTCTATCCGGACACAAATGGTTTTTTCCTGCCTATCTTTCCCTAATCAGCAGCCAGCACGTTGATGTGTGCTCTGTCCCTGAATCTAAGCAGCATAATGACGCCGCTGCGGCTGCCTCGAACTTATAAAGACTTGGTCACATGCTTCAGACGGCCAATCACAGCTACTGAGACATTTGCAGGCATGGCTGGGATGGCTTAAGGCACACCAGTTAAACGATTGTTGATTGGCTGTTGAAAGCCCGCCATGAAAAGAGCGCCAAAGCATGCAAAACCCGGAAATAAAACGACCGAACACGGATTTTTACCCGAACATACAGTAAAGTGTCCGTGTCCGTGTACAAAAAATCCAATTATTCGGTACGAACACGAATAATACAGTCCGTGTTCGCTCAACACTATTGAGCAATGTAAAGTCTTAAAATGCAAGTTTATCCAAAACTGATACTTATGTCAAATAGTTTTTATTAAAGTTTTTAGGTCAAGCAAATGACAGGTACAAGCATACCAAACATAGTATACACAATTATAGAAAACACCAGTTATTCAAAGTTCAGGAAGTTATATTTCCATACGCACTTATGTAAAGTTTTGCATTGCAAAAACTTAGATCTACAATTCTGTTTGTGGTCTTTAGATGAGGTTGTTTGATCATATTTTATACCCTAAAATATTTACAGTATTTAAATTGTACATCTTGTTAATTAGATGTATGACAATAAGTTACAGAAAAATAGAGAATAAATGAGAAATACCTGTTTATTATCTGCATTGCCGTTAAAGAGATTGTAAAGTCTTGTTTAAAACAATAAAAAATAAAATAACAAACGTGTTATACTTACCTGCTCTATGCATTTGATTTTGCACAGAGCAGCCTGGATCCTCCTCTTCTCAGGTTCCTCTTTTGTGCTTCTGGCCCCTCCCTCCTGTTGAGTGCCCGCACAGCAAGCAGCTTACTATGGGGGCACCCAAGCCGAGTCACAGCTCTCTGTGCCCATTCAAACACAGAGTCACTACCCTGCCCTGCCCCCTCTCTCTATTGATTGGCTGAATGATTTTGATTGACAGCAGCGGGAGCCAATTGCGCCGTACTGTTGTCTCAGTCAATGAGGAGGGGAGCCCCAGGCAGCTTAGAGACTCCTGCTACATCACTGGATAAAGAAAGGCTCAGGTAAGTATTAGGGGAGCTGAGGGGGGTTACTGCACACAGAAGGTTTTTTTTATCTTAATGCATAGAATGCATTAAGATAAAAAAAACTTCTGCCTTTACAATCCCTTTAATGATGAACCAATGGCTACTGACTGACCCCAGCAATGCTCCTGCTATGGAACAGTTAGGGGTCTATTGATAAAAAAAAAACACTGTGGTAATGCTGCAAGTATTTTTTAAGAAAAACTCCAGTCATTTGTGTAATATGTTTTTTGCTATAATCATCACTTCCATTTAGTGGTCCTAGTATAGTATTTTCCGGACAAGGGGCTTTGCAGAAACATACTACATTATGGCCACTAGATGGAGATTACAATCATAAGAAGTAAACATATAACACAAATTACAAGGATTATACATTCATTTGCCTGGGATATTCACACAGCATATGTTTTATAAATAGACCCCAAGGGTTAGTGAAAGGACAGTGGCCTTACAGTTACAAAGCAGAAAGTAGGGGGGGCAGTGAGAGGAAGCACGAAGCAGAAGGTAGGGTGGAGCAGTAAGAGGAGGCGAAGCACAAAGCAGAAGGTAGGGGGGGGGGGCATTTAGAGGCAACACAAAGCAAACGGTGGGGGGGGGCAGTGAGAGGAAGCACAAAGCAGAAGGTAACGGGGAGCATTAAGAGGAAGCACGAAGCAGAAGGTAGGCTGGAGCAGTAAGAGGAGGCACAAAGCAGAAGGTAGGGGGGAGCATTGAGAGGCAACACAAAGCAGACGGTGGGGTGGTGGGGGCAGTGAGAAGAAGCACAAAGCAGAGGGTAGGGGGAGCAGTGAAAGGAAGCACAAAAAAGAAGGTAGGGGGGCAGTGAGAGGAAGCACAAAGCAAAAGGTAGGGGGGCAGTGAGAGGAAGCACAAAGAAGAAGGTAGGGGGGAGCAGTGAGAGGCATCACAGGGCCAATGTGAAGCATAGCTAGCACAGTGTACAGATACAGGCAAAAAACAGAGGGAAGGATTTGTATAAGCATATACAGTAAGTATAGGTGTCAATGTAAAACTAATTGTTGCTGTATGAGCAGGGTGTTTTAAACTGAATTTTAAAGAATTGGAGATTTTCCTATGGGCGATACTGTTCCACACTCCCTTCAGATATTTCACCTAGGTGGAAATCACATTTCTGGAGAATCTATTATCACACTGAGGTCACTTCCTTCTTCATAAAATCAGATAGAAATAGTATATAAAGAATGAGGAGAAAAGGATTTGCTGCATATTCTGTGGGTAGATTGCCCCAGCTCTTCCTTTATCAGGGCCATCTTACCGAATGGGCACGCTGGCACCACTTGCCCAGCAACCCAGCCCAGCATTAGTCCCGATTCCCATGTGCATCCCGCCGCCGAACTTGGCATGTCGGACCTGCGCTGCTGTCAGGTCACTTGGGCCGTGGAGGGGGAGCCCACAACTGCAGGAATGCCTGTCTACCTCCATGGGAACAGGCACACACAGCACAGTCGAGTCTGACTCCAGTCTGTGTGTGTGTTCCCCCCACCCAGCCGCCGAACTTGGAAGCTGTCATTAGCCTGGCACTGCTGTACCAATAAATATCGCTTATCGATAATTTGCATTTTTATTCTCATGGGTGATTGTGTTGCAAACCTCACAGACCACTAAATTCACGTTTTTGAATCTCACGGACCACTAACATGAACTTTGCATGCCTTATGCTCCCAATGCTCTGGCTCTCTGCCCCCCTTCCCCTGGATCACACTTCTGCCTTATATACACAATGCTTCAGCTCTCTGCCCCCCTCTGCTCCCCCCCCCCAGCGCTCTGCATCACACTGCTGCCTTACACAGATTCATCATTGAATTTCCCCTCTTTATCCAGCCCTGTGCTCCCTCCCACAGTCTGTGACCAGCACTGCCATTGGAAGTCCCCTCCTTCTTCACCTCCTGCTCTCTGCACTACTCCCGGCGCCCCCCTCTGAGTTCATAGGAGCTGAAACTGCAGAGGAGGCATCAGGTATCAATGCACGCTGACATTATTGACTGTCAGCCAGGGCTGGCTCAAGTCAACGTGCTGCCTGGGTCCAAGCATGAAATGCTGCCCCCCCCAAAAAAAAATAAATAAAAATCACGTCCACCAAAAGGCCTCCACATCCATCCATGATTATTAAAACTAAAATTACATTTATCAGGAAGTAAGATTTATGCAGATGCAGTGTGTGAGGAGAGGAGAGAGAGACACTGCAGCAGCATGAGCTGAACCGGTAATGACGCCGGTTTGTTGAAAAGTGATCGCTCCATCATTGGGTGGAGCGATCACGCAGTAAAGGGCCGTGTGATCCCTTGTCAACAAACCGGCGTCATTGCCGGTTCAGCTCATGCTGCTGCGGTGTCTCTCTCTCCACTCGTGTTGCATCGGTGGTAAAGGGCCGCTGTCATTGCCCTTTACCCGGATCCGTGATGCGCTAGGTCCTGTGGACCCAGCCATCAGACACTTCCACGTGTGCAAACGGGGGCCACTATATGATGGCCCCCCAGAATTAGCCGGCTGCGCTGTAGCCGTCAATCGGCTACAGTGCGGTCGGCAAGTGGGAGAAACTTGCCCTGAGGAGCTGAGTAAACACATTAAAAAAAAAACAAAAAAATTGGTTGTTGATATACAACCGACAAAGAGTCTGCCAGCGCTAAAAAGCCAAATAAATGTTAAATTATAAACATATGATATAATCACACTAATAGCAGCTGCTGTAAAATATCCAATATCCAAAATAAAATGCAACCCACACTATGATGTCAAATCAATCACTTAATAGAAACATAGAAACATAGAATGTGTCGGCAGATAAGAACCATTTGGCCCATCTAGTCTACCCAATATATCTGAATCCTATGAATAGTCCCTGGCCCTATCTTATATGAAGGATAGCCTTATGCCTATCCCATGCATGCTTAAACTCCTTCACTGTATTTGCTGCTCTATTACATTGTCTTCCCACCTTTAAGTCTTCTGAAATAATTACTCCTAAATCCCTTTCCTCAGATACTGAGGTCAGGACTGTGTCAAATATTCTATATTCTGCCCTTGGGTTTTTACGCCCCAGGTGCATTATCTTGCACTTATCCACATTAAATTTCAGTTGCCAGAGTTCTGACCATTCTTCTAGTTTTCCTAAATCCTTTTCCATTTGGCGTTTCCCTCCAGGAACATCAACCCTGTTACATATCTTTGTGTCATCAGCAAAAAGACAAACCTTACCATCGAGGCCTTTTGCAATATCACTTATGAAGATATTAAACAAAATTGGTCCCAGTACAGATCCCTGAGGTACCCCACTGGTAACATGACCTTGTTCTGAATGTTCTCCATTGACTACAACCCTCTGCTGTCTGTCACTCAGCCACTGCCTAATCCACTCAACAATATGGGAGTCCATGCTCAATGACTGCAGTTTTTTGATAAGTCTTCTATGTGGGACAGTGTCAAAAGCCTTACTAAAATCTAGATATGCAATGTCTACTGCACCTCCACCGTCTATTATTTTAGTCACCCAGTCAAAAAAATCTATAAGATTTGTTTGACATGATCTCCCTGAAGTAAACCCATGTTGTTTTTCATCTTGCAATCCGTGGGATTTAAGATGTTCCACAATCCTATCCTTTAATAGGGTTTCCATTAATTTGCCTACTATTGATGTCAGACTCACTGGTCTATAGTTGCTCGATTCCTCCCTACTACCTTTCTTGTGAATGGGCACGACATTTGCCAATTTCCAATCTTCCGGGACGACTCCTGTTACTAATGATTGGTTAAATAAATCTGTTAATGGTTTTGCCAGCTCACCACTAAGCTCTTTTAATAATTTTGGGTGTATCTCATCAGGACCCTGTGACTTATTTGTCTTCACTTTAGACAGCAATCTTAGAACGTCTTCCTCTGTAAAGACACATGCATCAAATGATTCATTAGTCATCCTTTCAAGTGGAGGTCCTTCTCCTTCTTTTTCTTCTGTAAAAACTGAACAGAAGTATTCATTAAGGCAGTCGGCTAGCCCTTTATTCTCTTCTACATACCTTCCGTCCTTTGTTTTTAATTTAGTTATTCCTTGTTTTAATTTCCTTTTTTCATTTATATATCTGAAGAATGTCTTATCCCCCTTTTTCATAGACTGAGCTAGTTTTTCTTCTGCCTGTGCTTTAGAAGTTCTTATAACTTGCTTGGCTTCTTTCTGCCTAATCTTGTAGATTTCCTTATCTTCATTGCTCTGGGTTTTTTTATAATTACAAAATGCTAGCTTTTTATTTTAATGATTTGGGCCACTTCTGCTGAGTACCACAGTGGTCTCTTTTTCTGTTGCCTTCAATAATGCACCTTTTAAGTAGTCCCATTTCTCCTGGACTCCATGTAATCCGTTCCAGTCTGATAAGGACTCATTTATGACTAATTTTATTTTTGAAAAGTCTGTTTTTCTAAAATCTAAAACTTTTGTTTTTGTGTGGTGTGACTCTTTCACAGTTCTTATATTAAACCACACTGACTGGTGATCACTAGATTCCAAGGTTTCACCTACAATGACATCATATACCGAATCCCCATTTGTGAATACCAAATCCAAAATGGCCTCCCTCCGGGTTGGCTCCTCAACCACTTGTTGCAGAGACAACCCCAGTAGGGAATTTAGAATATCTGTACTCCTGGTAGAACTTGCTATTTTGGTTTTCCAGTTTATATCTGGAAGATTGAAATCTCCCATAATGATAACTTCTCCTTTCATTGTCATTTTAGCTATTTCTTCAACTAGTAGATCATCTAGTTCTTTAACTTGACCAGGTGGTCTATATATCACACCTACACGAGTTACTGCATGATTAGCAAACTGCAACGTAACCCAAACTGACTCTATGTTGGCCTCGCCAACTTGTATTAGGTTAGATTTAATGCTATCTTTCACATACAGGGCCACTCCTCCTCCTTTCTTGCCTTCTCTGTCTCTTCTGTATAAAGAGTACCCTGGTATGGTTATGTCCCAGTCATTTCTTTCATTAAACCAGTAATACAAATTGCATTCAGCATCGCTTCCATATGTCTGCACATATCAAGTGTAAATGACTAGAAAGTCCCCAATATTAAATGGGCACTGATGGTGTGGTGGAGGATACAGTATAATCTTACCCATATGAGCACTGGGAGTACCACTGATGGTCAAGCTACATTTATTGAGCTGATTTGAAATTTCTTTCAGCAATATATGGACTACAACTTTCATGATGGTTTCTGTTCTTATTGTTCAATGACTATACTCAATATTGGGGACTTTCTAGTCATTTACACTTGATATGTGCAGACATATGGAAGCGCTGCTGAATGCAATTTGTATTACTTGATTGATTTGACATCATAGTGTGGGTTGAATTTTATTTTGGACATTAAAAAAAAACAACAAATTAAACCAGCCACTCACATTACCTATATTTATTAGAACTCACTCACCAGCTGGCAAAGTGGTGTGCCCGAGCCTTCTTGCAGCACTGGTGGTAAGTAAGTGGTGTGTGCTGTGTGCTGTGCTATATGCTGCCTGGAAACCTGTTCTGCTCTCTAACCCATGCCCCGCCCTGGCTCCACCCCACAAGCCATGCCCACAGCCCGCCCACCCACGCTGCTCCAAACCAATGCCGTTGCCACTCGTCCCGCTCATCTGCTCCCCAGCCAGCAGCATAGTGGGAGATAAACTGTGGAGCTGAGACAGAGACGGTGCTGCAGCCGGACCAGTGTATTTTGTACATTCCCATCCGCAGCCGCAAAAACACTGACTAGTTTCTAGACTTTCTGGTGGGATGTAGAGGTGGCGGCCGGACAGCGGCCGCCCCTGCTCAACTGCCGCCTGGGTCCAATGGACCCACTGGGACCCATTGTAGGGCTGGCCCTGCTGTGAGCGCATATTGAGTACAACACTAGAAACAACATTGGGAGGTTTACAAAGTTGATTTGCGTCCAAACCCCTGGGGACCACCAAAATGTACTTGTGGACCACTGGTTGGCGACCGCTGCTCTAGATCCCTCCGAAAGGACAGGAATGCTTGCCCAATACCATTTCGTGTCAGGTAAGCAGGCTCCGCCCCCATACGCGTTACATCAGAATGCCTTCGCAGCGTTGACTTCCTGGTCCTTGGCCAGAAGACCCCGACCCCTACCGAGGAAGTCAATGCTGTGAAGGCATTCTGATGTAATGCGTAGGGGGGGCGGAGCCTGCGCACCTGACGCTGCATCTCTTCCTAGTCTGACAAGCATGCACTGCCGAGTGCCTCATTTTGTGAGTACAGCTATTACTTGGCTAATAAATTTTGATAAGCTTTTGAAACAGAGAGCACTAGATCTCCTTTTTATTCCCTTATATGCCATATGATGCCTGGTGGTAAGAGGCTGGTCATAGCCTCCCTAAACTTGTCTCCTGTTTGAGGACAACAAGCTGGTATTGACCCGTGTATCCGGGTCTATCATTAAGGTGAGAGGCCATCTCATATGTTGAAGGGATCTTGTCACTCACTGAGGTGTTTTTCATTTGGGAACAGGATTTATTGAATGGACTTTCTTTGTTTGCACTGATGATTTGCAACACTAAGGATTTACCTATGGACACCATTTGATTATGCACGATTTTTGCACATTTATCCTCTATATATTTCACAGTATTTCTGGTGCATCACTATTATATATCATTTTTATTGTTCCTGTTTGTGAGGTGTTGGCACAACTAAGTGTATGCAGCCGGATTTGTGCACCTTTTTAGCACTTTATGACATTTTATATTTTACATTATTGTATCACGGATACACTGTTTAATCACTGATCGTTATTTGCGCTGATAGTTTCTTTGTTTCACATGATACAAGAGATGGTCAGAGACTGTGTGGCCATAATACAGGAGATGGTCAAAGACTGTGTTGACGTGATACAGGAGATGGTCAGAGACTGTGTGGCCATAACACAGGAGATAGTCAGAGACAGTGTGAACATGATACAGGAGATGGTGAGAGACTGTGCAGCCATAATACAGGAGATGATCAGAGACTGTGGGGACACGATACAAGAGATGGTTAAAGACTTTGCGGACATGATACAAGAGATTGTCAGAGACTGTGCGGACATGATACAAGAGATGGTCAGAGACTGTACAGACATGATACAAGAGATGGTCAAAGACTGTGTGGACACGAAACAAGAGATGGTAAGAGACTGACCATCTCTTGTATCATGTCCGCATAGTATCTGACCATCTCTTGGATCATGTCCGTAAATGTCTCTAACCATCTCTTGTATCGTGTCCCCACAGTCTCTGATCATCTGCTGTATTATGGCTGCACAGTGTCTCATCATCTCCTGTATCATGTTCGCACTGTCTCTGACTATCTCCTGTGTTATGGCCACACATTCTCTGACCATCTCCTGTATCATATCTGCACAGTCTCTGACCATCTCTTGTATCATGTCCGCACAGTCTCTGACCATCTCCTGTATTATGGCCCCACAGTCTGACTATCTCTTGTTTCGTGTCCATACAGTCTTTGACCATCTCTTGTATCATGTCTGTACAGTCTCTGACCATCTCTCTGACAAGAGATGGTCAAAGACTGTGTGAACAGGAAACAGGAGATGATCAGAGACTGTGCGGCCATAATACAGGAGAGGGTCAGAGACTGCGCAGACATGATAGAGGACATGGTCAGAGACTGTGCTGCCATAATACAGGAGATGGTCCGAGACTGTGTGGACATGATACAATAGATGGTCAGAGACTGTGCGGCCAATATACAAGAGATGGTCAGAGACTGTGCAGACAGGATACAAGAGATGGTCAGAGACTGTGCAGACATGATACAAGAGATGGTCAGAGATTGTGCATCCATAATACAGCAGATGGTCAGAGACTGTGCGAACATGATTCAGGAGATGGTCAGAGTCTGTGCAGCCATAATACAGGAGATGGTCAGAGACTGTGCGGACATGATTCAGGAGATGGTCAGAGACTGTGCAGCCCTCATACAAGAGATGATCAGAGACTGTGCGGCCATAATACAAGAGATGGTCAGAGACTGTGTAGACATGATACAAGAGATGGTCAGAGACTGTGTAGACATGATACAAGAGATGGTCAGAGACTGTATGGCCATAATACAGGAGATGGTCAGAGACTGTGTGGACATGATTCAGGTGATGGTCAGAGACTGTGCAGCCTTATTGCAGGAGATGGTCAGAGACTGTACAGACATGATACAAGAGATAGTCAGAGACTGTGTGGCCATAATACAGGAGATGGTTAGAGACTGTGCGGGCATGATACAGGAGATGGTCAGAGACTGTGCGGGCATGATACAGGAGATGGTCAGAGACTGCAGAGAATAGATGACACAGCAGTGACTTGAAGTGCCCACCCCATATCCACACTTCAGGTCTGTCCTAATACAGATTCAGTCTGCCCCCAGCACACACTATACAGCTCCAATAGACAATGCTGTACAGAGTCACTATGATAATGAGCATCAACGACACAGCTCACCTGTGTCCTGTCCTAGGCAAACCGCCCCTGTCATCTCATGCTCCTCCGAGAACTCACTGTGCATACACACAGCAGGGACATGCGAGGAGGTCAGTGGCTGGTGAGGCACTGGCTAGTATCAGAGCCAGAAGTGGCTGGTGAGGCACTAGGCTAGTATCAGAGCCAGAATCAAACCACACATGTGAGGTATTGCCGCGAACGTTAGAGCGGGAGCAATAATTCTAGCATGAGACCTCTTCTGTAACTCTAAACATGTAACCTGTAAAAATGTTTAAAGCGCTGCCTATGGAGTACTGAAGTTTGTCACCATTCCACAAGTGTGCACAATGTTAAAGCATGACATGTTAGGTATCTATTTACTTGACGTAACATCATCTTTCACATTGTACAGCAAAATCAGGCTAACTTTAGTGTTACTTTTTTTTAAATTCATGAAACAGTTTTTTTTTTTTAAAAAAACACGTTTAAAAAACTTGCTGTGCAAATACCGTGTGACATAAAAAGTTGCAATGACCACCATTTTTTTCCCTGGGATGTCTGTTAATATATACATATACAGTATATATATATATATATATATATATATATATATATATATATATATATATATATATATAATGTTTGGGGGTTCTGAGTAATTTTCTAGCAAAAAATTATGATTTTTACATGTAGGAGAGAAGTGTCAGAATTGGCCTGGGTTACAAGTGGTTATTTACCATAAGTAAGTATTATACAAATAATTATTATGTACTGTATTGTTTTTAAGGTAGTTTACTGTATTTTCAAAAACTGTACTCAAGCAGGTGGCTTAACTGACGCATTACTTATAACTTCAAACCAGTAATTTCCCAGTAAATAAATAAATTATATTATAACATATAGCATAGTAAGATATTATTTTGCTTGTTTAAAAGTACATTTTCACCAGCAGCAGATTCTCCCACTTAACTGTGTGAGAAAAACATGGGATTATGGGTAAACCTTATACACATAAACCCATGTATTTTCCTTGTAGGTAAGAGGGCTGGGCTGGAAGGAAACATTTGTCTTTTAGACAGATGCCCCCTTCTATGACGCTGCAGCGAGGGGAGAGCCTCCACTGCAGCATTTTTATTGGACAGCTTGGATCAATAATTTATTGGACAGCTTGGATTGATAAAATAGAACAAGTCCAGAGATGAGTAACAAAAAGGGAAAAAGGTCGGGGGAATAAAGCATATCGAGAGTGACTTTAGGAACTTAATATGTCCAGTCTGGAGGAAAGAAAGGAAAGGGAAGACGTGATTGAAACCTTGAGGCCGGGTTCACTTATGTACCGCCATGGTTCCCAGCATGGGATCTGGTGCATTCCTCTTCACTGGTTTAGGTGTGAATCAGGTCTGAATTTGCACCTGAACCGTACCCAAACACACATAGAACCCTTTTGGAATGTGGTCCACGGCCGCCCCAGAGCTGTGTGAATTGGCTCCATGGAGAGATAGTCACACTGGCATGTCATTCGAATTGGATGCCGGGAAACCCACTTCCAATTCCCACATATGTGAACCCGGCATTAAATACATTAAGGGGGTGAATAAGGTTCAGGAGGGCAGTTAAACACAAATCGGAGGGCAATATAAAATCAAAATCAAGAACACGGGGGTATGACCTCAAACTAACTGGAGGAAAGTTAAAACCACATTTTAGAAAGTATTATTTTACTAAAAGGGTAGTTGATACTTGGAATAAACTTCTAGAAGAACAGTAAATGGCTTCAAACATACATGGGACAAACATAGATCTATACTTAGACGAAAAAGCAAAAAAAAAAAAAAACAAGCAGACTCGATGGTCTTCCATTTTATGTTTTATCAGTGTGATGAATAAGTCCTATAAGAAGGAAAGCCTTTGCCTTATTTTTACAATGGGACTGGTGTGACTTTGCCATTACGGCTTGATTTAAAATGTTATTTTTTTTTTTATTGGATATGTTTTTTTTTTTTAACAAAATGAAAACTTTTTTTTATACATAGGAAACATTGGTCCCAGCAGGGTCTCCAATCCCCAATCATGGTGCAATAACAAAGAGTGCCCAACAATAAATAACCCACACATAAAAACATTAATTGTAAAAGCTTGACTATTTATAAAATTAATCAGTAGTGCCTTTTTAATTAAACATTGATCCCAGCAGTGCTTCACATTTCCAGCTGTGTTGTAATAGCAGAGCTTGCAGCGTAATAAATAAATCAATTTTTGTGTAAAAACATTAATATCAAAATATCCGCTTTCAATAAAATTAAACAGCAGCTCTTCTAATCAAACAGGCATGCATGGCAGGGAGTACAGCTACCCAAGGGTGTTGGGCACTCTGGGAAAGTGTCTGCCTGGGGTTCGACATAACCAGCTATAATATTATAATACATTATATTACCAAACGTATTGGGACGCCTGCCTTTACACACACATGCACTTTATTGGCATTACAGTCTTCGTCCGTAGGGTTCAATATTGAGTTGCCCACCCTTTGCAGCTATAACAGCTTCAACTTATTTGGGAAGGCTGTCCACAAGGTTTAGGAGTGTGTCTATGTGAATGTTTGATCATTCTTCCAGAAGCACATTTGTGAGGTCAGGTACTGATGTGAATGAGAAGACCTGTCTCACGGCCTCTGCTCTATTTCATCCCAAAGGTGTTCTATCGGGCTAAGGTCAGGACTCTGTGTAAGCCAGTCAAATTCCTCCACCCTAAACTCGCTCATCCATGTCTTTTATGGACCTTGCTTTGTGCACTGGTTCAAATCATTCAGTGGAGGGGGGATTATGGTGTGGGGGTTTTTTTATTCAGGGGTTGGGCTTTGCCCTTTATTTCTAGCCAGCATACCAAGACATTTTGGACAATTTTATTTCTAAACTTTGTGGGAACAGTTTGCGGATGGCCACTTTCTGTTCCAACATGACTGCACACTAGTGCACAAGCAAGATCCATAAAGACATGGATGAGTGAGTTTGGGGTGGAGAAACTTGACTGGCCTGCACAGAGTCCTGATTTCAACCCGATAGAACACCTTTGGGATGAATTAAAGTGCAGTCTCTGAGCAAGGCCTTCTCATCTACATCAGTGCCTGACCTCACAAATGTGCTTCTGGAAGAATGGTCAAACATTCCCATAGACACACTCCTAAACATTGTGGACAGCCTTCCCAGAAGAGTTGAAGCTGTTATAGCTGCAAAGGGTGGGCCAACTCAGTATTTAACCCCACAGACTAAGACTGAGATGCCATTAGATTCATGTGCATGTAAAGGCAGGCATGCATAATATGAGTATAAAACCTATTGAAATAGCGTGCTAATGCCTCTAGTGCTGCTCTAAGCAAAAAAGGAGAGTTTACATAGTCTTACTGGCACTCAGGAATGGGGTGCTGGCTGAAAATATCAACATTCAGTAGTGTGTTAGCTTTCTTAGAAAAATAGCAGCTTAATCCTATCCAGTCTATATGGTTAACATGCGTAAGTTGGCCTCAGCCTTGCACCACTCTACACACCACATCCTCTGACATGTTTCCTGCCTACCCAATTGGGCTTTAAGTCATAGAGTAATAGAGTAAATAAGCTTACTTGCTTGTGACAGGTAAAAAGCTTTAATGATCTTAAAGAAGAATCTATACAAAATATTTATGGAAAGGCTTGAGGCTGCAGAAGTGGTATTGGACATCCAATACATTACTTGCCACTCCATTCTTTGGCACAGTCATGTCAGAGTACAGATTCTCCCTCATAATCAAATATCTCCACTTCGAAAACAATGAAGAATTTGATGACATTTATTATTATTACATTACAATTTATGATTTCGTGTTTCAAACTTTATCATACCCAGGGTGTCTACTACACTCTTGTTTGGACAGATTTAAGTGAGTTATTCCTAAGAATTACAGGCCTAAAATATAAAACAACATATTTCCATGCAAAACAATGTACCGCTTTGACATAATCAGACTGCCAGGGAGGTTAACTAGCACTGCTCAGTAGCTTGTTCTATATGTTCATCAGGCCTTACGGCAATAAAACTGCAAAGCAGATTTATCTAGCATTTGTTCATTTCCAGAAGACCTTCCCATTTTAGGGTAAGGAGAAGAAAGAGCCCACACAATGGAAGCCCTTTACCTCTTTACTAAAACACAGTGGAGTCACTCATCCCATTGGTGATGGCAATTTCCTTTGTTTCAAACAGATAGGAAACAGCAGAAATGAGCGCAGAGTCAAGGAGCAGCCTATGCCTTTAAAGTGGTTCTAAAGGCTGAATGTTTTTTACCTTCATGCATTCTATGAGTGCAGCGGCTCTCCCAGATCTCTCCCTCCTCATTGGCTGAGATGCAGCAGCAGGAGCCATTGGCTCCCACTGCTGTCAATCACAGCCAGTGAAGAGGGAGTGGGGGACAGGGCTAACCCCTACTCTCTGTGTCTTATGGACACAGAGAGCAGGGCTCGGGAGCAAGCATGGGCAATAGGGTACTCCGCAAGGGGGAGGGGTCCAGAACGTCCACGGCGGACCCAAACAGAGGAGGATCTGGACTGCCCTGTGGAAAACCATTGCAAAGAGCAGCAAGCATGACATGTTTGTTTGTTTTTCTTTTTTTTTTAATTTTGCCCTTACAAACACTGAGTAGTGCCACGTCATGGCATGCCTTGGTCCTTGCACCGTTTCCCATGACCAGCCAACACCAGGTGTACTCCCACCAGACTAATTATACAGAGCCCTTCAAACAACATCCACACACTGGTAAGGGCAGGGCTGGGTCTTCCTCACTTTCTTTGGTACAACCAACTTAACTTCTCTGGGGATCTCTGGTGGTTATCTAGGACCACTAACTACAGGGTTCCTAACACTAATTATGGCATATTGTGGCCAATTTGTGGAACATCTCCAGGCATCTCTGTTCCCCTACCCTATAATGTCTTATCTGCTAATAGCAACTATAAAATATCATTTTTATGCAAAAAATATGATCCCAGGTTTATGTATCTGTATCATTGTTTTCTGGCACCAAGCCATGGCCAAAATATTTCAAATAAAATACATAGTTACATAGTTAGTGAGGTTGAAAAAAGACATCAGTCCATCCAGTTGAACCTATGATGTGTGTGTGTTTCCATGTGTACATGGAAACTGGAATCAGAGAGTTTCTTCTATAAACAAATATTCTAAATATAATAAAACAGATTATATCTGTTATATCTTTCCTTTTCTTGTGCTTCTGCCCAGAAAAATAATTCATGGTCGTTACATGACATTCCAATCTGATATAATTTGTGTTGACACCTGAATTGGTCATCCAAAACGTTTTCCTAAATGAGAGGCTCAGTAAATAAGAAAATGAGATAAACATATATTATAAGCTTGGGCAACAGCCACTATGAAGAGCATTTTATGTTTATGGATAAAATTACTCCTAATTACCTCTCAAGTAATTCCAGATAGACTGGAGAGATTCATTGTTAACCCATTAATGACCAGATGTCATTGATGCATAATGGCTTAAAGTAGAATTTCAGGTTTCATTTCTCTTTAAATAGTTTGTTTGGGCCAAGCTGATCCAAATGAACTTTTCCCATCACTAAATAGTGCAGCTGCTGTGTGTGCTATAATATACTGTAGTAGCATTAGCTATGTATAGTAAGCGGTGGGGTGTTTTGACAGCAGTACAGGTGACATCCTGTCCAAATTCCTTCATCTGATTGGATGAGATGGAGAGCCCAGTGCATTATTTCACAATTTCCATCTTGGCCAATCAGAGGCTGCCTTGTATTTAACGACAAACATATAGGGCTTCTGCTGAATGGTGGAGAAGCACTCAGTCTGGCTCAATTTATTGGTGGCAGTAGACAGGAATTCATCCGTATTTTTCCCGGAACACAGTGCCACTTTCTGCATATGGCTAATACTTGTACAGTATAGTACAGCACAAACAGCAGCAGCATTGTTTAGTAATGAAAATAGTTTGCTTGGGCCAACTCTGTTAAAAATTAACTATTTAAAGTTAAATGCCACCAGGAATTTCACTTTAAATCAAATTTAGTATCATTGATTAACTTAACCACTTGCCGACTGCTCACAGTATATTTACTGCGGCAGTCAGCCCCTCACAGGCAGAGCGACGTAGTACTATGTCGCTAGCCTGTGAGGGCTCTGGGGAGCGAGCGCGCGCCGCTGGAGGTGCTCTCCTGCGCGGTCACGGACCCCCCGCGCGTATGACCGGCGGACCCGATGTCCGCCGGTCACTCGGCGATCGTCGGTGGAGAGGGAGAAAGGCAGGCGGCTGATGTAAACAAGTGCAAAGAAGAAGGGGGTACAGATCAACCATAAAAATGGTGGAGCTGTAACCAAGGGGGATTTAAATGTGCCTCTCAGAATATCTGTATATACGTGTATTTTATATAAGACACAAGAAAGGATTTATATAAAAAATTAACAAATAATTTTTATTTCAAACAGTACAAAATATGTTAAAATCTACATTATTTGATCCAAACAGATCATAGTATTAGACAACTTATACAATGTGCACAATAATGCGTAACCGTTGCTGGAACTACGCGTTTCGCAGTGGATGCTTCCTCAGGGTCCAGCAAAAGTGTCTATACATTGATATTGGGTCAATTACACAGATCCTTGTTTGGTGATCAAAGTGGAGAATGTAGAGTATGCACGTTAAGTTTAAAATCAAAGAGTAGGAGGACTCATGCCCTAGGACCCTAGTGTATTTGCAAATATCTTCAAGTGAGACAAATAATAAAGAAAAAGAAGGGGTGTGAATGACGATGGTGTTGATTGAATAAACAATCAGTGGAAGAAAGTATAAGTATAAGAGTGCAAGATTAGCACATATATATGGGGTGAATTGATATATATATCCAGAGATTCTATTGGCAATAGAGTCGACTCCAATAGATGTTTGTCCCAGGTTTCAAACTTTAGTCAGTTTGCAGTAAAGTTCGTTTATCTGGGACATTATACATCACAGCAGCCTGGATGTAGGCTTACAGGTAATCTCTTCTGCGCTCAAGCGGTATGTGGGAAGGTGAGTGGTCTTGTGTGGTCTTTGTTAACACCACCTAGGGTCTTGCTGCCCCCTCAGGACCAGGGGTATCCAAATATACTGAAAAACAACAAAAAGAGAAGGGCCCACAGGTCAAGGGTGTAGGTCAATCCCAGCTATCCACACCATTGACCTTTGCCCCTTGTGGGGTGGAGCGGAGTAAGGAGGGCGGTAAAGACTGGCTATATAACACCTTGTGAATTTATGGTGGGTCAGTAGTACTTTTGGCTCTGAAGAAGAGGGTTCTCCCTCAAAATGCATCAGCCAGGCATATGCGAATGCCATTACGCCATCCAGCACCATAGGAGTATGCTGGCCGTCCTGCAGGCAATTATTTCAATTTTCCTTACATATGTGCTATTATCATGCATTTGTGAGTACAATGTATGCTTTTTTGGATTTTAATTTTTTAAATGGTAATGCACAAAGTCTGTTCGCCCTTCTCTTGTTGTTGTTTAACACTCTCCTCACCCCAGACTGACAATGCTGCTGTTCAAAGGTGCCCTGTGCTCTTTCATTCAGAGCATGTCCAAACTATGGCCTTCCAGTTATTTAGGAACTACAATTCCCATCATGCCTAGTTATGTCTGTGAATTTTAGAGTTTTACATTGCCTCATGAAATGTGTAGTTCCGCAACAGCTGGAGGGCCGTTGTTTGGAGATCCCTGATCCAGAGTGATGTCTCTAATATAGGAGGTGTTTTATTGGCCAGATCACCAGGTTAAAAAGCCTAAAAAAAAAAAAAAAAAAAAAAAGCAAATGCAGAGACCACATCTAATACTGTAGTTTGTAAGCTGCAATATATTACATATAGGGTTTAACACTGCTTTAACAACAACCCTAAAGCTAATTTGATTACATGTGGATTGTGGACAGGAAGGATTTAAACAAACTGATTTTATTCTCTCTTGGGAAGAGGAGATTAAGGGGGGATATGATCATCATGTACAAATACATAAGGGGTCCATATAGTGAACTTGGTATTGAGTTATTCACTCTTAAGTCATTACAGAGGACAAGGGGGCATAAGTCTGTCCCGGTGAATGCGGGAATCCCACCCAAATAAGGGGGGGGGGGTGGGAGCACAGAGTCCCTAATCTAGCAAAAGAATAATAGAGATGATATATTGGAGCAGAAAATATTTTTTTGTGTCCACATAAATATATTTCTTGTAATGCACCGTGATAACAAGTGCTGGACAACCGGGTCAATTCTTCCCAAAGTTGGAAGTAGATGGTACCAGAGGATTTTTCCACTATAGTAATAGTATACTGCCAAAATAATATGAAAAACAACCATAAAAATATTGCTCGATATTAGTTATCGCTGATAAACTCAAGACCTCCCGAGGAGAATTAATATATCCAGAATTTACCTTATCAAGTGGATATGGGGAAGGTGAAAGACGGGGGCGTTTCAGAATAATGCAAAAATCCTTAAGCCACACCCTCAATCGTCACATGCCTAAGATAAATAGATAGATTGGAGATGTGACATTTAAATATGCCTGCCAAACAAGCAGGGCAAATACTATCATTCTTATCATGGTAAGAAAGAATATATCACTTAAATGTGCCAAATAGACACTCAAAGTCAGCAATATCATTATTATAATGGTAAAAAGGCTATATAATCATTACTCACCTTGGATGGTCAATGTAAGCATAAAAAGGGGACTGATTGCAATAATAAAGCCCTAAGAGGATGGAACTGGCATCCAATTGTGTGTATAACACCAATGAACTCCCCTGAAGGTAAAAAGATATATAGGAATCACAAGCTGTGCTTATGGCGGGTATGGACAGCGGAATGGTCAATATGTTGGTGAATTTCATCTTACCTAACATAAGGAGGAACTGGCTCCGAACTGCAGCAGCAAGGGAGATCCACTCACCACTCCATAGCTACAGTAAGAGGTTCTATTTAGTGCAAACTTGACCCAGCAGATAAGTAACTAACTGATAGCACAAAACTGGTGGAATAATGAAATAGAGGAAAAAACAATTGGCCCATAGGGATTACCGGGGGTATTGCCCAAAAATATACACAGACGAAAGTATAAAAAGCAATAAACAAGTTTATTCAGTATATCATATGAAACTAAAATACATACAGATAATAGGTATATGCAGGCCCCGACAGGGACAAACAATAGGCCCGGCATTTTGGACTGAGCAACCCTTTTTACAGCCAAAATTACAAAAAATTACAACCGTTTTTTCAATATCTTTTAGTTATATTTAGCCGGCTTCATTCATTGTAAGCCCTATACACTTTAACCACTTGCCGACCATGCAATAGCTGAATGACGACTACAGCCTGGCCGGCCAGGGTGTCGTATGATGTGCTCCCATGATTGCGCCCACCGCACTCCCACTGTGGCGTGTGGGTACCGCGCTTTGTGATCACTGTCCTCTGGACACAGCTGATCACAGATCGAGATAAAGAGCCAATCAGCAGGTCTTTACCATGTGATCAACAGTACCCACCGTTGCGGCCAATCAGAACCCACCAGTGCCTCCTCATCAGTGTCACCTATCAGTGCTCATCAGTGATGCAAATCAGTGCCCACCAGTGCCTTCTCATCAGTGTTACCTATCAGTGCTGCCTACCAGTGCTCCTATCAGTGCAGCCTCATTAATGCCATCTCATCAGTGCCAATCATTGAAGGAGAAAATCTACCTGTTTGCAAAATTTTATAACTATGAAAAGGTTTTTTTTTCAAAAGCTTTG
This sequence comes from Pelophylax lessonae, assembly GCF_965119305.1. Lineage (NCBI taxonomy): Eukaryota > Metazoa > Chordata > Amphibia > Anura > Ranidae > Pelophylax > Pelophylax lessonae. The sequence continues at coordinate 60,830,013 of NC_138769.1, read as the reverse complement.
GTCTTTTCTAGCTTATTTTGCAAAAAATAAAAAACCCAGTGGCAATTAAATACCACCAAAGGAAAGCTCTTTTTATGTAAAAAAAAATTATAACAAACGTCATATGGGTACAGTGTTGCATGACCGTGCAATCGTCATTCAAAGTGTGACAGCGCTGAAAGCTGAGAATTGGCCTGGGCAGGAAGGGGGTAAAAGTGCCCAGTAGGCAAGTGATTAACGACAGGTCAGTGGCAGCTCCAGCTATTTGTGGCTATCCTCTCTGCCAGCGATTACCTGCAAGGATTGCTGCTGGATGCACTTTGTGCGCAATCTGCAGGTAATCACTGGCAGAACGGATAGTTACAGATAGCTGAAGCTGCCACTGACCTATCATTAAAGCGTACAGGGCTTGATGGTCAGCAGATTTCTCCTGTTGTCATTCGCACCGGTGCTATTTACCAGTACAAACCAGTGCAGCCTAAGTCAGGCCAGTGCAAGATGGACTGTGATTGGTCAGTTCGGGTTACTTTGCATAAAGTCAACAGACATAGGAGCGGTGCAGTAACCCATAGTAACCAGTAATCAGAACTTGTCACACATGTGACAAATCAGTAGTGACTTGTGATATGATTTAATGTTCTGGGTGACTGCATCTCCTGGTTGCAATCAGAGCTGGCTGACAAAATGGAATATATATAGCATGTACAGCATTCATTGTATCATAGGAAGTGACAGTACTGAGCCAGATGTTCTCAGAAACAGTGCTTGCTGGGACTTGTAGTCCCAACAAGCTTCAGAGGAGCCCCAGCATCCGTACAATCCAAGGTCACAGCGCTGCAGGAATGTCAGATATGTTATAAAAAGAGTCTGTACAGCAGCAATGCAGCACCTACTTTCAAGGTGACGGGCAGGTCAGTTCCCAAAACTTTCCCCCTTCTTCTTCACTGCAACTACCTGAACTCCGATCCTACCATCAGCAGGTCTTCCCCTCAGTCTGACTGACCCGCGCTCTGACACAGGTCTCGTGTTTCCTGACGCCCCACCCACCTCTGCAGCCAAACAAGGGAAGCAGTAGGAGGAGACAGACTGTGAACTGAGCGCTCCACTCCCACAATACTGAAAAGGAAACGCTGTGGAGTGGGCGGAGCAGTGTGTGTAGGGCGGGCTGATTCAAGGATTATTGCCTCGTCCACACAGCCTTATGCTGGCGCCAGCCCCTATTAGTAAATGCCGCCTAGTGGCCCTGTCCCACCGGGCAAGTGCCCGGTCTGCCCTATGGCCAGTCCGGGACAGGGTATATGTACTACCACCCAATGCAGTACATCACATTGAAGCTGATATTGAAAAAATCAGATGTGCATTAAACACAGATCAAAAATGCTCCTCAAGCGTCAAGTGAACATCAGGCATATGTCAGAAATGCTTCTCAATGTGTTTCGTGAAACAAAGTTCACTTCATCAGGAGAGAAGGTGGATTTCTGGCTGCTAACCAACATACATAAATGTGATATACCAAACATGAATTCTGAAGAATCAACCGCTGAATGAAATGTTCTCCCACCAGGGTAGGTATGAGAAGATGTCAGCATCCACTCTACCTGGAAGCTTTGGGCAAGACACACCACCCAGGGAGGGACTATCGTAAAATTGTAAAGAGTCCAAAAGTTTTAAAATGTCAAAGAAAGGACGGCCTTAGGACCTAAATCCCCCATATCTACAGCATCGTGGGCAGCGATCCTCCAGCAGTCCAAAGAGAAAGCAACTTCTGCTTTCTCTCTCGACCACTGGAGGATCGCTGTCCATCTTATCTCCTGATGAATTTAACTTTTGTTTCATGAAACGCTTTGAAAAGCATTTATGACACATGCCTGATGTTCATTTAATGCTTGAGGAGCATTTTTGATACGTGTTTAATGCACATCTGATATTTTCAATATCAACTTCATTGTGATGTACTGTGTTGGTTGGTAGTATATATACCTTTTATCTGTATGTGTTTTCGTTTCTTATGATATATTAAATAAAATAGTTTTTTTACTTTTTGTACCTTCATTTGTGTACATTTTTGGGCAATACCCCTGTAAATCCTTATGGGCCAACTGTTTTTTCCACTATTGCATTAGTTAATATGGGAGGGGGTAATGCCCTTATCATAGCACTCCAGCCTAGATTTCAAATTGGTGGAATAATGACATATAGGTGTTAACCACTTGCTGACCGCCGCAAGTACATATACTGCGGCGGTCAGCCCCTCACAGGCAAAGTGATGTATGGGTACGTCACTAGCCTGTGAGGCTCTGGGAAGCGAGCGCGCCGCTGGCGGCGCCCTCCCGCTCGGTCACGGACCCCCCCCCGCTCGGTCACCACGGACCCCCACCTGATGTCCGCCGGGCACTCGCGATCGCCCGTGACAGCGGGAGAAAGGCAGACGGCTGATGTAAACAAGCCGCCTGTCATTCTCCCCTGTGTAAGAATGGAGATCATACGGTTCTACTATGTAGGACCGTTGATCACTGTTCCTACACCTCAAGCCACAGCCAATCACAGTAAGAATCACGCCCCTAGGGACACACACCACCCCTCCCTCTCAAAAAAAGTTAACCCCTTCACTACCAGTGTAATTTTACAGTAACAGTGTATATGTATAGCACTGATTACTGTAGAAATGTCACTGGTAACCCCAAAAGTGTCAAAAATGTCAGTCAAGGGTCCGATCTGTCCGCTACAATGTCGCAGTCCCGCAAAAAAAATCGCAGATCGCCGCCATTACGCGTTAAAAAAAACCCAACAAAAATGACAAAAATCTTTCCCTTAGTTAGTAAACGCAATAACTTTTGCGCAAACCAATCAAAATACGCTTTTTGCGGGGTTTTTTTTACCAAAAATATGTAGCATAAAACAAATTGGCCTAAAATGTTAAAAAATTTTGATTTTTACATTTTTTATGGGGAATTTCATATAAAAAAATGTGAAAAATATTGTTATTTTTGCAAAATTGACGCTCTTTTTTTGTTTATAGCGCATGATCAAAAAATCGCACAGGTGATCAAATACCACCAAAAGAAAGCTCTGTTTGTGGAAAAAAAAAGGACATCAAATTTGTTTAGGTACAGCGTCGCACGACCGCGCAATTGTCCGTTAAAGTCACGCAGTGCCGAATCGCAAAATACCCCCTGGTCAGGAAGGGGATAAAATCTTCCGGGGCTTAAGTGGTTAAATTGCAGGAGAATTTTCCCAGAGTTTAGTGAATGGGGTGAAGCACTGCCAACTTCCTTATCCAATCATGTGAAAATAAAAAAAAGCAGTTTTTTTAATTTTCCTTGCATGTGATTGAGTATTCTTTGCAAAGTGAAATTTCCCCAGCTCTGGGAAATTGTCTTTGCAAAGAGCAATTTCCTTTGCAAAGTAAACAACCTATTTTCGTTTTGTAAATCAACCTCATGGTATGCTGCTGCTAAACAGATACATTACAGTGACTGAGCGGTGTAACTCTAGGACAGAAAGCGGGTTACTGGCAGGATCACTAGGTAAAAATAAACGACTAAAAGCTTGAAAAAAAGAAAACAAATGCAACCTCCACATCTAAGGACTGGTAATTTATTAAGTTTTTATTATTGGGTTTAGGTATGCTTTACTGTAGGTATCTTATGAAACTGCATTATTTAAACTGACCACTTGGTGGCAACCATCAATTAAATATGGCTACAGAACGTCCAAAACAAAACATGTTTCAATGATTTTTAAACAATTCAAATAATAAAAAAAAAGGGTTCATTGTTAATGATTCCAAAGAATTGCTTCACCAAGTTTTACACTTTAAATATAAAATACATTACTTTTTTCTTTGCAGCAAACATTTCATAATACAATTTTATTCTTTTTACCAGATTAGGTCTTGCAAGCATATTTGCGTATATGGATTAGTGCCCTTAAAGACCTTCACATCTTTGATAGAATTCTATATTAGCTTCTGCCAAGATAATAAAGCATTGTATTAACTAAACCTGGGGGCTATACTTTTGTTAAGCTTGGCAGCTTTGCCCAGATTGAGCTAAATTGAGATGAATTTATATGATCACTATCTAAGGTATAAGTAAAAAACATGGTCATTTTCACGGCAAAGGTGTAAACTAGACAATTTGATAAATATCAATTTAACCCTTAAGCAAGAAGAAAATCTTCTGGAAAAAAAAAATGACATTATCTTGACATTTTTATCATTACTGCATTTTTCACACATGGCATAATAAAAAATCTCTTCTCGCTTGTTTTGGATTTTGACGTCAAAAATATTGACAAGTGTCATTCGTTTTTCTTCTTTTATCTCAGCACATTTAAGATGTGTACATGAGAGATTCTCTGTTGCCCTTGGGTAAGTAGTCACGCAATGTGAAGGAAAAAGCAGATTTTAAGCTGTTTTCTGTCTTGCTAATGTCCTTTTTACTGAAAGAGTCAACAGATGACAAATGTCAACAGTGTAACAGATGAGATAAAAAAAAAAAAAAAAAAAAGCATTTTATTGAGTTGAATAGAAAAGTACTGTGCTATGAAGATCGTAAAATTATTTTTAGCCTTATTTATTTTAATTTTGTAGCTAAAGCGGATATTCAGTCATTTTTTCATCTTTCCATCTATTACATTTTCTGCCCTTGTTGTTTTAACTTTGGATAGTAAAAAATTTTGTTTTCTGTTTGTAAATCCCTTATACAGCCCACTTACTACTCTTTCTTGGCTGGTAATTAGCCTAGGCTAATGACATCATGCACAGCTCTCTCTCTCATAAGAGTTTGCCAGCAAGGGAGGGAGGGATGAGTCATAGGAGAGCCAGAAAGTGCTGCAGAGCTGGAGGGGGCTGGGTGAGGGCGGAGATAACAGGAGACTGCAGAGATCCATGAGTATTCATCAAGAGAGGAGAAATGTGCAGTCAAGCAGTGGTGTGAGTGTGTCTGTCTGTCTGTTTAAATGTGAGTGTATGTGTGTATGTGTGTCTGTGTGTGTGTTTGTAAATCTAGGACGTGAACCGACAACAGCTTCAACTGCTCACAGTTATACTGGTTGCAGCCAGACTTAGTAGAGGGAGATTTCTGCAGCATATTTGGCAAGTACAGAATCACAGCATATATAAAATAATATGCAGTGTGGTTGGAGGGAAGCTTCAGAATGGCAAAAACATTTTTATTACAAATTATGTGATATATGTGTATATTCACTTTGCAAGGTGAAGGTTCACTTAGCTTAGTGAACAAACAGAAGCTATGTTTAGTTGGAGTACCCAATCAGCATATTTAAAGGATAAGTTCACCTTTTTAAAAATAATAATAAATGCAAATATTTTTGCAGGTAAAAAAATGTGTATTTATAAATTTTTTTTAACTAGGAGCCTGGAAACCATTGACACGCGGGTGCTATGCAGGACTCCTGCAGACCTTTCAGTGTATCTGTCTGCTTGTACCTCGTATGGCCAGGCAGATACACATTGACAGGAAAAGACAATAAACCACCAGAGCGCTCAAAAGCGCCCTGGTAGTTTATTGGGAACTACAAACTGAGAGCCGCAAAGACTGTTGGTATGTGCAGTTTCCAATTTACTGAATGACAAATACATAAGTAGGAACATGTTACATGTGCCACCCAAAAAAATGGGTGGAACATGTAACATGTTCCCAAAGGTGAACTTATCCTTTAACCACTTGCGGACCACCGTCAGTATATGTACTGAGGCGGTCAGCCCCTCCTGGGCAAAGTGACGTAGGGGTACATCACTCGCCCACGAGCCTCTAGGGGGCGAGCGCGCGCCGCCGGGGGCGTGCTCCTGCGCCCGCTCGTTCACTAACATCCCCGTGCGAGTGACCAGCAGCTCCGATGTCCGCCGGTAACTCGCGATCTCCCACTGGAGAGGGAGAAAGGCAGGCGGCTAATGTAAACAAAGCCGTCTGTCATTCTCCCTGATGTAACTGCAGAGACTATACGATCCTGCTATGTAGGATTGTATGTCTCTGTGGTTACATCACAAGGCACGCCCCCCACAGTTAGAATCACGCCCCTAGGGATACATTTAACCCACTGTTTACCAATTAAGTTAACCCCTTCCCTGCCAGTGCCATTTTTACAGTAACAGTGCATATGTTACTGATTAATAAGCACTGATTACTGTAGTAATGTCATCAGTACTCCCAAAAGTGTCAAAAATGTCAGTTAGGGGTCCGATCTGTCCGCCGCAATGTCGCAGTCCCGCAAAAAAGTTTGCAGATCGCCGCCATTACTAGTAAAAAAAAAAAAAAAAACAATAAAAATGACATAAATCTTTCCCGTAGTTGGTAAACACAATAACTTTTGCGCAAACCAATCAAAATACGCTTATTGCGATTTTTTTCACCAAAAATATGTAGCAGAAAACAAATTGGCCTGAAATGTTAAAAAATTTAGATTTTTACATTTTTTGGGGGGAATTTCATATAAAAAAATGTGAAAAATATTGTTATTTTTTCAAAATTGGCGCTCTTTTTTTGTTTATAGCGCAAAAAGTAAAAATCGCACAGGTGATCAAATACCACCAAAAGAAAGCTCTGTTTGTGGGGGAAAAAAAGGATGTCAATTTCATTTGGATACATCGTGGCACGACCATGCAATTGTCCGTTAAAGTCACGCAGTGCCGAATCGCAAAATAGGCCCTGGTCTTTGAGCAGCCAAATCCTCCGGGGCTTAAGTGGTTAACTGAATACAATTTTTTTTTTAGGTTGGATGATGGCAAGCAACACACCAAAATACACCAAAACATGCATGCACTATTTTTGATAACACAATGCCACATGGCAAAAACATTGTTCCCAACTGTCCTTCATTTAGAGGGACTGTCCCTCTTTTGTGACCAAATCCCACAGCTTTAGTTGTCACTCTTTTTGATCTGCTCTGCACATTCCCCTACAGAATAAATTATTTTAATACCAAAGGCTTGATTCACACTTCTGTGACCCCAAAGTCGTGTGACTTTGCATTGAGACTTGCTTTCAAATTATTGCGGCTTCAATGGGACCTCATTGTGACTTTCATCTGACTTTGACTTTATCAGATTATAAAAATACAGAGTGTTCCACATAGTATTTAACTTACAAAATCATCTGAATTCACAGCCAAAGTTGCAAAGATAAGACAAAGTAACAACTTCCTTGCAACTTTTGTGATTTTAACATTGCCGTCTATGCCACTCATATCGCAAGGAAGACACAGAAAAGTAATGCAGGAACAATTTTTTTTGTCGTTGCAACTTGAGTGGCAGCAATTAGGATGCACCCATTGAAATGATTGTGCTTTGACTTGTCATGTGACTTTTTGTGACGCATGTGGCAGCAGTGTGAACCAGGGCTAATGCTGCACTTGTTATCCACCCTCTATATTACTGCATTTGTTATTTTGAAAACTAAAAGATAAAAAAGAAAAAAGATATGAAAGAAAAAGAGAGGTCAAAAAGCATTTGTGCAGTTCAGCCAATCATATTGTGCATTTTAGATTTCGGTGGTCTGTGTAACTGGGGCTGTGGCAGGGACATGCCCTTTGCCCACATACTGGGGGAGATTTACTAAAACTGGTGCACTCAGAATCTGGTGCAGCTGTGCATAATAGCCAATCAGCGTCTAACTTAAGCTTGTTTATAAACAATAAAAGCTTTAACCACTTGCCGACCGCCGCAAGTACATATACTGCGGCAGTCAGCCCCGGCCAGGCAAAGTGACGTACCGGTACGTCACTAGCCTGTCACTGGCTTGTGAGCCAATAGCGGGCGAGAGCCCGCCCGCTGAGGCGCACGCCCGCCCCGGCTCGTTCCCTAACAAGTCAGTGCGTGTGACATCGGGTCCGCCGGTCACTCGCGATCGTTCGCCGGGAAGAGAGAAAGGCAGGCGGCTAATGTAAACAAGCCGCCTGTCATTATCCCCTGTGTAAAAATGGAGATCAGACGGTTCTACTATGTAGGACCATTGATCTCTGTTTTTACACTAGTAGCCATGTCCAATCACAGTTAGAAACACGCCCCTAGGACACACTTAACCCCTCCCTCTCCAATACAGTTAACCCCTTCCCTGCCAGTGTCATTTTTACAGTAAGAGTGCATATGTATAGCACTGATTACTGCAGTAATGTCACTGGTAACCCCAAAAGTGTCAAAAATGTCAGTCAAGGGTCCGATCTGTCCGCCACAATTTCGCAGTCCCGCAAAATAAATTGCAGATCGCCGCCATTACTCGTTAAAAAAAAAAAAAAAAAAATTACAAAAATCTTTCCCTTTGTTAGTAAACGTGATAACTTTTGCGCAAACCAATCAAAATAGGCTTTTTGCAATTTTTTTTACCAAACATATGTAGCATAAAACAAATTGGCCGAAAATGTTAAAAAATTTAGATTTTTACATTTTATTTTGTTGGGAATTTCATATAAAAAAATGTGAAAAATATTGATATTTTTGCAAAATTGACGCTCTTTTTTTGTTTACAGCGCATGATCAAAAAATCGCACAGGTGATCAAATACCACCAAAAGAAAGCTCTGTTTGTGGGAAAAAAAGGACGTCAAATTCGTTTAGGTACAGTGTCGCATGACCGCGCAATTGTCCGTTAAAGTCACGCAGTAAAAAATCGCAAAAAAAACCCTGGTCAGGAAGGGGGTAAAATCTTCCGGGACTTAAGTGGTTAAAAATAAAAACTGGAATATGATTGGTTTCTATGCAGATATGCACCAGATTTTGCACTCTCCAGTTTAATTACCCCCCCCCCCCACCCCTCACTATGTGCTAAAAGGTGCCCCTCTTTATCATTTCAGAAAGTTGAGAGGCAGGCATGCATAAAAATGTTTCTGTAATGGTATTGCTTCACACATTTACTGTTGTTATGCAGGTTTTCTTTTTAAATCTTTTTTTAGATTTGTATTACACAGAAATGTAAATAATCACTTTCTTTTAATATTGTCAGACCTAAACATGAACATGGTAAAAGTCCTGTGACAATGAAGTATCTGTGTCATGGATGTAGTCATCGTGACCTCGGAGAAGCACAGTTAGATAACAGAACTCAAAGAAAAAGATCTAAGAGCACAAATGTATTTGAGGCTGGATGGTACAAGCTTTCATCTCCAAATCCAAACAGATGTTCATAAATAACCATCTCTATAACAAATATCAAAATAATATTCTGTGCCAGAAATTTGAGAAAATTCCTCATATTGCTAAGGTGGAAAACCAGCAATCTTGTAGTGGATACTTGATTATCTTAATCAAATCTAGGAAGCTCTCTGATGCACTACAATACTTGATTCTATTTATTTAACAGAAATGACTTGACTTAGGGAGAAAGCTCTTTTGGCCCTACTTCTGTGCTAAGCGCACTCCGGTGACCCATATTCAGCCGACAGCTGCCTAAAGTCCACTGTTTGCTGATGTCACTCATGTGGAGAGATCCTGGGGATCTGGAGAGATCCTGATGTTGCTGTCGGGATCCACCCAGATGACTGGACCAGCAGTTGGCTCAGGGTCTCAGTGAGCTTCTGAGAGCCTGAGCTAGCTACTCACACCCCCTCCACAGCCTGGCACTCCAGTGAGCACTGGAGGGGCAAAGTAGAGAGCCAGTGACTGACAGTCACCATCCCTCTGCTCAATGAAGACTGAGAACTGAGCAATCTTTTGAAGGGTTACATGACCTAACCCCCCCCACACATTCCTGAATCTCCAGCACATTATATACCACTCTTCTACTGTTCAAATAGTTGCTCCTGCCCCCCTCCATATATGTAGGCTGTGCACGAACTGTCCAAAAAAACTCCTTAGTAACTGACCCCTTCCACTAAAACCTTCTTTTTTTGGACCCCTTCTTAATGGCAGGATGGGTGTACATTAGATGTGCACAACCCCAGCAGCCACCCCAGCGGCTTGTTCAAACAGTGCACTCCTTCTAAAGCATATGAGTTTGAGCTCAGTGGCAGAGAGAATACACTGCACATGTGCAGTGTTTGAATGACTTAGAGTAGCCACAGAGAACGCACTTCTAATGTCCAATTGGGGGGGGGTTCAGCAACTAAGGAGTTTTTGAGGAAGAGCAGTGGGAGGAAGCTTTGCAGGTGGTACAGGCGAGTTCCTTGACCGTGGCACAAAGGCTGTCTCAGCTGTATATACTTCACAGGGCCCACTATACTACTGCATGATTGCATAGAATGGGCAGACGTGACACTGCCCTGTGCACTAGATGTCTGAGGGACCATGGGGATTTGATACATCTATTGTGGAGGTGCCCGAAGCTTCATATGTATTGGAGGAAGGTGCTTTGTACATTGTCGAAGGTGTTTGGAATTACGTTGCAGGAGGACCCTAAACTTTGTTTATTGGGTATTTTTGGGGAGGTACAGGTTCCTGAGATCACCAAACAGGGCATTCTGCGGGCATTGTTTCAAGCCCAGAAGCTGATCTTAAGACACTGGATCTCTCCAAACCCTCAGACGGTTAAGGAATGGATCACTCAGGTGGGGGAAACAATTAGGTTGCAGAAGTATATTCATCTGCATAGGGGAAATATGGGCAAATTGGACAAACTGTGGGCCCCCTGGCTAGCTGTGCCCGGGTTGGCACCGATGGACCTGGTACTGGACAGGCTGCTGGCAGGTGGTAGGTAAATGCTGGAGAAATCCTAGTGAAAGAGGAAGTTGATGACTAGTATGGTAGATGAGGACTGGTAGGTCTCGACACTGTAGGTCGTTATTAGAATAGGACTGGTACAAGACAGACAGTATGGGCTTGTCAGGCTGCAGCAAACTTTAACAAAATGGTGGCCTTCTACACACAGACACTGACTCCCTGTTTAATAGATGTGATTGAGATAGTTAAAAGATGGCTTCAGCTCCTGTTCTCCACTTGTAGCGAAATCCTCAGACATGTTTTGTACTTTTGGGGCTTAAAGTGTTACTAAACCCAGAATCCTGTATCTGGTCTCCCTCAGTACACAGAACATGGAAATGAAATTATTTTAGTAAACATAAACTGCTAAATACCTTTCCTCATTAGTGGAATATAGCAGTCTTGTGACTTCTATCAGTGTATGGTTAAAGCTTGTAGGAGGAGCTTTCATTGTACACTGACTATCCTATGAGGCTGCAGGACCCCTGACCCTCTGTCTGGGCAGCGCTGATTGGCCCTGTGTTGATCACATGAACCCCCACAAGGAAAAAAAAAACTCTCTAGCAATACACACCAAACTGAGCGTGTGCAGAGTGACTCCAAAGGCTCTGTACTATCAGGAAGTGGATTGGGGACAGTAAAAGAAGGGGATGATCAGAGAAGATAGGATCACACAGCCTTTTGTAAATAATACAGAGGATTAAACCCTTAGGTTTCACAGTGAGTATAACAAGCATGCTTTACTGCATATACTAATTGATTTTATTGTTGTGGGTTTAGTAACTCTGTCATTGTAGAGGGTCTACGATTAAGCCCTGAAATAGGGCAAAACGCATTTGAGGAGTTCTTTAGAGGTGGAGAACAGGAGCTAAAGCCATCTTTTACCTATCTCATTCTTACTGTCGCAGCCTTTTTTAGGACTGACAATGTTTTGAACAATGTTTATGCCCCAATGCCATTGCGGCATCTGTTAGAAAATCAATCTATGACTCCCTTATAACCCTTCCATATCCTTCCTAAGTTAGCTGCATGAGCAGCTGAATTATTGTGTGAATGCTGGAGTACTACAGGATGGAAATCCTGCCTGGCCAAATGAGGAGCCAAACTTTTCTGACTCTGAAGTTTGTAGTTCTATTTTTTAATTTTAAGCAAATGTAGGGGACTATATTATTTTTTTTTTTTATAAATTACAGTTATACTGTATATATTAATACAATAATTAACATTAAGCTGATCGCTTTCACATGAATATACCTAATAGAGGCTAAAAGATAAGGAGATCTTTCTAGCTCCCAGTAGGCATAGATATAAACTGTTTAAAGAGACCCTGGCACACGTTTCAAATCCAAAGCAAAGCCATGCCTACAAAGAAAAAGTCCAATAATTACCCCTCCTGTCACTGGCACCGCCTTCAGGAGAGATACTGTTAAACATATGGCACACTGCCCAGAATGTGGAATGCCTGATGCCCTAGTGCATTATGGCTTTCTACTCCTTCTCCTACATTACAACTGTGTCCTGTAGTGATGAAAGGACTAAAGGAATGAATAGGTGTGTGTGCTATGAAAGTATTGTCCAGAAGATTTTTTAACTTGGCATAGCTCCAGAGGAGAAAGAATACTGTCAGTGCAGGTAGTTGGAGGGGTAAATATTAAAGTGTATGTTAAGGTTAAACTTTTAGATGGCGAGGAAGGTTTAGACACTTTGCCAATTTTTATTTGCTATCTGTGTGCCTGTTGGGGAAATTCATCCACCTCAATTGGCCTTGTGACATTACCATCGAGACAGAAATTAAGGACAAATCTAATGAGGGTCAAAGTCCCAGTGACAGCTATCTATAATGGGAGTTTCCCTCACTTTGCAAAAGTAAATCTCGTCAGTAGGGCACAAACAGCAAACAATAACCCTTCCCTATCTTATGTAAAAAAAAAAAAAGTTTGCCTATAATTTACATACACTTTAGCCTAGCCATTCTCAACCTTTTGAGGTTGAGGTTCCACGAAACCCTGGTTGTTAGGGGTTCCTTGTTAGGGGACCCAACTAACCATCTAACCATCAATGCAAGGGGCATCTCCCCAATGATTCCTGTGTTCCCCTGGGGTAAAAAAGGCCTCTTTAGCCCTTTTTGGCAGACATGACTTTGGTTTGGTATTTGAAAATAGTGACAGGCTCTCTTTAAGCACATGAATTACATTTCATTACCACTCATCACACATGGGGGCCTCTTCCCTTAAAGCCATTTTCTTAAGTAGATAGAAAATATTTGATTGTTGCTTGATGTATTCTCCAAAAATAACCATTAAAATAATCAATTATAAGTCTTTAACATCAGAGAACCAGAAGGTTTCATATAACAAACAAACAGATTAGAAGGCAAAAACAGAGTCCCGCATTGCAGTCTTGTCCACTTGGTAGCATAACAAGAACACAAAATAAAGATTTCTTTTGAATTATGTTAAACTTGTATTGCATGTTGTTGTGTGGACTCCTGTTTATAGCAATGGGTTTCAAACAAGCTTTCAATTGGCAAATAGTGTGATAGCACATCTGTTCCACTGAATACTTTAGAACAGGATAGAACAAAGTAGTTAGTGGCATTTATGGTTTATGTACTGAAGTAATGAGTAATATACTGTGAATTGCATGATTTTTGCTTTCATGCAGCTGTGGATGAAGACTCCCAAACAAATGGAAGTGGTTGATTAAACAAGGTATCTGTAAAATAAAGTGGATGTGTTACTTTTTTTCCACCATCTGCTGTCTAACATATCCAATTAAAATACAATGTGCCTCTTATAATAGCAGAATGCATTGGCTAGCAGCCATTGAAATCTGACAGGACAATATAATTTCATTATCATCAGCCATTGTAGAGAACAGAACAAGAAGATGTCATGAAAAATAAGAATGTATTAAGTCCTTTGTCATAGAAAAAGTTGCTGTGAAATTTCACATGAAGTTGATAAAGTTGAATTTCCGGAACCCAACTAAATACACAGTTTAATTTCTTTTGTTGGAACTGTAACACCTGCCAGAGTTTTTATTTTTTGTGGTCTTTGGGTCCCTATAGTTACAGAATCCTGGCAGACAGCAGAGCCAGGCTGGTGATCTACGTTTTCTATGCTGCAGTTAAAGGAGTTGTAAAGTCAGAAGGTTTTCTTATCTAAATGCATTCTATGCATTAAGATAAAAAAAAAAAAAAAACTTCTGTGTGTGCAGCAGCCTCCCTTGGCCCCCTAATACTCACCTGGGATCCCTCTCTGTCCAGAAATGTGCACGAGTGTCTCAGCCATCTGGGACTCTCCCTCCCGATTGGCTGAGACACAGCAGTTGCGCCACTGGCTGCCGCTGCTGTCAATATAAGTCAGCTAGCAAATCAGGAAAGAGAGGGGGCGGAGCCAGGTCAGGGTTTCATGTCTGAATGGTCACACCGAGCTGTGACTCGGCTCGGTGCCCCCATAGCAAGCTGCTTCCTGTGGGGGCACTGAACAGGAGGGAGGGTCGGGATCACAGAAGAGGGACCAGAGAAGAGGAGGATCTTTGCTGCTCTGTGCAAAACCACTGCACAGAGTAGGTAAGTATCACATGTTTGTTATTTATATAGGAAAAAAAAAAAGACTTTACAATCACTTTAAGAAACACATCTAGGTTGCCTCCACGACCTTAGTAGAGGAATAGCATCAGTTTGATGAGCTCATTATTTTGCCCTCTTTCCCTGTCAGCATGTCCTTTATCAGTGTATTTGTGAAGCACCCCCTGTGTACAGTAGATACATTTAGGCCCTGTTCACATTGGGGCGATCCAACTTCCCGGGGCGACCTCCGAGGTCGCGGTGCGAGCAGCACGCCACGACCTCGGAGCGGCCGGCACGGACTTCATAACATTGAAGTCTATGACGGTCGCTCCGGGTCGCCCCAAAGAAGTTCCGGACCCTTTTTCTAAGTCGGAGCGACTTGTGTCGCTCCTATTAGAACGGGTCCGCAGCTTCCCTATGGAAGGCGACCTACGGCGACCTGTGAGGCGACCAGGTCGCCTCACAGGTCGCCCCAGTGGGACTAAGTTGGTTTTGTTTTTGTTTTTTTTTAGGTGGGGGGGGGGAGTTATCTTTGTTGATGTTTATTTGTTTATTTGTTAGGAAAATTTTCAAAAAATAAAATCAGAATTAAAAAAAAATAATAAAAAACACATTAGGTTGTGCTCTCTAAGTGGTCAGAGAGAGATTTAGGGTTAATTTGTTTAGAGTTAGGTTGGCAGTGCAGGCAGGGACTGAGTAGGTAGTTTCCAGAGCCACCATAGCTACCCTAGACCTCTTGCTTGGGGATTCCAAGGAGAAGCCAGGTGCCTTGGCAGTTTTCACAGAAGTAAATCACCTGCATTCAGGGTTGATGGACTCTTTTCTTTACCAGTTAAGCTGATCCATATATCCTATGGGAGGACAGCCATCTGATTTTTGATAGCAGAGACAGCTTCAAGTCCTTAAGTTACATTTAAATACAGTTCAGGACATGCCTTATTTTCCTATCCCCATCCAAAGTTATTCCCTAAATAAACTAAAAACAAGACAAAACACCCTGGATTGTTTTTTGACTACTAAGTGAATGCCTGAAAAATCCTGTTGTCTGGCTGCGCATGTGAGGGAGAACCCAAAAATGCAGTGGCCCTTACAGGGGTAGCGCTACATTTGTATGCAGCTCACCAGATTTGTTAGCTTTTAGTACTGCCTTTCCCTCTAGACTAAAGGCCCGTACACACGATCAGATTATCGAACGATCTGTCATCCGTTTTTTGTCGCATGCTAGTCTGATGTGGAAAGTGAAGAGGTAATTTTCATAAGAATTTTCCCATATGACAGAATTCTACTTCAGAAGTGATGTCATGTGTTGGATTGTTTTGTATGTGTTCTTTCCTCTCTGAACATGCCTAGTCTTGCTCTTAAGATTTTTTTCCGTCGAAATCTGTACTAATGAGACGGAAATCGGACATTGTTTTGCCGATTTTCGGATTGTTAGTATGGTGCTTTCGACAGCCAACTCCGACTTTTCGGCTGACAAAATCCTGATATGCAGGCTATAAAATTTTTGTCGTCTGTAATACAACGTCCGATTTTCGTCTCATTAGTACAGATTTCGACGGAAAAAATCTTAAGCGCAAGACTAGGCATGCTCAGAGACGAAAGAACACATACAAAGCAATCCAACACATGACATCACTTCTGAAGTAGAATTCTGTCATACGGGAAAATTCGTATGAAAATAACCTCTTCACTTTCCACATCAGACTAGCATGCCACAAAAAACGGATGACATAAATCGTTCGATAATCTTATCGTGTGTACGGGGCTGGAGTTCTACTATACAGGAACTTACAAGAGGTTGATATGAAGAAAGATTGAGGTACTTACATTGATTGTATTTAAAATCTTTTTTAATTGATAAATAATATTTATAAATATTTAAATAATATATTATAAATATCCTCAACATTTTTAATAAAATACCAATGCATTGGTGTTGTTTGAACATCTGCCTAGAGTTCTGCAATAGGTTATTTTTTTTATAATAAGTAATGTCCTACACTAAAGTGTTTTCTTTTTTTGGGGCAACTATTCATTGGTACTACTGGGGATTATCCGTGCTATAGCTTACAGAATAGAATCTCATTTTCTGAATCTGCATTAATTTCTCTGCGAGTGCACAAAGTGGGCCCGTTACAAATCTAGCAAAAAATTCAGTAGATTAAACACATAGGCAGCTGAAGAGTTATATAAAAATACTGACTGCTAAAAAAAAAAAAAAAAAAAAAAAGAGAAGTAAAGTTTATCCCCTGATTCCCTACTGATTCTTTAAAATGATAGATGGCCAGACTGAGAAATAGGTAGATTAGATTCAGGAGGTGGGTAATGGCATAATGCAACTTCTGTAAAAGAAATTAAGATATGCATATAACTTCAGCTACCTATATCTTTGGATCTACTGATAATTTTGACATGTGGTTTCCACTGAGGTTTTCATAATATGCTCTGTTTAAAATGTCCAAATTTATGGCAGGTTTATTTTAGTTCCTTTTTTTTTTGTTATCAGAGCAGAAAACACCTTGTTAACAGTTGTTATTGTCAAAATTTGGCTGGTATATACAGTCATATGTGACTGTATATAATACATATATGTATATGCATAAAATGTATAGAATAACATCATAACATAAAACTTTGGGGTCAGATGAATAAGATCCTTTCAATTTTTATTTATAGCTAGCTGTTGTTTTTTCAGTATTTACTGTATGCTGATTAAATTGCCAGCATTGTTAGACTTGCATATTGCATATTTATTAACACTTTGGAATAATACAACCAGCGTAATACTAAATTGTGTTTGTGCAAAGTAAATTTTTGCTTTGAAAGTAAAGCTTCCTATATCTGTCACCTTAGCTCTGAATACCAGAGTGTATTCCATATATTATAAAAAAAACACAGTGCTTGTCATTTGACAAAAACTATCTTTGATAGTTTTATCTCTAGTACATTTGTTTGCATATTTTGATACAAGATAAAAGCAGTAGAGAAGAGAACTGAGTAAATTCAAAGTAAAGATTTTTTTTTTTCTATGTTCTTATTTCTCTATTCATGAAAGCGGAGTTCCACCCAAAAGTGGAACTTCCGCTCTTTTGTTTCCTCCCCCCCTCTGGTGCCACATTTGGCACCTTTCAGTGGGGAGGGGGTACCTGTTTTTGACAGGTACCCTTCCCCACTTCCGGGATACGGCGCCATCCCTCGGAAGCTCGGCCCCCTCCTCCCTCCTCCACCGCCGAGCCAGTAGGAACGCGCAAGGCTTCACTGCCGGGTTCCCTTACTAGCAATGGAGGCGGCAGCACCCGACAGCCGATGAAAACATCGGCTACGGTGCCGACATCGCTGAACTCCAGGACAGGTAAGTTAGTGTCTTAATATTAATGTCAGCAGCTACTTTTGTATTATATGTATGTAAATACACATACATACACTATATTACCAAAACTATTGTGATGCCTGCCTTTACATGCACATGAACTTAAATGGCATCCCCGTCTTAGTCAGTGGGGTTTAATATTGAGTTGGTCCACCCTTTGCAGATTCTTCCTCTTCTGGGAATGTGTCCACAAGGTTTAGTAGTGTGTCTATGGAAATGTTTGACCATTCTTTCAGAAGCGCATTTGTGAGGCTAGGCACTGATGTAGACTAGAAGGCGTGGCTCCACTTTAATTCATCCCAGAGGTGTTCTACCGGGTTGAGGTCAAGACTCTGTGTAGGCCAGTCAAGTTCCTCCACCTCAAACTTGCTCATTCATGTTTTTATGGACCTTGATTTCTGCAATGATCCAAATCATTTGGTGGAGGGGGGATTATGGTGTGAGATTGTTTTTCAGGGGTTGGGCTTGACCCCTTAGTTCCAGTGAAGGGAACTCTTAAGGCATCAGCATACCAAGACATTTTTGACAATTTCACGATCTTAAATTTGTGGGAAAAGTTTGGGTCTGGCCCCTGGTTGTTCCAACATGACTGCACACCAATGTACAAAACAAGGTCAATAAAGTCCATAAAAACATGGACGAGCGAGTTTGGGGTGGAGGAACTTGACTGGCCTGCACAGAGTCCTGACCTCAACCTGATAAAACACCTTTGGGATGAATTAGTGCCTGACCTCAAAAATGCACTTCTGAAACATTGATCAAACATTCCCATAGACACCTTGTGTACAACCTTCCCAGAAGAGTTGAAGCTGTTAAATCTGCAATGGATGGGCCAACTCAATATTAAACCCTCAGGACTAAGACTGGAATGCCATTAATCTCCCTGGCCGTAATCCCGAGTGTGGCTCGGGGTTAATTTTCAGTACCAAAAGCTGCAACTCCAAGCCACACTCAGGGTACACTGTAGTATCCCTGTAGTGACACTTACCTTGTCCCTACATCCTCTGATGTCCTCCTGCTGTGTCCTACAGCTGATGCCGACATCCATCTTCTGGGTTCCCTTCCCTGCAGGGGGGGGGCAGAATGGGGGGGGGGGGGCGGAAAGAGGTGGGAAATTCAAAAAAGTAAACAACACACGATATGATACACTGTAATACATTGTAATCTGTTAGGATTACATTACTGTATCAAACCATTTCACCTCAGTTTGTCCCTAGTGCCTTGTCCAGTGCCCTGCCTGCACTTTTACTGTTCTTTCTGCCTGGAAACTTGAGAACGTCCATGGCATCCAAAAAGCATCCATTTAGGTCAAAAGTGGTTTTAGACCAGCTAGAAAATGGTAATGGTGAATTAGAATTACTTGCAGAATTGAGAGATAGTGACATGTAGGGAAATTTGTCATCAGACACTAAAAGTGACATCAGCGACAATTCTGTGACTGAGCTCAGTGAAGTGCGAACTTGGTGTTCTATTGACCATGGTACGGGTCAGGAAGCGCCCCAAGATTCCCATTTACTGGAGCATCTGACATGAAAGTAGATGTTGAACACGACAACCCCTTGGCATACTTACAATTATTTCTGACCGAGGAGGTTATTGAAAAAATAGTTACTGATACAAACCGGTACAAAGAGCAACAATTAGCTACTCTGCATTGGCAGTTTCCAAGAAGCAGAAAGTGAGAATCAGTGACCAAAGAGGACACTAGGAAATTTCTGGGCCTAATAATTCTTCAGGGAGTGGTGGGGAAACCCCTGCAGAAGTGGTATTGGACAACTAATACATTACTTGGCACTCCATTCTTTGAGTATAGATTTTCCCTGATCATGAAATATTTACACTTTGAAAACAAAAAAGAATTTGAGGAAACTACTCATCCTGCACTAAAACTAAAGAAAATTTGGGAAGTATCTCAAATGATTCTAAAGAATTTCCAATGGAGCTATGTGTCAGAAAGAGATATCAGAATAGATGAAAGTCTAGTGGCCTACAAGGGAATGCACAATACCTTACATTTAAGAGATCACGATTTGGCATAAAATCCTGCATGCTATGCGAATCCTCAACTGTCTACATTTGGCTTTCAGTCATATACAGTGGAAAAGGATCAAAATTCAATCCAAAATACAGCAACTATGGAATGGAAACATCTTCAGTTCTTTCACTCATTGAGCCATTGCTAAATCAGGGCTATTGTGTAACAACCGACAACTTTTATTAATCTCCTGAACTTTATGAGTTTCTTCTGCAAAACAAAACAGATGCCTATGGAACCATTAGGGCTAACCTGCGCGACATGCCACCAATGTTTGGCAATAAGAAGCTGAAGACTGGAGAAATGGTTGTCTGGCAGAAAGGCAAAATGATGGCACTGGGATGGCGTGACAAGAAAGATGTGTTCCTAATGAGTACAGTTTATAATACCTCCACTGTTATGGTACGCAAGAAAGATGGGAAAGAAATCATGAAGCCACAAGTAATGATAAACTATAATAACACTAAAATAATAATGGGAGGTGTCGACCAACCAATGACATTCTACCCAGAAATGAAAAAAAAACGCAAAGGAAGTACTACAAGAAGATCTTCAGACATCTACTTGAGCAATGCTTGTGGAATGCCTACATTCTGCTAAAAAAAAGAGTGACAAGCCTGTGATTCATTCTGACTTCATATGGAAAGTTTCCGAATGTATCTTTGTGAACCACTAAACACCATCAATGGCTGTGAATAGAGCTGGATGCCTGACTGATCGTCACTTCATGGACTACATCCCACCAACCAAGAAAAAGTCAGCACCTACAAGGATGTGCGTGGTTTGTTGCTCGAAGCGAGATGACAGTGGAAAGAAAATCAGAAAGGAAACCAGATTCCATTGTCCCGATTGTGATGTCGGACTTTGTGCAGTCCCATGTTTAAAAAATTCTCATACCCGGGATGTTTACTAAACGAATATGCAGTGTCTAGTATTACAGTGACTAGTAATATTGCACCCTTGTTTGGACAAATTTCAGTGTTTTTGGTTTGATTACATTATTGAATTAAATTTATTATTATTATTATATTATAATTTATGATTTCGTGTTTCAAACTTTATCATACCCGGGATGTCTACTAGACTCTTGTTTGGATAGATTTAAGCGAGTTATATAAAACAACAAACTTCCATGCAAAACAATGTACCGCTTCAACATTCAAAAATACTGACATATTCTGACTGCCAGGGAGGTTGAAGTTCATGTGCGTGTAAAGGCAGGAGTACAATACTCTTGACAATATGTGTATATATATATATACTGTATATATATATATGTATATATATATATATATATATATTTATATGTTACATCACTTCTGCTTTTATCATAAAACATGTTGTCAATTTCACACCTGCAAATTATGTGTACTGCCCCCATATTTTTGTCCAACCCATATAAATGTATATATATATATATATATATATATATATATATAGCGGACCCCCAGAACCCCCTAGGGCCTAGTGATGACCTTCAGAGGCAGAGAGGGCTACATACCTCCAGTGGGTGTGGATTGTCAGGCATGGTGGGTAGTGATGCAGGTAAAATAAAGGTTGGGCGCCAGTCACTTTTATGCTGAAGAACAAGATAGTTTATTTCTTCTCAACAGGTCAGAAATAAAATGAGGGAGAGAGGGGTAGGGTCCAGGACACCCTTTAAGAACAGTCTATTAGGCAGACTCCTATTGCAAAAGACAGGTTATTCAGACAGCAGTACAGGATAGCAGATAGCTGTCCTCCATAAGATACAAGCAGGTTACTCACACAGGCTACTGGATGTCTGTGGATGATCTTTCCCTTGTGGGTCGCTGGCTCTCCTCAGCAGAATCCCAGGTATCTGACTAGGCCTCAGGCTTCAGGCCTAGTCAGCAGCAACAGCAGCACACACCCTTCCCCAAGGGGGTAGGGGCGGAAGAGACCGATCATTGGACCTCCCATCCTTTTTATAAGATCCCCCACAATGCCGTAGTGACACTGTGATTGGTTGAGGGACACCTGGACATTAACAGTTTGTTTAACTGTAATTCTCACTCTAGTGCCAGAGGCTACAGTGCCACCTACTGACGGAAGGGAGAAAAGCAGTCAAACAGATTAGAAGGGAAGTCCAATTAATCACAGAATAATTACAGCCAAACTAAGTAAGGCTCAGCAACTAAATTTAACAGCAACCTTGCATAAAGACAAGGGTGCTACATATATATATACTGTGTGTGTGTATATATATATATATATATATATATATATATATATATATATATATATATATATATATACATTTATATGGGTTGGACAAAAATATGGGGGCAGTACACATAATTTGCAGGTGTGAAATTGACAACATGTTTTATGATAAAAGCAGAAGTGATGTAACATATGTCATAAACTCCAAACATACAAAGAACACTAGACACACCAAACTGGATTAATAACGACGATTTAAATAATTTAAAACCATAAACAAATGTAATACCCCCTGTGTGCAGTAGAACATTTAGCTGGGCTCCTGTTGTAGCCAGAAGAGCCAGGGTAATTTGTTAGAGTTAGCTTGCAAAGCTCCAAGGGCTGAGTCTCCCCCTGGCTTCTAGAGCTGCTGGAAGGGTTCTAAAACTTAGATGGAGGAGGGGCAGAGATGAGGCTTGACTATTTATGGAGTCTCCTCCAATCCCTGGGTGAGGAAGTTCCAGAAGGTGGAGCCATAGCCCATAAGTATTCTGGAGCCTGGCCATGTGAGAGCAGAGTCCAGAGTCCTGATGCCTGGAGTGGACCCCTATGCTGGGGGGCTCTGCCCTTGGGCAGAAGGAAGGAGCCAGAGGAAGTGAGAGCGAAACAGAGGAAGCCTCACACCCTTAGCTGAGCCACCCTGAGAACCATTAGGACTTGTCCCGAAGAGGCCTTCCTGATCTTTCAAAGGGACTGAGTGAGTAGTACTTCAACCACTACATTCCAGAGCCTATAGAGAAGAAGCAGCTAGGTGCAATACCCAGCTAGCAGTGTACAGAGGGACGGTTTTAAGCTACTTAAAGCCAGCTTAGCTACCCTACAGCTCTAGCTAGAGGATCCTAAGGAGAAGACAAGTGCCTTGGCATTTTTCTGCAAAGGGAAAGCACCTGCATTCAGTGTCTAAAACCCTTTCTTTGACCAGTGGAGCTGATTAATTTATCCTATAGGATGACAGCTGTGTGATGTTTGTTTGGTAGAAGAGATAGTTCCATGTCCTCAAGTTGCATTTAAGCTACATTCTGGGCATCCCATTCCTTCAAATCCCTATCCAAGTTTAACCCCTAATAAACCAAAAACAAAACAAAGCACCCTTTGACTGCAGAGTGAATGCCGGAAAAATCCTGTTGCCTGATTATGCATGTGAGGGAGAACCCAGAAATCCAGCTGCTCCCAAGGTGTTAGCACTACCCAAAATCAGCCAAAATCAGTGGAGCGCTCTACAAATATTCCCCTGGCGACTCCTGTTTAAATAAGGGTCCTTGGAATTTCTTGAATGTTCTGTTCCTTAAATGAACTATGTTAGAGGACCCCCAGAACTTCCAGGACAATCAACTGTCCTTTTTTGACCAATCACAAAAACTCCCATTGAAATCAATCAATAGGGGGCTTGAAACTCCTGCTGCCACCATCCCATGAGGGAAAGTGGGCTTAAAACAAGCTATCCCCCCTTTCCTCAGATTATTTTGCTTTCGCTGTGTGATGAGATACCTAGCTAACAGGTGGGAAGACTCGTTTTCGTCGTTCACTGTGTGCGCTGCAAGTAACACAGAGTTAGAGTATGTCAGAGCTTATTGCGTTTCAAAGATGGCAAATTGTTGGTGCCCACTTAGCTGGTGCCTCTGGCACTGAAGTTGCCATTTTATCTGCAGTGTAACGAGGTGAAGTATTAAAAGTTATGATGGCATATGCAGTTTCCAGGAAAATGTTGTCTGACAAGCATAAGCGTGATCGAGATGGTCAACTGACTGAAAGAGACAGAAGGACTAGTGACCAATATTAATAAAAAGAAAAGAGAAGGCGCCTGGCCCTTTAAATAAAAGATTGTTGAACCTGCTGCCCTTTTAATTGTAATAAAACAATAAATAGGTATATATCATAGGTAAAAAGGCGCTGGTAATCTTAATATATCACGTGTTATAAAAATTAATAGGTGATTTAAAGTGTAATATATGTGATTAAAAATTGCTACAAATATATATATGATCTACTATTGGTGCAATTAGCAAAGAAAAGTGCATACCAGTGCAATTTCAATTCAGAAGTGTTTGTGCTTCTCAAAGTAAATTAATCCACAAAGGTGTGGATCAGTGAACCAATAAATAGATATATAAAGAATTCCATACAAAAATCACATAAGAATATATAAAAATATAAATATATAAATGTGCTCCAAGTAGTGTTTAAAAATCCAGGCAATAGCATGCAATCAAAATTGTGCTTGGTGGATTCTTATTAATCCCTTCACAGTGCTCCAGGTGCTGGGATGTGACAACCGTCAATTAAGAAGTGCTTGTGCTTCTCAAAGTAAATTAATCCACAAAGGTGTGGATCAGTGAACCAATAAATAAATATATAAAGAATTCCATACAAAAATCACATAAGGATATATAAAAAAATCACATAAGAATATATAAAAAAGTATAAATATATAAATGTGCTCCAAGTAGTGTTTAAAAGTCCAAGCAATAGCATGCAATCAAAATTGTGCTTGGTGAATTCTTATTAATCCATTCACAGTGCTCCAGGTGCTGGGATGTGACAACCGTGGCCTCTTACCAGCTAGCAGCAGGTCACAAGGACCCCCAACGCCTGTGATCCCTTTATTGGGTGGATCAGACCTCTCCTCGATTGCTTGGATCTCTGGCTCCTATATTACTCGAGTTGGACCATGTAGTCCCCCCATACACATAAAGATATAGAAGAACAAATAGCCTCCAATAGTGAAATACTGTTTTATTCTCCAAAAAACATACACTATAAGGTGACAATTAGCCTCTTACTATTTGTTGTGCCCTCCTGGCACTGGGCAATTCGGCAGTACAAAATCGTTTTTTTGGGTCTTAGGAAGATATTCTCCGGGGATCTGCAGCACCCTGTATCTCCTTTCCCCCTTTCTTTGTATTGCAGCGGTGGATGTGTATCCCAGCCTCTGTTCCGAATGCCTCTGTGTGTTACTTCCGGGTTAGCATTGACCACAATGCATTTCGCTTAACGAGCGTCCTCAGGGAGACTGCCTGAGGACGCTCGTTAAGCGAAATGCATTGTGGTCAATGCTAACCCGGAAGTAACACACAGAGGCATTCGGAACAGAGGCTGGGATACACATCCACCGCTGCAATACAAAGAAAGGGGGAAAGGAGATACAGGGTGCTGCAGATCCCCGGAGAATATCTTCCTAAGACCCAAAAAAACGATTTTGTACTGCCGAATTGCCCAGTGCCAGGAGGGCACAACAAATAGTAAGAGGCTAATTGTCACCTTATAGTGTATGTTTTTTGGAGAATAAAACAGTATTTCACTATTGGAGGCTATTTGTTCTTCTATATCTTTATGTGTATGGGGGGACTACATGGTCCAACTCGAGTAATATAGGAGCCAGAGATCCAAGCAATCGAGGAGAGGTCTGATCCACCCAATAAAGGGATCACAGGCGTTGGGGGTCCTTGTGACCTGCTGCTAGCTGGTAAGAGGCCACGGTTGTCACATCCCAGCACCTGGAGCACTGTGAATGGATTAATAAGAATTCACCAAGCACAATTTTGATTGCATGCTATTGCTTGGACTTTTAAACACTACTTGGAGCACATTTATATATTTATACTTTTTTATATATTCTTATGTGATTTTTTTATATATCCTTATGTGATTTTTGTATGGAATTCTTTATATATTTATTTATTGGTTCACTGATCCACACCTTTGTGGATTAATTTACTTTGAGAAGCACAAGCACTTCTTAATTGACGGTTGTCACATCCCAGCACCTGGAGCACTGTGAAGGGATTAATAAGAATCCACCAAGCACAATTTTGATTGCATGCTATTGCCTGGATTTTTAAACACTACTTGGAGCACATTTATATATTTATATTTTTATATATTCTTATGTGATTTTTGTATGGAATTCTTTATATATCTATTTATTGGTTCACTGATCCACACCTTTGTGGATTAATTTACTTTGAGAAGCACAAACACTTCTGAATTGAAATTGCACTGGTATGCACTTTTCTTTGCTAATTGCACCAATAGTAGATCATATATATATTTGTAGCAATTTTTAATCACATATATTACACTTTAAATCACCTATTAATTTTTATAACACGTGATATATTAAGATTACCAGCGCCTTTTTACCTATGATATATGACCAATATTAATGCTAAGAGAAGAGAGTGGTGCAACACCCATTAATCTTGGTGACAAGTGTCATAAATACTCAAAAATAAACAATAAATATCACAGTGCTTATGTAGCAACAAAGTAAATACGTCACTTTACAGTGGTACCACATAGGTGGTAAAAGGAAAAAAGAAAGAAGACTAAAAGTAAAAAAAAAAAGTTCATATGAGTCAAGTTTGCAGTCCCACATGCTGTGATGGAAGTTGGAATTCTGAATGCAGCCTTGGTGACACCATCCACTTTTATGCAAAGCTTGCCGGAATATGTGTGACCCCCTAATAGAAGTGGTCAATATATGCTTATTTACAACAGTGAGGTCAGCATCCTGGATTAAGGGATGATCCTCACAGGAGAACTTCAAAACAAATGCCAAAAGAAATAATAATCACATGCGTGGTAGCGCGTTTACATGGCTGTTCCCTATGCATCATATGTGATGTAATTGGGCACCTGAATGCCGGATATAAGGGCATAGTGCACAGCTGCTGTTTATGATTAATTTTACCACAATTGCAGATTTTTTTTTGCCAGGTTTCTTTTAGCCATGTGCCTACTGGGCACTTTTACCCACTTCCTGCACAGGCCAATTTCATGCAACACTGTACCCAAATTAAACTGTTATAATTTTTTGTGACAAATAGAGCTTTCTTTTATTGGTATTTAATCTGATGAGGCTGCACTGATGGGTACTGATGAAGGAGCACTGATGAGGTGACAATGATGGGCACAGGTTAGATGGCACTGATGAGGTGGCACTGATGAGGGGGCACTGAAGAGGCTGCACGGTGGTGGCGCAATCATAGTTTGGGCAGCCATATATTGGTATTCTGCAGGCCCCATCACCACCTTGAAAGGTAGAGTCACTGCCAGTGACTACGTACAAATTTTGGCTGACCATGTGAACCCCATGGTGCGGACATTTCCCTAAGACAGCGGCAATAGTCCATATTATAGAGCCACTATGGTCAATTTTGGAGAACAAGTTTTGGGCTCCTTTTCCACCTTCAGCATCTCTGAAAGAAGTGGAACGATATTTAAAGAAGAGTTGTATCAGATTACATTATCCACTAGGCCTGCGGAATATAATCGCCGAATCGATGCATCACGATGTGACCCATCGCAATTCTGCTTTGATTTGGGGTGACTGCAAAATCGATTTGCTAATGACGTCAGTTCCAGGGGCGGGGCTTGATGAGAGTGGCGGCGGCGGCCAGGCTTGTGGAACACGGAGCTCCTCGCGGGAGAGGAGGAGAGTGGAGCTATCAGTGCTCTGGTCCCGGGAGGGTTCGGGGCGGCCACAGCCTTCACAGCCGGAGATGTGACGGTGGAGGATGAGGAGGCCTCGTCCGAGCTGGAGGAGAATTGGCAGAGCCAGGTGAGTGGGACAGACAGGGGAAGCACACGGAGGGAGAGGGGGAGCCGGACTATCCGGCATGGTCACAGCACCTGAGATTCTCCGTGGCGAGTACCCCAAACCTTGCCAAATTCTATGTTAAATTTGTGTGTATGCATAATTGGGAAAAGGAAAACTAGGTCGGCTCTGAAAAAGGGACACAATCACAGTTGCTACTGCTCTGTCCACTTTTCCTATGTCACTTGTCATAGGACAGACATTTGGACCATTGGCCACTGATAATTGATAGGGATTGGAAGCTTATCTGCTCATTGTATTGGTTGTCCATTTAAAGCTACCTTCTGTATTAAAATACCATTGTGAGAAAAGGGTAGAGCTATCATATCAAAATGTGAAAGCCATGTATTTATGTTAATATTATAGTCATAACCTAAAAAATATGGACTCAATGAAAGTACGCTGGATTCCCTTTAAAAGCACACAATACTTCTTACAAAATAATTTCATTATTTTTCATTTCTTGTGCTCTCCTTGCAAATGGATAAACAGTAAAATATCAGCACTAGACCAAATGTAACAAATAAAGATGATTTCTAGGAATAATCTTACCGATTCCAAGCACATTGTGTACAAGGAGAATTTATCAAGAAAATATTGTGACTGTGTCACTGAGTCTAGAGTTAGAACACATAAAAGTGCCAGGTATGACAGTTTTTTTTAGAGTTTTATGGATCCATAATCCCTATTTGAAGGAGCCTCATCAGTCTATCCCTGAGGAGACCCCCACCCAACGCCATGTATATAATATATATAACATCCCTGATATCCCTGAGGAGAACTCCATATGGAGGTCTCCTCAGGGATATCCAGGATGTGATATATACATGGCGGTGTACGGGGGTCTCCTCAGGGATGTGATATATACATGGCAGTGTATGGGCGTCTCCTCAGGGATGTGATATATATATATATATATACATGGCTGTGTACGGGGGTCTCCTCAGGGATGTGATATATACATGGCGGTGTATGCGGGTCTCCTCAGGGATGTGATATATAGATGGTGGTGTAACACCGCCATGTATATATCACATCCCTGAGGAGACCCCCATACACCGCCATGTATATATCACATCCCTGAGGAGAACCCCATACACCGCCATGTATATATCACATCCCTGAGGAGACCCCCATACACCGCCATGTATATATCACATCCCTGAGGAGACCCCCATACACCGCCATGTATATATCACATCCCTGAAGAGACCCCCATATACCGCCATGTATATATCACATCCTGGATATCCCTGAGGAGACCTCCATACACCACCATGTATTTATCACATCCCTGAGGAGACCTCCTATATGTTTGCAGTGCACTATGCAAGGCTTGCAGGCCATGCCAGGGTCCAGGGAAGTGTCTTTTAAAAGCAAATGAAAATAAAAATGATTCTTTAATTTGTGACTGCTTGATTGTTTTTTTTTTTTTTATAAAGTTTTGAAAACCATTGGGCAGTGGGCTGGGCATGGGCATTGGGCAGTAATCGTGATGCTTCGTGATGCATCGCGGAATCAAATTGTATTGAATCGTGACCCTAATAATCGTAATCGAATCAAATCGTGAGGTAAGTGAAGATGCGCAGCCCTATCATCCACCATCCAGGACTTATATTTGTTAATTCCCAGGTGAATTCAGGCCGTCTTGGATGCCAAAGGCAGTCCAACACCATATTAGGTAACAGTTTTGTTCTTTTACCTGGTGTTTGCATGTTTTTGTGTGACTATCCTTTGTCTTCGAACTAGCATCAATTCTTACATTTGCACACTTTGTACACTTGCACAAAGTCAGGAATTTTGTAGTATTAATTAATTATACCAAGCAGGTACTAATGCTCATCAATTTTATATGTAGGTTGAAACACAGTCATTAACTGAAATATAAATAGCTGTATAGGAGGTTTAAAATTGTGAGAGGAACAGCCAAACTCTGCTACTAAGGTGAGGTTGTAGAAGTCAGTTTCATGTTCCAAGTCATACACCATGACAAGCCTAAGCACATTAATAAGACACAAGGTAGTCAGTGGTGTATTTAGGTTTTGTGCTGCCCTAGGCCTGACTAAACTCGTGCACCCCCTAATTTAACTATGGCCCACCCCTTCCTGTCAAGGCCACACCCCTTCCTGTTTCAAACCCGCCCTGCCATCTGTAAACCACACCCCATCCTCTTTGGGCTCCACCTTTTCCTCTTAGACCTCCACCTCCTCCTCTCTGTACATTAAAAGTGGGTACAAAGTGCCTACCTACTTGTATATTTTGTTGTTTTGTATGGGTTCATCAGTTTGCGAGAGTGCTCCTGGGGGCCCCCCATTAGGCAGCGGGGATGCCAATCCACAGGGCCGGCGACCGTAATTGCCGTCGGGCACCCGCGATCTTTCCCCGGTGAGAGAGAGCGACGGTCCGCTGTTGTAAACACTGCTGACCATTGTTCTCTCTGAAATGATCACAGAGCGCCTGTGATACTCCTATTTAGGATCACAGGTCTCTATGTTCATTTCACAAGTCTCTCCCCCATACAGTTAGAAATCACTCCCCTAGGCTCACACGTAACCCTTTGATCACCCATAATGTTAACCCCCTTCCCTGCCAGTGTCATTAGTACAGTGACAGAGCATATTATTAGCATTGATTACTGTAGTAATGTCACTGGTCCCCCCAAAAGTGTAAAAAATGTCAGCTAGGGGTTTGATCTGTGCGCCGCAATGTCGCAGTCCCGTTAAAAATCGCAGATCGTCGCCATTACTAGTAAAAAAATAAAAATTCTCCCCTGCAGTGAAAGGTGAATTAGTGGAGCCAAGTGCCAGAAACTGGGCTCTGGGACTCCAGTGGGAATGGGGACCCCGGGGCACCCCTGCCCGAGCCTGTCCTGATCACCCCCCCTCCCTGCCCAGTATAATCTGATCTAATGACTGATCCCATTTAAAACCATCATCATCATCAGAGTAGGTAGGTATGTCTGTAGGTAGAGATGTAGTTGGGTGGGTGTGCTCACTGGCAGTGGCGGCTGGTGCTCAAAATTTTTTGGGGGGGGGGGGGGCGCAAACAGAAAAATGTAATAGGCATTGCTTTGCGGCAAAAAATCTGTAAAAAATTGCGTGACTTTGAGGTCACAAAAGTGTGAAAGGGGCCTTCAGTAATCAAGGTATAGTGTGCCAGCATGCCCACTTTCAATGCACAGTGACCAGCATGCCCCCTTCAAAACAGTGACCACCGGGCCCCCTTCAATGCAGTGACCAGCGTACCCCCTTACAATGCAGAGACCAGCGTGCCCCTCTTTCAATGCAGAGACCAGTGTGTTCCCTTTCAATGCAGAGACCTGCGTGCCCCCTTCAATGCAGGGATCATTGTGCCCCCTTTCAATGCAGAGACCAGCATACCCCCCTTTCAATGCAGAGACCAGCGTGCCAAGCCCCCCCCCCCCCCAGACCAGTGCACTTACCTGTAGCAGTGGCCTCTATTCAGTCTCCTCGAGTCCTTAGTCCTCCCGCCTTCTCCTCGGCAAATGGCATGGGGTTTGCCTTTTGGCCAATCAGGAAGCGGGTCTCGGACCCGCTTCCTGATTGGCCAGGAGGAGGATCCGTGTGACAATAGCGAATTTTCATTTTCTATTGTCACACAATGGGTGGGCTCGGGGCGCACTGCTCTGCACCTTGGGTCCACCCTTTGCTGAAGCCTATTAGAGCCTCTGGCTCTAATCAGGTGATTTAAAAAAAAAAAAAAAAAGCCCCATTGAACTCCATGCGTCCGGCGCCCCTCATGTAGATTAGGGGGCCGGACGCATGGATAGGGGGGCGGCACCCCTGTGCCCCCAACACACTGGCCGCCACTGCTCACTGGCTTTACCTGCCTTGGGTCACTGCACCAGCTTCTCCACTATGATGCCCAGGTCCTCAGCCTTGACAGCCTGAAGCAGCTCCTGGTTCTTCTTCATCCTCAGTGCTGCACCCCAGGGGAGTACGATCCTGGGTACTGGAGAGGAAGGGAAGATCCTAGCAGAACTTGATTGGTCCTCAGTCCTCACATCCCCAGCATCCTTCCCTGGAGAGGAGGAGGGCTAGGAGATGGATGGGGATACAGGGTCAGATGTGCTCTCAGGAACACCATACTCGGGAGCCAGAAGGGGCAGGGCAAGCCTGGGGGAGGAGCCAGACGTACCCGGGTGCAAGTGCCATACTCGGGAGGCAGGTCGAGGAGGGAGGGGCGGAGCCGAGGTGCCAGGGGAGGACCCACAAAAACCTGGGGGTGAGCTTCATATCGCACCGCACCGAGGAGAAAAGGGTGGAGCAAGGCGCCATGGTGAGCCGGGGGAGGAGCCAGAATTAGCTGAGGGTAAGTTCCATACTCGGGAGTCGGGCCAGTGAGGAAGGGGTGGAGCTGAGGTGCCAGGGGAGGAGCCAGGAATACCTGGGAGCGAGCTCCATTCTTGGAGCCAGGGAAGGAGGGGCGGAAGCGCCAGGGTAACCCCTAAGGAGGAGCGAATACCCCGAGCAGCAAGGAGGGAAGGGGAGAAGGATCATAACCTGCCATTAATCTCCTGATCCCACCCCCTTCCATGAATAATATGATTGGCTGCACGGACTCACAGCTGCACTTAAGCGGGGCGGTGCCACTGCACACTCTGCGACTGCAATGAATCACATTGTTGTTTATCATGGCCGGTCCACTGCTGCTGAAAAGATGCCGATAAGTGCCATGAGCCGCTCGGGACTGTGTGTGTGGGAGGTGGCTGCGGGCGGCATTAGGCAGACACGGGAGCAGACTCAGAGGACGGATCGGGGTTTTTTTTTTCATGCGGGGGGCGGCTTTTTTGCCGCCCCCCCACAAAGTGCCGCCCTAGGCCTGGGCCTTGTTGGCCTAGGCCAAAATACAGCATTGAAGGTAGTTATACTTCATCACCAAGATCTCTCGCAGGCAAAGATTACAAAGCAGACTGGGGTTTTAAGATGTGTTCCGTGCTATGTGAAGATTAAAGACATAAATGAATACTAAGTGCAATAGCAATAAACAACAAATCAATCAGTCTCAGAAATAATCCACAGTATTAATTAATTCAGTAGTGCTTGTGAAACATCCTCTTATACATATGCAGTCCATATAATTCTTATTTGATTTCATCTCAACAGCCATCTACCAAAAACACTTCTTAATCCAATTTCTCCTTAAGGTGCTCCAAAATCAAAGCCAATGTGTCACCCTCACAATTAGGTTTGGTCAAATAGTACTTAGTAGACTCTCCAGGGCAAAATTAGTATAAACTAGGTCTCCTGAATCCTTCTCATTCCAAACAGTAACCTGCCCGTCAGTCAGTATCATCAAGGTGCATATGTGTAAAAGAGACACCAATACCATTTATACCATTAAAACATTGGCTTTATTAAAAAATGTATAAAATTAATACTCTCAGTTTCCTGGTGCTTCCAGAGCACCAGGCAGTATGATTGTCTAATGTTCCCCCAAGCCGCACAAGCCATGCTCTCCCCACAGGCTACCCTTTCCTCATTGGGTACAGATGCTGTTGTCATGTACATGGGTGTCCTTGAACCGGAAGGTTCCCAGTTTTGCAGCCTGCAGCCTTACCTGCTGTGCCATAGGGAAACTCTGGAGTCTTTGCAGTGATTTTCCAGCCTGATGCATTGCTTTGAACTCACTAGCCCCGCCTGCTGCCAGCTGCGAACAATGTACAATTTAACCAGCCCATAAATAGCAGAACTTCCTGTTACTCCATGCCCGTTTGTTTGGATTATCTTCCTGGGAGTGCTGTCTCCCTGGGAGTGCTGTATGCTCTGTGACTCTGATTATCGTGTATGAACTTTTGCCTGAATTCTTGACTCCTCTCCTGCCTGCTGATTCTGTACTTCACCGCCAGCTTGTGTATGACCTCTGCCTGCCTGACCATTCTTTGGATTTCATTTGTATACCACTTTGCCCAATCTGTTGTTGGCCCGACCTCCCTGACTAAGTTTTCGCCTAAATCCTCAGCACTCAAGCTCCACTTCGGACTTTACCTCACAGGTACCTGACAGCTGTAGGGTCCTCCTCCCTTGGAGGAGGGGGAGGGGCAAGGACAGTGATGGCATCCATATACATGAAAACATAGGAACTGGGGTGCAAAAAAATGGCAGCAGGTGCTTTGAACTTATGAGTCAACATTTCAAATCTTTGGCTGTAGCAGGAGGCAGTTTGTTTACTGAAGGGCTGGAGAGTGGTACAAAGATGGGTGTTTGCAGGCAACAGTGAAACATGGTGGAGGTAGGTTCCTTGCAAGTTTGGGGCTACATTTATGCAAATGGAGCTGGACATCTGGTCAGGATCAATGGCATCCTCAGTGCTGAGAAATACAGGTAGATACTTATCCATCATGCCATACCATCAGGGAGATGTGTGATTGGCCCCAAATGTAGTCAGCAGCAGGACAATGACCCCAAACATAAAGCCAATGTCATGAGGAAACTATCTTTATAGTAAAGAAGAACAAAGAGTCCTTAGAAGTGATGGTTTGGCTCCCATAGAGCCCTGATCTCAACAGCATCATTGAGTCTGTCTGGAGTTACATGAGGAGGAAAAGGATTAAAAAAAAAAACAGCCTACATCCACAGCAGATCTGTGGTTAGTTCTCCAAGATGTTTGGAACAACCTACTTGCTGAGTTCCTTCAAAAACTGGGTGCAAACTGTGTGCAAAAACTTTGTGTACCTAGAAGAATTGATGCTGCTTTGAATGTAAAGGGTGGTCACACCAATATTAAGTTCATTTGGATTTCTCTTCTGTTCATTTACTTTCCATTGTATTAATTGATAAAAATAAACTTCTATTTCTGAAAGCATTCTACATTTGCAGCATTTATTCATACCTGTCTAAAATCCATATGAATACCAGGACCAAGGTTTCCCAGCAGAACATTGCCCAAAGAATCACACTGCCTCCGCCAGCTTGCCTTCTTCCGATAGTGAATCCTGGTGCCATCTCTTCCCCAGATAAATTATGGTCCAGTTCTGATGCTCACGTGCCCATTGAAGGTGCCGTGGACAAGTGTCCACATGCGTACCCTGACAGTTCTGCGGCTACACCTGTCATTTACAACAAACTGCATAGCTTTCAACACATCAACTTCATGGGCAACATGTTTACTTGCTGCCTAATGCAGTATATCTCAGTGACTTTCAGATGCCCTTTTACTGAGATTTTCAATGTAACCTGTCAGTGGTCATAAAGTTCAGTGTACTACCTAAAGCATCCCAAAATAGTATCAAATACTGAAATATCTATTGGAATTGCATCTGATAACAAGAAGGAGAGAAATAAAGAGTTTGGAAAATGAAATTACAGTAGTTTGTACGGTTAGGCAGTGACAATAATTACAGGCTATTACTCAGGGGACTGCTTCCGTGCTTCCCTGTTTATAAGCTGCCGCCCTTTTTACGAAGGTCAGTTCAATTACTCTGGGGAGTGTAGCAGCCACTGTATGTACATAAAGGAAGTCGGCCTTTATCACATATCATGGTATAGGTGTCAGAGAAATTGGATCCCTCTAGATGTCTCTGGCACATCTATTAGTTGCAGGTAACAATTATTTACATGAGGGAAAGGAGCACACACATTCTAATAGATGTGACTTGTCACCATGAGCTGTGTTGATGTTATCTCAGATATTAGATATTGAATTTCTTTTAATGACTGCACGCAGAAATAAATGTCATATTCTACTTATGAAAGTGACCTTAAAAGTTTCTGGACAAGTTACTGGAACAGTTTTGACTTCTCTGTTAATTTTGGAGATGTGAGTGATATGAATCACAGATGAGTTCCTTGTTACTGAGACTTAATGAACAATTCATTTTAGACTAAATTACTTTTGAAAGGTGCATTGAGCCAGATTTTGTTCTTTCTTTGTAACTGTAACATTAACATTAATGCTGATTTCTTTTTTTGCAGCAAACAAATTTGCCAGCTGCTTGTCCAATGTATTTATAGGGGCCCTGCGATTTGTATTTGCTCTGTTTCTCTGGGAATCAGAACTATGGCAATATATTCCACTTGCTGCTGAAATTTGGCATTGCAGTATGACTATCAAAAAATAGAGTGTGGCATGTGTATCCTAATAAGGTACTACATTGACAAGAGTAAATAAAGACCCTGCCATTACCTACACTATTTTGTATTTCAGAACAGAACTTTTCCAGTAAACTTCGTTAAGAAAACAAAATATGTTATGTTTGAGATCTGCAAGCTAACCTGGCCAAGGAAGTTTAGTAAGGGGAGCCATCCTTATGAAAGGACCTCAATCAAACAACAATGGCTTTATATTACAGGTATACGCACAAACAAACAAAACATTCTTAGTACACTTAGGCTCCATTCACACCATGGCATTCCGGATCACAGGCAATATCACCTAGATTCTGCCCTTGATCCTGAATTGCCGCAAGATGCGGGTAACGCTTGTGATCCCCGTTACTTTTAATGGCACCCCAATCGCGGCTCGATTTTGCCATAATTGCCACCCGTCCAATCGTGGTAAAATCGCACAAACAAATTTGCAGGATGCCTGTCATCCCATAGAAGTTCCAGAACTTCTTTTGGGCGACAGGCATCCTGTGATTCTGTTTGCACAATTTTACTGCAATTCTTCGGGCGACAATCATGGCAAAATCACGCCAGAATTGGGGTGCCATTGAAAGAAAGATCTGCCCACGACCTGGAATGCCATGGTGTAAAAAGAGCCTTACAATCTAGCCTGCAAACAACCAAATTGACCCTGTCTAAAAATTCATGTTAAAGGCACAGCTTTTTGTTGCACACATTTGCAAATATAAGTGGAATCCGCAGTGCCCACGGCAAGGCTCCTCTGTATAGTACAGTTATAACTAAATAGTTTTGAGAGTCTCCAAGTTGGATCATATATAGCAGTGGATAAAGGGCAGGTTTGCCTGGAGGGAATAATAAAAAATACAGTGCAGCACAACATTCGAATAACCAGTAATATAAAGTGCAGATAAGGCAATCCATGAACCACTTCACCTATAGTCAAATGACACATAAATAAAGTCCATAGGTAGCCTGGAAAGTGGACAGGACAATCGACCATACACTTCTGCATGATTTATGGAATCACCATTTTTTTCTATTGTCCCGTCACCTTTCCAGGTTACCTATGGACTTTATTTATGTGTCATTTGACTATAGGTGAAGTGGTTCATGGATTGCCTTATCTGCACTTTATATTACTGTTTGTTCTAATGTGCTCCACTGTATTTTTTATTATTACCTTTAGTATTAAGTATTAAGTATTAACCTTTAGTGTTCAGCTGGCATTTTGTTAATTTTATTTTATTCATTTATTTGTTTGCACTGACTATTGTTTTATCTGTTATTTTATGTTTCCTAGAGGGAGTCTACTCCTCCTTAAAGGCACAGGGACACGTTGACCACATTATACAGAGGAGCCTTGACATGGACACTGTGTCTTCCACATATATTTGCAAATATGTGCAACTAAACCCTCTGTTTTTAATGTGAATTGTTAGACTGGGTCAATTTGGTTGTTTGCAGGCTTGCCGCTGAGTGTGCTGGGAAATGTATGTTTGTTTGTGATTGTTGCATTGCCCTTCCATGTGAACTTTACTGCAAAGGCTAGTTATAAATTGAGGTGGTTGCCATCTTTTTGCAAAGGTGTACTCATGAAATCTAGTTCCTTATTCAGTTGTCATGGAATCCTGTGGTTGCATTGATATCAAACTATTTACCAAACTTCCTGGTTGACAGCTTTCCTAGGCCCTTCTAAGCCTTACTTTTGGCCTGTCAATGGTTGGCATTATAAACCAATAATAAGGCTTAGTATGTAGGGATGTGTAGGACCATGATAACGACCAGGAAATCTAATTGATATTTGCATATCAGTGTTATCTGTAATTTTGAGCACTGTGGGAGCTAAATAAGATAACGGAACTGAAGTGAAAATTAACCTGGTGGGGCTTAATATGTATTGCCACTGGTGGTTGAGGAACTGTTTTCCAAGAAAGACTTCCTTTCTTTTCTCCTACTGTGAAAAGGGAGAATGGGTTGGCATTTTCCTCAACTTCATTTTTGATTTCACAGCATGTGTTATGTATTTTTAATTTTTTTTTCACTAATGTTGCACTGACCAAGCCTTTGGCATTTAACAGAATATATAGACTTTTAAAATGACACCCTAAAAAGCATTTTCGTATAACAACCCTCATGCAGACACATACTGGACTGGAGCCATTTTTAAGTGAAAGCTGTTTGAACTTTTGTATGTAGAAAATTTATTTTTACATTTTTATATTTTTATATTTTTTTATTTTATTTATTATATGAGATGAACTTTAAGTGATCGGCCATTGGAGTGTTTTTATTTTTGAGCACTTGCAAAGTTCCTGAAATAAGGATTTATCACGGAATATTATATTTTATGTATTTAATATGAGATGAACTTTTAGCAATGAATGTTCTTGTATTTATATTCAGTGATTGGCACACTATTTTGCACATTTGCACAATTTCCCTCACGTTGCAATTTTGCACATATTTATGTTTACATATTTTTTAGCAAGCGCTGTAGATAGCCCTAACTAGGACTTTTTTTCACATGTTTGAACTTTTATTATAGTTTTGGATTGCAGGAGGCAACTGCAGCACCAAAAAAAAAAAAAAAAAAAAAACCTATATAGACAAAGAAAGAATGTTTAAAAGAGACTCTGTCGGAACCTCAGTGCTGTTGGTCTACAGTGATAAACACAAGTCACTGTGCTGCTCTTTTTTATTGTATACAGCAATCACATGTTGCCTTAAGCTGTCAAATGAGTTACAAACTAATGTCTGCAACAGCCAAGCCAACAGGGAAATTGTGTGACCAATCCATACAGGTGAAGTCAATGAATTCTCTCTCAATTCACAATTTAATAGCCTAAAGGGAAGTATTTTGCTAAAAGTTGTTAGCATCTAATTGGAATGTGGTTTTCATTTTCAGAAAACAATTTAAATGAAAGCACTACAAAACTCACACGTTATTGATGTGAAGATCAAATGATGACAAAACAGCTAAAACAAATAGAATAAGACATGGCACATCCATTTCAAATTAGACACACATTTTATTAGCTGGCCAAATATGATCACATTTTCTGTATGTGTTTTTGTTGCCCAAATGAAATAAGAAAATATAAAAGAAAAAACTGAGCTTGCCATGTTTGAAAATCAAATATTAAAGTAATAAATTGTAGTGAGGGAAAATCACATAGAGTCGAACAAGCCTGAAATGCCAATATGAAAAAAAAAAAAAAACTCTTTGATTTCAAAATCCCATTACAGACAGGCACAGTTCAGCCCAGAGACGTTACGCATCATCTGAGATGACATTATAGCATCAAACTCACAAGTCAATTTCAAGTTAATTTACTTTACTCTCCTCCACTTTTGTGTGTGTATGTGTGTGTTTTAAAGAGATTCTCCGAGGTAAAAGTTCATTCCTGTTTTTAATCTTAGCTGGAAATAAATGATTTAACTGTGCATCTTCTGTGGAAGAAAATAGAAATAAACACTCAACATAAAGACAGTCAAAGTGCAGGTTACATAGTCATCGCAGTGTTTTGGCTTTGCAAATCTTTCCTGAGAGGCACGTGGGGGCTGCCATTGCTTATCCCATTTTGAAGTTTTGTTTTGTAAATGTCTGGCTAGTACACTCGCCAACTGGTTTTAATAAGGTTTGATTCAGTGACCTAGAACAAGTATGCGTATATATATATATATATATATATATATACACTATATTACCAAAAGTATTGGGACAATTGCCTTTACAAGCACATGAATTTTAACGGCACCCCAGTCTTAGTCAGTTGGGATCAATATTGAGTTGGTCCACCCTCTAGGAAGGCTGTCCACAAGATTGTGTCTATGGTAATGTTTGACCAATCTTTCAGAAGAGCATTTGTGAGGTCAGGCACTGATGTTGGATGATAAGGCCTGGTTTTCAGTTTCCACTCTAATTTATCCCAAAGGTGTTCTATCGAGTTGAGGTCAGGACTCTGTGCAGGCCAGTCAAGTATCTCCACCCCAAACTCGCTCATCCATGTCTTTATAGACCATGCTTTGTGCATTGGTCCAAATCATTTGGTGGAGGGGAGATTATGGTTTGGGGTTGTTTTTCAGGGGTTGGGCTTGGCCCCTTAGTTCTAGTGATGGAAACTCTTAAGACATCAGCATACCAAGACATTTTGGACTATTTCATGCACCCAACTTTGTGGGAACAATTTGCAGATAGCCCCTTTCTGTTCCATCATGACTATGCACCAGTGCACAAACAAGGTCCATAAAGACATGAATGTGCTAGTTTGGGGTGGAGGAACCTGACTGGCCAGCACAGAGTTTTGACCTCAACCTGATAGAACACCTTTAGGATAAATTAGAGCTGAGACTGCGAGCCAAGCCTCTGCTTCTGGAACA
Source organism: Pelophylax lessonae (assembly GCF_965119305.1). Lineage (NCBI taxonomy): Eukaryota > Metazoa > Chordata > Amphibia > Anura > Ranidae > Pelophylax > Pelophylax lessonae. The sequence goes on along the minus strand of NC_138769.1, from coordinate 60,790,119 downwards.
ATGGTCAAACATTCCCATAGACACACTCCTAAACCTTGTGGACAGCCTTCCCAGAGGAGTTGAAGCTGTTACAGCTGCAAAGGGTGGGCCACCTCAATATTGAACCCTACGGACCAAGACCGGGATGCCATTAAAGTTAATGTGAGTGTAAAGGCAGGCGTCCCAATACTTTTGTTAATATAGTGTGTGTATATATATATATATATATATATATATATATATATATATATATATATATATATATATATATATATATATATATATATATATATATATATATATATATATATATATATTAGTCAGACATATTTTTTCTTGCAAGCTTGTTCCAGGTAAGAAAACAATATATATAATATAGCTGCTAAATTAATAGACCTGCCAGCAACATTATTACTCAGCTGTAACTGGGGTGAGTTCTGATGTTTAGAGTGTTACCACAGGCATCAAGTTCATTAAGCTTAGAATGAATGTGAGCAACACATGTTAAATGCTTTCCATCGACAAATACAGGTACTGCTCAGACCACCGGAAATCCTCTGACATTTTGGGGTCATTTGGTATTGGTACATTCATATTGCCAAAGGGCAGTGGCCATTGCAGTAAAGTGAGACATAGAAGACTTCAAGGAGGCTGCACAGAATGCAGCACAGCTGATCCAACCTCCGAGTAAAGAAGCTACAGTGGTATATTCAGAAGCTATTGTGCATACTTTCTGAAAATTAGCTGAACTCAATGGTTGTATTGATGCAGGAAAAAGAAGGTAAAGAGATTCCTTAATCTACAGGTTCAAGGAGATGGAGATTTGTGAGTACATCATGGAACATCAGCAGGGAAAATAGATATGCATTATGGAAAACAGAGGTGTGACATACCAATTCCTGGTAAAATAACCCATTTTGTCTTGATAAAAGGAAGCTTCTCTTAAATTTTGTAATGTAATACAATTTTAATGTAAGTGAGCCAGAAGATTGTAGACCATTTCAACCAACAGAAGGTGAATTCACATTAAGGGACATAACAGCATACCTGCATAGAAAGGATCCTAAAATTCATGGTTTGCAACATTTCAGACTGGGGCTCTGAAATGATCTACTGAAAAATCTGTAAGCAGATTAATGAAGATGTGAAGGAAGATTCTCAGGGTCAGAAATCAACAAAACTACTCTAAAAATCATAAAACCTGGGGCATTTGAAGATATGCCAGTTAACAAGGAGGACCTTTCGATAGCAAAGCTTAAAAGGTTTTTTTTCGTTCACAGTTTCAGGATAGAAACAGCACTGATCTGTTCCAGGAACTGAAATTCTGTAAATGACAGAGGGGAATGGAGGACACTGAATGATTTGTAAGGTGGAGGTGGATGGGTCTAGCAGCGGTGTTTATTATAGAGTGAAGGGGGATAACCTAAGTAGAGGCAGACCAATGAGAAGAGAGTTGCAATAATTCAGGTGAGAGAGAATAAAGGAGTGAATTATTTGTTTTGGGGTGTCATTGGTTAAGGAAGAACTAAAGGCAAAATGTTTTTTCCATTTTGGATAGAAAAAGGGAGGGTTAACCTCTGAAAGTGAGATTTTCCTTCACTTCCTGTCCCATAGCCAAAACAGGAAGAGAGAAAAAATCCCTACAATGAGGGAAACCCTGGCTGTCATTAAGGTTGCCTCAACTAGTGTCTCTATAGCAAGATCTCTCCACTATTTCTGCTCTAGGGACAACCCCAAATTTGGGGGGGGGGGGTTTCTGTAGCAGTGATAATGGTAAAAAGGACTAATACATTTCCCTATGGGGTTACAGTCAGCCATAAAAACCTGACAGGCGATCTAAGCCTTTATTCAAAACAAAAAAAAATTTTGCCTTTAGTTATACTTTATGTAGGGGCATATATTGTAGATGTTATGAAAGTTAAGGTGGCAAAATCTGGATAATGATTGGATGTGGGGTTGAGAGGAGAGGTCAGAGTCCAGGACTGCCTTTAGCACCCTGGCTTGAGGGGATGGACTGATAGTTGTGCTTTGATCTCAATAGAAAAGTCAGAGGAAGGAGCATGGGTTTCTAATTAAATTTTATTCTAAAGTTCTAAAACAGTCAAAATGGACACAGAGAGGCAAGTCAGACTGAATGGTGCTATTATACCTAAATTAGCCATGACAAATGTCACATTGGCACACAAGATAGAAGAGGCCATAGACTATGGCAGCACTAAACATTCTTCATTAAAAGAATTAACTGTGCAAGTTGCTCCTCTAGCAAAAATTGTGCAATCACTGATGCAGCAAGTGCAGTATGAAAGCATTAACATGATCTAGCCAGATTGTTAGATAATAGTAATAAATGGTGGAATATGCATAAATGCAAACAATTTTTGAACCAAGAGAAGGAAAAATGTAGACACTACTTTCTGTGGACAGGAACACCATATGGTAGGAGAGTGCATACAAAGAGAAAAGCTGTTGGAAAATGAGAGCTGGTCATTGATGTGAGACAACCAGCAACCAGCTATGACAAATAATTTACTGAAGAACCTGGAGAACCCCGTTAACCACCATGGAACTGTGAGTAAAGGAAAATAGTCAGATTGGGGGAACCAATGCTTACTATAACAAATGTGTAAAGTGCAGTGCATTAACAAGTTAAAACTTTCAGTGTTATACTGAAATAAACACAAGTGCATATAACCAACATGTGAATAACACAAAATCTCAATGCAATTCTCAAACAACAAACCACATAACCAAATGTCAGTTTCCATACTGTTGTGGAAATTTTGATAGACATATTCTTTAGTTTAAATAGTCATGATGTCTCCCAGTGTCGGTTTTACTGATAATCGCTATTCACAGCGATTATCACTTTAACTGTCATTGTAGGAAAGACTTGCTGGTGAAAATCTTATGGTCACTATCAAAATTGGTTTATATATATGAATCATGTTTGATGGAAACCCACCAACAGGTAATGGAATGCATGTTTATGGATTGACATGAATGAACAATGAAAAGCCATGTGCTTCCTGGCAGTTTAGTCTTTTGTTCACTCTTGTCCATCTATGGGCGTGTACTCCACAGCTTCTATTGTGCTTTTTGAATGTATACGTATCTGTGATTGGTGGCCATGAAGCCACTCCCTGTAACTCACTTACTTGCTGTAAATAAACAAGCCCTGCTCAGAACACATCAGAACACAGAAGGAGACACACTCACACACACACACACACACACTCACACACAGACATACATACATACACACACTCACAAGCTCACACAGCAGCTAAGAGACACATACACTCTCACACACAAACACTAGCTCTTATACACATGCACACACATATATATCCAATGGAGAGAGACCTGGCAGATGGCATCGAAATGACCCAGCGCGTTTGTTCCTTTCTTTATCGCCGAGAGCTTGGTAAATCGTTATGCAAAAGAGCGGGCCATTTGTACTTTTCAGTACAAGCCTATTTATTTTCCACCACATATGGCGAGCTTGGTAGCCCTAACAGTTCCTAGCTTCACAGCGGAAAACAGGAGGGAAGTGAGTCCAGTTTTGTTACAACAAAGGCGCCGTGTGGTAAGACATTTCATTTCAGTTTTTGAAAATTTGTTGTTGTTCTAAACCAGGGCTTACTTTCTTTGTCCGCTGTGGAAGTTAGAAACAAAAGCTTAGCAAAAGAACCTTTTCATTTGCAGCGTTCGCTCTTTTATATAACGGTGGGGTTATTTTATTTAATATTTGTGGCTAGGGATCAGGTCTGTTAGTTTCTCAGTTAATACATCCTGGGGTTGTGATATATTTGTTAAATATTGCCTTGTAACATCTGTTGTAATATCAGCTTCGTTCGATGAGATAACAATATATTCTGCAGATTGGTTGCTGTGTGTGCTGGATTGGTTTTTGGCGGGAACTCGTTTATTAGTGAAACTGGTTTTTGCTTTGGACTCTGATGTTTGAATTGAGCATAGAGCAGACAGTTTTGGACTGAGTTTCTGTTTTTAAGTAGCAGATTGTATTGTGCAGCCCCAAAACCAGCATTTCCACCAGGATAGCTATTGTCTCTGAATACAGCTGTAAAACCTGTTTTTCCTGTCTTTTGTTATTGTGTACAAAGAAGCACATGGTTGCTTAAACTCTTTGTTTTGTGCAACTCTTTTGTGTGGGCCATGTGCTCGGATGGCAGCCATTTTGTGATGTCATTTCCTTTGTGTGGGCCATGTGCTCGGATGGCAGCCATTTTGTGATGTCATTTCCTTTGTGTGGACTATGTGCTTGGCAGCTATTTTGTTAAATGGAGTTGAGACTCATGTGGCTGAAATGCTATTTCGAGCTTTAAAACATTTTTCTCTTTTTTGGTAGTTTTAAATGGCAACTTTGTGATGTTATTTTTGCACTGTATTTCAGTTTAAAAGTAATGTTTTTTTCATTTTAATTGAAATCTGGCATCTAGGCAGTTGTTTTTCTAGCTAGCTTTGTTCATCTTTTTGTTCATATTTAGCACAGATATATACATATCCAACCCATCAGTTTTTGTTTTTTGTGTTTTTGTCTGTTTTTCAGGGGTAACTATTGTTTGTTTTGTAAGTTTTTGGTTAAGCTGTTTTTGTGGTGTATTTTGTCTCATTTTTGTTGTAACTAAGTTTTTTCCAATGATAAGAGTACATTGTGGAGTGACTGATATTGAATTCAGTTTTCAGGGTTGTTTTGTACTGAGCGGTGGTTTCTCACAGAGGTAGTTTTCGGTACTGCAGGTTGGATTTTAGGTAGAGAGGTTATATCTTCCAGTGTGCAATCAGTAACCGGCATCTTAATTTAAATTTTTAATGCAACATCAAGGAATAGACTGAAGCCAAGGTTTGTATAGGGAGGACTTTCATTGTACTTTCGGGGGTTGTTTGGCTGCACGGGTTAGGTGGAAACGAGCGTGTGTACTTTGAGCCGTCTACGTGAAACGGGTGATTGCGACACGCTTGTTTCAGCCTTCAACGTGTGAGGAGTAGATACCGAAACCCGCCCCACATTTGGCCGTGTATAATAATCGGAGCTGGGGAGCGAGTGGGGGTTGATGAGCTGTATAGCCGTACGAAGCCACCGGGTTGAGGTCTTCTAGCTGACCGGCGTAGGGCCGTGTAAATTAACCGGAGTCCGGAAGCAGGCCAACACTGTCAAAGTTGGCACCTAGCAGTGTTGCTCCTAAACCAGGTGCAAAGGAAGCGATTCGAATCGGCATGGTTAATGGTTTATCCATGCAATGGGGGGTAACGCAGGTCCCCCAGGCTAGCCAAACAACTTTTGCGGTACATGAAGTCTGAGTTTGGGGCTCGGGCCATGAGACCCCTCAGGAAGGGGAATAACCAAGGGAAACAGTTGGTACATCCCTTTGGAAGGTGTTTTTGATGTCTGGAGATGCGAGGAGTTCATTATTGAATTCAGAACTAGGCTCCAGGCAACACAGATGCTAAGTGTAGCGCAATTGTGGCTTCAGAGATCTATTATGGTCAATCAGCAAGGTGTGCATGAGGCGGGTTCAGTCCGGAAGAACCGCATTATGTACACTTGGCCTGATGAGATAGCCGAGTACAGCGATCTGGTGAGAGAAGTGGAGGAAGCTCTTCCTGGGCTAACTTTAATAAGACGAGCCAGATCCGCTGACACTGAACCTGTCACTGTCTCTGTACTTTAATCTCCGTTTTCTTCAGTTCACGGTGCAGACTTTGGTACTGGTAATGCCCTCCCACCTCACAGTGTCTCTATCTCTCAACAGCCTGTCGTAACAGCTGAACCCTCTCCTTCTAACTCTGTGGCAAACTAGAAGTTCTTTTAACAGGTCTGCTATGGATGTGGAAAGTCAGGGTACATCAGGCATAATTGTCCTACCAACCCGGCTGGTCCGTGGGGTAAGTGGCAATTTATTCCGGAGGATCCGGAAAATTCAAGGTAGGTATGGTCAGAAACGACTATGACTTATCATAGGGCATTGATAAACCGGTGTCAGCTCACATCCTAGAGGAATTAAAATATCCCCTCCCTTGCCTCGCTGACACCGATGCAGCCAACACGGTTTTAAGATCTCAAAAACCTAGAGGCAAGGTTCCCCTTCCAGGGAAGGCAACTCCCACTGTAGGTCTCACAGGCCAGACAGTGTCAGTGACTGAACCTCTCTATTGCAGGCTAGGCCAGCTTTGCAAGGAGAAGCTTGTTTTTTTTAGGTCATTGCATTTCTCTAGGTACCCAACATCTTTTTTTTTTCAAATTATTTCTTTATTTCTTTAAGTTCAGTTACATATACATTGTATTGAATACATTCCAACTTTCACAATTACAAATTATACAATATTTAGTTCAGCTCAAAAGAGCCATAACCTTCCTTTAAACATTCTATAGCCGAACATTTCAACTTTCACGATTACAAATTTCAAAATATTCAGTTCGACTCAAAAGTGACCAAAGTCTTCCTTAGGCATTCTATAACCGAACCCAAATCTCCCATTTCAATCCTTTTCCCTCTCTCCCCTCCTCCCCACCTCCAAAAAAAAAAAAAAAAAAAAAAAAAAAAAAACCAAAATCCTTTTTCTTTTCCCTTCCCCCTCCCGCTCAAATCTCTCCTCCCCTCTCTCCTCCTCTCCCGAACCTCTTCCTTATACTTATTTATCCATTATATCTAATTCTTTCTCTGTGTTTTAAAGTTGTCCTTCTCCTGAGTTTACGTAATCTATCCATTGTTTCCATTTCTTCTCATATTTATCCGTTTGTTGGCGGGCGGAAGAGACCAAGCTTTCCAAGTTATTTATTTCCTCCACCTTCCTAAACCACGTAATTATATTAGGTGGCTCAGTCTCTTTCCACCTGAGAGGAATACATGTCCTGGCTGCATTTATTAAATGTGGTATAATAGATTTATTGTAATTTTGTATCGGTATGCTAGAGACGTGGAGCAGAAACAAAGCCGGTTCTTTGGGGATATAGCTTTTCGTAATTTTTTGTATTATCTTCAGAATCTGTTCCTAATACATTTCTAATTTAGGACATGCCCAGAATATATGAAGCATTGTGCCTCTCTCTGTCCCACATCTCCAGCATCGGTTTGTATTCGCTATAGAAATTTTATTCATTTTAACCGGAGTGTAATACCACCTGGAAAAAATTTTATAATTCATTTCTTGAATTCTAGCACACATTGAGGTAGCAAATACTGACTTAATTATTTGATTTTCTTGTTCTGGTGAGAAAGTAGTGCCCATTTCCCTTTCCCATTCCCTCAAGAAAGGGAATTTATGCTGTACCACTGATGTCATTAACAAGGAGTATATTTTGGATATAGTATGTTCCAGTATTCCATTTTGGGTGCATATTTTTTCATAGGGTGTTACCTCTTTATCCCCCTGAGGGGGGGCTTTCAATGTTCCCAGAAAGTGGCGTAACTGAAAAGCCCTCCATGAGTCTAGGCCGAAAGGGCCTGACCCATCTGTTAACTCATCTGTGGTCACCCATCCTGTGTCTGAGCGGAAATCAAGAATCTGAAAGATTCCCCTTTCTACTAAAGCCTTAAACTTCCTGTCTTGACACCCTGGCTCAAAGAGGGGGTTCCCCAGGACCGGGTATAGTAAGGAATTCTCCCGTATAAGATTGTCTTGTTTAAATATTTTTGCGCATATTTTAATCGTGTTTCCTATAACAGGGTGATTCTTAATAGCTGTTGGCAAGTTCTTATGACACCAGGGGGCTCTTTTCAGTGATACCTCACATTGTGCCTGCTCTATGTTTGGCCATAACTTATATTCTCTATGGCGACACCAATCAATCATTCTGCCTAATTGAACGGCATGATAATATCTCTTCATATTCGGAATCGACAGCCCCCCATCTGTTTTGAATCTAAATAAATATTTCTTCCCTACCCTGGGGCGTTTTGATTTCCAAATAAAATCCATTATCATGGTTTCAATCTGGGACAAGTATCGAGGTGGAATGTGGATGGGAAGTGCCTGGAAAATATACAGAAATTTTGGTAAAACACTCATTTTAATTATATTGCACCTTCCCATCCATGAATACATTCCTCCTTTCCACTTTTGTAATAATACATTTATGGATTTTAATAGGGGGATAAAATTCATCTTAAACAATTGTGAGATTTTTGAAGTAATTGACGTCCCTAGATATTTTAAAGCCGTCTTTGTCCAATTCAACTTAAAATTTGCCCTTAATTGTTGTTGAAGTGTCCCTGCTAGTTCTATTCCCATTGTTTCGGATTTAATAAAGTTTATCTTCATATTAGATTGGGTTCCGTACTTCCCTAATTCGGTTAATAAATTAGGAAGTGATATAACTGGCTTTGTAATCGAGAATAGAACATCGTCGGCGTACGCTGATAATTTATATTGGTCCTTCCCCACTATGATACCCGAAATGTCTGGGTTCATTCGGATTCTACACAGGAACGGTTCTAATGATAATACGAACAGGAGCGGGGACAGGGGACAACCCTGTCTCGTTCCGTTTGTGATTAAAAACTCTGTAGAAAGAATTCCATTTACTTTTACTTTTGCTGAGGGGGTTGAGTAACTTTGTTTTATCCATCTTAACATTTTTTCCCCTATTCCTATGTAACGAAGGACTACGAACATATACTCCCACCTTACCCTATCGAACGCTTTCTCTGCGTCGGTGTTAAGTAGAACGGTTGGTATTTTATTTTGGTGGATTATATGTAATAGGTTCAGCAACTTGGTCGTATTGTCCCTCGCCTCACGGCTTGGGACAAATCCCACCTGATCCAGATGGATCAATTTCGTCAAATATTTCTGTAGTCTAACTGCTAGGATCTTTGTAAAAATTTTAAAATCCGTGTTCAACAGGGAAATTGGTCTGTAACTTTTACACGAGGTGGGGTCTTTCCCCTCCTTGGGGATTACCGAAATATGTGCATGTATAGTTTCTTTAGGGATTGTTTTCCCTGCCCCCCACGCATTAAACATATCTTTCATGAATTCTTTCAGGTATGGAATTAGTTTCTTATAATAGTGAATCGTAAACCCGTCAGGTCCCGGCGCCTTCCCAACTTTCGTATTTTTTATAGTCTCCATTATCTCTGTTAATGTAATTGGTGACTCAAGTATCTTACTCTCCTCTTCAGACAGCTGGGGCATTTGTGAGATTTGTACATACTCCTCCATTTGAGATTGTGGGGTTATGGGGGTTTTTAAGTTATATAATGTTTCATAATATTTTTTGAATTCCTGAGTTATCTGTTTAGGGTATGTGAGTTTCTGTCCTGCATCCGTTACTAAATGTGGAATATAAGTCGTCAAGTTTTGATCTCTAAGTGATTTTGCTAATAACTTCCCACATTTGTCCCCTGATTCATATGTGATCCTTTTCGTTTTTTGAATTGCTGCTTTAACTCTAAAGGCTAGAAGTTCATTGATGTCCCTTCTTATCTTCAGAAGTTCTGCCTTTCCCTCCTCTGACGGTGCATGTTTATGTTTCGCTTCTACTTTATTTAGCAGTTGGAGTAACTGTTCTAGTTGTTTGGTTCGTTGTTTTTTGATCCTAGCCCCATGCTTAATAAAAATACCTCTTATAACTGCTTTATGCGTTTCCCATATTATCCCTGGGTCTGAATCTACAATAGTATTGGTTAAAAAAAAGAATTCCATTTCTGATTCAACTTCTGTCATTGTCACCTGGTCTTGTAAAAGGTTTTCATTCAATCTCCACGTTGTTTCTCTCCTTTCTCTTTTGTCTGGTAAGTCGTAGGTTATTGTAATTGGGGCATGGTCTGACCAAGTTGCTGAGCCTATCACTATGTCTTTTATTGCATGTAGTTGATTATGCGGGATTAAAAAGTAATCTATGCGGGAATATTGTTGATGTAAAGAGGAATAGAATGAGTAATCTCTTTCTCTTGGGTGCATTATACGCCATGCGTCTATTAATTGTCCCTCCTGTAATGTCTTAGCGAACTGCTTTCTTACTCTAGGCGGAATTGATGATATGCCCCTTGATGTGTCTTCTGAAGGGATCAAGGGTATATTCATATCCCCCCCTATTATTAAATGGCCCTCTCTGAAGTCATTAAGTGCATCCATGCTCTTCCTCAAGAAGCAATCCTGTTTTACATTTGGGACATACATGTTAACTAGTGTAACTATGGTCTCTCTTATAGTCCCTTTCACAAACAAATAGCGTCCATTTGGGTCGCTCATAATTTGGGTACATTTCCAAGGTATGTTCCTTGATAGAAGGATGGATACGCCCTTTGACTTTGCCTCCCAGTTGGTAGAGTGGTATACTATGGGGAAGGAATTATTACCAAGCTTTGGACATTTATCCTCCCTGAAGTGTGTCTCCTGCACCATTGCAATATCTACCCTAGATCTATTCAGATCGTCCAGCAAGATTGTCCTTTTTTCTGGAGTGTTCAGGCCTTTTGCATTAATGGATAAAATTTTTATGTTTTCCATTGCTCAATAGGAGAGGAGTGGAAGAGAGAGAGAGGATAAAGGCAAAAAACAAAAAAAAAAAAAATTAAATTTATGGAGGGCAGGTGGGGAGAAGGGGAGATACCCTCTTGGCCTCTCAACTTTAGAGAGGTCGCTAAATAGCTTTGCGCTGGGTAGCTCATCCAAACTATGTTGGTTCTATGAGCTAGTTCCTAAATGGGGTTATGGTTGGATTGGATTAGAGAATACCACTCTCCCTTCCCTCTCCCAAACCCCGACACTGATCATTTCCATAATCTTCGGCATGTCTAAATTCATTCCTTTTTTCTGTCTACTTCTCCCGGCCTATTTTTCTCCCGACCTTCCTCTGTATCACAATCAAAGGAGGAGGGGGGAAATTGGAAATAAGCGTTAAGTTGCGCCTATGCCCCCGGGGACAAAAAAAAAAAAAAAGAGGAAAACAAAACCCTTGATAGTAAGGAGAGAGAGAAATGGGAGCTACTAAGTTTAATATGAAAATGAAAGGGGTCTGTATGTTACCCCCAGTCTACTCCGTTCCCCTTTTCCCTAATATGATGTCCCCTTCATTCCATATACTGTTTCCGATACCTACCACGCCCTCTATTGGCTTATCAGCATACTGGTCTCAAGGAGAAGGAGAAAAAAAAAAAAAAAAAAAACCCCAGGGGAAGGGGGTCCCATTTCTGTCCTCTCTTTAAAATCATTCAGTCAATTAAATCTTGACTTAAGCAATTTAATGGCTATTCGCCTACGATCCCTAAAAAAAAAAAAAGGGAGAAAGGAGACAGAGCCCTCGATAGTAAAAAGAAAGAGAGAAAGGAGCCAAATAAATTTGATTTGTAAATGATAGAGGTCTGTATATTACCCCCATTCTGTACCGATCCCCTCTTCCCTAATACAATGTCCCCTAACTCCAGGTACTGTTTCCAGTCCCTGTCACGCCCTCTATTAGTTTATTACATGCTGGTAACAGAAACAAACAAAAGGAAAAAAACAAAAAACAGAAAGGGTGAAGGGGAAGGTACGGAGAGGGGGCGAACTCCTCCGTCCCCTCTCCCCCCCCCCCTCCCCACCCCACCTCCTCTCTCACAATGCTACAACTATCACTCCCTCTCCCCCCCTACAAGTTCTTCAGACCTACAGGTAATTAATTGACTCTTTCACCACCCTTCACACTTTCTGAAAAATATCTGTAATATACTGCTATCCCCGGGGCAAAAAAAAAAAAAGGGAGGTAACCCTCCTTCTCTCTCCGTGATCTTCACCCTTCTTAGGGACCCAAAAAAAATGGTCCTTTAAGCATATGTATTCCATATGTATTCCAAAAGAAAACCCGTAGTGCTAATCGTGACTCAATTTTACAACAATTTGCCAAATTATGAATGTGCAGGCAGCTCCCTGCTGTCTTACCCCACCTACTTCAATTAGAAGATCATCTACTAATTGTGTGCCCAAAAAAAAAAAAAAAAAAAAAAAAAATTTAATATATAGCTTCACACAACCTGAACCAATAAAACACCCCCAAAAGAGGGGAAAAAAAAAAAAGGAAAGAATGTTATACAACAAACAAAAACACAGACCCTTCATAACCCATAAGGACCCCCTACATTCTCCACACTCGTGATTCGTGACTCTTGTGCTCCGTTAAAGTAAGTACAAAAGAAAAAACAAACAACACCCCAAAGAAGGAAGGGAAAAAAAAAAAAAAACCCCTCTTTTCCAAGTGTTTAGAGAAAAATACGTATCAAGTTCACTGAGAATAAGTTTTATACGGGGGTGTGGAGGGGCGAGTGTCTCTTGGTCCCTATCGTAGGAAGGAGTTTATATTGAAAATTAAAAAAAAAAGAAAAAGGAAAAAAGGAGCCCAAAAAAAGAGTCCCTATGGTGACATTCCTACATCATTTTTCATTTCCGCTCTCTCCTTCAGCTTGATCCTCCAGTCTCTCGAGCCTCTTGGAACCATGCTTTCCTATTTCTGTTTCCATTCATCCCCCCTTTGAGGGGGTTCCAGTTTAAATACCCCGTTTTTCTAGGGTCAATTGCGCACCAATCCTCCACCCGGATAGGTTCAGTACCAAGAAATTCGAATAAACTGGGTAGATCTGTCGGGGTTCGCAGAACAAACATGTCTCTTTCTTTGAAAAAGGTTACCGCCAGCGGGTAACCCCATCTATATCTAAAACCCAGCTGCTTGGCTCTGTCCAATACTGGCCGCAGTAGTGATCTGCGATATAAAGTATTTTTAGACAAGTCCGGGAGTATTTTTATTTTAGACCCTGCGATTTCGATTATGCCTATATCCCAGGCTTTGCGAAGGATCTCCTCTTTTTGTGTATAGTGATGGATCTTGCATACAATATCACGAGGTCTGCTAGGGTCTATTTGTCTGTACCCTGCTACTCTGTGGACCCTGTCTATTTCCAAGGGGGCCGCAGGGTGGGAGGTAGGGGCAAGCACTTTTAAAAAAATGTCTCTCACCTTCTCCTGCAGGTTTTCCCCTTCCACTTCTGGTACACCTCTCAGCTTTAAATTTCCTCTGCGGCTCCGATCTTCTATATCCTCAATACGAAGCTGCATATTAATAGTGAGCTCTAAAAGTGTCTCTGTGGTTCTCTTTACATCAGCCACTTGATCTTTTACACGTATGGTTTCCGCTTCATTTGAGGTAACTTTGTTGGTCAGTTGGGTCATATCCTTGCGGAGCTCCTGTATGTCTCGCTGGTGTGTTTCCTCAATCCTTAAAATCAAAGCTTTAATCTCTGTTTTTGTCGGCAGAGCTTTCAGTAAGTCCTTAATTTCTGGGCTACTACTCTCTTGCTGGTTACCGAAGGCTGCTTCAGCTTCTCTCCCCATCACCACAAGGTTTGCTGGGCTCTCTTCCGACAGCTTTTCACCTTTCTCTGCTCGCTGCTGCACGCTCTGTTTGGGCTGTACACCCCCACGCGCGGCCGCCATCTTTGTTTCAGGTGCCCCGGGTAGACAATTTTGGAAGTATCGCTGGATACCGCCGTCCGACTTCCTCTGTGACTGGCGCCTGTCCGCCGCTGGTCGTTCGCTGGTCGAGCGGGTCACTGGGCGGTTCCTGGCCGTGTTAATCGTTAGCATGCCGCTATAGCTGTGCCGTGTCGGGTAGGTCCGGGAGAGGGGTTAGCGGGAGCTCCTTCTCACACGTCCTCACATCTCGTCCTCTCTAGGCCACTCCCCCGGTACCCAACATCTAACCACTCAGAGAATACAGACATTGAAGGACCCCCAAAGTCCTCGTAACCTTAAACGATGCACTATTTTGGAACCCTGCGTCTCTTCTTCCTGTTAAGGATGAAGAGAAGGGGGGAGAAGGCCGTGCAGAAAAATGGTAATTTTCAAAACTTTATCTCGCTCTCTCTCTCTCTCTTTTCTCTCTCTCTCTCTCTTTCTCTCTCTCTCTCTCTCTCATCAATTTCCAACTTTAGTAGGGACAACATGATTGTCTTTCTTTGATGGAGTGGCAATCAGCGGCTGTCAGTCCAGTGAATGAGACCCCCATTCCAGTTGCTAACCTTTTTGTCGATGGTTCCAGGTACTACACCCCAGATGGCAAGACATAGAGATCAGGGGATCAATTTCTATACAGATTCCAGATACGCTTTTTGGACTGGCACATGATTGTGGTCCTGTCTGGAAGGCAAGAGGGTTCTTGACTAGTTTGGGGAGGTCGGTGAAACATGCGGGGTTAATAGAGCTGTTCATTGCCTTTTGCTTGCCACATGTGATAACCATTCTGAAGGTAAAGGCTCATACTACTGAGACGACTATGGAAGCCAATGGAAATGCCTTGGCAGATAGAGCTGCTAAGGAAGGTGCCCTGAGCCCGGTGACAGAGACCCTAATGCTAGCCATCCCCTCTGATGTGTTAAAAAGCTGCAGTCCCAAGCGGAAGTGCAGGAAAAGAGGAGATGGATGGTTTTGGGGGCTACACAGGGTCCAGATGACATCTGGGGTCTTGATGGTAAATGGTGTTTACCCAGATCCCTTTTTCCAATGATGGCCCACTCGACTCATTACCTTGGGCACCAGTCAAAGATGGTTATGTGTGCATAGGTGGAGGAGCATTGGATTGGCCCTGGCTTTACTACCGCAGCCGAGAAGGCACCCACCCAAACCGGAATATCCCTTTTAGCGCATTCAGATAGACTATATCACTTTGCCGGGGAACGAGCGTGTCTTGGTCTGTCCGGATATGTTTTCTGGGTGTCCAGAGGCTTGGTCCGTGCACAATGCCATTGCCACTGCCACCACGAAAAAGATCCTGTCTGAGATAGTTTGTCGCAAGGGGGCTGCCTGGAACGATCGAGTCAGATCGCGGATCACACTTCACTGGTCAGATTTTTTAGAGGTATGTACGGCGCTTCAGGGATTAGCGGTAAGGTTGAACGGCTGAATAGAAAGAGCCACGGCTCGAATGTTTTATCATTGCTCTTTACCCCAACAGGAATGTCCCATGGGTTATCACCCTACAAAGTTTTGTTTGGGAGTCAACCAGAGCCTGGATTGTGCTTTCCTCAGCAGCTGTCATTTTTACATTCTCCGCTGACGGGGTGGGTGCAGTCCTGGCAACGGGAGCTCCAAAAGGTCCATCATAGGGTTCGGGAGTCTCTCCCGGACCCTGACACGATAACCGGTGTACATTCTGTCCAAGCAGGTGACTGAGTAAACGTCAAGGGACGGGATTGGAGCGGAGGAATTACCAGGTTCAGCTGACAACGCCAACTTCCTTGAGGTTCTGGATCCATGCCGACCACTGCAAAAAGCTGCTCAACTCCATCCAAGAATGATAATGAGGAGTATCATTTTTATTTACATATTTAGCAAGTGTGTTTTAGCAAGGGTAATGCATTTTCAGCTGGCCAAGATGGCAAACAGGTCTAATGGCTGGGTGTGCTCCAAACCCCCACCTAGCTATTACACCCCAACAATGGCAGACGTTCGTATCATCATGAAGACAACCAAGAGACACTTGCCCACAGAATTTAATGACACATTCCTAGAGGGTAACATCATTTATAGTTTTAATGTTGGCTCTGGCTCCTGTTCTTTTCTGGTCAATACAATTTGGGTATCGGGACAATCAGGTAGTCCACGGCTGGGCTTTAACTTTAGTTTTGGCACCGGAACTAGATTTGTAGGATCTACAACCTGTGGGACAGGTATAGCAGTCATCTCACCAATGAAACTCCGGGTGTTTTTACTGTAGGAGAAAATGGTACTAGATTTTCTGTTAGCTTCCAAGGGGGGTTTCTGTAGGGGAAGACTGCTGTTCCAGTATAGCAAACACCAGTGATAAGGTCCAAGCCCATATGGATAAGGTAACTTCATTGCAAGGCAGAGCCAGAGCTATAGCTAACGAGGGTTGGAATCCTTTTAATGCTTTGGGAGGTTCTGGGGATATTTTTGTTCTCCATTGGATCTTGGTTGAAGGAAATAGAAGTATATATACTTATGTTGTTCTTGTTTCTATTCCTCCTATACGATCCTGTTGTCTGGTCGACCGAGTCACCAAAGCCCGAGCAGATGACCTCCTCCTGATTGCTGAGACGAGACGCCCCAAGATTCCGCCCCTGCATCCGACGCCAAGGACTTCAGCCTGACCGCTGGTCAACGCATCCCATCGTCTCATGCCCTCCCTCTGAAGTCATCTCCCGAAGAACGGAACCCAAGTGTCGTTTTCTTTCGATGGATTGTTTTTACCCGTTATCTTTTTCTTTTTATAAACTTTTTTTAAATGGATTGTTTTTATCGTGAGAAGAACTGTTCTGTTTTTTTTTTGGAAGAAGAAGAAGAAGAAGATTCATCAAGGGACACATGGGAGCATATGACAAAGAGGAGGGACTGTTGTGGAAATTTTGATAGACATATTCTTTAGTTTAAATAGTCATAATGTCTCCCAGTGTCGGTTTTACTGATAATCGCTATTCACAGCGATTATCACTTTAACTGTCATTGTAGGAAAGACTTGCTGGTGAAAATCTTATGGTCACTATCAAAATTGGTTTATATATATGAATCATGTTTGATGGAAACCCACCAACAGGTAATGGAATGCATGTTTATGGATTGACATGAATGAACAATGAAAAGCCATGTGCTTCCTGGCAGTTTAGTCTTTTGTTCACTCTTGTCCATCTATGGGCGTGTACTCCACAGCTTCTATTGTGCTTTTTGAATGTATACGTATCTGTGATTGGTGGCCATGAAGCCACTCCCTGTAACTCACTTACTTGCTGTAAATAAACAAGCCCTGCTCAGAACACATCAGAACACAGAAGGAGACACACTCTTACACACACACACACACACACACACACACTCACACACAGACATACATACACACACTCACAAGCTCACACAGCAGCTAAGAGACACATAAACTCTCACACACAAACACTAGCTCTTATACACATGCACACACATATATATCCAATGGAGAGAGACCTGGCAGATGGCATCGAAATGACCCAGCGCGTTTGTTCCTTTCTTTATCGCCGAGAGCTTGGTAAATCGTTATACAAAAGAGCGGGCCATTTGTACTTTTCAGTACAAGCCTATTTATTTTCCACCACACATACGCACACTGTCCAATTATTCAAAACTGTGACAAAATTCCAATGTGCAAAGTGGATTTATTGCCCTCAAGGGATTGAAAAAAAATAATTTACTACCAAAAGTGTCCACAGTCATGTAAGTCAACTCAACAAGCGTCCATGGGGGCTGGATGGTATTTTTGTGTTGCCAACTTCACATGTAAGATACTACCTGAAATATAGACCCTTTAACTATAGGAGGTAAATTGGCACTTTATATGATCATCTGATATGTGCAACTGCCGCCAAACTTGATCCAGACAAGCATAAGGGATATGAAGGGTTAGGCCTCAGGCAGCCTCACAGGTCACCAGCATTTAAAGAAAGGCTTATAAGAGCAGTATAGAGATCCTTCAGAAAACCAAAAGGTGCAATACTTAGCACACCACTGGATAAATCAGGTCTTTCTATATCGCTCTGCTCTCTGAGTCCCGGAGTACAGGATATAACATGTAAGGTGGAGCCTGTCTAATGACATCATCATGCTTGTTGGTGGGGTTTAACATTGCCAATGGAGGGACCCACTAAACCTCTCAAATGCCTGCATCTACAGACGGAGGCTGCTGACACGTGAAATCTTCATTAGGCAGCACTCCGACTTAGAAGCAAGCACACTCTACTCCACTTGTTTGGTTAACTCTCCAGATCCCAGTACAGTCACAGTACAACACTCACTAATGTCCGCATTACAGACTGAGGCTGCAGTCACATGAAATCAGTAATAAGGCATCACTCTTAGAAGTTTAAAAGTGAGTGTGTTCCTCTTTCACAGTTAACCTTTTGCATACTGCATTATTCCCTTCTCATACCTTCTAAAAATTCCAAGTGGGTACCACTGGGCCTGTACCCCACTCCACCAGCATAGCCTGATGTGTCCGTCCATTCCCAGTGACACTATGAGAGTTCTCCCTGACACAAGAGATCATCGCTCCACATGTTCCCAAATTTCTCCATTCCCGAGGCCTCTCACTCCTCCTTTTCCATGACCCCTCAGGCTAGAAACATGTGATACCCCATGCCAAGATATTGGTCCCTGTATGTGGGGCAGCAGTCTCTAGGGAGGGTGCCAAGGTCATATATCCCCTTACTACAAGGGCCCTCTGTCATCCATGCCATGTCATTACAACTCCCACTGGCTGGCTGCTTAAAATTTTCGTAAACCCAGGACCCCCACAGTACACAGAACATGGAAATGCAATTATTTTAATAAATATAAACTGCTAAATACCTCTTCTCATCAGCAGTATATAGCAGTCTTGCGACTTCTTTCAGTGCTTGGTTAAAGCTTTTAGAAGGAGTTTTCATACCGCACTGGCTGTCCTGTCAGGAAGCAGACCCTCTGCCTGGAAAGTGCTGATTGGCCCTGTGCTGATTGCATGCACTCTCTCAAGAGAAAAAAACAAACTCTCTAGCAATACACACCAAACTGAGCATGTGCAGCCTGACTTCAGTAACTCTGTCTTAACCGGACATGTTATGTGGACAATGCAAGAAGAGGAGGAACTGTGCATACAGGATCAAACAGCCTTTTTACACAATGCAGAGGATTAACCCCTTAGGTTCCACAGTGAGTATAACAAGCATGCTTTACTGCATTTACAGACTGATTTTACTGTTGTGGGTTTAGTAACTCTTTAGGCAGCTGATATTACACCAGTTGCCCTTAGCAATGACCACATGGTCCCTTCTTCCACTGCAGGTTAGACCTTTGTATTATGTTTACACTTACTTTTCTTCACCACCTCCCTAGCCCTGTTCTTTGATATATCATGTATGCACCCCTTTGGTAAATTTAGACCAGGCAGATTGGGTTAACCAATGGAGTTAACTATAACAGATGAACAGTTATCAGCAACATCTTCCATACACATTCCTGTACATGCTTATTTGTTCTGGTTTCTTTGTATTTATGGATTGTATGTGGTGTGGTGTAATTTTCATGTTCATAGCACCTTTAGAAATATATGTACCTAGAAAAATGGTTACATGGCCAGTACTTATTTTACCTGCTGTATCTGATACTAGTTTCCCTTGAGTGGGTTTCCCAGGTTGATTCAGGTTGTAGTTGCTGTCTGAGAATGCTAGTTGCCTGGCTGACATGCGGATCTCTAATTCTAAGGGCTGGTTCACAGCAGCCACATTTTAACGTGGCCAATGGTGTGTGCTATGTAGTACACAGTGTCAATGTGCTGATTGCAGCATATCACACTGTTAGTTTTTTTTATTTTATTGGTATGTCCCAAAATGACTTTCCATTCATGTTTATTCACCATAGCATGTTTCAATGCAGTGTAGTGTGTTACAATATGCTGCAGTGAAAAAAGTACCACATGTCTTGAACATAAAGCACACAAGGCAATTTGCCTTGTCCTTGCATTGGACTGCACTAGGCAAGGCTGCCCAGTGCAGCCCAATGCACCTGATGTGAATTGGCCTTGAAACTTTCTAAACTTTCTAGACTAAGCATGCAGCAAGTGAAGTAAGTGAAGTTATATTACGTGCCCTTAAATTTGTCTCTGCTCTTTAGTGGTGCTACCTTTTGCCCCATGAAAGAGATACCTTAAAGCGTAACTCCACTTTTGTTCCCCTCTGGGTGATCTCTGTACAGTGCAAGGATTATAACAACCTTTGTTGCAGATTTCTACCTTTTGCTGTTCTGAACAAATCCCTGTTTGTTCCTCTGAGCCGAGTGGGTCTAATGGGAGTAGTTTTATAATTATCAATCAGCTGTGCAGCTACAGAGCACTAATAAGGAAATCTGCTGGGCCTGCATCCCTTTAGACGTGTTCCTATTGAAAGTATCTCACCAAAAATGACATTTTTGTTGCAGGGGATGCCTGAAATCTGACTTGTATCTTAGGCAGACTTCTAGGAAAATCGGTGAGCCAATCACACAGGCAGGAAATTATGTTTCTGGGGGCATTCTGAACACATTTTGTGTACAGAACAGCTCCAGGTAGCCATATTGCATTTCATTTTCAGTAAAACACAGCTGCTGCAGATTTAAAAGGAAAGGTACTTTAATAACATTCAATTACAATATGACTTGTGTCGCAATTGTATATGCTATATTATTTTTTCTTTATTTGCTATTTTTTTTCTCCACGAAAGGTGAGTTACTCTTTAATTAGGTGAGAAAAAGTTCACCAGTCCATATGTACATTTATCAGCAGAGTCCATATTCCCAGGAACCCCCACTGGGTTCCCACAAAGGGTGGGGAAATAGCAAAGGGACTTATTACATCCTTAGCCGCACTCTCCTTTTCCCATGCAGAGAACAAAGACCTTTTACCTACAGTTTCCCATTTTATATACTTTGTCCTGCAGAGGGTGTTGCTTTTAACCCTTACCTTTCTGGCAGGACCATGTCTTCTGTGCAGTATTAACTAAGGAGTGCAAATAATACTTACCCAAATTTTTATTTATTTCAGGTACTTATATAGCGCTGTCAATTTACGCAGCGCTTTACATATACATTGCACATTCACATCAGTCCCTACCCTCAAGGAGCTTAAATAATTAATACAGACAACACAGTAATATTGTATTAAGCACCTGCTTACACTCTGCTTACTGGATACTGCTACCAATCTCTGCCGAGCGTAATAGAGATGACCCATTTTACCCTTTGGTGGGTTAGCTATGGTGCCACTTGGTTCTTTCTACGCCTAAACTGTTTGTAGCTGCTTGCTTGACTCAGTACAAAGTTCCTACTATATCAAACCACTTTTCCTACCTTCCCATTTTGCTCTATCTCCCTTTCATTTGTTGTTTTTTGAGGTTTTTATCACTATGATTTCACAACATACTGTATATCACTGTAATGGATACTTTAGCTTTGAGCACGGGGGCTAAAGATGTTGGTTTAAAGCGAAATTCCACGCTGGAATTTTTTTTTTTTAAAAAATACCCCCGGGACAGTCAGGGCTAGTGCATTCCACAATGGCTAGCCTCTGATCTGTCCCGGGTTGCACTTACCTGGACAAATACTTACCTTGAAAAAGTCTTGTCCAGCGCTGCCATCTCAGATGTGGGCAGCTTGAAGCCAGCGCGATCCTCTTCTGCGTCCTCTTCCGCCTTCTTCGGTCCCACGATGCCCTGCGCCGGCCCCGCCGTCACTTCCGGGCACTGACGTCGGGGCCGGTGCAGGCGCAATGATTCCTGGGAGCGATGACGTTTATCTCCCAGGAATCATTGCAGAGCCAGGAAGTGACGACGGGCCGCGGCCGAGGAAGGAGGAAGAAGGAATTAAGGTAAGTATATTTTCTTCGCTACGAGGTAAGTAAAAAAAAAAAAAAAAATGCGATTAGCCATTTGTTTTTCAGGTGACCCGGAGCGAGAAGATGGAGGTAAGTATAAAATTAGGGTGGAACTCCACTTTAATTGTCTCCCACTTGTTTTTGTAAAATAGAACATATATATTATAAGCACCTAAAGAATTTTGTGTGCAACCTCGATCTTGTAAACATTAATGAAAACCTATCCTACCAACCCCTAACAAATGTACCTCCTTTTTCTCCATCAACCCATCCCCCTTGGTTATTGCCTTTTGTTTCACTTGACCATCCCTTCTAGATTGTAAGCTCTAACGAGCAGGGCCCTCTAGTTCCTCCTGTTTTGAACTGTATTGTAACTGTATTGTCTTCCTTCACATTGTAAAGCGCTGCGCAAACTGTTGGTGCTATATAAATCCTGTATAATAATAATAATATTGCAAAAGAAAAGAAAAACTCATAAAGGGAGCATTTTGACTGTTTAAACCCTTGTAAACATGTTATGACAATACTAATTATTGAGGCAATGGGATTAATCTACTAAAGGTAAATAGTCTGCTCACTTTGCAAGGACATTTTTTTCTTGAAGATTCTGTAAACCCACCATTTACTATTCCTGATGTGTGCCTGCTGTACCATGTACCCAATTGAAAAAGTACCCCATTCTCTTTGTACTCCTTCCTTTGTGTGAAAACCCTGGTTCCTGCTAGTCCCTCTGTCCCTCTGCTTTCCTACTAAAAACCAACCACACTAAGAATAAGAGCACAGCTTGGTCAGTTCTCTAGCTATACTGATAACTCAGTCTACTCTGCTTCAATGATCAGTCTTGCTGTTTCTTCTCCCCCAGCTGTTATGCAGCTGAGAACCGAGAGAATGTAATCACTTCAAAAAAAGTGTTTATAATGTTTTTTTTTTTTATATATCTATTTTGCCTTTTATTTCTATTTTGAACTGAATGGGTTGTTTTACAAGGTGAGGGTTTACATATATGTATACAGGAATGTGGTAAAAATTCAGTTTGCAAAGCATACCCAATCATGTGCAAATAAAATTAAAAAAAAAAATCTTGCACATGATTGGATGATTGCAGTCAGCAGAGCTTCACTTTATTTACTAAGGTAAGGGAAAATTCTCTTGCAAAGTGAACAGCCTATTCGCCTTTAATAAATCAACCCCACTCCTGTATTAATAAAATATAAGGTATAGGGACTGTAACTAAGGGCTGGTGGAAAAAAAAACATTAAAGTATAGCTAAAAGCAAAGCTTTTTTTTTAGTTTTGTGCGGAGAGGGATTAGAACACCTATTTGTCATTTTTACTGTTACCATTGAAAGAGAAAGTAAAAGAAGATCCTACATTTTGGGTTGTCCCCAGAACATTACATGGCCTGGTCATGGGTAAAATCTTCCGGAGCTTAAGTGGTTAAAAGGTGACAGTGTAACAGACTTAACCTGTTCAACAGAAAATGCTTCTGCTGGAGGGGGAGGGGACGAACTTGAATATAACTTAAGGGCACTCTATGTTTTTGAAGAGACTCCCCAAATGCTACCCCAGGTACAGAAATGTCTATGGAGAACAAGTAGTTTCCCTGCTTTGATCAGGAACCTCTCCCAGCAACGATAACTCTCCCTGACAAATGGGGTCTCTGTCCCTCACCTATCCACTTGCTCCAAACATGCCCAAATAGTGTGGGTACCCGGGTGTATAGAGTTCCATCCTATAAATGGCTGCTAGAGGTCATCAGCAGCTTCAGTGCCAAATCAGACAGCTACAACCTCTGTGACAGCTACAGAATCTCTCAAAGAACAATTTCTCTTAGCCGCTTGCCGACCACCCACAGTAATATTACTGCGGCAGCGCGGCTCCCCTATATCCAGTCACGTAGTTCTACATGACTGGTGTGCATGTGATTCCGGCAGCACGCACGCGCCGCCGGAGCCGCGCTCCCGCTGTCTTTAGACACAACGGGAGGCGGACCACGGGAGGCGACAAAGCAGGCGGATCTTCTGTGAGACAGGCAGGGACAGGCGATCTGTCTGTGCCTATCACAGAACCCCCCCCCCCACACACACACAGTTAGTAAGCATATAGGCATACATTAACCCCTTTGATCACCCCCAGGGGTAAATCCCTTCCCTGCCAATGGCATTATTACAGTAACAATTCATATTTTTAGCACTGACTACTGTAGTAATGTCACTGGTACCCCCAAAAGTGACAAAAAATTCAGTTAGGGATCCAATCTGTCGCAGTCCCGCTAAAAATTGCAGATCGTCGCCATTACTAGTTAAAAAAAAAACAATAAAAATTACATAAATCTTTCTCGTTAGTAGACACGATAACTTTTGCGCAAACCAATCAAAATACACTTATTGCGATTTTTTTTTACCAAAAATATGTAACAGAAAACAAATTGGCCTAAAATGTAAAAAATTTTGATTTTTAAATTTTTTTTTTGGGAATGTTATATAGCAGATTGTGAAAAATAATTGTTTTTTTTTCACAATTGTTGCTCTTTTTTTTTGTTTATAGCGCAAAAAATAAAAATTGCACAGGTGATCAAATACCACCAAAAGAAAGCTTTATTTGTGGGAAAAAAAGGACATACATTTTGTTAGGGTACAGCGTCGCATGACCGCGCAATGGTCCTTTAAAGTATCGCAGTGCGAATAGCAAAATAGGGCCTGGTCAGGAAGGGGGTAAAACCTTCTGAGGCTGAAGTGGTTAAAGATTCATCTCCCTTACAGCGCCACCTACTGGATAGGGCCAACGTGCCAAAGTTTGTGTAGGGAAAAAAGAAAGATGGAAAATTTAGTGTAGCACCCTACAAGTAGGGGCTAGGTAAACTATAGTGGGCCCTGGCTGCCTAACAGCAGGGCCATGATTTTCAGCTGGGCTATCATGTCTCCCAGGTGTAGCTGTTGAGACTGGGGAGTCTCCCCACTGTGCTCCATGAGAGGGTTCTCATTGGAGGGTGGAGGAAACCCAGCCAATAGTGCACTCAGGCCTGTATCAACCCCAGAAAAGCAGATTCTGCCGCACAGCATTCTGGAAGTGGGTATATGTTTGAGGGGAGCATATGACGCAGCATCTTTGGCGGGAAGCAGAGTCCCAGGAGGGAGAATACAGCTGTCTCTCCTCCTGTCGGCAGGATTGGGTGTCCCAGGTGGCTTGCCTGAGGTTACAGAGGGCTGAGCTGCAGAGAGGATCCAGTGTGTCGAGGACCAGTGGAGTTGAGAGGGGTCCAGTTTCAGGAAAGCATTCCCAGTTTGTGAGTACTGCAAACTGCCCCCTGGGGGTCTGCCTAGAGAGAGAGAGGGGACCTCTCCGGTGAAGGTCGTGGGGATCCAGGAGCTAGCTGGTGCAGGAGTAAAAGTAAAGGAGGTGCCAGTGTTGTCCCTGAAGAAAAGTAGAGGGGT
The DNA here is from genome assembly GCF_965119305.1 of Pelophylax lessonae. Lineage (NCBI taxonomy): Eukaryota > Metazoa > Chordata > Amphibia > Anura > Ranidae > Pelophylax > Pelophylax lessonae. The sequence continues at coordinate 60,765,352 of NC_138769.1, read as the reverse complement.
GCCTAGTGAGAGTACCTGAAGTGTAGATGGGGTGCCTACTGAGGGGACCCTGAAGTGTAGAGGGGGTGCCTAGTGAGAGGACCCTGAAGTGTTAAAGTGTACAGCGTGCAGTGTGCAGTGTACAGTGTTGAGAGTTGCAGCAGCACAAGCAGTTACAGAAAGCTACCTCAGTCAGGAAGGACTGAAGGGAGCTGGATGCAGGACTTTTGAGCTAACCAGAGCGTCAGGAGTCAAGTCTAAGCACAGTCTAGGACTTTTGAGCTCCAAGCACTAGCAAGCGTTGGTCGGCACCCAGCCGGCGTCAAGACAGCGCTGAAAGGCATTTTTTTTCACGAAGTGTCCCATTTGTACCTAGTTGAGCCAGAGGAGTATCCCACTCATTCCCTTCTCCCATCCCCAATATAAAATAAACAAAACAAACCAAAGATGCCGGAATGGTCATTGTCTCCAATCTCACACTTGGGTATTCAGCTTAAATGGGCTGAAGGTGTCACCGGTAACCATGGCAGAACCACATCAGGTCCAATGCCTGGAAAATCTGTTACATTAGATTATATGAAAACTTTAGAGAATTAAATAAAAAGAATGCGCTTCATATACACCCCTTGCCACAAGTTCAAGTCCTCCTAGACAATTTTAGTGGATTTTGGTAGATTTCGGGGAAATCCTTACCACAAAAGTTTTATTTCTGAGGAGTAAAGGCATGCAGCACCCTCCTAGTCAGGTGCTAGGTAAAAGCATCAGATTGCTTTCCTGCTTATCAGGGAGTAGGATTTCTAGTTAGGCCTGTTATATGTGTCCAGGTGTGATTCACTTGGTCTGAGGGAGTGTCCCCACTGTATCCAATAGGGGAGCCTGTTGGACAGGGTTGGAAACCCAGCCAGTGACACACAGGCTTTTGTTGCAGTCCCATTGGGAGGGCACAACAGTGGTGCATCCTGGGATTGACCATAAAAACCAGGGACACATGTGACAGGGCGTCTTTGGGTCTCCTCTTGTCAGGTTGGAAAGTGGTCACAGGCAGTCGGCCTAGTGGACCAGAGTGTGAAGCTAAGCTGTGAGGTCCAGGAGATACTGACTGTGGTGCAGTGGCAGAGGTCCCTGTCAAAAACAGTGTTCGTGATTACCAGGGAGCTTGCCAGGGGTCTGCCCAGGAAGGGGACCACTCCAGGGAAAGTCAGTGGACAAGAATCAGCACACGCAGTGGGTCAGAAAGGGGGTGCCAAGTAAGACCCTGAAGAGAAACTAAAGAACAGTTCACCAGTTAAACTACACCTCAGTGGCAAAGTGAAGCAGCGGCCTTGCCGCATCCTCTGCAGTTAGATGTCTTCAATCTGTGCATAGTTCCTAATTGGAGTATCCCACTCATCCCTTCTCTTATCCCACTATAAAATAAAAACACAAAAAAACAAATCCCCTGGACTGTTCATTGACTGGGCAAAGTGTAAAGTGAGATCTAAATCAGTTAGTGAGGATTCCTTTTGACTTGATGAATGTAGCATTTCAGACATGCATACAAGAGACACTGGATGAAGGCTTGTATACCCTATAAGAAAATTGGGCGAGAATTTTTATCCAAAGAACTTTCGTATGATTTTCATATAGTGTGTACAAACCTTTTCGACAGCTGATTCTGACTTTTCATACGAAAATTTTCGAAGGGACAAACTACAAAATTTTTCTCATATGGGAACAGAATGAATGATTGCCGTTTAATGTATACCATTTTCATAAGAAAGACTGCGCATGATCAGAAACAATAAACAACAACAAAAAAGGCTTTTGTTGTACGAGAATTTTCGTACTAATTTTCATCCATTGGTTTTGATTTGCTGTGAAACAATGTGGAAAATCGGACGAGCATTTGCCGATTTTCCTATAGTGTGTACCCCACTTTAGAGATGAGTGTTGATAATGTTCTCTGGTTTTCATGGACCTTTTCAGAACACCTTGCAGTACTGAGAAAGTTGTGTGCACATGGGATCAAGCTGAGAGCAATCAAGTGTAAACTTTTTAAGCAACAAGATTTCTTGGTCGACTCTTTTCAGGCAATGCGACTCAAATGGACCCAAAAGATATAGCAAAAAACGGGGCAAAGTGAGAAGATTACTTGAGGTTCTAATCTATTATTTCTGTTTCATAAAACACATTTCATGTATGCTAAGCCCCTCTATGATGTAATGAAAACCCAAAGGGTATATAAAGGGACATGAAAAGGAGGTTCTGTAAATAGAAAGACAACCACAAAAAAAGGAACAAATCAACAGCTGTCCCCTGGAAAACCAGATCATCCTGATCAAATTCCAATCCTTGCTTATGCCTACTTTAATTATTTGTTTTACACACTGATGCATCAGAGCATAGGCTAGGCACAGTGCTTTATTAGCATCAAGAGGAGTAAGTAGGAGTCGTTAGTAAGTCAGATGATTGTAACCCAGGACTGCCTATATATATATATATATATACACATAATCTCACAAAAGTGAGTACACCCCTCACATTTTTGTAAATATTTTATTATATCTTTTCATGTGACAACACTGAAGAAATGACACTTAGCTACAATGTAAAGTAGTGAGTGTACAGCTTGTATAACAGTGTAAATATGCTGTCCCCTCAAAATAACTCAACACACAGCCATTAATGTCTAAGCCTCTGGCAACAAAAGTGAGTATACCCCTAAGTAAATATGTCCAAATTGGGCCCAGTTAGCCATTTTCCCTCCCCAGTTTCATGTGACTCATTCATATTACAAGGTCTGAGGTGTGAATGGGTAGCAGGTCTGTTAAATTTGGTGTTATCGCTCTCACTCTCTTATACTGGTCACTGGAAGCTCAACATGGCACCTCATGGCAAATAACTCATACATAAAGATGACCTAGGCTATAAGAAGACTGACAAGAACCTGAAATAGAGCTGCAGCACGGTGGCCAAGTCCATACAGCGGTTTAACAGGACAGGTTCCACTCAGAATAGGTCACCCCATGGTCAACCAAAGCAGTTGAGTGCACATGCTCAGCGTCATATCCAGAGGTTGTCTTTGGGAAATAGACACATGAGTGTTGCCAGCATTGCTGCAGAGGTTGAAGGGGTGGGGGGTCAGCCTGTCAGTGCTCAGACCATACGACCCACACTGCTTTAAATTGGTCTGCATGGCTGTTGTCCCAGAAGGAAGCCTCTTCTAAAGATGATGCACAAGAAAGCCCACAACAGTTTGCTGACTATGGACATAGATTACTGGAACCATGTCCTGTGGTCTGATGAGACCAAGATAAACCTATTTGTTTCAGATGGTGTCAAGCGTGTGTGGCGGCAACCAGTTGAGGAGTACAAAGTGTGTCTTGCCTACAGTCAAGCATTGTGGTGGGAGTGTCATGGTCTAGGGCTGCATAAGTGCTGCCGGCACTGGAGAGCTACAGTTCATTGAAGGAACCATGAATGCAAACATGTAATGTGACATACTGAAGCAAAGCATGATCCCCTCCCTTCAGAGACTGGGCCGCAGGGCAGTATTTCAACATAATAACGACCCCAAACACACCTCCAAGATGACCACTGCCTTGATAAATAATCTGAGGGTAAAGGTGATGGACTGACCAAGCATGTCTCCAGATCTAAACCCTATTGAGCATCTGTGGGGCATCCTCAAACAGAAGATGGAGGAGCGCAAGGTCTCTAACATCCACCAGCTCCGTGATGTCCTCATGGGTGAGTAGAAGAGGACTCCAGTGGCAACCTGTGAAGCTCTGGTTAACTCCATGCCTAAAAGGGTTAAGGCAGTGCTGGAAAAAATGATGGCCACACAAAATATTGACACTTTGGAACCAATCTGGACATTTTTACTTAGAGGTGTACTCACTTTTGTTGGCAGCCGTTTAGACATTAATGGCTGCGTGTTGAGTAATTTTGAGGGGAGAGCAAATTGACACTGTTATACAAGCTGTACACTCACTACTTTATACTGTAGCAAAGTGTCATTTCTTCAGTATTATCACATGAAAAGATATAATAAAATATTTACAAAAATGTGAGGTGTGTACTCACTTTTGTGAGATACTGTATATATATATATATATATATATATATATATATATATATATATATAGATAGATAGATAGATAGATAGATAGATAGATAGATAGATATACAATATTTGTATTGAATCTTTGTGTTGAATATGCCATTGAATATGTTTGAATAATGAAGGGATTAATGATCATATCGGATTAATTATTATTATTATAATGGTGGGTAGTGCCTTTGAGAAAGTCCTGTGCCTACTGCAAAAAAATTCAGAATTTTGCTGGCTATTTTAATAAAGAAAGAGTATTATTTTGCATCAAACTGTGCTTTTTTCTTGTTTCTGGAGAGGTAATTGTATAAAATGAGCTGAGCCAGCACCTGAGATGTGATTGTGAAGTGTGGAGCCTGATCTTGACTGAATCAGCTTGTGAAATATTTGATATCAGCTGTTAATACTTGTTGTCAAAGTTGCTAATACATACGAAAGCCAAACCTTCCAGAGACAGTGGGGTTGATTTAGGCTGGATACACACTATACAATTGTCTTTAGATTTTTTCCTTTAGATTTACCAAAACCATATAGTATGAGGTCAAATATAAACACTTTCAACTTGTATGCAATCAGGCAGGCCCCTGCACTACATGGGTTGAAGGTAAATCTAAAGGAAATATAACAACAAAACTCATTCAATAAGCTAAGGGGAAATTCCCTTGCAAATTGAACAGCCTATTTGCCTAGTAAATCAGCTCCAGTAGGTTCAGAGTGGGCAACACCAATGCATAACATTTTTCTATTTTTATTCAGCCTTGCCTCACCTCCTCTTGCCACTTTTCGGAAAGAAAAACTAAAGTGGGAGGGGTTCAAGCAGAGAAGATTCACAAGACTCTCTGAAGTTTAGGTAACATATCATTGTGTTCTTTCCCTGCAAGCTTTGAACTGGTGATCTTTATAAACCAAATACAGTTATATGATGTGAAAAAGGGTATGGAAAAAAATGTAGAAAACTCCATGCTTCTAAAGCAGAATCTAGCATTCAACATCACATAAATGTTCAGTTGGAATGGAAAAGAAAGCATGTAAAAAGAACATAAAATAGACATAAAACATCTTTAGGGTGGTATGATCCCAAAATACTGCTAAACCATCCAGAAGGTCTTCAACAAGCTTTATATTAACACAATTGTGATTTACTAAAGGCAAATAGGCTGTTCACTTTACAAGGAAAGTTACACTTTGCAAGATCATTTGCCTCAGAGCTTAGTGAATAAGGTGAAATTTTACTTTGTAAAGAATACCCAAACACATGCAAGGAAAATTAAAAATTGCATTTTTGCTTTCAAATTAATGGATGATGGAAGTCATCAGAGCTTTGTCTAATTTACTAAGACCTGGGGAAACTTTCCTTGCAAAGGGCAACTTCCCTTGCCAAGTCGCACTTGGCAAGGCCTATTTGTTTTTAGTAAGTCAACCCCAGTGTAATAGCTTCCTACATGGAAATTCTTGATCTGGATTTTTCTTAAAATAGACTAACTTCAAGAGATCCCTGAAAATCCTTAGTTGTCATCTTATTATTTTTTTCCAGAAAAACAGTGAGCATTTTTCTCAATTTGTAAATCATCTGCTTATCTTTCAGCAACCACAAATTGTCTACTGATGTCCTCTGAAATGTTATTGATTGGGATATATTTATTTTAACATAATCATGTAGGTAATCAAAATTGGTTATAAATAAGGCAAAAGTGATTGATTCATTAACCTCCCTGGTGGTATGATTATGTCAGGAATTACATACCAAAAGTGGTACAATTCTTTTCATGGAAATTTGGCGTTATGTATTATAGGCCTACAATTCTTAGTAATTACTGACTTAAACCTGACCAAAACAAGACTCTAGTAGACATCCCAGATGTGATAAATTTGAAACACAAACACGTGAATTATAATCGAATCAATAATATTATTTTATTATTTAATATATAATATATATAATAAAATTATATTATTGATTAGATTATAATTCATGCATTATATATTATATATAGATATATGTGTGTGTGCATATATATATATATATATATATATATATATATATATACATATATATATATATGCATACATATATATATATATATATACATATATATATATATGCATACATATATATATATATATATATATATATATATATATATATATATATATATATGTGTATATATATATATATATATATATATATATATATATATGCATATATATATGCATATATATATATATATATATATGCATATATATATATATATATATATATATATATATATATATATATATATATACATATATATATATATATATAATATAAAATGTGTTTTGTGCAACTTTTTTTTTTTTTTTTTTTGAATTTCCCTCCCTAGTTCTGCTCCCATGCAGCATTGCTGCTGCAGGGAACAGAACTAGGAAGTGATCAGAGCGACGGAGACCGACGGAGGAGTGGCGGGACTCTCGGCTGGCGATCACAGCAATGAGAGATCATCGCTGGATCGCCAGGATAAGGTAAGAGAACACCGCTGCGCTCTCTGCAATCCACCCCGAGCGTGACTCAGGGTTACCGCTCCTGATATGAAAAACCAACCCCGAGTCACGCTCGGGATTACCGCTAAGGAGGTTAAAGGTCATATTTTTAAAGAGATGGAAATCTAGAAATGTTGACATTCCCTTTATTAACCACTTGCCTTCTGTGCACTTAAACCCCCTTCCCATCCAGACCAATTTTTAGCTTTCAGTGCTCTCACACTTTGAATGACAATTGCGCGGTCATGCTACACTGTACCCATATGAAATTTTTATCATTTTTTTCACACAAATAGAGCTTTCTTTTTTGTGGTATTTAATCATCTCTGGGTTTTTTATTTTTTACAAAAAAAAAGAAAAAAGACAGAAAATTTTGAAAAAAAAAAAGTTTTTCTTATTTTCTGTGAGTAAATTTTGAAAATAAATAAATTTTTCTCCTTCACTGATGTGCGCTGATGAGGCGGCACTGATGGACACTGATAGGCTGCACTGATGGGCACTGATGAGGTGGCACTTATGGGCACTGATGAGGTGGCACTTATGGGCACTGATGAGGTGGCACTGATGAGGAGGTACTAATATGCCGCAATGATGAGCACTGATAGGCGGCACTGATGAGCACTGATAGGCGGCACTGCTGGGCACTGAGAGGTGGCACTGCTGGGCACTGAGAGGTGGCACTGCTGGGCACTGAGAGGCGGCACTGACGGGCGGCACTGATGGGCACTGACGTGCGGCACTGATGGGCACTGGCGGGTGGCACTGATTGACACTGACGGGTGGCACTGATGAGCATTGATGGGCGGAACTGATGAGCACTGATGGGCAGCACCATCAGTGCCCACACTCAGTGCCCATAGTGCTGCTAGTCAGTGCTCATCAGTGCCTAGATGAGCAGGCACTGATGGGCACTGACTGGCAGCACTATGGGCACTGATGGTGGGCACTGTGGGCATTGATGGTGGGCAGTTAGTGTGTTTAGTGTACCTTTGTTGTAATCAGGGCACTGGTGATCAGTGCCCTGATTACATTCCTCTGTGTCCCCGACGGCTGCTCGGCTCTCCTCCTTCCACACACTGCAGTGTCTGTGTGAGGAAGGAGCGCTGGCGATTAGAGATGATCTCATATGTTTACATATGAGATCATCTCTCATTGGACGGTCCGATCACGTGGTGAATGGTCACTGTGATTGGCCATTCACCCCGATCTGTGATCGGCTGTGTCCAAGGGACACGGCCGACACAGATTTTCCCCGATGCACGCTCGCGGGAGCGCGCGGGAAGCCAGTGTTTGGGAGGCCGTTTAAAGACGGCCTCCCGAAAATGTGAGTCCGCGCTGTAGCCGAAGTACGGCTACAGCGCGGATGGGAGGTAGTTAAAATACTAATTTATCTAATTTATAAACAATTAAGAAATTCAGTAATCTGGAAAATTCCTAGTCATGGAGTGCACAAATTGTACAGATCAAATCAACACGCATGCCCCTGAAAATTCTACATACTGCATATATACAGTAGATGAAGCATATTTAATAATTACATAGACAGGCTATACTAAGTAGTTTTCAGGTTATAAAGAAGTTCATAAAGGAGTGAGCACTTCAGACCATGTAATCTGGACTTTTAGGTTTTATTAAAATTATTCAGAAACTTTTTAGGGGAAAAAATCAATGCATCCACACATAGAATAGACCTTAGAATGAATAACTATAGTCATGTCTGGACTTCAACTTTAACAATGTTATTTACAAATAATTTTCAATTTTGTAATTCAACTAAATTGACATTTAATGTAGTTCTTTTTTTTCAGAATTTTATCTTGAAATGTAATGGTTTCATTAAGAAACCTCACACAGTTTCTTTTAATTTTCCTTCAAATTGCCTTTGGTGGTGAAGGTTAATTTTTAAGAACACTTTAAGTTGTTCTCTGCCTCTTAAGGAAGTCTCGTACTGTTTTGCATGCTACTTGTTTCTGGAGCCGAAGAATCGCTGCTCGAAAGGATTAATTTGGCAGGCACTCGTGAGACTTTAGAGGGTAAACAACTGTTTCTTTTTTAGTCAATATGGCAATTAAGAGCAGGGAGATTAAAGGAGAGAAAGTAAATGCAGCTTTGGCTCCTATTATGGATTGATGGCTTAGTGACTTGATGAATACCTATTAGGGTATCAGATATATGAGAATAAAGTGGGATTTTCAGAGTCAAGATCAGAAGTCATTTAAAACTCTTAGCTTGATGTTAACAATGTGTAACATTTTCTAACTTGAAAAAATAATAACATATTAGCCATATCCAAGGGGCTTAGACAACCCGTCACATCTATCAAATGTAATTATCAATTTATCAAGCGGAAATGATAAACATCACAGGCTCATTAAGAAAGTTTGTATGGGAGAGAGCATGCTGTAAAATACAGGAGATAGTGGAAACAAGAATCCTAGATGGCTATTTTCAGGGTTTAGAAATGATCCTTAGTGATTTAACTCAAAACTCAAAAAATAATTCTTTATGTTTGAGACCATGGGCATTATTGACATTGGTCTTCAGCCATGAAGCTTGGTAAGTCCATCTGTGTTGAGTAACTTTTTTGTTTTTGTGACTTTGAGAAGGTTAATTAGGAAAGAACTTTAACTACAGACCTCAAGAACACAATGCTGTTTCGTTTTCAAGCTAGGATCATTGTTACATAAAAAAGCACTACATTAAAGTGGATCTTTACCCTTAAAAATAAACTTCCTGCTCTACATCCCACACTCAGGTAAACAAATATCCTTTTTTTTTTCTTTTTTGTTAACTTGCTTTTCTTTTTTTCAATTAATAGGTTTAGGCCCATCATCCATCATTTCGTCTTGCCTATGCAAATAATGTCAGTGCCCCTGGTGCATCCTGGGATATGTAATGTGTATATCCCAGGAAGCACTGGGTGCACTGCAGTCATTCCATTTGCTAAGGAAGGAGGGGATGGTCCCAGCATCACATCATCGGGGGGCTGCGCCTAAACCCAGAAGAACCACAGCGTTTCCGATGACATCACAGAAGACCATGGTGGAGTGGGAACCAAGCTGCGCCTGCAGATAAAAGGATCTCAGCAGAACAATGCTGGATCTGCTGATTGGGTGAGTATCTGAACTGTGTACCACACAGCATCAGGTAAGCAGGGGGGTGTTCCTCTTTAAATATTAAAGTATAAAAATGTAAACTGTAAAATGTAATAAATCAATAACTGGGTGTGGACTTGAGACATTCTGCTTCCTATTGACTTTCCACGTGTAAAGCCTGGTACACACTATAAGTTTTTATGGTTTAACCAATGGGCTGAAAAAAAAAAAAAAGACAGGTCGCTGTACTAACACAAACGGTGTTAGTACAGTGATCCCCCCTGCTGTATTATAGTCTTTTAACAGCCCTCCACCCTGGTAGAACACACCAGTCAACGTTCACAGCCATTGGCTACTAGCGCTGATTGGATGCTGGTTTTCCATCGTGCCTGTTCAACCGAAGACAATGGAAAGTCGGCCAGTTCATGTCAAACCTAATGCCATACTAAAAACAGAGGTCTGAGTGAGCCGACTCTCTTGGTTTTTTTTTTTAGTACTGTTAGAAGAGTCTTTATTAGACCTTAACATACAGAAGGAGCTCTAGTGCATTCCTTCATGATTCTAATCAAAGTCACTGCTCAAGCCCTGAAAATAGGGACACTTTTTCCCATGAAACAAACTGGAAGTATTTAATGCTCTTAACTTAGCTGAATGTCAATAACTTTTAATGTGAGTGTACTATTTTGTTTTATTTAATACATTTATACTTCTATGCTAATGAAGATCCCACACTGCTGTTCTATTGGCTGTACTGCACTAGATCTTCCCAGATGTCTACTGGTAGCATCTCAGCGTGGGTCTAAGCCAAAACACCCTATACCTTGTTGATGCGTTGGAATTTGAATGCTGCAAGGCTAAATATTATTTTTTGTCAGTAGCCAGCATACTTTTGAAGCCTCCAAAAATGGGAGGCTCCTTCAGCATACAACCTGCCTCGATCTTGGCCTACGAGAACAAAAACAGGCAAGCTATTTCCAGTGGCCTAATCCCAGGGAAGAAAGACCATGTTTCAAGTTGTGTTTTCTAAATATTTAACATCTCCCTATCTCACACTACCAGGACAAGCTCCAGGTGATTAACTGCATTGATAGATATCTATAACTATAATATATTATATATCTATAATATGGATCTTTTTAACCTTCTAATGCAGAATACTAGAGCATGCTAAATTACATTTGGCAGAAGTAGTAACAACCGATAAATAGGCAAAATGTACTACCCGATACAGTCACCCAAATTATGCCAGATCACCACCAATATGTAAAATCACAATCTACTTTATGTGCACTAAACTTAGTTTAAATGATGCCCACTTATGCTTATATTTTTTTTATACGACTGCTGCTGTTCACCAAAGAAACCATATAATGGCTTTTTGTGCTATATGTAATACCTATACCACAGCGCTGTCCTATTGTCAAATCAAATGTCACTCTGTGCAAATGTATTGTCCCACAATCCTCAACAGTTCATCACAAATTATGTTCTTCCAATATAAAGTGCTCCACTGTGAAATAAAGTGCTGCATTACTTAAATAGCTTCTCAGTGCTCCAAAGTGCTTCATGCAAAATTCCACTTCCACACACTCGCCAAACAGTATTGACCTTATGCTTTTTAGCACAAAAGTAAAAGCACACTTGTGGATAAAACTCTCTGGGTATTTGACAGCAAAGTTCAGCCTCCCTCCTCCTTTGTCTTCTCCTCCTCAGTTCTCCTCTTCCAGTAGTCTTTGTACTCTTCCTTTAGGCTTGTTTGCCTCAGTTGTTAAACAAGGGGACAAAGAGGAGTAAACCACATAGTGCAGTACCGTCCTATTAAAAGAATTTACAAAAGAATTTAAATTTAAAAGAATTTACAAAAACACACCATTACACTCACATTTAAAAAGCGCCAAAATCGCATGAAAGCCCGGGAAATGCAGTAGCGGCGGCATGTGTTTCACTGGCCAGAAATTATGTCACTGGATGTCCCACCAAACCCATTCGGCCCAGCCAATCAAGCATCTTCAGCAGAATCTCCTAATTAATATAACTAGCTAAACTAATATATTCTTAACAGGGTTAAGGGTGCCCATCTAATAGTTTTTTAAACTATCAACGCTCCCTGCTGATACCACTGCTTGTGGAAGAGAATTTCACAACCCTACCACTCTGACAGTAAAGAACTATTTTACGCAGTTTAATGTTAAACCGATTCTCTTCTAATTTTAGTGAATGGCTGTGTGTCTTTTTTTAAATTCCCTCTCACTAAAAAGTCTGTTCCCTTTGCTAGGGTCGCCAGTACAGTGTTTGTACATTGATATCATATCCCCTCTCAAGCGTCTCCTCTCCAGAGAGAATAAGTTTAATGCTTGTAGTCTTCCTCATATCTGCAGTCCTCCAGTCCCTTTATTAGCTTTATTGCCCTTCTCTGAACTCTCTCCAGTTCCAGCACATCCTTCCTGAGGACTGGTGCACATAACTGGATGGCATACTCCAGATGCGGCCAGACCAGAGTCTTGTAGAGTGGGAGAATTATCGTTTTATCTCTGGAGTGAATCCCCTTTGTAATACATGCCAGTATTCTGTTTGCTTGGCTTGCAGCAGATTGGCATTGCATGCCATTGCTGAGCTTGTCATCTACTAGGACCCCCAGGCCCTTTTCCATCCTAGACCACCCCAGAGGTTCACCCCCTAGCGAGTAACTTGCCTTCTTATTTTTGGTGACCAAATGCATTAATTTACATTTTTCAACATTAATCTTCATTTGCCATGTAGTTGCACACCCCATTATTTTGTTCAGGTCTTCGTAAGGTTTCCACATCCTGTGTAGAAGTTATTGCCCTGTTTAGCTTTGTATAATCAGCCAATACTGAGATTGAACTGGTTATCTCATCCTCTGGATCGTTTATGAATAAATTAAACAGGATTGGTCACAGGACAGATGCTTGGGGGAGCCCACTTTCCACTCCAGACCATTCCGAGTACTCTCCATTTATTACCACCAGTTTTCAATCCACGTACTCCCCCTATGGTCCAGCTCAGAAGGTTAAAAGATTGGTCTGGCAAGAACGATTTTTAATGAATCCATGCTGATTGCTACTAATGATAATATTTTCATTATTAAAATCTTGTATATAGTCCCTTATCATCCCCTCCAATAGCTTGCAAACTATTGATGTTAGGCTATCCGGCCTGTAGTTTCCAGGGATATATCTCTGCCCTTTTTTTAAATATTGGTGCCACGTTGGCTTTTCTCCAATCAGCTGGGGTACCATTACCATCAGTAGACTGTCCATAAAAATTAGGAACAATGGCCCGGCTATCACCTGGCTGAGTTCCTTGAGGACCCTCGGCTGTAAGCCCTCTGGTCCCGGTGACTTATTTATGTTATGTTTTTTAAGTATTTTTCTGACTCTGTCTTCTGTTAACCATGATGGTGCTTCCTGTGATGTGCTATTAACCTTAATGTTACAGTCTAGGTTACTGAACCCCCCCGTTTCTTTTGTAAAGACTGAGGAGAAGAATTTACTCAGAACCTTTGCCTTCTCTCTGTCCTTTGTAGCAAAATTCCCTTCATCATCCTTTATGAGGCCAATATGTTCTGGCCTCACCTTCTTACCATTTATATACTTAAAGAATTTCTTGGTTTTTTTTTACTCTCGTCAGCAATGTGCCTTTCGTGTTCTATCTTTGCTGCCTTGATTGCGCTTTTACATTTCTTATTGCATTCTTTGTAATTTTGGAATGCTGACAATGACCCCTCAGCCTTGTATTTTTTGAAGGCCTTTTCTTTTGTTTTTGTTTGCATTTTTACTTTGGAGTTTAGCCACCCAGGGTTAATTTTAGCTCTTTAAATGTATTCCCTGTTGGAATGCACTGGCCAATTCCTTTATTTAATATGTTCTTAAAGCACTCCCATTTTTCCTCTGTGTTGTTTTCTCCTAGGATTCTATCCCATTTAATACTGTCTAGCAAAGAGCACAGTTTAGGGAAGTTGGCTCTTTTGAAATTCAGTGTCCTTGTATTACCCTTGTGTTTTCCATTTCTGTGATTTATACTGAAACAAATTGACCTGTGGTCACTCTTTCCTAAGTTGCCCTGTATTTCTACATCCTCGATCAGGTCTATATTATTCATAATCAGTAGGTTTAGTATCGCATTGTTTCTTGTTGGTGCATTTGCCATCTAACCCATGAAATTATCCTGCAAAACATTTAGAAAATGACGATCTTTAGATAAATGTGCGGTTCCTTCTGCCCAGTCTATATCTGGATAAATAAAATCCCCCATTATAATGACATTTCCCCTCCCTGCTGCCATTTCAAGCTGTGATAGGCGGTCTGCCTCCCCCAACTCCCTCTGCTTAGGGGGCCTATAGCATATGCCCAGTATTACTTTCCCCTTAGTTTCCTCCCTTTGAAGCTCTACCCATAAGGATTCAGACTCCTCCATGCTCCATTGGTGATATTGTCCCTCATATTCACTTGCACATCATTTTTAATACACAGGCATACCCCTCCACCTTTTTAACACTCCCTATCTCTGCGATAAAGGGAATACCCCTAAATGGTTGCCAGCCAATCATGAGAGCTGTTAATTTGTTAAACCAAGTCCCTGAAATTCTCACAAAATTGAAATTCTGTTTTTACATTAGCAGCTCCAGTTCTCCCATCTTGTTGTACAGACTTCTAGCATTGGTATACAAACCTTGTAATTTTGTCCAGTCAGATACTATATCCTTGTTAGATGCTAGAAGGCTGCAATTTGGATTTGTCAACTTACTTACCTTGTGTTTTGGATTTCTGGTCACCCTACCGCTAATGCACCTAATATTGCCAGCTGAACCTTTCTCTCCGCTGGCTAGCTTTACATCTGGACCCTCCCCCCCATCACCTAGATTAAAACCCCCTCTAACTTTTCGGACATCTTTTCTACTAGTAGGGCTGCACCCTCCCCATTTAGGTGCAGTCCGTCCCTGCTAAGGAGCCGGTAACCAACTAAGACCTACTGTCCTTTTAATAATTGAGTCTCCTACCACCAGAATCTGTCTTTCCTTACCCTTATCCTCGCTCCCTCCCTCACTGGAGGAGTTCCTCCCCTGGCAGCTAGGGACATTGCTCTGCTCCAGCAATGCTGACCCCTGACTGGTTTCTCCAAAATCATGCAACAGGGCGTATTTATTGGGATGTTCCAGCTCAGGACCAGCCTCCTTGACTCTTTCCCCTCTACCCTTCCTAACTGTCACAGGGCATATTTATTGAGATGTTCCAGTCCAGGACCAGCCTCCTTGACTCTTTCCCCTCTACTCTTCAACCCCACGTTTCAAAACCAAATGATTGAAGCATTCAAAGTCATTTTCTCAACAGCTTAGCTCTCCCACTTTTCCTCCTCCTTCTGAATAGTAACTCAGCAGTCTTCCAGCCCTCGAATATCTGTGTAAATTTGAATGAATTGCTGCACAGTTACTGCAGGTTCATAGATCAGTGTGGACTTGTTTTAAAATATATGTCTGGGCAAAATAAAAGTAGAAAAGCTTACCCACTTTCATCAACCTGCAAAGAAGGTAGAGGTCTGACACCCTTGTAACCCCCCTGCTGCCGATTCAAATCTAAACCTCTCCAGCTAGTAGAGATTCACCTGTAAGACTCTGAACATCCAAAATATGCTTAGCTGATTTAAAATAAAATGCAATTGGTCTTTAAACTAAATACTAAAATTATGATGGAAAATACATCTTCAATAACATATATTTTCATGTTTAAATAAATAAACTAAACAGGCGTGCTTGCTTAAGGGTATACAGTACAGTAAAACAGTAGGCAAATGTATTTATTTTTTTCATTTGTGCATTTCTTTCCAAATATTGCCAAACACTTTTGTACAATAAAACTAAATAAACATAAAAACACTCTATCATGCGTATTCAACAAGGCAAACTGCTAAATGCATCTGAACCTGCAGGCCACTGTTTAATATTACTGAGGAGGACTTGCAGACCCTCGAGTAACTATAATGAGGGTAGAAAGAAAGGTAATAACTGTAAAATGGATGGAGAGGAGCAAAGGATAGTTAACCTCTTATCTTTAATATAGTAAGGCCTTCATGCTTAAAGAGATTTAGGAAAACACACGGTTTGCCAGACCGTGCTAAATGTGATGAAAATAATTTTGCAGCGTGGATATTAATGCAAACCTTTGCCTATCTGACAGATTTACATGTGCCATGTCCTGTAAAACTTACTGCTAATGGGAAAAACACCTATTAAGCAGAGGTATTTCAAGATGTAGTATATTATAATATTTTACTTCTCAGTTTATATGAATTTCAGTGTCTCACAATTCATAGAGGGAACAAGGAAAAACTGCATAGTAAGTAGTAACATGTTGTTAGTTCTCAAGGGCACTCTGCTATTAGCTTCTAGAGACACCGTTCATAAATCCAAAGTAAAGATCAAAGTGTTGCCTAGTATTGGATAAAATAATGTGCTGGGTTCAGCATAAGAGGTCTAACTAGCCTGTGGACAGCTAATGTATGGTTAGATATTTGGAGATCTCAAATGACCAGGCTTAAGACAGAGAGTAAAAGTGATGTGCAAAGTACAGGAAGCTATGGCAACCAGTCAGAAAGAACATTTTAAGTCATCTGTTATTGGCAAACTGATATCAGGTAGCAGTGGGTTTCTGTTTTATTTAACACCTAAATAAATGTCCTCCAATGAGGAAGCAAGCAATCGCATGAAAGGTATTGAGGAGATATAACATATTTCTTCACTGATAGTAGAGCAAGTACCATGTTAGCCACCAATTAAATAAGAAGTATTGCCAAAGATTGTTGACCATACTTCTCCTGTGGATCACAGGAGAAGAACTTTGTTCTGTACTCCTGTGTCCCAATTCAGCCAACAGTGAGCTAAATCCTGCTGTATGATGATGTCACAGAGCCGGCCCAAGCTTGCAGGGATTCCGACAATAATTTTGGGATCACCCCAAATGCCTGACTGATAGCTGGCTCAGCTGCTCCCGCCCCCTACCCAGCCCAGTAGTCCAGTGAGCGCTGGAGGGGCAGGGTAAAGAGTCAGTGACTGACAATCGCTGGTTCTCTGCTCACTGAAGAACTGAATGATAAATAGTGTGTGATCGCTCAGTTCTTGCGGTGGACAGCTGTAGCATTGGATCGATGATGCAGCCATCTAGATAAGTATGTATGTTTGTTTGTTTTTTTGTAAACCCATACTTCTCTATTAAAAGATAAGTTCTCCTTTGTGAGCATGCTACATGTACCACCCATTTTTAGGGTGGAACATGTAACATGTTCCCACTGCTGCAGCCGCTGCCTGCTGCTCTCTCTCCCTGTGACAGTGGTACAGCAAGAAGTTCCCCATACTAGCTGACACTTTGTGAAAACAGCATGGCAGTGCGGGGTTTAGCCCACACAGCCACATCATTTTTTCACAGAGCTCTGTTTATGAATGACTACAAGTCCCGACATCCTTTGGGGTTGTCGGCTTGTAGGTTCTCAATGAACTACCATGATGCTGTTGAGCGCTGTGGTAGTTCATTGAGTCTTCCTGTCAGTGTGAAACTGCCTGTCTATAAGATGTACAGGGAAGGCAGCTCACACTGGCAGTCTGCAGGAGACTTGCATGGCATTAGCAATCTGGTAATCGCTGGTGCAATGCTTTCCACGCTCCTAACAAAAAAAAAAAAAAAATACCAAACTTGCATTTTTTTTTTTTAAAGTGAACTTATCCTTTAATGCAGACAGTTTGGAGTTTAAGTGATATCCTTTCAACTAACTTTTTTTAATAACCTGTTGCTGCCAGTCTAACATATATGCAGTGGGAAAAGGGTGGGATTTAACGCCCTCATGCCGCACATATGCCTCACTGGGTGGTCAATGTTTCTATGCAATGAGCACTCCTAATGTGCACTCTCAACACATAGACTGAGTTGTCTATGACAGCACTCGTTCTCTGCTACTAAGTGATAGCCGGTGGCAGTCAATCAGAGTGGTCACATGACCTCTGATCTATCCACTCCCAGGCATACAGACCCTATTAAAGTGATGTTGGGCAGGGAAGGAAGGGGTTAAGGATGCAAGCTTTTTGAATGCCTCCCGGCTTTTTACAATTCTGAAATTGTTTTGGAAACCGCGTATTTATACGTAGGGTTACAAAGAGGAGCAATTAAATATAAATAGTAAATAAATACAGTTATATTTTCTTGACACACTTTATTGGTGAATCAGTTTTCAAATAGTATGAGGAAGTGAAGAAAGGAAGGTGGTGGTCATTGACTCATAATTAGTGATGAGCCAAACAACCCCCGGTTTGGTTCGCACCAGAACACCACGAACAGAGGATAAGTTTGTTTGAACAAACAAACCCCATTGAAGTCTATGGGACTCGAACCTCGAAAATCAAACAGCCTCATTTTGAAGGCTTAAATGCAAGTTATTGCCCCAAAAAAGTGTATGGGGGTCCGGGGTCCTGACCTGGGGAACATGTAGCAATGAAAAATAAGTTTTTAAAAACAATTGTTTTTAAAGGAGCACTGATTTACTGATTTTAATGAGGCTTAAAGTGAAACTATAAAAATGAAAAATTCCTTCAAATATCATGCCGGGGGGGGGGGGGTCCCCTGAATGTGCCTGTAAAGTAGTGCATCTCTACGATGTATGTAGCCTGCTGAGGCAATACTGACATTTCTAAAGATAAAAATATGTCATATACAAATAAACATACAAATTTCAAATCGCATGTACTTGTCAAATGGGTTCAGAAAAATTGGGCCTTGTTTGTTGGTGGTGCCTGAAGACCGTAACCCCTCGCAGTTACTCTTGCTGGGTGCAGGAACGGGACCTGCTGCTAAAAAATCCATACAAATCTGAAATCGCATGTACTTGTCATACAGGTGCCAAAAATTGGGCCTTTGCTATTGGTGGAGCCTGAACACTGTAACCAAGGCCTCGCAGTTACTCTTGCTGGGTGCAGGAACGGGACCTCTTGGTAGGAATTCCATACAAATTTGAAATTGCATGTGCTATACAAGTGCCAAAAATTGGGCCTTTGCCGTATGTGGTACCTGAACACCGTAACCAAGGCCTCGCAGTTACTCTTGCTGGGTGCAGGAACGGGACCTGCTGGTAAAAATTCCATACAAATTTGAAATTACATGTGCTATACAAGTGCCAAAACTTGGGCCTTTGCTGTATGTGGGAGGGAGGGGGAGGTTTTGGACTTTACACGCACGGTGGGATGTGCCATACGTCTCCATCCCGGTTCAATGTACATAAAAAGAAAAAGAAAAGGAACAGGACCAGCTGGTAAGAATTGCATAAAAATGTGAAATTGCATGTGCTACACAGGTGCCAAAAATTGAGCTTTTGCTGTTGGTGGTGCCTGAACACCATAATCATATCCTTGCAGTTACTCTTGCTGGGAGCAGGAACGGGACCTGCTGGTAAGAATTCCATACAAATTTCAAATTGCATGTGCTATACAAGTGCCAACAATTGGGCATTTGCCATTGGTGGTGCCTGAACACCATAACCAAGCCCTCGCAGTTACTCTTGCTGGGAGCAAGAACAGGACCTGCTGGTAAGAATTCCATACAAATTTGAAATTGCATGTGCTATACAAGTGCCAAAAATTGGGCCTTTGCCATAGGTGTTGCCTAAACACCTTAACCAAGCCCTCGCAGTTACTCTTGCTGGGAGCAGGAATGGAACCTGCTGGTATGAATTGCATACAAATTTGAAATTGCATGTACTATACAAGTGCCAAAAATTGGGCCTTTGCCGTATGTGGTGCCTGAACACCATAACCAAGGCCTCGCAGTTACTCTTGCTGGGAGCAGGAAGGGACCTGCTGGTAAGAGTTCTATACAAATTTGAAATTGCATGTGCTATACAAGTGCCAAATATTGGGCCTTTGCTGTATGTGGTGCTTGAACACCATAACCAAGGCCTCACAGTTACTCTTGCTGGGAGCAGGAACGGGACCTGCTGGTAAGAATTACATACAAATTTCAAATTGCATGTGCTATACAAGTGCCAAAAATTGGACCTTTGCCGTAGGTGGGGCCTGAACACTGTAACCAAGGCCTCGCAGTTACTCTTGCTGGGTGCAGGAACGGGACCTGCTGGTAAGAATTCCATACAAATTTGAAATTGCATGTACTACCAAGGTGCCAAAAATTGGGCCTTTGGTGTTGGTGCTGCCTGAACACTGTAAATCCTCAAAGTTAGCAGGGCACAGGGACAGGGACTGCTGTTAAAAATGACAAACGACATTTAAATTGTATGTACCTGTCATACAAGTGCAGAAAAATTAGGCCTTGGGGGTTGGTAGTGACCTAAACCAAAAATATTGTTGGAAGCTAGCACAATCAAGGTAGAGGAATAAGATAGGCAGCATATGCAGTCTTCAATGGATGGCAGACCCCTAGCAAATTCAATCAGTTACATCAGCATCAGGGGCCTGATAGCTCTTGTTGATCCAGGACTGGTTCATTTTGATGAAAGTCATCTGGCCAACAGAGTCTGAGGACAGACACACTCTTTTGTCCGCCACAAAACCTTTAGCAACACTTAACTTTTGTTCGGAAAGCACGCTGGAAGCAGGACAAAACAGTAGCTCCATTGCATATTTGAGCAGGTGGTCCATCCTCAAGACCCAGTAAGCCAGTGGATGCGCAGCTGGAAAGGTCTCCAAGTCTGCTCTTGTGCCTAGATAATCATGCACCATATAATGGAGACGCTGACGATGGTTGCTTAAACCTAACAGTCCTGGGTGCTGCTGAGGACAAAAGAACTGCTTAAAGGCATTGGTCAGCCGGCAGCCTTCTCCACCGCTCCTCCTTTGGCTGAACGATGCCTCAGAAACACGTCCGGAAAAAAGTTGACATCCAAGTGTCTGGAAAGGCGGGACAGAAATTTTTTTCCAAGGCCTCCTCAAGATGTTTCATCCTCTGCTCCCTCTGCGAAGGCAGGATGAGCTCTGCAACTTTACCTTTGTAACATGGATCAAGAAGGGTTGCCAACCAGTAATTATCCCTCTACTTGATAGCATGAATCCTTGGTTCCTTTTAAAGGGCTTTGCAGAGCCCATGCAACGTAAGTTGGAGGAGGCATGAGTTTCTTAGTCCTCTGGGTCACTAAGGATGACATTGTCAGCAGGAGCAAACTCTCCCCAACCACGTACAACTCCAGTGGTTTCTGGGGAATCAAAACCATCCCTTGAAGACTGCTGTATGCTATCCTCTTCCTCTACATCCATGCTGCCAAAATCCTCATCCTCCTCCTCCTCTTCCTCCTGTGTGTTTTGTGGCCTTGCAGGAATGATATCTGCATAAAAGGGGCCTTGTGAGGAAAGGAAGTCCTCCTCTTCCTGCTGCTGTTCTGCCTCAAGTGCCCTGTCCATGATTCCACACAGCGTGTGCTCGAACAGGTAGACTAGCGAAATACTGTCACTGATGCATGCATCGTCCTGGCTGGTGCAAAAAGAAACAGGCTCCCCTGACCCTGTCCTTGTGCCAAACTCACACAGGTACTGATTGACGGTCCGCTGCAGCATTGCCAACATTGAGTTCCACCTGGTGGGCATGTCACAAGTGAGGCGGTTGGTGGGCAGGTTGAATGTCAGATAAGTGAGCACTGGCATTGAATGAATGGCGGAAATGGCCACAGACTTTCCTGGCCTGCCTCAGGAGATCTTGGAAGCCCGGCTATCTGCTCAAGAAACGCTGCACCACCAGATTCATAACATGTGCCAAGCATGGAACATGTGTCAAGTGTCCCTGTCGGAGGGCGGACAGAAGGTTGGTGCCATTATCACATTCAACCATTCCTGGCTCAAGTCATGTCATGGCGTCAACCATCTCTGAGTCTGCCCCTGCAGAGCTGACAGAATCTCTGCACTGGTGTGACTCCTATCCCCTAGACAGACCAACTGAAGCACAGCATGGCATCTTTTAGCCTGACTGCTTGCGTAGACCCTTGAATGCTTAGGGAGCACTGCTGCTGCAGAGGAGAATTGAGCAGAAGAGGACATTAAGGAGGAGGAGGAAGTGGTGGAGTAGCCAGATGTGGCAGAACCAGCACCAGCTTTTTGGAGATGGGGTGGCAAAACAAGTTGCAACACCGAACCCTGTCCTGCATCCTTCCCAGCTGCCAGCAGAGTTACCCAGTGTGCCATAAAAGAGATGTGACGTCCCTGTCAATGCCTGCTGGACCAAGAGTCAGCAGTTATGTGCACCTTCCTGCTTGCCGCTTTGTCCAACGAGGTCAAAACACTACCTTCAACATGACGGTAGAGAGCCGGAATGGCCTTACGCAAAAATAAATGCCTTTTTGGGACCTGCCACTGTGGTGCAGCATGTTCCACAAGTTCGGGAAAGGGAGCCGAGTCTACCAGATGAAAATGCAGCAACTGTAATTCTAGCAATTTGGCCAAGCTAGCATTAAGACGCTGAGCATGTGGATGGCTGGGACAGTATTTCTTTCTACGCTTCAGCAACTGGGGTAGTGAAATTTGCCTGCTGCTCAAATCAAGCAGTGGTGTTCTGCTAGCAGATTGGTTGCAACTCTCTGTGCCACTCATTGCTATGCCATCATCCCTCTCAATGCTGATATTAAGAAGGCATGAGGTATAGTAGGGATAGAGATCACAGATGAGGAGCAAGGTGATGTATGCTTGTTTTGATCTGGTGCCTCCTTCAGATGCTGTTGTCAATGGACTGCATGGCAGGTGGTCATATGCCTTGTCAAGCATGTGGTGCCCAACCGGCTGGGGTTCTGGCCACACTTGATCCACTTTAGACAGATGTTTCAAACAGCAACACTGCGGTCTACTGCACAGATGCTGAAAAAAGCCAACACTAATGAACTTTTTGGAGTCCGCTGGGATTTTGCAGCACCCTGTGGAGCTCTGTGCTGTGACGCAATAGGTTGGCTACTGCTATGGCGGCCCCTGGAACACATCCTGCCTTGTTGGAGTTATGCGTCCTCCTCATCCTCCCCCCTCCTCCTCCTCCTCAATCCTGTCATGCACCCAAGTACAGTCAGTGACCTCAT
Organism: Pelophylax lessonae; assembly: GCF_965119305.1. Lineage (NCBI taxonomy): Eukaryota > Metazoa > Chordata > Amphibia > Anura > Ranidae > Pelophylax > Pelophylax lessonae. The sequence continues at coordinate 60,742,606 of NC_138769.1, read as the reverse complement.
CATCCCCTCCCTCCTTGTCACTGGAACAAACTTGGCAATATGCATCAGCTGTGGCAACATGACTGCTGGTTTCTTGTCCATAATTGTCACCCCCTCTCTCTAGGCTCACGTTATTCCCTTCATCAACCTGGGAACCAACATCACAACTTTCAAATTGCTGCACATCCTCCAAGAGCATGTCACTGACACTATGATCAAATAGTTCAGGTGACTCCTCTGTGCATGATGGTGGGGCGACTGAAGGAGTAGCTGTGGAGAAGGAGCCTGTGGAATGGGCCGCTTTGGTAGCTGCGGTGGAAGGCAAACTACTGGGAGCATGGGTATCAGAGGAAGAGGAGGATGAGGACGGCTTATTGATCCACTCCACCAACTCTTCCACATATTGTGGATGAATAGCATGGATAGCACCGGAAATAAAGGATGGGCGTGCCCCGCCTGCAGAGGATGCACTATGTCGACTGTGACCACCACTTTTCCCAATAGACACAGAGGCTGCTTGCCCTCTTTTTGCGGCCTGTGAGCGTCGGCCTCTACTTGATGGCCTTTTGGACATGATGTTGATACAGATCAATATAGGGTATAAAAGAGGTCTGTTCCCCTAGTGGTGGGACTTTTCAGGAACTCAAAATGAATTTACAAATGATAATATACAAAAATAGTTTTATTGAAAAAATGTTAGATTAAAAAGGCAAACAGTAATTCACATTACATATGATGCAGATGACATGGGTACTATAGCAGAAAAGACCCAACGCGTTTTGAAGTGAAAACTTCTTCTTCAGGGGTAATTCTGACTTTACAGTATTTCTATCAACTGCATTATGTGGCGTTTAAACTGTTTGCAAAATATGTTAAAAACAAACCGAGCTGTGAGAGCCTGCGTGGTGGGTCAAGGTGAAAACATGCGTCCAAAAAGGGGGGTTAGACAATGCCTGCCGTGAGCTGGGGTCATGTTGATATAATGCAATGAACGGGGGTGACCAGCGCTATGGAGTTATGCAGATAATGTATAAAGATTAACAGGTGTAAGCTGCCAACAACCGAACCCTTGAGGGTTAAAAAGTGAAATAGGTGCAAAGAGGTTGCAACGGCGCTACCTTTAAAGTGATTAAGTGCCACGTGGATAATGTGCCAACATAAATAGTGATGCCCAAACACTATTAAAGAGCTTATATTTGGGTCCAAACTAAAGTGCACTAGTGACTTGTGGTGTGACAAAAATAACCAATTTTTTATCCTGGACCCAAAGCAAGGTGCAATAGTAAAGTGCTAAGTGCTGTGCAATAAATATACCAAAGTAATGGAAAAACAGTGTATTTTATTTCAAAGAATAAATAAATTATACAGTGCAATTTACTGGTGATAAGTTGTGCTTGCTGAGAAAAAACAAAATAAATAAAGGAATTCCTCCTTGGAATGAAAGTCCTAGTGTAATCAAATGGATAAAGAGAAATTCCACTTAGTGAAAGGATAAGTGAAAAAAGTAATTATGAATGAGAAAAAAGAAAAAATAAAAAAAAATGAGAAAAATGGGGTTGCATCCACCAGTGTGACCACTAGGTATCGCACCTCACATACGACCTGTTTGCCACAAGATGGTATTTTTCGGGGGTTCTACGATAGAGTGAGTGTTTACAAGCTTTTGTTTCCTCAAAAAGAAAGAGGGAACCCCATGATGCCGTATACAATGTAATAGAAAATTGGAGAATAGTAGTAACTCACGGGTTAGGCTGTCCAAGATCAGTTGGTGTAGCCGGGAAGCTTCCGCGTTCCACGGCCCAGGCTCCGAATACCGGAAGTGACGTAATGACGTATTTGACTCCACCCTACGCGTTTTGTCAGAGGACGTCTTTTGGAGCTGTCGCTGCCGCAGTAGCTGTGTATGTGGCGTTTACACTGTTTGCAAAATATGTTAAAAACAAACCGAGCTGCGAGAGCCTGCGTGGTGGGTCAAAGCGAAAACATGCGTCCAAAAGGGGGGGCTAGACATCCCAATAAGTCACCCAAGGCGTAAATTCCCCAGGAGGGGCCTGTTGGACAGCTGAAGTCCAATAATTGTGGAGCCCTTGTAGTAGTATGGACGTTATATCAACATGACCTCAGCTCACGGCAGGCATTGTCTAACCCCCCTTTTTGGATGCATGTTTTTACCTTGACCCACCACGCAGGCTCTCATAGCTCAGTTTGTTTTTAACATATTTTGCAAACAGTTTAAACGCCACATTACGCAGTTGATAAAAATACTGTAAAGTCAGAATTACCCCTGAAGAAGAAGTCTTTTCTGCTATAGTACCCATGTCATCTGCATCATATGTAATGTGAATTACTGTTTGCCTTTTTAATCTAACATTTTTTCAATAAAACTATTTTTGTATGTTATCATTTGTAAATTCATTTTCAGTGCCTGAAAAGTCCCACCACTAGGGGAACAAACCTCTTTGTTACATTTATATGGGATGTGGCACCATTATCAGGGTCGCCGCTGAGAGCAATTCTTTCTCCAATATAGGGTATACGCAACTGACCAATAGATACTCAATGACCTGATATTATATAATTGATAGCCCTATTGATTCGCTGTGGTGGTTATAAATGTACGCAAGTGACGGATTAACAATACTCTCACTGATATCTGATGTAATTTATAATCCTTTAGATGGATGATCTGTGATGCTTATAGAATGTTCCACAACTGACCAATGAATACTCTGGCTGATATCTGAAGTGATCTATAATGAAATAGGTCTGTGAATATTATAGAATGTTCCACAACTGACCAATGAATACTGTGACTGATATCTGGAGTGATCTATAATCAAATAGGTCTGTGAATATTATAGAATGTTCCACAACTGAACAAATAATACTCTGAATGATATCTGAAGTGATCTATAATCGAATAGGTCTGTAAATATTATAGCATGTTCCACAACTGACCAATAAATACTGTGACTGAAATCTGAAGTGATCTATAATCAAATAGGTCGGTGAATATTATAGAATGTTCCACAACTGAACAATTAATACTCCGAATGATATCTGAAGTGATCTATAATCTTATAGGTCTGTGAATATTATAGAATGTTCCACCACTGAACAATAAATACTGTGACTGATATCTGAAGTGATCTATAATCTTATAGGTATGTGAATATTATAGAATGATCCACCACTGACCAATGGATACTGTGACTGATATCTGAAGTGATCTATAATTAAATAGATCTGTAAATATTATAGAATGTTCCACAACTGAACAATTAATACTCTGAATGATATCTGAAGTGATCTATAATCAAATAGGTCTGTAAATATTATGGAATGTTCCACAACTGAACAATTAATATTCTGAATGATAGCTGAAGTGATCTATAATCAAATAGGTCTGTGAATATTATAGAATGTTCAACAATTGACCAATGAATACTGTGACTGATATCTGAAGTGATCTATAATCAAATAGGTCTGTGAATATTAAAGAATGTTCCACAACTGACCAATGAATACTCTGAATGATATTTGAAGTGATCTATAATCAAATAGGTCTGCGAATATTATAGAATGTTCCACAACTGAACAATTAATACTCTGAATGATATTTGGCATGATCTATAATCAAATAGGTCTGTGAATATTATAGAATGTTCCACAACTGAACAATTAACCACTTAAGCCCCGGAAGATTTTACCCCTTCCTGACCAGGGTTTTTTTTGCGATTTTTTACTGCGTGACTTTAACGGACAATTGCGCGGTCGTGCGACGCTGAACCTAAATAAATTTGACGTCCTTTTTTTCCCACAAACAGAGCTTTCTTTTGGTGGTATTTGATCACCTGTGCGATTTTTTCTTTTTGCGCTATAAACAAAAAAAGGAGCGTAAATTTTGCAAAAATAACAATATTTTTCACATTTATTTATATGAAATTCCCCCCCAAAAAAATCAAAATTTTTTAACATTTTTGGCCAATTTGTTTTCTGCTACATATGTTTGGTAAAAAAAAAAAAAATCGCAAAAAGCGTATTTTGATTGGTTTGCGCAAAAGTTATTGCGTTTACTAACTAAGGGAAAGATTTCTGTCATTTTTGGTGTTTTTTTTAACGTGTAATGACGGCGATCTGCGATTTTTTTTGCGGTACTGCGACATTGCGGCAGACAGATCGGACTGCTGACTGACATTTTTCATTTCAAATATTTTTATTGAATTTTCAAACATACAGGGAAAGAAATCAAAAAAAACAGTCAGGGTAAAATAAAGTAACTTGCAGGTATGTCACTTAAGTAATTTTTCAGATGATCTTAATACAGGATAGTCATATCAATTACCGTAACAACCATCAACAAAATAGCAGTTCTTGACCATGAACTATAATTATTGCGATCCCACTTATGTCTATATATCACATTATAGAACTAGTAGTGCAATCTGTCTGAATTATTCTATATATAGTGTTCAGTTTGTGCCCTCACTTCCGTATATGGGTATCGTACCACTGAGTCCACGGATACCATTCTTGTACCTCTCTTTGATACCTGCCCACAGTGGGTGCCATGAGCAGTTCAAAGGTTTTATGCGTTTGGACCGTAGCTATCACTTCTGATAGAACAGGTATGCACACCTCCTTCCATTTCCTAGTGATACAAATCTTGGTAGCGAGTAATACGTTAATTACAAGTTTGCGAGCCTTTGGGGGGATTAATGCTATCGGAACATGGAGCAAAGCCATGTTGGGGGATGGGGTCATTTGGTGCCCTGTAACATCAGAGATCATTTTAAACACACTCTTCCACAACGTCATAACTGGTGGACACTCCCACAGAATATGCATCAGCGTACCGTGCTTGCCACAGTTCCTCCAACACATGGACGATGCTGTAGGCGCAAAGCGCGCAATCACTGTAGGGGTCATGTACCATCTCAGGGATACTTTGAGGTACAGTTCCCTTAGGGATGCACTCAGAGTTGCTTTATTGCTCATCACTATGGCTTTTGTCCATTGGGATGTGGAATAGGTAGCCCCTAGGTCTTGTTCCCATTTTAACAAGGGGGGAGTTTTAGTAAAAACCCCTTTTTCATCTAGTGCAGAGTATATCAGGGATATGCCTTTAGTGGGTTGCAAAGGTTGGGACAGGTATTGCCATATTCTGGCAGGAACCTTGGACTGAAGTTGTGGGTTATGATGTATGCAAGAGACAATTTGGTTGTATCTGAACCATTCGCCACTACCCAAGTGCCATTTGGCTGCCATTGTCCGAAATGGTTGCACGGTTTCCGCTTGGTATAGATCTTGTATACGGATAGGGGGAGATTGCCGCCAGGCCGTGAGGTCCATGTCGGGCACTATCTGGGTCAGACCCGACACTGGAAATGGGATCGTTACTACAGGTGTGTTCTTCCATTTGGTGTGTGTAAGGTGCAGCCATGCCGTCACCGACGCTCGGATCGTTGGTGACACATAACGTGGGAGGTGAACCCCTCGTCTCCTACTGCATACCCAGGTGAACAGATCATGTTCCGGGGTCACTGCCCGTTCCATCATGCCCCAGAGAGTATCTGGGACCTGCTGGAACCATGCTCGCATTTGCGATATAATTGTGGCTATGTAGTAGTCCATCAGGTTCGGCATAGATGCACCCCCCACTGCTTTAGATTTCATAAGGATACTCTTCGCACATCTAGGGCGTTTGCCCTGCCACAGGTAAGTGGATACCATGCCTTGGAGGGATTGTATAAATGATTTGGGAACCGGGATCGGTAGCGATCTAAACACGTATAAGATCTTGGGTAGAGTGCACATTTTGAAGGCTGCTAATCTTCCTGACCACGTAAGTTCAAATTTGGCTAGGGATCGAAGTTCTGTAGCTAGTTGGGATTTTAGAGGGATGTAATTAGCTTGGAATAGGCTGCTGGCGGTGTTAGTAAGTTTAATTCCCAGGTAGGTTATGCCCGAGTCTGACCACTTATACGGAAAGGATCGGGTGAGAAGGTTTCTCGTAGTGCCATCGACCCCCAGATCTAGGATGCAGGATTTGGCGTCGTTGACTTTATAAAGGGATATAGACCCGAAATCGGTCAAGATTTGTCTGATACGTGGTAGCGACGTTGTGGGATTCGAGACCATGAGAATAACATCGTCCGCGAATAGGCTAATTCGATGTTCCATTGAATTCACGTCGATTCCGGTAATGTTAGGATCAGTCCTAATTTTCTGAGCTAGGGGTTCTATTGCCATATTAAAGACTAGAGGGGACAATGGGCAGCCCTGCCTCGTCCCATTCGTAATCACAAACGGAGACGAGAGAGTGCCGTCCACTAACACCTGTGCTGAAGGGCCGGCATATAAAGCCATTATTGCAGAGTGCATTCTGCCCACAATGCCAAAGCGCCTGAGGACCTCACGCAGATATCCCCAGTGCACTCTATCAAACGCCTTCTCTGCGTCCAAAGAGAGGAGCAGAGAAGGCGTTCTGTCAGTGCGAGCCGCATGAATGATATTGATAAGACGTCTGGTTGCGTCCGCTGATTGCCTACCCTTGGTAAAGCCTGCCTGGTCCCTATGAATGAGTAGGGGAAGATATTTCATGAGTCTAGTGGCTACTGTCTTGGCATAAATTTTCACGTCCGTATTCAGTAACGAAATCGGCCGAAAGTTTTGTGGCGTGTCGGGTTCCTTGCCTGGTTTTGGCAGAGTGATTATGGTTGCCTTAAGCATTTCGGAGGGAAACAAGGACGAGGACGCCGCTTCGTTGAAAACCGAGCAAAGGTGTGGTGCAATTACGTCTTTTAGTTGAAGGTAATATTCATTGATCATGCCATCCGGGCCAGGAGATTTCCCCGATGGCAATGAGGAAATGGCAGACATCACCTCTTCAACCGTGAATGGTTGATTCAGTAATTCTGTCTGTTGTGGGCTCAGTGAGGGAAGCGCGATGGAGTCTAGGAAACCATTAATAAGCTCCGGGGTTGGAGAGGACGTTTGCGTCTCTTGGAGATTGTACAGTGAGTGGTAGTAGCTACTGAAGGCGTCTGCTATTTCTTTGGGGTCATGTACCTCATTACCTGTGGCAGGGTGTTTAATAGAGTGTATTTTATGTTGTACCCTCTGGCCTTTCAGCCTGGCGGCTAGCATTCTACCTGCTTTGTTACTCGTGGCGTAAAGCTTAGCTTTTGATTTTTGGAGGTTACGCTCATACGAATCAAGAAGGTGCGATCTAAGTTCTTGCCTTAGTACAGTTAACCTCTGCTTAAAGGCCGTGGAGGGAGCTGATTGGTTTTGGGCATCCACTGACGCAATTTCTCTCGTCAGCTCATCTATAGCCTTGGAACGCTGCTTGTTCGTTTTATGTTGCAATTGTATTAACACCCCTCTACTAAAAGCCTTGTGGGCATTCCAGAGGACCGCAGACCCCGATACCGACCCCGCATTGTTCTGGAAAAACTCTGTTACTTCTTGTTTGAGGATAGCAGCATTTGCCGGGTGCTTGAGTATTTCTGCTCGCGCTCGCCAGGGTTTATCTGAGCGGGCCTTAGGGGATACTGCAAATGTGACGCTTACAGGGGCATGATCAGACCAGGTTATCGGGGCTATCTCGGAGTCTACGGACCTCTGGAGGATCGCTTTATCAGACAATATAATATCAATACGAGCATATGAATTGTGGACCGCAGAATGATGCGAATACATCCTATCAGTGGGGTGGTGGCACCTCCATATGTCATACAAGTCATTTTTGTTCATAAAGCCCTGTAGTGATGGCTGGAGCCTATTAGAGGTAGTCGAAGAGTCCAAAGATCTGTCCGGGGGTAAATTGTAGTCTCCGCATAGGAGTAGGGGGCCTTTTTGGACTTTCCTGATGGTGCAGAGTGTACGGCTGACTGACATTTTTGACACTTTTGGGGTTACCAGTGACATTACTGCAGTAATCAGTGCTATACATATGCACTGTTACTGCAAAATGACACTGTCAGGGAAGGGGTTATCTTTATTGGAAAAGGAGGGGTTAAGTGTGTCCCTAGGGGCGTGCTTTTTACTGGGATTGGACATGGCTACTAGTGTAGGAACAGTGATCAACGGTCCTACATAGTAGAACCGTATGATCACCATTCCTACACAGGGGAGAATGACAGGCGGCTTGTTTACATCAGCCGCCTGCCTTTCTCCCTTCACGGAGGACGATCGCGAGTGACCGGCGGACATCGGGTCCGCCGGTCACACGCACTGACTTCCCAGTGAACGAGCCGGGGCGGGCGCGCCTCCGCGGGCGCGCGCTCGCCCACTATTGGCTCACAAGGAAGTGACAGGTTAGTGACGTATATATATGTCACTTTGCCTGGCCGGGGCTGACTGCCGCCGTATATAGTCGTGCGGCGGTCGGCAACCGGTTAATACTCTGAATGATATCTGAAGTGATCTTTAATCAAATAGATCTGTGAATATTATACAATGTTCCGCCACTGATATCTGAAGTGATCTATAATCGAATAGGTCTGTGAATATTATAGAATGTTCCACAACTGACCAATGAATACTGTGACTAATATCTGAAGTGATTTATAATCAAATCGGTCTGTGAATATTATAGAATGTTCCACAACTGAACAATTAATACTCTGAATGATATCTGAAGTGATATATAATCAAGTAGGTCTGTGAATATTATAGAATGTTCCACAACTGACCGATGAATACTGTGACAGATATCTGAAGTGATCTATAATAAAATAGGTCTGTGAATATTATAGAATGTTCCAGAAACTGACCGATGAACAATAATCTGACTGGTATCTGATGTAAAGAAAGAAATCTCTCCCTACCTCACACAGGAACCTGGCCCTCCCTACACTGCTAGCAATGTCTCTGCACTGTCTGATATGATGTAAAGAAATAAATCTCTCCTTACCTCACACAGGAACCTAGTCCTCCCTACACTGCTAGCAATGTCTCTGCACTGTCTTACAAACTCCAAAAAAACGACTCCCTCCCTGCCTCAATCGTGTGCCTGTTCCTGTCTAGTCGCCCGCACAATGACACTACATGCTGCGGCTGCACGAGCAGCCTTTATGTAGTGTGGGGCGGGTACTTTGCCCCTGGGCCATGATTGGATAAAGGTGGCCTTTAGTCCAATCATGGCAGAGATCATTTGATTTGCCAAAACATGAGGTCAGGGTGCATGCTTTGGCCAATCATGCCACGGGCGTGCAGTGCATTATGGGAAACTCAAATTTCCTGCAAAGAAGCACATTGTTCGTCATTGGACGAACTAGCGATGTTTGAGATGAACTTACCTTCGACTCGAACTCGAAGCTCATCCCTACTCATAACGATATCAGGAACTATTCCTTTTAAAATATCTATAGAAACAGTAAAGTACCACTACTGTCTCCTCATTGAAGAAATGTGTAATTTGAAGTTCTGCATCAGTACCAAATTCTTGATATCACTTATACCGTGTCCTCTGCTGCAGGTATTGAAATGCTCACTGAAAATATCTCAGGCTGTGTGGAAAATATCATAAAATATTTGGTGCAAAGTTTTATACCCAGCAACATTCAAGACACAACTGATATCCTAAACAAACTCACTGTCATTGGCCCTGAACCTGAAGGAACCATCATTAGCCACCATGTACTATACTGTGCAAAAGTTTTGGGCAGGTGTGAAAAAATGCCGTAACTTAACCAGTTCCGAACCACCCACCGCAGTTATACGTCTGTATTTTGATGTTAAATACTGGGGTAATGGCAGCAGATAGCTGCCATAACCCTAGTATTTTTTTTTTAATTCTAGTGGTCCTCTTTCACATAAGGGTGGTCCCAGTGGCCAATTTGCGGCGGGATCACCTTTACGGTGCAGCGGGAGAGGTGCTCCCCCTCCCGCCGCTTCCCGGTCATTTTCCCCACTTACCAGACCCGCCAGTAGTGGGGAAAAGGATTCAGTCCACGCTCCTCACAGGCAGGAATTCCAGTGAGGGCAAGATGGCCCCCAACTGGACTCTATTGCCTTGGAGGACCGAAGCAACGTCAAACGTCGTCTCCTAGCAACGCATTTAAAGAGCCTGTTTTTTTCATGAAAAAAATTACTCTTTTTTTTTTTTCTTTTTTATTGTAGATGTGAGATCTGAGGTCTTTTTGACCCCAGATCTCACATTAACCTCCTAGGCGGTAATCCCGAGCGTGACTCGGGGTTGATTTTTCATTGCAGGATCGGTAACCCCGAGTTACGCTCAGGGTGGATTGCAGAGAGCGCAGCGGTGTTCTCTTACCTTATCCTGGTGATCCAGCGATGATCTCTCATTGCTGAGATCGCCAGCCGAGAGTCCCGCCGCTCCTCCGTCCCTCCGTCGGTCTGATCACTTCCTAGTTCCGTTCCCTGCAGCAGCAATGCTGCATGGGAGCGGAACTAGGGAGGGAAATTAAAAAAAAAAAAAAAAAAAACGTTGCACAAAACACAAAACACACTTTATATTATATATATATATATATATATATATATATATATATATATATATATATATATATGCATATATATATAATAAAATAATATTATATATATATATATAATATAAAATATTATATATATATATATATATATATATATATATATATGCATATATATATAATAAAATAATATTATTGATTTGATTATAATTCATGCGTTTGTGTTTCAAATTTATCACATCTGGGATGTCTACTAGAGTCTTGTTTTGGTCAGGTTTAAGTCAGTAATTACTAAGAATTGTAGGCCTATAATACATAACGCCAAATTTCCATGAAAACAATTGTACCGCTTTTGGTATGTAATTCCTGACATAATTATACCGCCAGGGAGGTTAAAGAGGTCCTGTCATGCCTATTTCTATTTCAAGGGATGTTTACATTCCTTGTAATAGGAATAAAAATGTTCAAATTTTTTTTTTTTAAATTTAAGCATTTAACCCCTGTTTAATTGTGATAATGCAGCACTGTGAAATATATTGGTTCTTTACACATAAAATATAATAGTAATAATAATTATTCTTATACAAATAATAGTGCTTGGGCAATGAACATGATAAAAATAAAATCTGCACCTACATGTTTGTATTTTATCTTTACTACAGTTCTTATGATGTCACTTTCCTTTTATTAGATATTAGAATTTTCTTTCTCTAGAACTAATGCAACATAATCTAATGGTAGAAGAACAGCTGTGCTCAACGGAGATTCAGCCACACAATAGTCCCTTAGGCTGATGCGAAAAATATTGTGTAGGAACCAAAGAGCATGGATAGTATTGATATTGCATGCTGCCATAGTGCCCTTGCAATACATGATTAAAATCAGGCAGGTGAGTTTCATTAAAACTGAAAATCTCCTTTAGAGATTAGCCAGAGGCTGACAGATGCACATGTAGTACATTGGATCATTCACTCTTCTCCATGTGAGCATTGTCTGCTCTTATATTGCATGGGCTGTACTTTTGTCAATATGGTATACTCGATGGCTGGGCACAGATGTAAAATGTTAATGTGTTTCAATTATTAAAGCAGAATTCTGGTCACACCACTTTCTGCCTCATCCACTTTTGCCTCTGGTGCTTGGTAAAAAGTGTGCAGCTCTTTACCATGTGACCAGCTGTGTCCAATCACAGCTGGTCACATAGTAAATAGGAAGTGCCGTTGATCGGCTTTCTTCACTTCGCGACTGACAGACACGAGTAGAGGAGAGCCGATCGGTGGCTCTCCTGATGGGGACGGGGTCTGTGCTGGTAATCAGGGCATTGATTACCAGTGCAGACCCTTGGGGGATGCCACTAGAGCCACCAGGGATTGCCCACCCATGGCCACCAGGAATGCCCACTCATGCCCACCATGCCATCTATCAGTGCTGCCCACCAGTGCCCATCATTGTCATCTATCAGTTCCGCCCACCAGTGCCCATCACTGCTGCCTATTAGTGCCCATCAGTGCTGCCTATCAGTGCCCATCAGTGGCGCCTATTAGTGCCCATAAATGCTGCCTACCAGTGCCCATCAGTGTCACCTATCAGTGCCCATCAGTGTTGCCTATCAGTGCCCACCAATGCTGCATATCAGTGCTACCTATCAGTGCCTCATATCAGTGCCCATCAATGCTACATATCAGTGCTGCCTATCAGTGCTGCATATTAGTGCCTTATCATCAGTGCCATCCCATGAGTGCCTCCTCATCAGTGCCTGTCAGTGCGGCCTCATCAGTGCTCATCAGTGCAGGAAAAAATATATTTATTTCCAAAATTGTATAACATAAACAAACAAAACACTTATTTTTTACAAACTTTTCTGTCTTTTTTTATTTGTTTAGCAAAAAAGAAAAAAACCTTGTGGTGATCAAATATCAACAAAGCTCTATTTGTGGGGAAAAAAGGACATAAATTTGGTTTAGGTACAGTGTTGCATGTCATTCAAAATGCAACAGCGCTAAAAGCTGAAAATTGTTTTGGGCAGGAAGGGGGTGAAAGTGCCCTATATTAAAGTGGTTAAAGGGCATTTCAGGCAAACTTCCTATCTGAAGTCAACCAGTCTCCCACAAGACCCCCTGACTGTTTTAGACACATCCCACAAGCTTATGTAGGTTTTAATTCTTGCTTGATGTGTCCTGTATGGTGCACACAACTTTTTTTTTTTGAGCCAGCTTCATTGATTTTGAAAAGGTGGATAGCAAAAGCCTTATGCATTTTCACTTTCTTTCATGGGTTTTACACATGCATGACACACAGGGCACCTGTGTCTAGCAGAGCAGAAGACTGCATTTTTCTATGCTACAATTCTGTCCGCTTGCTCTGTCCACCTATTTGTATGCTTATTGCATCACAGCACATTTGGAGGGCTCCTTGTGCTGCTTTTCTCTACCTCAGTCTTTGTTATGGTGTACAGATGTCAAGAGATTGATGCCATGTTAAAGTGTTACTAAACCCAGATCCTGTATTCACTATATCTGGTCTCCCACAGTACACAGAACATGGAAATGCAATTATTTTAGTAAATATCAACTGATAAATACCTTTTTTCGTCAGCTGTAGGGTTGAGCGAACACCTAGATGTCCGTGTTCGACGGGTTCGGCCGAACTTTAAAAAAAAGTCCGGGTCCGTGTCCCGGACTTTTACCGAACTTTTCCCGGACACCGAACCCCATTGAAGTCAATGGGGACCCGAACTTTAAGGCACTAAAATGGCTCTAAAACACCAAAGGAAAGGGCTAGAGTGCTGCAAATGGCAGCAAAACGTAATTAAGAGCATGGCAAGTGCTCTGCAAACAAATGTGGATAGGGAAATAACTTAAAACAACAAAAAAAAACAGAAAAATAAAACAATGTTCTTCTTCATCTCTGAAGGACGAGGCCCATATGGAGTAGGAGGGAGGTTGAGGTGGTGGTGGATGTGGCGGTGACATAGGCATGCGCACAGGGTGTGCTGGGTGTGCCTGGGCACACCCTAATCACCTAGGGCACATAGCATTGCCAGTGAGGAGATGGGAAAGATCTCCCTGGGACCTGCTCTGCTCTATTTCTCCTTGCCTACAGGTACATGGCCCCGATACATTACTCTCCCTGCTGGCAAACACATGCATGTGTATTTCAACTTTGGGGTGCACACCTTAATGCAATAGGCTGCGCACACCTATGGGCGGTGTAGGTGGAAGCGGCGGTGGAGGAGGACCAGGGCCGGATTAACAGCATCATGGGCTTGGTGCTGAGGATTTTGAAGGGCCTTAAGGGCCGTGCCTTGCCATGCACCCAGAGGAGGAAGGGTGCAGCCATGCATGCCTAATTCAACATGGGATGCTGTCTCTGAAGCCCATAAACACATCCATGCATCGCCAACTGTCCCTCCTTGTCCGGCCTTCACGCTGTGTGGGGAGGTTCTGAGGGTGCTGCCTGGGGAAGCGAGCATAGAAGCCAGACTTCTGTGTTTACAAGTGACAGAAGAGCGGTAACAGTGAATATGGCCAACCCGGGGCCTATATAAAAGGTAGGGGCCTGGAGCTGCAGCTCCAATAGCCCCTACATTAATCTGGCCCTGAGGAGGAGGACGAGGTAGCCAACACTGCTTCTTTTCAAAAATTTTAAATGAGGGTACACCCCAAAAGAGTGAGAAAGAGCAAAAATGGAACAATGGGTGGGTAAGGTCGGTATCCATTGCTATTCTGCATAAGGTACGGAAAAGTCCCGTGGGATCCATGCCTGGTTCATTTTAATGAACGTGAGCTTGTCCACATTGTCTCTGGACAGGCGGCTGCGCTTGTCTGTTATAACGCCCCCAGCCGTGCTAAATACCCGTTCAGATAATACACTGGCTGCAGGGCACGCCAGCACCTCCAAGGCGTAAAGGGCAAGCTCAAGCCATGTGCCCAATTTGGAGACCCAGAAGTTGAAGGGGGCAGACCCGTCATTCACTACATGTAGGCGTGTGCACACATACTGCTCCACCATGTTGGTAAAATGCTGCCTCCTGCTAAGACGTTCCATCTGAGCTGCTGGTGCTGCTGTTTGTTGTGGCGTGCTGACAAAGCTTTTCCACATTTCGGCCATGCTAACCCTGCCTTCTGAGGTGCTGGCGGTGCCCTGGTTGCGTTGGCGACCTCCTCCTCCTCCTCCTCTGCCTTGTGCTTCCACTGTGGCCCCGCTGTCAGATGGGAATGCCAGCAGCATGGCGTCTACCAGCGTGCGCTTGTACTCGCGCATCTTGCGATCGCGCTCCAGTGAGTGAATTAAGGACGGTACGTTGTCCTTGTAACGGGGATCCAGCAGCGTGGCCACCCAGTAATCAGCACAAGTTAGAATGTGGGCAACTCGGCGGTCGTTGTGGAGACACTGCAGCATGTAATCGCTCATGTGTGCCAGGCTGCCCAGAGGCAACGAAAGGCTGTCCTCTGTGGGAGGTGTATCTTCCGTGTCCTCTGTATCCCCCCAGCCACGCACCAGTGATGGCCATGAGCTGGCCTGGGTGCCACCCTGCTGTGAACATGGTTCCATCTCCTCCTCCAGCTCCTCCTCCTCCTCATCCTCCTCATCCTCCAGAACTGTGCCCCTGCTGGACAATTGCGTCCCTGGCGTTTGCGTGTGCAGGAACCCACCCTCGGAGCCCCTTGCGAATGACTGCCCTGAAAGCCTTGGAAATGTTACCTCTTCATCCTCCTCCTCCTCCTCATCCTGTGCCACATCCTCTTCCATCATCGCCCGAATTGTTTTTTCAAGGAGGCATAGAAGTGGGATAGTTAAGCTGAGAACGGCGTCATTGCCACTGGCCATGTTGGTGGAGTACTCAAAACAGCGCAACAAGGCACACAGGTCTCGCATGGAGGCCCAGTTAAATTAAATAGCGGAATAGAAAATATGATCCAAAAAAAGTGTATGTATATCACACGTACACAACCACACTGGGCCCCAATTACTATTGTTTGTACCCCTAAAAGGCTAGATGAGGAGTAGGGGGAGTATGGAACAGGCAGCACCCTCAAACCTTCAGAAGTATGAGATGAACCCCAACAACTTGGAAAGGTGGATCTCTCTCACACGTACCGACACAGACTATCCCGCAATTCAATTGATCCTCAAAGGTTTTTATTGAATAGCGGAATAGGAAATATGATCAAAAAAAGTGTATGTATCTCGCACGTACACAACCACACTAGGCCCCAATTACTATTGTTTGTACCCCTAAAAGGCTAGATGAGGAGTAGGGGGGGTATGGAACAGGCAGCACCCTCAAACCTTCAGAAGTATGAGATGAACCCCAAAAACTTGGAAAGGTGGATCTCTCTCACACGTACCGACACAGACTATCCCCCAATTTAACTGATCCCCAAAGGTTTTTGATTAAATAGCGGAATAGAAAATATGATCCAAAAAAAGTGTATGTATATCACACGTACACAACCACACTAGGCCCCAATTACTATTGTTTGTACCCCTAAAAGGCTAGATGAGGAGTAGGGGGGGTATGGAACAGGCAGCACCCTCAAACCTTCAGAAGTATGAGATGAACCCCAACAACTTGGAAAGGTGGATCTCTCTCACACGTACCAACACAGACTATCCCCCAATTTAACTGATCCCCAAAGGTTTTTGATTAAATAGCGGAATAGAAAATATGATCCAAAAAAAGTGTATGTATATCACACGTACACAACCACACTAGGCCCCAATTACTATTGTTTGTACCCCTAAAAGGCTAGATGAGGAGTAGGGGGAGTATGGAACAGGCAGCACCCTCAAACCTTCAGAAGTATGAGATGAACCCCAACAACTTGGAAAGGTGGATCTCTCTCACACGTACCAACACAGACTATCCCCCAATTTAACTGATCCCCAAAGGTTTTTGATTAAATAGCGGAATAGAAAATATGATCCCAAAAAAGTGTATGTATATCACACGTACACAACCACACTGGGCCCCAATTACTATTGTTTGTACCCCTAAAAGGCTAGATGAGGAGTAGGGGGAGTATGGAACAGGCAGCACCCTCAAACCTTCAGAAGTATGAGATGAACCCCAACAACTTGGAAAGGTGGATCTCTCTCACACGTACCAACACAGACTATCCCCCAATTTAACTGATCCCCAAAGGTTTTTGATTAAATAGCGGAATAGAAAATATGATCCAAAAAAAGTGTATGTATATCACACGTACACAACCACACTAGGCCCCAATTACTATTGTTTGTACCCCTAAAAGGCTAGATGAGGAGTAGGGGGAGTATGGAACAGGCAGCACCCTCAAACCTTCAGAAGTATGAGATGAACCCCAACAACTTGGAAAGGTGGATCTCTCTCACACGTACCGACACAGACTATCCCGCAATTCAATTGATCCTCAAAGGTTTTTATTGAATAGCGGAATAGGAAATATGATCAAAAAAAGTGTATGTATCTCGCACGTACACAACCACACTAGGCCCCAATTACTATTGTTTGTACCCCTAAAAGGCTAGATGAGGAGTAGGGGGGGTATGGAACAGGCAGCACCCTCAAACCTTCAGAAGTATGAGATGAACCCCAACAACTTGGAAAGGTGGATCTCTCTCACACGTACCGACACAGACTATCCCCCAATTTAACTGATCCCCAAAGGTTTTTGATTAAATAGCGGAATAGAAAATATGATCCCAAAAAAGTGTATGTATATCACACGTACACAACCACACTGGGCCCCAATTACTATTGTTTGTACCCCTAAAAGGCTAGATGAGGAGTAGGGGGAGTATGGAACAGGCAGCACCCTCAAACCTTCAGAAGTATGAGATGAACCCCAACAACTTGGAAAGGTGGATCTCTCTCACACGTACCAACACAGACTATCCCCCAATTTAACTGATCCCCAAAGGTTTTTGATTAAATAGCGGAATAGAAAATATGATCCAAAAAAAGTGTATGTATATCACACGTACACAACCACACTAGGCCCCAATTACTATTGTTTGTACCCCTAAAAGGCTAGATGAGGAGTAGGGGGAGTATGGAACAGGCAGCACCCTCAAACCTTCAGAAGTATGAGATGAACCCCAACAACTTGGAAAGGTGGATCTCTCTCACACGTACCGACACAGACTATCCCGCAATTCAATTGATCCTCAAAGGTTTTTATTGAATAGCGGAATAGGAAATATGATCAAAAAAAGTGTATGTATCTCGCACGTACACAACCACACTAGGCCCCAATTACTATTGTCTGTACCCCTAAAAGGCTAGATGAGGAGTAGGGGGGGTATGGAACAGGCAGCACCCTCAAACCTTCAGAAGTATGAGATGAACCCCAACAACTTGGAAAGGTGGATCTCTCTCACACGTACCGACACAGACTATCCCCCAATTTAACTGATCCCCAAAGGTTTTTGATTAAATAGCGGAATAGAAAATATGATCCCAAAAAAGTGTATGTATATCACACGTACACAACCACACTGGGCCCCAATTACTATTGTTTGTACCCCTAAAAGGCTAGATGAGGAGTAGGGGGAGTATGGAACAGGCAGCACCCTCAAACCTTCAGAAGTATGAGATGAACCCCAACAACTTGGAAAGGTGGATCTCTCTCACACGTACCAACACAGACTATCCCCCAATTTAACTGATCCCCAAAGGTTTTTGATTAAATAGCGGAATAGAAAATATGATCCAAAAAAAGTGTATGTATATCACACGTACACAACCACACTAGGCCCCAATTACTATTGTTTGTACCCCTAAAAGGCTAGATGAGGAGTAGGGGGAGTATGGAACAGGCAGCACCCTCAAACCTTCAGAAGTATGAGATGAACCCCAACAACTTGGAAAGGTGGATCTCTCTCACACGTACCGACACAGACTATCCCGCAATTCAATTGATCCTCAAAGGTTTTTAATGAATAGCGGAATAGGAAATATGATCAAAAAAAGTGTATGTATCTCGCACGTACACAACCACACTAGGCCCCAATTACTATTGTTTGTACCCCTAAAAGGCTAGATGAGGAGTAGGGGGGGTATGGAACAGGCAGCACCCTCAAACCTTCAGAAGTATGAGATGAACCCCAACAACTTGGAAAGGTGGATCTCTCTCACACGTACCGACACAGACTATCCCCCAATTTAACTGATCCCCAAAGGTTTTTGATTAAATAGCGGAATAGAAAATATGATCCCAAAAAAGTGTATGTATATCACACGTACACAACCACACTGGGCCCCAATTACTATTGTTTGTACCCCTAAAAGGCTAGATGAGGAGTAGGGGGAGTATGGAACAGGCAGCACCCTCAAACCTTCAGAAGTATGAGATGAACCCCAACAACTTGGAAAGGTGGATCTCTCTCACACGTACCAACACAGACTATCCCCCAATTTAACTGATCCCCAAAGGTTTTTGATTAAATAGCGGAATAGAAAATATGATCCAAAAAAAGTGTATGTATATCACACGTACACAACCACACTAGGCCCCAATTACTATTGTTTGTACCCCTAAAAGGCTAGATGAGGAGTAGGGGGAGTATGGAACAGGCAGCACCCTCAAACCTTCAGAAGTATGAGATGAACCCCAACAACTTGGAAAGGTGGATCTCTCTCACACGTACCGACACAGACTATCCCGCAATTCAATTGATCCTCAAAGGTTTTTATTGAATAGCGGAATAGGAAATATGATCAAAAAAAGTGTATGTATCTCGCACGTACACAACCACACTAGGCCCCAATTACTATTGTTTGTACCCCTAAAAGGCTAGATGAGGAGTAGGGGGGGTATGGAACAGGCAGCACCCTCAAACCTTCAGAAGTATGAGATGAACCCCAACAACTTGGAAAGGTGGATCTCTCTCACACGTACCGACACAGACTATCCCCCAATTTAACTGATCCCCAAAGGTTTTTGATTAAATAGCGGAATAGAAAATATGATCCAAAAAAAGTGTATGTATATCACACGTACACAACCACACTAGGCCCCAATTACTATTGTTTGTACCCCTAAAAGGCTAGATGAGGAGTAGGGGGGGTATGGAACAGGCAGCACCCTCAAACCTTCAGAAGTATGAGATGAACCCCAACAACTTGGAAAGGTGGATCTCTCTCACACGTACCAACACAGACTATCCCCCAATTTAACTGATCCCCAAAGGTTTTTGATTAAATAGCGGAATAGAAAATATGATCCCAAAAAAGTGTATGTATATCACACGTACACAACCACACTAGGCCCCAATTACTATTGTTTGTACCCCTAAAAGGCTAGGAGTAGGGGGAGTATGGAACAGGCAGCACCCTCAAACCTTCAGAAGTATGAGATGAACCCCAACAACTTGGAAAGGTGGATCTCTCTCACACGTACCAACACAGACTATCCCCCAATTTAACTGATCCCCAAAGGTTTTTGATTAAATAGCGGAATAGAAAATATGATCCAAAAAAAGTGTATGTATATCACACGTACACAACCACACTAGGCCCCAATTACTATTGTTTGTACCCCTAAAAGGCTAGGAGTAGGGGGAGTATGGAACAGGCAGCACCCTCAAACCTTCAGAAGTATGAGATGAACCCCAACAACTTGGAAAGGTGGATCTCTCTCACACGTACCAACACAGACTATCCCCCAATTTAACTGATCCCCAAAGGTTTTTGATTAAATAGCGGAATAGAAAATATGATCCCAAAAAAGTGTATGTATATCACACGTACACAACCACACTAGGCCCCAATTACTATTGTTTGTACCCCTAAAAGGCTAGGAGTAGGGGGAGTATGGAACAGGCAGCACCCTCAAACCTTCAGAAGTATGAGATGAACCCCAACAACTTGGAAAGGTGGATCTCTCTCACACGTACCAACACAGACTATCCCCCAATTTAACTGATCCCCAAAGGTTTTTGATTAAATAGCGGAATAGAAAATATGATCCAAAAAAAGTGTATGTATATCACACGTACACAACCACACTAGGCCCCAATTACTATTGTTTGTACCCCTAAAAGGCTAGATGAGGAGTAGGGGGAGTATGGAACAGGCAGCACCCTCAAACCTTCAGAAGTATGAGATTGTGTTCACTGTACCCCACAAAGATTGAGTTCACTGCACCCCACAATGATTGTGTTCACTGCACCCCACAAAGATTGTGTTCACTGCACCTCACAAAGATTGTGTTCACTGTACCCCCCAAAGATTGTGTTCACTGCACCCCACAAAGATTCTGTTCACTGTACCCCACAAAGATTGTGTTCACTGCACCCCAAAAAGATTGTGTTCACTGCACCCCAAAAAGGATGTTGTTCACTGCACCCCAAAAAGGATGTTGTTCACTCCACCCCAAAAAGATTGTGTTCACTGCACCCCACAAAGATTGTGTTCACTGCACCCCAAAAAGATTGTGTTCACTGCACCCCAAAAATGATTTTGTTCACTGCACCCCAAAAAGGATTTTGTTCACTGCACCCCAAAAAGGATGTTGTTCACTCCACCCCAAAAAGATTGTGTTCACTGCACCCCAAAAAGATTGTGTTCACTGCACCCCACAAAGGATTTTGTTCACTGCACCCCAAAAAGATTGTGTTCACTGCACCCCAAAAAGGATGTTGTTCACTGCACCCCAAAAAGGATTTTGTTCACTGCACCCCAAAAAGATTGTGTTCACTGCACCCCACAAAGGATTTTGTTCACTGCACCCCACAAAGATTGTGTTCACTGCACACCAAAAAGGATTGTGTTCACTGCACCCCAAAAAGATTTTGTTCACTGCAGCCCAAAAAGATTGTGTTCACTGCAGCCCAAAAAGATTGTGTTCACTGCAGCCCAAAAAGATTGTGTTCACTGCAGCCCAAAAAGATTGTGTTCACTGCAGCTCACACACAGAAAAATGGATGTGGATCACTGACACCTGCCTATCTCCAATCCCACACCACACAGCAATATCGATTGTAGTTTGTAGAACACAGTTTCCCTAAAATTCAGCAGACTCTGTCCCTAACAGGATTGAGAAGAGATCGTAGATCAGGATTGAGTGCAGACCCCACCCCCCACACAGCAATATCGATTGTAGTTTGTAGAAGACACTGACCCTATAATTCAGCAGACTCTATCCCTAAAATGCCTACAACTCGCCCTGCCTAAACACTCCGACCTGTCCCTCAATTCTATCCGGACACAAATGGTTTTTTCCTGCCTATCTTTCCCTAATCAGCAGCCAGCACGTTGATGTGTGCTCTGTCCCTGAATCTAAGCAGCATAATGACGCCGCTGCGGCTGCCTCGAACTTATAAAGACTTGGTCACATGCTTCAGACGGCCAATCACAGCTACTGAGACATTTGCAGGCATGGCTGGGATGGCTTAAGGCACACCAGTTAAACGATTGTTGATTGGCTGTTGAAAGCCCGCCATGAAAAGAGCGCCAAAGCATGCAAAACCCGGAAATAAAACGACCGAACACGGATTTTTACCCGAACATACAGTAAAGTGTCCGTGTCCGTGTTCGGGTACAAAAAATCCAATTATTCGGTACGAACACGAATAATACAGTCCGTGTTCGCTCAACACTAGTCAGCTGTATATAGCAATTAGAGAAATCTTGTGACTTGTATCAGTGAGTGCTGATAGATTGTAGGAGAAGTTTTTATTTCTCCCACGGTTGTTCAAACAAGCTTCAAGACCCTTGATTCTCTGTCTAGACATGCCTGGACAGTGTTGATTGGCCCTGTGCTGACCACATGTGCCCTCCCAAGAAAATTTTTTTTGTAGCAACACCAAACTGTGCAGCCTGACTCCATAGACTGTAAATATGAAGTTATATTTTGGAGTCTGTGGAGGAAGGAGATGATCAGAGAATACAGGAACGAAACAGCCTTTTTACACAATGCAGATGATTAACCCTTTAGGATCCACACTAAGGGGTATAACAAGCATGCTTTACTGCATATACAGACTGATTTACTGTTGTGGGTTTAGTAACACTTAATCATTCACCTGAGGTGGCATTTTTTTATTGTTAACATAGTGTTCCAAATTTAAATATGCCCCCGTCCACAGACTACGTTACCCACTACCACACATTTGTGGGGAAGAGACCTGTAATGATATCCTGTACTGGACACATGAAAAGCTGTAGAAAGCAGCTATGTTGTTCAGTCATTATAGGTCAGCCATGACAGCCTGGAAGAACAATTACACATTGAGCAGTGATTACCCCCTCCCTCTTCCTTTAATTCATGGAATGCAAAGGTTTTACACTTCAAAAGAGCCATTATCTCAATTTAGAGAGGTAAAAAAACAGCACTTATGGCCCGTACACACGATCCGAAAATCAGACGAAAATTAACGCTTGTGAAAGGATCGGATGATAATCGGATCGTTAGTACACAGCTTACGAGAGGCGATCACGACAGTTCACCCGATATTATCCGGTCGTGCAAGCATAAAAATTTTGATCGTATTATAACACATCGTACGATAATCGTATTATCAGTATGTTGTTCGTCCGAAAAAAATGGTGAGCAGTAGACAGCGCATGAGCAGTAGACATCATTTTCCCCTCACACGCTACAGCGTGGTTACGCATACCGGAAGCTAAGAATTATCGTCCGAGAAAATTCGTATCATGAGTAACCTCTCCCGTTAAGCGAATATTATTGAGAGCTGCTAGAATACGAAAAATAACGGATGGAACGTCGCCCGATTTTCGGATCGTGTGTACTGGGCATTAGCCCTATGCAGAGCTGTAAACCACTAATTGAGTCCTGGCAGGATGTCTATTTCTTCCCTCCAAGCCTATCGTAAAACTTTGACCAAATCCATTAAGGATAACCAGAGCTAATGGGGATATTAAAAGGCAATCATAGAGCCGTGTCCAATTCAAAACATAACAAATACACATATGATTCATAAACTCAGGACAGGAACATGACACATAATATTAAGTATATATTTGGATAAGAAATGTCATACTGAAGGAATTAAGGTCATACATGACCACACTATCACATATAGAAGGGAAGATAGCTGTCAGATATTCCCTGGGTGACAGGTTTATCTGAGATATTCCATGTTTAATATCCCTGGATGTAAAATTAAATGCTGAACGATAATCGATCAGTTTAAAGAATGTAACCAGTACATATTGGAGGATATGAATAGTGGTATAAAACTGTCCAAAGAGGAGGGACCTTATATTGTCATAAACTCAGGACAGCCCATGGACACTCCGTTTTATTGGTCAGGGGCATCTGTCAACACCCCTTTGATCCCAGAGAAAAAGGGAGACCTAATGAGTTGAGACAAAGTGGTAACATCAATCAAGTTTGAGAACTGATACCACCTGGCTCATTGACTGAAATCTGATAACACCCAGGACATTGACTGCAAGCATTCTTCCTCCTCAATTCTACCCTATTTTTCTATTGCTGAATTATGTCTCTATTTGTTTGAAACACCTTTTTTTCTGTAAATATTTTATTTGCACAACATTTCACCTTTTCACTATTAAAACCATATTTTGAAAAGTGTTAACCTTGTTTCTAAGCTCTTAATGAAAGCTAAGAAAGAACCTGTCTCTTGAAGATTGCTACTGTATAGAATAAATCCTATGAACATACCTGTCTGTGGTGGCACTGTGTGTTACAGACGATTATTCTAAAATTATAATTGATATTGCTAGAATTACGAGCTTCCTCCCACTTGGATGATACGGAGGTGGTGGCACTGAAAGGGTTAATTGCCTAATTAGCCCAGTGACAATCAATCTCAGCAAGCTGGCACCTAGATTGTGGTCCTGCGAGCTGGAAAATCTTTGTGCAGGGTGCAGCTGATAGTGGCATTGTTACGTAAGTGACAGCAGGGTGTGAGATTGACTGGTCCTTTGTCACAAATTAGTGAGAAGGACAGGGATCTCATACCCACGTCCGTCACATATTGGCTGGCAGCATAAGTGGGATAGTTTTTGCATTAGAGCATTCAGTGCATTGTTAGGAACTAGCTCTGCACTGAAGGATTGTAATTTTTTGTGGAAACAGTCCTTAGAGACCACCTGGAGACATACAGCAACAGCTACTTCCTACAGCTCCTTCTTTTCTCTGATTTCTGTTCTATCTTTTATGCTTGCAAACATGCCTGGGTTATCAGAATATAAGAAGATGAGCAAAAATGACCTGACCTGAGTGTGCATTAAGAGGAATGTCGGTGACAAAAATCATGACATCAGTGGCAAAAATTATGAAGGAATGATTTATGCCCTACAGGAGTATGATTAGTGATGTCGCGAACCTAAAATTCGCGGTTCGCGATCGGCGAACGCGAACATCGGCAAATGTTCGCGAACCGGCGAACCGGGCGAACCGCCATAGACTTCAATAGGCAGGCGAATTTTAAAACACACAGGGACTCTTTCTGGCCACAATAGTGATGGAAAAGTTGTTTCAAGGGGACTAACACCTGGACTGTGGCATGCCGGAGAGGGATCACGCAAAAAAAAGTTCTTAAAAATTATAATTTTTTGATAGAGAGCCAATTATTGGAAAAATTAAAAAAAAATAAAAATAAAAAATTTCTTTGGATTTAGCATCTGGGGGGTCTAAAAAGTGTACCTGTGAAGTTTCAGCTCTGTAGCATGTCCAGAACCCCTAAAAAACAGCATTTTTCTTATATTTTCAGGAATATGGCTTCTCTGCGGCTGGCTTTTTCTCTTGCAGGCATTTATCGGGCATTTTTTTAGGCAGGCATGTCATTTTTTGTATTTAGTGTCTGGGGGGTCACAAAAGTGTACCTGTCAAGTTTCAGCTCTGTAGCATGTCCAGAACCCCTAAAAAACAGCATTTTTCTTATATTTTCAGGAATACGGCTTCTCTGCGGCTGGCTTTTTCTCTTGCAGGCATTTATCGGGCATTTTTTTAGGCAGGCATGTCATTTTTTGTATTTAGTGTCTGGGGGGTCACAAAAGTGTACCTGTCAAGTTTCAGCTCTGTAGCATGTCCAGAACCCCTAAAAAACAGCATTTTTCTTATATTTTCAGGAATACGGCTTCTCTGCGGCTGGCTTTTTCTCTTGCAGGCATTTATCGGGCATTTTTATAGGCAGGCATGTCATTTTTTGTATTTAGTGTCTGGGGGGTCACAAAAGTGTACCTGTCAAGTTTCAGCTCTGTAGCATGTCCAGAACCCCTAAAAAACAGCATTTTTCTTATATTTTCAGGAATACGGCTTCTCTGCGGCTGGCTTTTTCTCTTGCAGGCATTTATCGGGCATTTTTTTAGGCAGGCATGTCATTTTTTGTATTTAGTGTCTGGGGGGTCTAAAAAGTGTACCTGTCAAGTTTCAGCTCTGTAGCATGTCCAGAACCCCTAAAAAAACAGCATTTTTCTTATATTTTCAGGAATACGGCTTCTCTGCGGCTGGCTTTTTCTCTTGCAGGCATTTATCGGGCATTTTTTTAGGCAGGCATGTCATTTTTTGTATTTAGTGTCTGGGGGGTCACAAAAGTGTACCTGTCAAGTTTCAGCTCTGTAGCATGTCCAGAACCCCTAAAAAACAGCATTTTTCTTATATTTTCAGGAATACGGCTTCTCTGCGGCTGGCTTTTTCTCTTGCAGGCATTTATCGGGCATTTTTTTAGGCAGGCATGTCATTTTTTGTATTTAGTGTCTGGGGGGTCACAAAAGTGTACCTGTCAAGTTTCAGCTCTGTAGCATGTCCAGAACCCCTAAAAAACAGCATTTTTCTTATATTTTCAGGAATACGGCTTCTCTGCGGCTGTCTTTTTCTCTTGCAGGCATTTATCGGGCATTTTTTTAGGCAGGCATGTCATTTTTTGTATTTAGTGTCTGGGGGGTCACAAAAGTGTACCTGTCAAGTTTCAGATCTGTAGCATGTCCAGAACCCCTAAAAAACAGCATTTTTCTTATATTTTCAGGAATACGGCTTCTCTGCGGCTGTCTTTTTCTCTTGCAGGCATTTATCGGGCATTTTTTTAGGCAGGCATGTCATTTTTTGTATTTAGTGTCTGGGGGGTCACAAAAGTGTACCTGTCAAGTTTCAGCTCTGTAGCATGTCCAGAACCCCTAAAAAACAGCATTTTTCTTATATTTTCAGGAATACGGCTTCTCTGCGGCTGTCTTTTTCTCTTGCAGGCATTTATCGGGCATTTTTTTAGGCAGGCATGTCATTTTTTGTATTTAGTGTCTGGGGGGTCACAAAAGTGTACCTGTCAAGTTTCAGATCTGTAGCATGTCCAGAACCCCTAAAAAACAGCATTTTTCTTATATTTTCAGGAATACGGCTTCTCTGCGGCTGTCTTTTTCTCTTGCAGGCATTTATCGGGCATTTTTTTAGGCAGGCATGTCATTTTTTGTATTTAGTGTCTGGGGGGTCACAAAAGTGTACCTGTCAAGTTTCAGATCTGTAGCATGTCCAGAACCCCTAAAAAACAGCATTTTTCTTATATTTTCAGGAATACGGCTTCTCTGCGGCTGTCTTTTTCTCTTGCAGGCATTTATCGGGCATTTTTTTAGGCAGGCATGTCATTTTTTGTATTTAGTGTCTGGGGGGTCTAAAAAGTGTACCTGTCAAGTTTCAGCTCTGTAGTATGTCCACAACCCAAAAAAAACAGCATTTTTCTTATGATTTTTAGTAGAAAACTAATGCAGTGTCTTTCCAGCTGTCTTTTTTTCTTTCTGGCAAGCTGAAATATGATATGCCAAGGCAAACATGCCTATCAGTTGAGCTATGACACAGACAACACTGCACACATGGGGAAATATGTAAAACAAAAAACAGGAAAAGGAAATTAGGTGACGGTAACAAAACATGATATTGTGATTGGCCAAATAAAAAGTCACCTCGCGATGAGGTCGCGCCAAAGTCGCGCTAAGTCGCGCCAAAGTCGCACTGGAAGCGACGCTACTTTAGTGGTAGCGGCAGTGTAAACCAGCACTAAAACATCCAGTGTGTGAATACGATCAGGTATGATGTTTTATCGGTCAAGTAGTGTAAGGGTTACGCCCGTTGCCCGCTTCACAGTGACAGACCAAACTCTGACAGACCAAACTCCCCGTTTAACAGTCAGTCAGTCCATTTGCACAACCGCAAACTCCCAATTTGCACAAGGTTGGATACCAAGCTAGCCATGTCCCGTTCCTTGTCCTCACTGACATCATTGAAGGTCTCTTCCTCCACCCAGCCACATACAACACCAAGGGTCCCCGAAAGGTGAGAACAAGCCCCCTGGGACGCCTGCTGTGGCTGGTATTCCACCTCCTCAAAGCCACCTTCCTCCTCTGACTTCTCTTCTTCAGACTCCTCTCTCTGCGTTGCCACAGGTCCAGCAATTGACAACGACAAGGCTGCTTCTGGTGGTGATGAGGACCACAACTCTTCCTCTTCATGCTCATCTACAGCCTGATCCAGTACTCTTCGCAGGGCACGCTCCAGAAAAAACGCATATGGGATGAGGTCGATGATGTTGCCTTGGGTTCGACTGACCACCAGGGTTGTCATCTCCGCAAAAGGACGCATGAGCCTACAGCCATTGTTCATGAGCATTCAGTAACGCGGCCAAAAAATACCCAGCTCCGCAGAAAGAATGAAAGAAAATGAATGTTTTTTTTTATGAAAAATTATCCTGCGGATCGCTTTTGGTCTGTACACAATGAAGCAACGACCTTATCATCTGGGGTGTGCCAACACAATCCTAGAGGTGATCGCTTCATTGTGATACGCAAGCCCCTTCACCACGACAAGGTAACGATCACGAAGGGGAATTGACACATGTATGTGCCTTTTTTTTTGTTTTTTGTTTTTTTGCAGCCACAGTGTAGCACCAGAGGCCAGAAAAATTAGGCATGTACACATGCATGAAAAAGTAGGTATTGTTGCAGCCGCTGCTGTAGCAGCGGCCTGAAAAATTGAGGTTTTAAGGCAGAAAGTGCACTAAAACATTGCTGCTTGAACCGTAGTTGGTGGCGGAGACGTCACGTAAGTCATCCGGCATGCAGAGAATGATTATATACAGCAGCGTGTGGACCATTTTTAGGCCAAGGCATCTCAGTCATCACCAGGCCTTTTTTAGTCAAATGCATCCCCCACTGTCAGTCCCTTCGGGATCCATGCCTCATTCATCTTAATAAACGTGAGGTAATCAAGACTTTTTTGACCTAGGCGACTTCTCTTCTCAGTGACAATACCTCCTGCTGCGCTGAAGGTCCTTTCTGACAGCACACTTGAAGCGGGGCAGGCCAGAAGTTCAATGGCAAACTGGGATAGCTCAGGCCACAGGTCAAGCCTGCACACCCAGTAGTCAAGGGGTTCATCGCTCCTCAGAGTGTCGATATCTGCAGTTAAGGCAAGGTAGTCTGCTACCTGTCGGTCGAGTCGTTCTCTGAGGGTGGACCCCGAAGGGCTGTGGCGATGCATAGGACTAAAAAAGCTCCGCATGTCCTCCATCAACAAGACGTCTGTAAAGCGTCCTGTCCTTGCCGGCGTGGTTGTGGTGGTAGGAGGAGGATTACTTTCACCTCTTCCCCTGTTGGATTCCCGTTGTGCTGTGACATCACCCTTATACGCTGTGTAGAGCATAGTTTTTAACTTATTTTGTAGCTGCTGCATCCTTTGCGACTGCCGGTAATTGGGTAACATGTCACAGACTTTCTGCTTATACCGGGGGTCTAGTAGCGTGGCCACCCAGTACAGGTCGTTCTCCTTCAGCCTTTTTATACGAGGGTCTCTCAACAGGCATGACAGCATGAAAGACCCCATTTGGACAAGGTTGGATGCCGAGCTACTCATGTCCAATTCCTCGTCCTCACTGATGTCATTGAAGGTGTGTTCTTCCCCCCAGCCACGTACAACACCACGGGTACCAGATAGGTGACAACGAGCACCCTGGGATGCCTGCTGTGGTTGGTGTTCCTCCTCCTCAAAGCCACATTCCTCCTCTGACTCCTCTTCCTCACACTCCTCTTCCAGTGTTGCCGCAGGTCCAGCAATCGATGGTAAGGCTGTTTCTGGTGGTGGTGATGGTGACCACAACTCTTCCTCTTCCTCTTCACGCTCATCTACGGCCTGATCCAGCACTCTTCGCAGGGCACGCTCCAGGAAAAAAACATATGGGATGATGTCGCTGATGGTGCCTTCAGTGCGACTCACTAGGTTTGTCACCTCCTCAAAAGGACGCATGAGCCTACAGGCATTGCGCATGAGCGTCCAGTAGCGTGGCAAAAAAATACCCAGCTCCGCAGAGGCTGTCCTAGCACCCCGGTCATACAAATACTCGTTGACCGCTTTTTCTTGTTGGAGCAGGCGGTCGAACATTAGCAGTGTTGAATTCCAACGTGTCGGGCTGTCGCAAATCAAGCGCCTCACTGGCATGTTGTTTCGCCGCTGAATATCTGCAAAGTGCGCCATGGCCGTGTAGGAACGCCTGAAATGGCCACACACCTTCCTGGCCTGCTTGAGGACGTCCTGTAAGCCTGGGTACTTCTGCACAAAACGTTGCACAATCAGATTCAACACATGTGCCATGCACGGCACATGTGTCAACTTGCCCAAATTCAATGCCGCCAACAAATTGCTCCCGTTGTCACACACCACTTTGCCGATCTCCAGTTGGTGCGGGGTCAGCCACTGATCCACCTGTGCATTCAGGGCGGACAGTAGTGCTGGTCCGGTGTGACTCTCTGCTTTCAGGCAAGTCAACCCCAAGACAGCGTGACACTGTCGTATCCGGCATGTGGAATAGCCCCTGGGGAGCTGGGGGGGTGCAGTTGGTGTGGAGCAAGACGCAACAGCAGAAGAGGACTCAGCCGAGGAGGTTAGCATAGAGGATGGAGTAGGAGGAGTAGAGGAGGTGGCAGCAGGCCTGCCTGCAAGTCGTGGCGGTGTCACCAACTCCTCTGCAGCAGAGCCACGCATTCCATGCTTGGCAGCCGCCAGCAGGTTTACCCAATGCGCAGTGTACGTTATATACCTGCCCTGACCGTGCTTTGCAGACCAGCTATCAGTGGTCAGATGGACCCTTGCCCCAACACTGTGTGCCAGACGTGACATGATTTCTTTTTCCACAATAGAGTACAGGTTGGGGATTGCCTTTTGTGAAAAATAATTTCGGCCGGGTACCTTCCACTGCGGTGTCCCAATAGCGACAAATTTTTTGAAGGCCTCAGACTCCACCAGCTTGTATGGTAAAAGCTGGCGGGCTAAGAGTTCCGACAAGCCAGCTGTCAGACGCCGGGCAAGGGGGTGACTCTGCGAGATTGGCTTTTTGCGCTCAAACATTTCCTTCACAGACACCTGACTGTGGGCAGGTGACGAGCAGGAACTGCTGAAGGTGAGAGGCGGAGGGGCGGGTTGTTGATAGGGGGCATGGAGGACAGCAGTGGTTGACGTGGCTGAAGATGCTGGACCAGGAGGAGGATGGTGGCTTTCAGTTTGTGTGCTGCTTTTACTCATGTGTTGATCCCATAGGCGTTTGTGATGTGAGATCATGTGCCTTCGCAAAGCAGTTGTACCTAGGTGGGTGTTGGACTTCCCACGACTCAGTTTCTTTTGGCACAGGTTACAAATGGCATCGCTGATATCAGAGGCAGACACACAAAAAAAATGCCACACTGCTGAGCTTTGCAAGGACGGCATTCTGGTGGTGGCAACAGCTTGCGTTGATTGGCGTGCTGTCTGGCTGACCCCGGGTGCCGAATCTACATGCTGTCTGACTGCGCCACTAGCTCCTTGCGATGACCTCCTCCCCCTGCTTCCAACTCGTCTCCTCCTCCTCTCTGTCTCCCCATCTGAACTTTCCCCCTCTTCTTCTGCTCTTCGAGCAGGCACCCAGGTGACATCCACAGACACATCGTCATCATCAGCCGCTTCACTTGACAACTCAGCAAAGGCAGCAGCAGCAGGTACAACATCATCATCATCACAATGTACGTCCATGTGTATAATGCTGCCTGACTGAGACATATCCCCGTTATCTACATCCTCTGGCACTAATAGTTGCGCATCACTTATTTCTTCAAACTGATGTGAAAATAACTCCTCTGACGGATCAAGTGAAGCGGCTGTGGTGCTAGTGTTGGTGGTGGTGCCGGCGGGCTGGCGAGTGGTAAATTGAGAGGTGCCCGAAGCTGAGCTGGAGGAGGATGGTGCATTAAGGTTCCGAGCGGAAGCTGTAGACGATTGGGTGTCCTGTGTAAGCCAGTCAACTATGGCCTCAGAATTTTTTGAGTTCAGGGGCTGTGGTGGCCTCTGAACACTGGGCATTATTCTAGAGCCTAAGGAAATCACAGCACCACGACCACGACGGCCCTTGCGGGGTGGCCTGCCTCTGCCTGTCATTTTTTTTTTAATGTGTTGTTACTGTTGTACTATGAGTGCAAGCTGCTGTGCCACCTTATATATCAGTGGTGGGTGGGCAGTGGCACAGTACACTCTCTGTGGACCTGACAGCAGTCACTGGCACCCAGGCAACTGCAATTTAAAAAATATATATATTTTTTTTTACTTTGCAAGCTGCTGTGCCACCTTATATATCAGTGGTGGGTGGGCAGTGGCACAGTACACTCTCTGTGGACCTGACAGCAGTCACTGGCACCCAGACAACTGCAATTTAAAAAATATATATATATTTTTTTACTTTGCAAGCTGCTGTGCCACCTTATATATCAGTGGTGGGTGGGCAGTGGCACAGTACACTCTCTGTGGACCTGACAGCAGTCACTGGCACCCAGGCAACTGCAATTTAAAAAAATATATATATATTTTTTACTTTGCAAGCTGCTGTGCCACCTTATATATCAGTGGTGGGTGGGTGGGCAGTGGCACAGTACACTCTCTGTGGACCTGACAGCAGTCACTGGCACCCAGGCAACTGCAATTTAAAAAAATATATATATTTTTTTTACTTTGCAAGCTGCTGTGCCACCTTATATATCAGTGGTGGGTGGGCAGTGGCACAGTACACTCTCTGTGGACCTGACAGCAGTCACTGGCACCCAGGCAACTGCAATTTAAAAAAATATATATTTTTTTTTTACTTTGCAAGCTGCTGTGCCACCTTATATATCAGTGGTGGGTGGGCACACAGTGGCACTGCAGTGGGCACAGTACACTCTGTGGACCTGACAGTCACTGGCAGCCCAGGCAACTGCAATAATAAAAAATATTTTTTTTTTCAATTTATTGCAACAAGATGCTGTGCCAACGTATATATATCAGTGGTGGGCAGTGCACTGCAGTGGGTACAGTGCACTCTGTGGACCTGACACAGCACTCACTGCAATTATGACAGAGAAAAAAAAAATATTTTTTAAAATGCCAGGTACTGTGCCTGTGCCACCCGAAATGAGTGTGGTGTGCACACAGTACAGTCTGTGGTAGGTCTGTGGCCTCTCACACACAGCGGGCAGGCAACTGCAGTGTACAATAGATATATATATATATATATATATATAAAGAAAAAAATCTATTACCTTACCAGCCCTTGAAAGGGCTTTTGGGGACACTATATATATATATATATGTATATATATAAAAATAAAAAAATCCTCAATTACCAGCCCTTAAAAGGGCTTTTGGGGACACTAGATAGATATAGATATATATATATATGAAGAAACAACTCAATTACCAGCCCTTAAAAGGGCTTTTGGGGACGCTAGGTATATATATATATATATATATATATAAAAAAAAAAAAACACAAATACCAGCCCTTAGAAGGGCTTTTTGGGGTGCTGATATTACAGCAGTAGTGGACCAAGAACACTGCAAGACCAGGAACACTGACTAACTGTCCCTAGCTTAACAGCAGCAGCAGCAGCAGCTCTCTCCCTATTCTCACTACACACACTGCTTCAGAATGATCTAAGATGGATGCTGCCCTTGCTTATTTATAGGAGGTGGGAGGGTGTGGGAGGGAGGTACGCTGATTGGCTGGAAATGTGTCTGCTGACTGTAAAGTTCAGGGTCAAAGTTTGCCTCAATGATGTCTTATGGGGGGCGGACCGAACATCGCATATGTTCGCCGGCAGCGGCGAACGCGAACATGCTAAGTTCGCCGGGAACTGTTCGCCGGCGAACAGTTCTATACATCTCTAAGTATGATATCCAGGCAGACTAGAACTCTGGGGAACCAGAACCTGAAAGGGTTTCCCGCTACTTCAGAGCCCAGTAGTTCAGAAATGGCCTCACAGGATGGGCAAGCAGAGACTGACAGTGGAGTGAATATCACCTCCAAGCCACAGCATGAGCAGGCCAGCCCCAGATTACCTGCAACCAGCATAGTCTCTCCTAAAATTCAGGAAACACTACAACGCATCAGGGAGAAGGATCCTATGGTGTACTTGCCGTTTCTGGAATGCCAGGCTGCGGCTGAAAGAGAGGCTGCGGAACGCCAGGCTGAGAGAGAGAAACGACAGGCTGGGAGAGAGGCTGTGCAGAAGGAGAATGATTGCTGGCACAAACTGGAGATGACTAGGCTCCAGCAGCAGCGACAGGCTCAGAACCTCAGATCCCTAGAGCACAGGGACACCTCTTTGCCTGTGAGCCAGACAGCCAAATTTCCAGTTATGAAAAAGGACTGTGACATTGACATCTATCTACAGTAATTTGAAAAAACTTGCTGTCAGTACCATCTGACCCAAGCACAATGGGCCCGGTACCTGACGCCAGGGCTGCGAGGCAAGGCCCTGGATGCTTATATCGATTTTTGCCGGCAGAGCAGGATGATGATTATGAGGCAATAAAGGCTGCGATCAATCTAAAGTTGACCCTTGAAGTGTACCGGTAACAATTTAGGTCCATGCAAAAGTGGCCTGGGGGCTCATTTATGGATGTGGTAAGTCGCTTATGAACCACATTTGACAGTGGACTAGAGACTTAAAAGCCGATTCTTTTGAGTCCCTGGAAGATCTTATGATTGAAGATCAATTTTTGCACATCTGTCCTACAGACGTCAGGCAGTTTGTGATGGAGCGGAAGCCAACCTCTGCCAAAGCAGCAGCAGAACTGGCAGATACCTATATCAACACTCGGGTATCTGACCATCACAAGACTCTTCTGAATGACTGGAAAGTAAGGAAATCACCCATGGCAACCCCTCCTGCATCGGTGAGTCAATTTCCCCAGCAACCAGCACCTGCTGGTGTCACCTCAATTGCAACTGACACCCACCGATGCTACACCTGTCGGAAAGGCCGGACATCTCAGGACACAGAAGTACACTGAAGGACACTGAGCAGAAGAAGACAACCTCACATGACCAGCTGGCCAGCAACTCTTCCTCCATGCTGTTTGTCCGCAGGAAGTCTCAAGTGACCACCGCCAACTTGCAGCCAGTCACTGTGGGCAACCGGATTGTAACTCGTTTCCAGGACACAGGAGCTGAAGTCACCTTGGTCAGACCAGAGGTAATAGAAAGAAGGGACATCATCCCTGAAAAGTTTTTTTTACCCTCACCAGAGTCAGGGAGACCCTTTCATGAGTACCTCGTTCCTATGTTTTCATTGATTGGGGTACTTGTAGTGGAATGAGAGAGATTGGAGTCTCGAACGAGATCCCCACAGCTGTTCTGTTGGGTGCCGATTTGGGAACCCTTGTTTCTTACTACACACCTGCTATGAGCACCCTTGATGCCCCCACGGAACTCTCTGGACCTACCAAGGTCCTGTATGCAGATGTTGGGTTAATGTCTGGGCAACCTGTGAATGGACAGAGGGAGGGGGAGGGTGGATTGGAAGTACAGGGTTCTCATTCATCTAAGAAAGGAGAGGAGGTCCCCTTTGCATGTGCCATTATCCAACGTATGTGTAGTTGATTTTAATAAAGTAATTCATGAATGTGATGATGTTTTGTCTTTGTTGGAGGTCCCTCACAGTGCTGGAGGGTGGAGGAGATCCAGTCTTTAGCTGCAGAGCCAAAGAGTGGGCCAGATGGTCCTTTTCCTTGCTTCCTTGCTCTGATCCAGAGGATTCTGCCTCTATTACACCCCAGCAATTGTCCTTGTGTGTCACAGGACAGCTGGCTGGCACTTGTCCCACGTCTAAGCCAGCACTGTGGACCGACAAAAGCCTTGCAATGTTCAGCAGGCCAGCTGTTAGATTCCCTGCTGAGAAAAGTAAACAAAAGCTTGACTGGGACAGTGAGAAGATAGGTTGGCTGGTCTATGGCCAGGATGCCTGGAGACCAGAAGGGTTAAACAGCTGCTCCTTGTGTCCAGTCAACCTAGAAGGCATGTGTTAAAGGTGTCACCTGATAAGGTTTGTGAAGATCCATGTAAAATCAGGAAGGCCAGGGCTGGAGTGAAACACAATGGTTTGTGGCATAACTTGATTCTCACACAACAGCCCAGCACAGCACATGTCATGGCCAGAGGCAGTACACCTAAATTGGGAGAGATAGGTGCTCTGTTAGATGTGGAAACTCAAGGAGTGGGCCTAGGACTTCAGCTGAAATCACCATTCTTCTCTCTCCAGGTACTCCAGGTACCTACGCTGTGGGCAGTGCTTAGAGCAAGCCGTGTCAGGGTCATGGGAAACCCTGGGAGGGCACACCATGGCGTCCACGAGGTGGGTGGTTTTAATGTCTCCTCCCCTCACTCCAGTTACCTGCCTTGTCTCACGGGAGGCACAGACATGCAGGGCAAAAATCCTCTAACCTAAAAGGCTTAGCATTCACCACCCCATGTGGCTTGCCTGCATTTATGACAATGCTAGTTGGGGTTGAGAACACATCAGCCACCTCTCTAAGGATCATGGATGATCTATGGGGAGGGTTGGAACCTTGAGCAGTGGCCTACTTTAGGGGCCTGGTAGTGTTTGGCCCTGTCTGGGTGGAACCCCCTGGGCTCTTTTCAGCAGTCCCGAATGATCTGGCAGGGCCTAGTTTGACAGTTCCCCACAGTAACTGTCGGATGGACATGTCAGTGGTTCAGTACTGGGAACAGCAGGGAGGAATAGACTCCCAGAGTTCTGGAACTAGGAAGATTGAGGCTATCAGGGCCTGGCATACTCCTCAAATCAAAATATTGGTTACATCATTCCTGCATACAGCTGGCTACAATAGGATGCTGGGATGCAACTCTAGTGGCTCAGCTGAACCTGTGACTGACTGATCCAATGGGAAACTGACTAAAGTGGCATTCTTGATGCCAGCGTGTAAGACCGACCGTCCCACTCTGATGGAGGTACTGGCCGGTGCACCTGGGCCCCCGGAATTCAACTGTCCAGTTCTGGCACACACCGATGCCACTACCTTTGGGTCAGATGCAGCCACGGGCCAGAGGGAGAGAAAAGAGAGGAATATATCATCCTCAACCTATGCAGGAAGGCACTTTTGAGACAGTTAACATGTGCGATCCTTGAACAGAGGTGTCTTGTGATGGGGTGGGCACCACGGAAGCTGCCACGTGATCCAGGTGGTTACAGCCTACTTGTATTCGCCCATCACAAACCATACTATTGGTCTAACGATGCCTCACCGCACATGCGTAGTGATGGGGCACACGCAACGCCATGACGCCATCAGGCGGTGCCGTTCACTGCGTCGTTTGGTGCCAACGGAGATCATGGGGGATAAAAGCAGCTCACAGATAGCGTCTGCTTATGGCAGCAGACAAAAGAACATACAAGCAGGGAGACAACTAGGGGTAAGGAAATTATCATCATGCTTACAGAGAAACCCTCTTGAATTGGGACTTTGTGGCAACAAGTTAGAAACTGATTTTTCAAAATATGCTACAAGAAGTATAAAAAAATATCTTGCCTTTATTTGAAAAAACATATTCATGTTGAACAATTTAATAAATCAATCTTTTCAATTTTTGAACAAATGCACTTGAATACATGTATTGAACAATCATTATACATTATGTTGGGCTACTTATGAGTGGTACATGGTTCCAACGCGTTTCGTAAAATATGCATATATATCTTCGTCAGGGATTGTGCCACTGCTGAAAAGCACAACATACAGTAAGATACAAAATTTCCAAAAAATGAAAAAACAATATGGGAATAGAACCCTTATAAAGTACATCATTTCATATATGCATGTAAAGCAATGTGCACATAAAGCATCCCGGGGACCCCCCAAAGGAACATATCTGAGAGCCCCTGCCCGGACACTGCCAAAGCCCCACTGCCAAATGATGCAAGAGCCAAACAAAATTGTTATATGGAAGGAGCCTCTTCACAAAGAAGTCTCTACCTAAAAAATATAATATATACATATATATATATACACATATATTAATACACATGCATATATATCTGTAAACCCGGAAATTATCATTAAAATCCTTAGGAGAACTTCGAGGTTCAGAAGGAACTATGCTGGAACTAATCTGTGCATGTGTTTCTGTTTCATAAGGACATATGCAAGCAGTTGTAAACTATGGGATCCTAATACATCCATGGGGGACCAGGCTATCAATACCTAAATAGAGACTTTGGATACATTTTTTCTAAAGGTGTACTCTAAGGTATGTATAACGGCTGTAATAATATATGGGTCAATTAAAATATAGGCAGAATACAGTATATACAGTATATAGGGGAATTTGAAATACATGCCGATTGTAACTACAATTCATAATTCCTATAAGATAAACCTCAGGCCTTTCTATGCCCAAGTTGACAGAATAATATTTCAAAATAAGGATAAAATCTTAAGGTATGTAAAATAGTTTAATAGATATATATAGACCATTGAGAATAAATATATTATATGAACTATACTTCAGTATTAATTCAGCCCCCTTCAATATAGGTGAATGAAACAAAGGCATGTTGTAACCAGGTAAAACAGCTTGCATTATAACAAATATAGACAGTATCTCACAAAATTGAGTACACCCCTTACATTTTTGTAAATATTTTATTATATCATCATATTTTCATGTGACAACACTGAAGAAATTACACTTTGCTACAATGTAAAGTAGTGAGTGTACAGCTTGCATAACAATGTATATTGCTGTCCCCTCAAAATAACTCAACCCACAGCCATTAATGTCTGAACCGCTGGCAACAAAAGTGAGTACACCCCTAAGTGAAAATGTCCAAATTGAGCCCAAAGTGTCAATATTTTGTGAGGCCATCATTATTTTCCAGCACTGACTTAACCCTCTTGGGCATGGAGTTCATAAGAGCTTCATAGGTTGCCAATGGAGTCCTCTTCCACTCCTCCATGACGACATCACAGAGCTGGTGGATGTTAGATACCTTGCGTTCCTCCACCTTCCATTTGAAGATACTCCACAGATGCTCAATATGGTTTAGGTCTGGAGACATGCTTGGCCAGTCCATCACCTTTACCCTCAGCTTCTTTAGCAAGGCAGTGGTCATCTAGGAGGTGTGCTTGGGGTTGTTATCATGTTGGAATACTGCCCTGCTGCCCAGTCTCCAAAGGGAGGGGATCATGCTCTGCTTCAGTATGTCACAGTACATGGTGCCCTGAATGAACTGTAGCTCCCCAGTGTCGGCAGCACTCATGCAGCCCCAGACCATGACACTCCCACCACCATGCTTGACTGTAAGCAAGACACACTTGTCTTTGTACTCCTCATCTAATTGCCACCACACATGCTTGACACAATCTGAACCAGATACGTTTTTCTTGGTCTCAGCAGACCACAGGACATGGTTCCAGTAATCCATGTCCTTAGTCTGCTTGTCTTCAACAAACTGTTTGCAGGCTTTCTTGTGCATCATCTTTAGAAGAAGCTTCCTTCTTGGATGACAGCCATGCAGACCAATTTGATGCAGTGTGCGGCGTATGGTCTGAGCACTGACAGGCTGACCCCCCACCCCTTTAACCTCTGCAGCAATGCTAGCAGCACTCATATGTCTATTTCCCAAAGATAACCTCTGGATATGACGCTGAGCATGTGCACTTAACTTCTTTGGTCGACCATGGCAAGACCTGTTCTGAGTTGAACCTGTCCTGTTAAACTGCTGTATGGTCTTGGCCACTGTGCTGCAGCTCAGTTTTAGGGTCTTGCCAATCTTCTTATATCCTAGGCCAGTAATGTTGGCACCTCAAATGTTTTGGAACTACATTTCCCTTGATGCTCATGCACTCTGCAGTGTAGTTAAGCATAATGGGAAATGTAGTTCCAAAACATCTGGGGTGCCAAGGTTTGCTATTACTGGCCTAGGCCATCTTCATGTAAAGCAACAATTCTTTTTTCAGATCCTCAGAGAGTTCTTTGCTATGAGGTGTCATGTTAAACTTCCAGTGACCAATAAGAGAGAGCAAGAGCGATAACACCAAATTTAACACACCTGCTCCCTATTCACACCTGAGACCTTGTAACACTAACTAGTTACATGACACCGGGGAGGGAAAATGGCTAATTGGGCCTAATTTGGACATTTTCACTTAGGGGCTTTCTCACTTACTTACTTTTGTTGTGTGTTGAGTTATTTTGATGGGACAGAAATTTACACTGTTATATAAGGGGTACACTCACTACTTTACATTGTAACATAGTGTAGTTTCTTCAGTATTGTCACATAAAAAGATATAATAAAATATTTACAAAAATGTGAGGGGTGTACTTTTGTGAGATACTGCTTATATATATATATATATATATATAATTAACACATGTTTGTGCATGAAAGTGATGGCTGTAACAAAAATCTATAGAAATAATGTTTGTAAAAAGGTATGCATCATATAAATTATATTACATTGACAATACATCTGTTTAAGATTATTTGATTGTGATATAGCTGCTGTTGGTCCTAAAGAAGCATTTAGGGAAACGCCTCAACCAGCAACAAAGAGTACCTACCTCAATCAAAGGATTGAATGTATATTGGTGTTCACATCAATATTTACATTGTTACCATCATATCTTTTTTATGTATTGGTGCTTATGTTGTTTTAAAATACTACAATAAAAGATTATTTTATACAATAAGTCTGTTTCATGTCAGTGCCATTAAAATCCACTATAGTTTGTAAGACTGTGTCTTGCAAACATTTTGCTAGTAAAGGTCAGAAAGAACTTATACGTCAGACCTTGCAAAGTACATGACCTGCAGTGAACTTATTATTATCAGACTTATATAATTCTACATCCACCAGAGAACTACAGTAGCTGGAAGTCTACATCCAAGTCAGAAGTCCAGGAGCATCCCTCTTATGCAAAAAGTTGATTTACTAATAATATGGTTGCACCCTAACCCTCAGAGTATGTGTCACGTACCTGGTCCTAAAGCCAAAATTCTGAGAGGGCTCTCCTTGTGGCTGAGTGCTCGGTGTCCATGAAGGTTGTAACAGGAAGCATGAAGCCCAAAGTAGCAGGAATTGCCAGCTTTGCCCCAGATGAGGGTTGGTGGTAGGGAGAGCTCTCTGCAGGTGGACACCAGAGGAGGTGAGCACTAGGACCCCGGAGTGCTGAGGATGATGCAGGTTGTAATGGAGAGTGCAGAAGGCAGGATCAACAGGTAAGTACTGAAAGTAGGTACTGCAGGCTTTGTACAGCAGATGGGCACTCAGGCGGATCACAGCAGACAAGGCACAGTGGAAGGCGTAGTCAGGGACAGAAGCAGAGGTCAGTAAGCCAGTGGTCAGCAGATCAGATAGCAGAGTCATGGTAAGGCAAGCCGAGGTCATACACAGGACAGAAGACAAGAGAAGATCCAGGAACGATCTGAGGTCAGAGCTGGGAGCGAGGCAAGAGCAATCCAAGAGCAAGCCGGGTTGACAACAGGTGATCAGAAGCAGCAAAAAACACCAGAACAGGAAGCAGGAAGCTGAAGATCAGTCAACAATGAGCCACAGTCATTATTTTCAAGGCCTGAGGGTGCCGGGATCTGACATCCATTGCATGAGCAGGCACACATCTTCGCCATGGCAAATGTGCGTTCGCAATACATGTGCGCGTATTTGTGCGGGCGCGGCCATATTGAGAATTGGCTAATGTGCCAGGTCTGTGAGCAACTATTTTATGGCTAGTTCCCTGACAGTATGTTACCAACTTAACACTGTTCACATTCATGAATCAGAAAAGAGTCTTAATCGTGCATGGGAGAAATTAGATAAAATTTTCAGAAATCATGAAAAAATTGAATCCAAACAATGACACAACCTCCCCAAAGTTTGCATGTTCTCCCTGTGCCTGCGTGGGTTTTCTTTGGGTACTCTAGTTTCTTCCCACACTCCAAAGACATGCTGGTAGGTTAAATTGGCACCAATCTAAATTGGCCCTAGTATGTGTATGTATGAATGTGCGTTAGGGACCTTGGATCGTATACTCCTTGAGGGCAATGATTGATGTGAATGTACAATATATACATGTAAAGCTCTGCGTAAACTGATGTCGCTATTTAAGCACTTAAACTTAAGCAAATAATAGAACTTGCTTTCAAGATACTACAGGACTTTCTAAAGTTATTTAATATAAATAATAAGTTCAAGAAACTGAATGATCTTTTTCTTGAAATCTCTAAGGAAAACCCTTATCTACTATGCCTTAGATACGAGGACACTGCACATGGTGTAAACCCACTCATTGTTTCTTTGTTACATTGCCTCACAATATCGAGAAAAATGGAGTGGGCTTAGGGTATAAGGAAGAATATCAAGTCTCCTTTCAACCTTTCTCATTGTTAAACGTGCACTAATGCACAGAAATATACTGCTTTAAACGGCAAGTAATGCACAGAAATATACTGCGTTAAACGGCAGATAACGCACATAAATATACTGCGTTAAATGTGCAACAACGCACAGAAATATACTGCGTTAAACATGCACTAATGTGCAGAAATATAATGCTTTAAACGTGCAGTGACACACTGAAATATACTGCGTTGAACCGTCACTAACGCACAGAAATATACTGCGTTAAATGTTCACCAACGCACAGACATATACTGCGTTAAACATTTACCAACGCACAGAAATATACTGTGTTAAACGTGCAGTAAGACACAGAAATTTACTGCGTTAAATGTGCAGTAACGCACTGAAATATACAGCGCTAAATGTGCAATAGTGCACATAAATATACTGTGTTAAACGTGCACTATTGCACAGAAATATACTGCATTAAGCATGCACTAACACACTGAAATATACTGCGTTAAATGTGAAGTAACACACTGAAATATACTGCGTTAAATGTGCACTAATGCACAGAAATATACTGTGTTAAACATGCAGTAAGGCATAGAAATGTACTGCGTTACATGTGCACTAACGCACTGA
This sequence comes from Pelophylax lessonae, assembly GCF_965119305.1. Lineage (NCBI taxonomy): Eukaryota > Metazoa > Chordata > Amphibia > Anura > Ranidae > Pelophylax > Pelophylax lessonae. Next base: position 60,699,924 of record NC_138769.1, on the reverse strand, counting down.
AATGCGTTAAAAAGCAACCGTGCTGAATGCACAGAAATATACTGCAGTAAACAGTACATAACACTGAAATATACGTTAAACGTGTAATAAAGCACAGAAAAATACTGCCTTAAATGGCATGTAATGCACTGAAATATACTGTGTTAAACATGCAATAGTGCACAGAAATATATTGCGTTAAACATGCACTAATGCACAGAAATATACTGCTTTAAATGTGAAGTAACACACTGAAATATACTGCGTTAAATGTGCACTAATGCACAGAAATATACTGTGTTAAACATGCAGTAAGGCATAGAAATGTACTGCGTTACATGTGCACTAACGCACTGAAATGCGTTAAAAAGCAACCGTGCTGAATGCTTTTTTCTTGTCAGTATTTACACAGGAAACGGAGGGGTACACTGACCATGACTGTATGGTTAGTAGTAATACACAGGACTTGCCACTATGGCTAACAGAGGGTGAAATCAGGGAAAGGCTGGATAAACTTAACACAAACAAATCACCAGGCCCGGATGGCGTACATCCGAGAGTACTCAAGGAACTCAGTAAGGTTATATCTAGACCACTGTTCCTGATCTTTGCTGACAGTATTAGGACAGGAGATGTACCAGGGGAGTGGAGGAAAGCAAACGTGATTCCGATATTCAAAAAGGGTCAGAGGCATATACCGGGAAATTATAGGCCTGTCAGTTTGACATCAGTAGTATGTAAACTTCTGGAGGGGATGATAAGGGACTATATCGTAGAGTTTGCTAAAGACAACAGCATCATCAGCAGTAACCAGCACGGGTTTACAAATGGGCGTTCTTGTCAAACCAATCTCTTAACATTCTACGAGGAGGTGAGCTGTGAGCTAGATAGGGGCAGACCAGTGGATGTGGTGTACTTAGATTTCGCTAAGGTGTTTGATACAGTTCCCCATAAGCGCTTGATTTATAAAATAAGGTCTGCAGGTATCGACAGCAGGGTTTGCTCTTGGATAAAGAACTGGCTAAAAGGGCGTGTCCAAAGGGTGGTAATAAACAGCGCATACTCAGACTGGTCTGAGGTAGTAAGCGGGGTCCCCCAAGGCTCAGTCCTGGGACCAACCTTGTTCAATTTATTCATAAACAGCATTGAGGACCGGATCAGTAGATCCATATCAGTTTTTGCAGATGACACAAAATTGGGCAGGGCAATAACTGCACAGCATGAAGCAGATATCCTACAGAATGACCTGGACAAAATAACAGAGTGATAAAAAATGGAAAATAATCGTGATAAAAAATAGATTAAAATCCGTGTGTATCCATGTTATGTGATAAACATAAAAGATAAACAGTAAAAAATGTTATGGTGTATATAAAGTACAAACACTAAAAATACAAGTGCCATCTGCATGTTAGTATAAAAGGAATATATAAATAAATAAATATGTGCAGACCCAAAGTGAACGTGTGCAGATTTGGTGCGATAAATATTCGGTGTGTTGCACAATGTGTGTGAAATCAATAGATATGTGCACAATCAACAATAAACCTGTATGGTTAGTGGCTAGGTACAAGCCTAAATGGATATATCTACTATCAATGGTATGTGTATGAAAGCCAACAGTGGGCTCTTCCAAATTGGATACACAAAATGAATTGAGTATCCAGGTGTGTTCAAATAATAAATTATGTGGATATAAAAATGAATGTGCAATAGTGAATACAGGTAGCAATAAACAATTTGTAAGTGAGTGATATTGTAGGAGTGGGACTTACTTAAAATAGATGGATATATATACTCTGTACAATACCAGTAATGAGTATAAAATGGGAATTCAATCGCAAGCAATAAATATAAATAAATATAGATGATAAATATAGCTGCCAATAAATAGGTACAACAGTGCAAATGTGAGAGAGAAAGAACTGTGCAAATTCAGCAAACAAGGTGGATATCGCTATAGAACGCCACAACAAATCAGTCCAAATATCATGCAATCAAAGCTGATGAATGAATCCAAAAAGTCGTATGATTATATAGTCCATATAAAGTGGTTAGGGTGCTCTTTTCTCTATGCCAGGAGTGCAGTGAGTGGGCGGAAGGTAAGGTGCTCCCCTAATCCTGGGGTCTTGCGCTTACCAGATTCCCGTACCCCTGCAGGGGTAAATAGCGGGTCGATATTGGGGATCGCTCCCATACACCGGCAACCTGGACCCTTCTAATGCATTTCCTTCCTGTGCTCGGTCTCACTCCGTCATAGGGTATATGGTATCAGCTCAGTAAGGAAAAACATCCAGTACAGGTCTCGCGGTGCACTCCAGATGACGTCAGTGTGACGAAACGCGTCGAGAGCATGACCACGTCACTTCCGTCTAACGATCCCGAGGCTCGGAACGCACATCCGGCGGTTGGCACGCACGCTACTCCCAGGTGTGCACCGCGAGACATGTACTGGATGTTTTTCCTTACTGAGCTACTCCAGATGACGTCAGTGTGACGAAACGCGTCGAGAGCGTGACCACGTCACTTCCGTCTAACGATCCCGAGGCTCGGAACGCACATCCGGCGGTTGGCACGCACGCTACTCCCAGGTGTGCACCGCGAGAGAGGAGGTTGCGGCTCCTATGCCAGACGGACGTACTACAGGTTCTTAGTTTATGTGAGTACATGTCTTTTTTATCGGAATAAAGAATTTTTAACAATATTACACTATCTGAGGCTCCTTTTCCCTTTTTCCATACCCGGGGACTGTACTGGATGTTTTTCCTTACTGAGCTGATACCATATACCCTATGACGGAGTGAGACCGAGCACAGGGAGGAAATGCATTAGAAGGGACCAGGTTGCCGGTGTATGGGAGCGATCCCCAATATCAACCCGCTATTTACCCCTGCAGGGGTACGGGAATCTGGTAAGCGCAAGACCCCAGGATTAGGGGAGCACCTTACCTTCCGCCCACTCACTGCACTCCGGGCATAGAGAAAAGAGCACCCTAACCACTTTATATGGACTATATAATCATAGGACTTTTTGGATTCATTCATCAGCTTTGATTGCATGATATTTGGACTGATTTGTTGTGGCGTTCTATAGTGATATCCACCTTGTTTGCTGAATTTGCACAGTTCTTTCTCTCTCACATTTGCACTGTTGTACCTATTTATTGGCAGCTATATTTATCATCTATATTTATTTATATTTATTGCTTGCAATTGAATTCCCATTTTATACTCATTACTGGTATTGTACAGAGTATATATATCCATCTATTTTAAGTAAGTCCCACTCCTACAATATCACTCACTTACAAATTGCTTATTGCTACCTGTATTCACTATTGACCATTAATTTTTATATCCACATAATTTATTATTTGCACACACCTGGATACTCAATTCATTTTGTGTATCCAATTTAGAAGAGCCCACTGTTGGCTTTCATACACATACCAGTGATAGTAGATATATCCATTTGGGCTTGTACCTAGCCACTAACCATACAGGTTTATTGTTGATTGTGCACATATCTATTGATTTCACACACATTGTGCAACACACCGATTATTTATCGCACCAAATCTGCACACGTTCACTTTGGGTCTGCACATATTTATTTATTTATATATTCCTTTTATACTAACGTGCAGATTGGCACTTGTATTTTTAGTGTTTGTACTTTATATACACCATAACATTTTTTACTGTTTATCTTTTATGTTTATCACATAACATGGATACACACGGATTTTAATCTATTTTTTATCACGATTATTTTCCATTTTTTATCACGCATATTTATATTGAATACATATACACACTCCATACCTATTACTAGTGATATATTTTTAAGAGTGACGCAATAATATTTAAACAATCTGATTTCCCGAACACCCCACTAGGTAGCGCCAATCACTTCCTCATTCTATCCATACATCTGATGCTTCCCTTTTAGGGTCACATTTTCTGAAGTGGGCAGCAGCCAAGTGTGGTGTTTTTATACACAATTTCTATACACTCTTTATCCTAAGCGCAGATTTCTTCTACCATTTTTTAAAATAACAGAGTGGGCAACGACTTGGCAAATGAGGTTTAACGTGGAGAAGTGTAAGGTTTTGCACTTGGGGACTAGAAACATAAAAGCACAATACACATTAGGAGGGGAACCCTTGGGGGAATCAAAAATGGAGAAAGATCTGGGAGTCTTGGTTGATGATAGACTAGGCAACAGCATGCAATGTCAAGCGGCAGCTGCCAAAGCCAGCAGAATATTAGCATGCATAAAGAAAGGGATGTATTCCAGAGATAAGTCTATAATCCTTCCACTTTATAAAACTCTGGTCCGACTGCATCTGGAGTATTCTGTCCAGTTCTGGTCGCCAGTCCTCAGGAGGGATGTGTTGGAGCTGGAGAGAGTCCAGAGAAGGGCAACTAAACTAATTAGGGGATTGGAGGACCTTAATTATGAAGAGCGTCTGCAATCGCTTGATTTATTCTCCCTGGAGAAGAGATGCCTGAGGGGGGACATGATAGCAATTTTTAAATATCTCAATGGGGATCTGAGCTTAGAAAAAAAGCTGTTCAGTCGAAGGGATTGCATGAGGACTCGGGGGCATAAAATGCAATTAGAGGAGAAGCGTTTTAACCTCAGGCAACGTGGGGGGTTCTTTACTGTTAGGGCTACAAGATTGTGGAATTCTCTACCACAAGAGGTGGTTTCTGCGGGTAGTATGGTGGCTTTCAAAAGACTATTAGACGTACATCTCAAGGATCAGAACATTCAGGGGTATGTGAAATGATTACAGCCACACACACCTACACAGGTTGAACTGGATGGACTGTTGTCTTTATTCAACCTCACCTACTATGTAACTATGTATGTAACTATGAAATATACTGCGCTAAGCGTGCAATGACGTATAGACATTTACTGTGTTAAACGTGCAATAACGCACAGAAATATACTGCATTAAGTGTGCAGCAACGCACCATATACTGCGTTAAACGTGCACCTAACACACAGAAATATACTGCGTAAAATGTGCAGTAACGCACTGAACTATATTGCCTTAAATGACAAATATACTGTGTTAAACGTGCAGTAAAACACTGAAAATACTGCGTTAAACATGTGCTAATGCACAAAATGCGTTAAGTGTGCAGTAATGCACTGAAATATACTGCATTAAACGTGCAAAAAACACACAGAAATATACTGATATACTGTGTTAACCACTTGCCGACTGCCTAACGCCGATCTACGTCGGCAGTCAGCCCCTCACAGGCAAAGTGACGTAGGGCTACGTCACTAGCTTGTGAGGGTCTAGGGAGCGAGCGCGCGCCCCCGGAGGCACGCTCCCGCTCCCGCGTGGTCACGGACCCCCCCGCGCGTGTGATCAGCGGACCCGATGTCCGCCGGTCACTCAGCGATCGGCGGGGGAGAGGGAGAACGTCAGGCAGCTTGTGTAAACAAGCTGCCTGTCATTCTCCTCGCTGTAAAGACACTGATAAAACGGATCTAGTATGTAGATCTGTTGATCAGTGTCCTTACAGCTCAAGCCACAGCCAATCACAGTAGAAAGCACGCCCCTAGGGATACACACAGCCCCTCCCTTCCAAATAAAGTTAACCCCTTCACAACCAGTGTATTTTTACAGTAACAGTGCATATGTATAGCACTGATTACTGTAGAAATGTCACTGGTAACCCCAAAAGTGTCACAAATGTCAGTCAAGGGTCCGATCTGTCCGCCCCAATGTCGCAGTACCGCAAAAAAAATCGCAGATCGCCGCCATTACGCGTTAAAAAAAAACAACAAAAATGACAAAAATCTTTCCCTTTGTTAGTAAACGCGATAACTTTTGCGCAAACCAATCAAAATACGCTTTTTGCGATTTTTTTTACCAAACATATGTAGCATAAAACAAATTGGCCGAAAATTTTAAAAAATTTTGATTTTTACTTTTTTTTTTGGGGGAATTTCATATAAAAAAATGTGAATAATATTGTTATTTTTGCAAAATTGACGCTCTTTTTTTGTTTATAGCGCGTGATCAAAAAATCGCACAGGTGATCAAATACCACCAAAAGAAAGCTCTGTTTGTGGGAAAAAAAGGACGTCAAATTCGTTTAGGTACAGCGTCGCACGACCGCGCAATTGTCCGTTAAAGTCACGCAGTGCCGAATCGCAAAATACCCCCTGGTCAGGAAGGGGGTAAAATCTTCCGGGGCTTAAGTGGTTAAAAGTGCACTAACACACAGAAATATACTGTGTTAAACGTGCAGTAACACACTGAAAATACTGCGTTAAACATGCGCTAATGCACAAAAATATAATGCGTTAAATGTGCAGTAACACATTGAAATATACTGCGTTAAACGTGCACTAACACACAGAAATACAGTGCATTAAATGTGCACTAACGCACAGAAATATTCTGCGTTAAATGCACAGTACTGCATAGAAATATACTGCGTTAAAATTGCAGTAACGCACTGAAATATACTGCCCTGACAAAACAAACTGACACTAAAGTAAAAATAAATGGTCACTACACTTACACTGACTGAACAATCACTAGATTCACACTAAAGTAAAAATGAACGTTTATTACACTCACACTGTCTGAACTATCACTAGATTCACACTAAACTTATATTCTACACTGACAATAGAATAAAATAGCACATTTTTGAAAGAATACTTTTATAATGTGGGCTGGGACTAAGAGCACTGAGCCATGATTAGATAGAGTCATCATTACTTTCTCCAATCATGGCTCTGACAGTGATCTGTGCCCTGACTGGGCAAAGCTTTCATTGCTTCAGCCATTCGGGGGCTTTCAATGTACTGTGCAATGGCGCAGTGAATTGTGGTCATTAGACGGGCCGAACAAACGGTCCAACGCCCCGATAATTCGGATGTTCGTCGCACAGGGCTAACAGACAATGTTCCGCCCGAACTCATGCTTGGGCTGAACCGTTTGCCCATCCCTAGTCTTGACCTAAGCTGTAATTCAGCTACAGAGTTATCTACAACAGTCATTGTGAAAGAAATTATTTTCTTCACAAGCTGGAAGCAGAACTTCCTAAGAATAGATTTGTAAAGATGTTCCTTCAACCAGCCAAAAAGATTGCCACACTTCCATCCCTAAGGGTAGCAAATCTCTCCACCTTTGGAGAAGTGACTGTTTCAGATGTGTCTAGTTCAACAACATCCGTGACTCACCAGGGGTGTTATCTCACCCAAATAAACTCACATATATACATGTATATGTTTTTTTTCTGTTGTTGTGTGTTTCTGCAAAGTAATTGCATGAATACTATAGTCGTATCTACGATGCAAGGTGGGGAGTGTGCTGCCACAGCAGCCTGTTAAATTGTATTTCCTTGGTACGTTACACTTTTCCCCTGATACCAAGGCCTTGGTGCTAGTTTGTACAGTCCCTGGCTAGGCACTCTCTGCTCCTTACTCTACTGCTCAGTTAGTTTTAACCCCCCCCCCCAAAAAAAAAAAGGGCTTAGAAAAGTGTTTGTCTGCTTACACCTCAAAAACTGGAAAAACACTTTCTGTACTACAGGATTTGTCTTGCTGAAGAGTTAAGCTGTCTTTGGTTTCTGCCAAGTAACAGTACTGTTTGCACAGACTGAATCTAGGAGGTATATCATTGCATTTGTCAGAATTTGAATCTAAACACTCTTAATTCCAACTTGCTAATCTTTGCCAACTGTTGTCAGATTTGACCCCTTCTACTGACTAACTCTTGCCAATTGGAATCAATTGTGTCCCTCTACTCACTGACACTTGGTTCAGCTAAATTTCATATTAGAAGTTCTCCAAGCCTCAGTTTGCAACATCAAATTGTTAAAGGAAACCTTTAGGGCTGGTTCACAAAATCACACTCCAGATCTCTCCGGATGTGTTTCAGCATGTGCATTTTTGATGAGTTTTTTCATGCATATCCAGATGCATTCAAAATGATTTTTTTCTTGTTTTTTTTTTCAATTTTTTTTTCACTGTACTGGGGCATGGTGCATTCTTTATGTGTTTTTGATGCATTCCAGTGCATTCTGGTGCATTTTTGCTTACACAGTCCAGTGCAGGACAAATGCCTGTCCAGTGCAGCATGAAAAATGCAGCATGTTCTACTTTAATTTCTGGAACTGGAACTGGCCACACTGGTGTGAGCTCTGCCATTGAATTTGATGCAGAAAAAAAAACGCACTGGACTGCATGTGGGGTAAACTGGCCCTTAGTGAAAGAAACGTACACGCTGATTTCCTTCAAAAGTCTTCAAATTTATTTAAACGATTTTACACTCACATATTAAAAAAGGTCAACATCACATTGAGAATATCACTCAGGGATTTTGCAAATTCTATCGGCCCTGCACTCCCGGTTTGGGTGATGACCTCACCTCGCTCTACCAAAGCAATAATCAGTGATGGTCCTGGATGACTCATGCTTGGTAAATATTGTATATATTTACATATTCCCATGGTAACCATGCACAATCATATTCACATACAAATGCAGGATACAATTACATCTCACAACTCTCCAGATTCATAATGAACTTTCATATATAAATAACATAAAAATAATAAGCAGTGAACATTCATATAGAGAAGAATTCTAATATCCATGTACATACATCCCTTGATGATCTCACCAGAATTCTAATACAATCATGCATTATGTCTAGCTCATAAAATCCAACATAAATAAATAAAATAATAAAAATAATGAAACCTAATATATACTGTAGGTCAAGCTGATCACATTTGCATGTGTATCTCTTAAAACGTTTGGATTGACTTTGGCAAACATGCCTTTTCTTTAAACGGCATCTAAAGCCTGGCTTCCCCAGAGACACCATAATACATCTTAATACTGTGCAAGTGTGGATTTTGGTTGCAAAACATTTAAAAACCTTCCCTAGAAATCAATAACTTCATATTGTGTGCTCATCTTTACAAAGATTTATACTGGGCTCTTTTTACGAGTAAATAACTTCAATCTTGTGCGTAACCAATGATAAGAGACCCTGCAAAACAATATATACTCTCAGAAACATTACTGAACAGTGATAAATCATTGGGTCTCAAAGCAAAAATCTATCTATCTATCTATCTATCTATCTATCTATCTATCTATCTATCTATCTATCTATCTATCTATCTATCTATCTATCTATCTATCTATCTATCTATCTATCTATCTATCTATCTATCTATCTATCTATCTATCTATCTATCTATCTATCTATCTATCTATCTATCTATCTATCTATCTATCTATCTATCTATCTATCTATCTATCTATCTATCTATCTATCTATCTATCTATCTATCTATCTATCTATCTATCTATCTATCTATCTATCTATCTATCTATCTATCTATCTATCTATCTATCTATCTATCTATCTATCTATCTATCTATCTATCTATCTATCTATCTATCTATCTATCTATCTATCTATCTATCTATCTATCTATCTATCTATCTATCTATCTATCTATCTATCTATCTATCTATCTATCTATCTATCTATCTATCTATCTATCTATCTATCTATCTATCTATCTATCTATCTGTTTCCATCATCTGTTCTCTCTGTCCTTCCATCCATCAATTGTGTGCATGTCTGTCTAGCATCTGTTTAATCCTTTTAATCCTTAGAGTCTGCAAACATTTACAAAAGATAAAAAGACAGTTCTACGGTAGTGAAAAGCACAATCTTGAGTCATAGAGATTCACAGTGAGAAGAAAAAGCTACAGGTGTCAAGAAAATCCATACTTTATTTGAAGAGAATTGTATTTTCTTTCTACAAGGCAGTAGAATCAATTTTGATGGGTTTTCCACAGACTCAGCTTTCATATTGAGAGATCAAAGGTCTGACAAAACCCAGAATGTCTGTATTTTACTATAGCTGTCTAACACTGGACTACACTGAGCTACATTTTTCACTCACAGTGAGTTTATGGCATTTAGCTTCTGTCCTACTGTCTGTTAAGACTACATATCACTTCCCTGCACAGAGAAAATCCATGTTTGTTCACATGCAGTGGGTGATAATAGAGAGCAAACATGTAACACATTGAAAATAGCTGTTTTAGAATGTCTGATTATAACAGATATTTTTTAAAATTCCTAATTCTAAAAGAAAAAACCTGTCTAAATCATCTTTCTACCCCTGGTATAGACTCTCTGGTGTCTGTTCTTTCCTTTCATTGCCATACCTGGGAACTTTTTGGAATTGACCCAGCAATTCTGGAATTTCGAACCTAGTTGCTGGGATATTTTCAAAATCAGGCAGTTCTCTGTAATGGGCCAGTCTGTAATGTTTAAAAACATACATCATAGAACACGGAGAGAATCAGACAAAGGAGGTGTTCATTCAAGGGACAGATATGGATGGGGGGGGGGGGGCCTGAATGCTGAAAAGGAACATAGCCACTAATGGACCTCCTGTAGCCCAGGGTGTGGTATTGTAATGGGCAAATGGAGGGCATAAGATGGTTGGGAAAGGACCCAGAGAAACTGGTCACGTATCTGGTGGAAGCAATGTCACCAAAATGGTGGGAGTAGGTAGCTGTCAGCCAGGTACATTGTCTGTGTCACTAGAATGGTGTGCAGCTGACTACCATGTCATGTGCATTCTCAGTATCACTGAAATGATGAATAAGGTGGAGCTAGGTGTGCTGTCAGTGTCGCTGGAATAGTGTGTAGAATCAGTAGGGTTCAGATCAGATCTATCCTTTAGGCTTCTTCCACTTTTAGCTAAATTTGGCCACACCCACAATTAGGCCTCAATTAGCATACCCCTCCAGTCTGTCGCCTTCTCCGCCCCCTCTTCTGCCCCCATTCTCAGGAATTATGATTTCAGATGTTCCCAGGTATGTTCAGTGCTAATGCCCCAGAAAACCCATTTACAGTTGTCAACAATAGAATAAATGCACTGAAAATGGCATGCACCAAGTGATAGTGCTAGGCATAAATATTGCTAGACCTGTACACCTGGGGCATGTGCCACACATCCCCTGCCTATTTTCACTGTTCTAGTAAGAGCTCTGACAACACATTTCACTTTGACTGTGTGCTGACAGTGCTGGATAGAATAATACCCTGCCCGATGCTAATCTGTGATGTTATTTAGCAGAGACCCAGTAAGCCTTGACATTGCAATTGTGTTTTATATCTGCCTATGAAAGCTCATCCATGTTAGTCTATGTGTTCATGCAGTTAAAGGCAGTTATAGGTGTTTAGAGGTGGGAGCATTTAGAAGCTGGATGAAAAAAAACATCACTTATGCATTCAGGAGAGGAGTCTTTGGGCAGAAAAAGTCTTGATGTGCCTAAACGCGTGTAATTGTGTCTAATAACATCTTAATGCACCTATACTCTAGGAACATTAAGTGCTTGAGTGTATATTCATACCAATGGGCTGAATAAGTTATTATTCTGACCAATGGAATTAATGAATGCCCAAATGCTTCATGCACATAAACTTGTATGCAAAACGCAGCTTTGGGTGTGTTTTTGAGGCTGCTTATTTCCTACCAGGAGCGAGAGTGTTCAGAGGAGCTGGGTAAATGCCCAGTGTGCATGAGGCCTTCAGAATCAACTCAAGCTGAT